>NC_133456.1:102590725-103190725 GCF_048565385.1 Saimiri boliviensis | reverse complement strand
CAGCACTTTGGGAGGCCGAGGCGGGTGGATCACGAGGTCGAGAGATCGAGACCATCCTGGTCAACATGGTGAAACCCCGTCTCTACTAAAAATACAAAAAATTAGCTGGGTATGGTGGCGCGTGCCTGTAATCCCAGCTACTCAGGAGGCTGAGGCAGGAGAATTGCCTGAACCCAGGAGGCGGAGGTTGCGGTGAGCCGAGATCGCGCCATTGCACTCCAGCCTGGGTAACAAGAGCGAAACTCCGTCTCAAAAAAAAAAAAAAAAAAAAAAAAAAAAAAAAGAACAAATCATAAGTGTGCTAATCATTATTTGTTAAGCCCTATCCTGTGCAGCTGTTAAATAAGCCATACTTACAGGCACATAGTATATTCTATGTCCTTGTACTTTAACCAAAATATCTGTGCTGTACGTGCTCACAGACATGTCCCAGCTCTCCATTGCTTTTACCTGTTTAGAAAAGTTTTAAGTTATTAGCCACTCAGATTTTAGTATAGCTAGTGAGGTCTGGTTTCAGTCAACAGAGATCAGACAGAGCAGTCAGGACAACCTCAAAAATGTAGGGGATAAATACATCTGTTTTCCTTTGTTCATTGTACTCTCTGGCAAGATGGCTAGTGAGAGTACCCTTCCCACAGTCAAGGCAGTGAAAATTGTGTTACTAAAAAATCCTTCGTCTCAGTCCTAATTTTTCTTTGCAGCACCAAGCATCTGTTTCCAACAATGGTGAAACCCCATGTCTACTAAAAATACAAAAATTAGCCAGGCGTGGTGGTGTGTGCCAGTAGTCCCAGCTACTCGGGAGACTGAGGCAGGAGAATGGCTTGAACCTGGGAGGGATAGGGTTAGGGTTAGGGTTACAGTTAGGTTGCAGTGAGCCAAGATTGTGCCACTGCATTGTAGCCTGGACAATAGAGCCAGACTCCATCTTATAAAGAAGAAGAAAAAAAAATTTAATGTGGTATTGGAAATCTACTGTGTGAACAATCCTGAAAAGATAGTTTAAGCTGAAGCATTAGCAATAAAATATGTAATCAGTAAATGTGAGGCTTTGGGGTTTGTTTTCCTTCTCATCCTCTCTCTCCTCTTCCTCCTCTGCATGCACCACCAGGCCCAGCTAATTTTTGTATTTTTAGTAGAGATGGAGTTTTACCATGTTAACCGGGCTGGTCTTGAACTCCTGACCTCAAGTGATCTGCCTGCCTCAGCCTCCCAAAGTGCTGGGATTATAGGCGTGAGCCTCCATGCCCTGCCCTTGTCAACCTTCTTCTTCTCTTTCTCCTTTTTTTTTTTTTTTTTTTTGGTTGTTGGTTTGTCATTTAATAAAGAACTCCAGAGGAGTTTAAATGAATGTAACTTAAATGTGAACCAGATTAGGAAGACAGGTAAATGCTATTTTCTAAAAAGTGCTTTTTGAAATATTATTTTCTTCTCTAAGGTGAAATCTGATGTGGTGGCATAGAAAAAAAAAATAACAACCTCTTATAACTCCTCCCTTCTCTTTTTAAACAGAATATTTCTTCTAATTATAAGCTTCAGGGGCTTTAAGAGGTAAATTAGTTTTCTAGAACAGTTAGTGTGTTTCCTCTAGATGGCAGAATAGGATCTTGTTTTGCACTGTTGAAATCTCTTGGCTATTTAATGTTACCCATTAAAGAAGGTTTTTAGTTATTTGGTAACTGAACACATATTTAAAATTTTCTCTTACAGATGATACCTCGCCAGCCGAAAGTCACAGGAAGAATAGGCCTAGGTACAGAAATAATAAATCTGAATAATAATTTTTTTAAAAAAAATTCAGAATGTTTGATAATCAAAGTTGCTATGCTATCTTGAGTACATTGCTAATTACTTTGGCAAAATATAGATGCCACTAGACTGGCTTTGATGGGAAGATGAGACTTATTAGCTAACGTTGATTATTGCTACCCAGTGAATGTTGCTGGAGTCCTTGAAAATTACCCTCCCATTTGGTGAAATACACTGTCACATTTGCCTTTATGTTGCAAATTTGTTTACTGGCACATTTTTTTCCATTGAAATTTCAAAAATAAACTTTTTGAAAGTGTATTTTGACTAGAATAGGCTTGACTTAGTTATTAAGAAATTTGAATTCATTGTATCAGAAATATGGAATTCCTACCATGTCCCATAGCAATTATTGTTTATTTATAACAGTTTATCATATTATGCAGTGTTGTCTTTGAATACAATTGCTATTGGGGAACTATTCGTTTTCTTTCATCTCTCAATAATCTGTTTCTACCAGAAAATGAATTTTCCACATAACAAACGCTCTAGAAATAGTTAGGAATTAGAATTGATTTGGATACAGCTCACATTCCCAACTTGGATCTGAAGCATCTAAGGAGATGTACTCAAGTGTTGAAACATTATCTTTCTTTTTAAAAGGGATCATCTTTTCCCCACAAAAAGCCTGTAGCACATGTCACCCAAGTGAAGATCACTCTTTATCCGCTCATATAGGGATGATGTAACAAAGACTGATTTCCGAATTTTAGATTTACCCATATTGAGGTGTGAGGTCTGTATGTTTTGTTTTAACAACAGAGGAAGGTAGTGATTTGTGCTTTCTCACTCTGGTAATTTTGCCTATGAGCGATTGATACAGTCATGTGCTATATACAACAATCTTCTGGTCAATGAGGGACCGCATATCTGATTATGGTCCTGTGAGATTACAATGGAGTGAGCTAGGTATGGTGGCTCATGCCTTTAATCCCAGCACTTTGGGAGGCTCTGGCAGGTAGATCACCTGAGGTCTGGAGTTCGAGACCAGTCTGGCCAACATGGTGAAACCCTGTCTCTACTAAAAATACAAATATTAGCCAGGTGTAGTGGCATGTGCCTGTAATCCCTGCTACTCAGGAGGCTGAGGCAGGAGAATGGCTTAAATCTGGGGGTAGAAGTTGCAGTGAGCCGAGATGATGTCACTGCACTCCAGCCTGGGCAGCAGGGCAAGACATCATCTCAAAAAAAAAAAAAAAAAAAAAAGATTATAATGGAGCTAAAAAAGTTACTATTGCCTAATGCCATTGTAGCCATCATCACGTCACAGCACGAAGCATTGCTTACAGTTCTGTGGTGATGCCGGTATAAACAAACCTGTATTACCAGTCATATAAAAGTGAAGCCCATGTAATGACAAAGAGTACATACTGCATGATAATGGTAATAAATGTATTACTACTTCTCCTATCTACTATACTGCAGTTCTTATTGTTATTTGAGAGTGTATCTCTTCTACTGATTTTTAAAAAGGTAACTGTAAAACAGCCTCAGGCAAGTCTTTCAGGAGATATTCCAGAAGAAGGCGTTGCTATCATAGGAGAGGACAGCTCCATGCATGTTTTTGCCCCTGAAGACCTTCCAGTGGGATGAGATGGGCAGGTGGAAAAGAGTGATATTCATGATCCTGACCATGCATAGGCTAGTGTGCTTGTTTGTGTCTTGGTTTCTAATAAAAACCTTTTAAATGTAAAAAAAAAAAAAAATAGGCTGGGTGTGGGGGCCCACACCTGTAATCCCAACACTTTGGGAGGCTGAGGTGGGCAGATCACTTGAGGTCAGGAGTTTGAGACCAGCCTGGCCAACATGGTGAAACTCCATCCCTACCAAATATATATATATATATATATATATATATATATATATATATAAATTAGCTGGGTGTGGTGGTGTGTGCCTGTGATCCCAGCTACTCAGGAAGCTGAGGCAGGAGAATTGCTTGAACCCAGAAGGCAGAGGTTGCAGTGAGCTGAGATCGCACCACTGCACTCCAGTTAGGTGACAGAGTGAGACTCCACCTCAAAAATGAAAAAAAAAAAAAAGTAAAAAATAAAATAAAATAAATTAAAAATAGAAAAAACATATAGAATAAGGATAGAGAGGGGAAATACTTTAGTACAGCTGTAGAATGTTGTGTATTATAAAAGAGGCAAAAAGTTAACAATATTGAAAAGTGTATAAAGTAAAAAAGTTAAAGTAAGCTAAGGTAAATTTATCGTTGAAAAACATTTTTACATAAATGTAAGGTAAGTGTACAATGTTTTTAAAGTCTACAGTAGTGTATGGTAATGTCTTTGGCCCTCAGAGTCATTCACTACTCATTCATTGACTAACCCAGAGCAACTTCCAAACTTCCAGTGCTGCAATTTCCATTCATGGGGAGGCCCTATGCCGGTGTACCATTTTTTTTCTTTCTTTCTCTCTCTCTCTCTCTCTCTCTCTCTCTCTCTCTCTTTTTTGTGATGTGGTCTTGCTCTGTTTCCAGCCTGGAGTACAGTGGTACAATCTCTGCTCACTGCAGCCTCCACGAGTTCATCCTGCCTCAGTCTGCTGAGTAGCTGGGACTATAGGCTCATGCCACTACGCCCAGCTGATTTTTGTATTTTTGGTAGAGATGGGGTTTCACTATATTGACCAGGATGGTCTCAATCTCTTGACCTCATCATCTGCCCACCTTGGCCTCCCAAAGTGCTGGGATTACAGGCATAAGCCACTGTACTAGGCTAATTTTTTATCTTTTACACCATGTTTTTGCTGTACCGTTTCTATGTTTAGATACATTTACATACACAAATATTTACCACTGTGTTACAGTTGCTCACAATATTCAGCACAGTCACATGCTGTATTGCTTTGCAGCCTAGGGGCAATAGGTTATATTATATAGCCTAGGTGTGTAGTAGCCTAGACCCTCTAGGTGTGCCTAAGTACACTCTATGGCATTCACACAAGAACAAAATCACCCAAGGACAGAGTTCTCAGAATGTATCCCTGTGGTTAAGTGACACATGACTGTATAAGCAACAATGGCAAATGTCATCTGTAGTACTGTCTTAGTCCATTTCAGTTGCTATAATTGAATACCATCAGTTGGGAAATGTATAATGAATAAAAGTTGATTTAGCTCATTGTTCTGGAGGCTGGGAAGTTCAAGAGCACGGTGCTGCAGTCAGGTGAGGACCTTCCTGTTGTGTCATGACGTGGCAGGAGGGATCACGTGGAGACACAGGGCAAGTGCAAGAGAGTCGTAGAGAGCTTGTTTTCATAAGAAAGCCATTTCTGCCAGGTGCAGTGGTTTACGCCTGTAATCCCAGCACTTTGGGAAACCAAGGTGGGTGGATCACGTGAGGTCAGGAGTTCGAGACCAGCCTGGCTAGCATGATGAAACCTCATCTCTACAAAAAAACACAAAAATTAGCTGGGCTTGGTGGTGCATGTCTGTAGTCCCAGCTACTTAGAGGCTGAGGCAGGAGAATCTCTTTAACCTACAAGGTGGAGATTGCAGTGAGCCAAGATGACACCACTGCACTTCAGCCTGGGCAACAGAGCAAGACTCTGTTTCCAAAAAAAAAAAAAAGAAAAAGAAAGGAAAGAAAGCCATTTTCATGATAATAAACCCATCCCTGTGATAGGGATATTAATTCATTTGAGGGCAGAATCCTCATTAATCCATCAATCCATTCATGAGGACAGTTTCCAACACAGGAACTTTTGGGGGATGCATTCAAGTACTGATTGTCATGGCTTCTAAGAGAGTCTTACTGAGGAATCTGGGGCCAAGGCTTGGTTCAGAGGGAAAAGGTGTTCCGGTTGAAAAGCATTTTCTGTTACGGTGGAGGAGTAGGGCATAGTGTCTTTGCACAGGTATTTGCCTTCTTCTTGAGGCTCTGGCAATGATAGAAAATTTTAAGTTTATTTCTTCAAAGGAATGTAGCAATGTAGCTTTTAGACTGCAGAATCAGGCTAGCTCCTCTTAAGAGGTCAAGTCCACTCTGCTAATAGTATAGGCCAGAGATAAGCAATTTTGAATTTCTAATCTCTTTATACCTTTCAAAAGGCTCTACCAGGCTCCTCTGCAATTGCATGGTGTTTTTGTTTTTTTTTTCTTTCCTGGCTGGTATGCAGTTAGAAGGTATTACCTGAGAAAAATATTTTATTATACCTTTGAAGAATTGGCAACGCAAATTCTTTTTACTTCGGGCATTTATTCATTAATTTCAACAACAGATACTTAAAAAGGATTGTGCAGTATGGCACTTTGTTAGGTACGAGAGTTTAAAGTTCTAGAGACAGAAACTTCTTGCCTTTCTGGATTTGAGTTTCACCAAAACTACTTTGTTGACTGGCTCTTTTAAGTGCTCTTGACTCTTAACTACGGCCATCTGTTATTGTAGGCAGCAGTGACTACGATAAAGTTCCTGATTTTAGGAGGCTTTCTTTCTTTCTCTCTCTCTTTTTTCTTTCTTTCTTTCTTTTTTTTTTGAAATGGAGTCTCCTTTGTCACCCAGGCTGGAGTGCAATGGCATAATTTCGGCTTACTGCAATCCCCGCCTCCCGAGTTCAAGAGATTCTTGTGACTCAGCCTTTTGAGTAGCTGGGATTACAGGCATCCACCACCATGCCTGGCTAATTTTTTAAAATTTTAATTATTATTATTATTATTATTTTGAGATGGAATCTCACTCGCTCTGTCACTAGGCCGGCACCTACCACCATGCCTGGCTAATTTAAAAAAATTTTTTTTTCAAGAAAGAATATTAGTTGTTACTATATCTGAATGAAATCTGAGTATATTAACAGTATTACTTGACCTTCAAGTTGAAAAGAAAAATAAAAAAGGTTTTCTTATAGTGATATTTGAGGGGGGATGTGAGGGGTTGTCATTTGAGTTGTTTTCAAACATTTCTGATTCTCCCCAATTCTGGGAAAATGGAAATATTAAACACCCTGACCCCTGCTGGTTGGGAAGCCATGTGTGGAGCTCTGGCCAGGGATTGAGAGTGGAAATGATACCTGTCACTTCAGGACCAAATCTTTAATTGCTATTGTAAGACCTTCCAGAACTCTCTGTTTTCTCTGGAATAACGACCAACATTTGGGATAATATTCCTCAACCAGCTTGCATCTCAGAATCACAACAAGGAGCAAATTCTTCCCTGCCCTCACCATGGTCTTCATATAGCAGGGGCAGAAAATGATTCTTGGTAGTTTTTTGCCACTTAATAATTAAGCTTGTTTGTTACTCAGTATAACCTAGTACCTGACGCAGGCAACAAGGTCTCTATGAGCGGAAAAGTCCTTCAAATGCCATTGCTAGTACATATGCATGTTTGCACTCAAATTTAATAATAGGCCATTTCACTTATCCAAAGATATATTAATAGCATAGCACCACATGGAATTTTTAAAAATCCCACAAGTCATATAAGAGGTTAACTAGGCACTGGGCGCGGTAGTTCATGCTTGTAATGCCAGCACTTTGGGAGGCCGAGGACGGTGGATCATGAGGTCAGGAGTTTGAGACCAGCCTGGCCAACACAGTGAAACCCCCATCTCTAATAAAAATACAAAAATTAGCTGGGTGTGGTGGTGGGTGCTTGTAATTCTAGCTACTCGGAGGCTGAGGCAGGAGAATAGCTTGAACCCAGGAGGCAGAGGTTGCAGTGAGCCAAGATAGTGCCACTGCACTCCATCCTGGGTAACAAGGCGACCGCCTGGGTATCTCAAAAAAAAAAAAAAAAAAAAAAAAAAAAGAGGTTAACTTGGAAAGTATGCATATAAAATACTAGATAGCTAAAGAAAACCTATGATTTTTCCTTTTTCAATGACTGCACACCTTGTTTGTTTTGTTGTATTTATTTTTGGAAACAGAGTCTCACTCTGTCAGCCAGGCTGGAGTGCAGCGGCAAGATCTTGGCTTACTGCAGCCTCCACCTTCTCGATTCAAGCAATTCTCCTGCCTCAGCCTCCTGAATAGCTGAGGGATTACAGGTGCATGCCACCACACCTGACTGAGTTTTGTATTTTCAGTAGAAACAGGGTTTCACTGTGTTGGCCAGGCTGGTCTCAAACTCCTGTGATTGACCTCAGGTGATCCACCCACCTCAACCTCCCAAAGTGCTGGGATTACAGGCATGAGCCACTGTGCCTGGCTAGTGACTGCACATCTTGGATACTACAGGTATCACACATTATTCTTCACTCTTTCCATCATCTATGGCCATGTTCAACATCATGAACTAAGAAGAAATCCAAATCTAAGGTACTAAAATCAAGGTAGTTGTCAGTACCAAATTGACGCTCATTGGTTACCTTCAAGGAAAATTAAAAAACCTTTAACAAAATGATAGAGTGAAATAGAACCTAACAGAAGCCAATGAGGTAGCCTGGAAGGGTGTCTGTCGTAAGCTGCCCCTACGATGGCCCCATGATTCCTGCCTCCTAGTATTCATGCCCTTATATAATCTCCTCCCCTTGAATGTGAACTGGACCTACTGATTCACTCCTGACTGATAGAATATGACGACTGACACATGGCGCTCTCACTTCTGAGATTGGGTTACAGGAGACTGTGGCTTCCGTCTTTGACTGTTCTGTGTTGCTCTCTTGCTCACTTTCTCCAAAGGAAGCCAGTTGGCATGGTGTGAGCTGCTGCATGGAGGGGCATTTGTGTAAGGAACGGAAAATGACCTCTGACCCATGGCCGGTGAGGAACCACAGCTCTCAGTCCAGCAACTTTTGAGGAATCGAATTCTGCCAATGAACTATATGAATGGGCTTGGAAGTGAATCTTCCCTGACTTGAGCTTTCAGATGAGTCCTCACCTCAGACAACGGTGTAACTGCAACCTCATGAAAGACCTTGAGCCAGAGATACACAGCTGGACCACATCCAAATTCCTGATCCACAGAAAATGTGAGATACAATAAATGCATGCTGTTTCAGGCTGCTAAATTTTGAGATAATTTACGTAGAAATAAACAACATAGTATCTTAAGTGTATCCTGGAGCACAATGCCAAAGAATATAAATGCAAAGCTCTAAGTTTCTGAGATTGTATTTTAAAAATGTCTGAGCTAAATCCAATTATCAAAAAGTAGATAGTCTTTTTAACTAAACCTCAAGACCATGTGTCAGACTAGGCATGGTGGCTCATGCCTGTAATCCCAGCACTTTGGGAGGCTGAGATGGGCGGATCGCCTGACTCCTGAAGTCAGCAGTTTGAGACTAGCCTGGCCAACATGGTGAAACCCTGTCTCTACTAAAAATACAAAAATTAGCTGGGCATAGTGGCAGGCGCCTGTAATCCCAGCTTCTTGGAAGGCTGAGGCAGGAGAATCCCATGAACCTGGGAGATTGAGGTTGTGGTGAGCCGAGATCTTGCCACTGCCCTCCAGCCTGGGTAACAGAGGGAAACTCAGTCTCAAAAACAAAAACAAAAAACAAAACCCATGTGTGAAAAAGCAGAATTGCTTGATAATACCAAAATACATCATAGAAGAAACTCTAAATATGCCCCTGTATCTGTGCTTTCCTCTACGTTTGCCATTGTCCTAAGAGTTATATTCACCTTGTGACTAGGTCTGTTCAGCGGACTGAAGTAAATTGTTTTACTTCCAGGTTGTTTTCTTCCCCCTGTATTCTGGTTAAACTTTAAACCAGAAGATAATGGGACCCCCAGATGGAAGAGGTATGTGACAAGAGAGAGGAATAAAACAAACAAACTTGGGGTCTATTAAGCACCAAGCTTTCAGGTTTTATTTGCTACCACAGTGTAATTCATCTTATCCTGGATACTGTATCCACTGATAGTCATAATGTAAAATGCATTAGAGTAACAGTTTTTAAGTATTCTGATCGCTCTCTCCACATAGAGACAAGATAACTAGCCCAATTTTAGGTCAAACTCTTGGTGTGTTTTCATCTCCCCCAACTGGCCCTCGCTGGTGAGATTTTTCTTCCTCCACAGTGGTCTGGTTACACAGTCTAGAAGGGCTTACTTGCAGTCTGTGCCCATGGAAATCAGTGCTATTTACAGATCCCCTTCATCTACCATCTATTTCTGATGATCGGTTTACTTAGTTTGAAAGTTATATTTGTTATGGTTTGGCTCTGTGTCCCCCGCCCCAAATCCCATGTTGAGTTGTAATCCTCAGTGTTAGAGGAGGGGCTTAGTGGGAGTTGATTGGATCATGGGAACAGTTTCTAATGGCCTAGCACCATCCCCCCAGTGCTGCTTGTATGCAGGTATATAGCACCCACCACCCCTCCTCCTGGCCATGTGAAGACCTGCTTGCTTCCCCTTCACCTTCTGCCATGCTTTTAAGTTTCCTGAGGCTTCCCAGACCTGGCTTCTGTATAGCCTGTGGAACTGTGAGTCAATTGAACTTCTTTTCTTCATAAATTACCCAGTCTCAGGTAGTTCTTTATAACAGTATGAGAGCAGACTAATATAGGATTTTTGGTTGATTTGTACGCCTTTTAGTTTTTCTTTTAGATACATTTTTTGATTCCTTCAGTTTCTTTCTTTCTTTTTTCTTTTTCTTTTTTTTTTTTGAGATGGAGTTTCGCTCTTGTTGCCCAGGCTGGAGTGCAATGGCGCGATCTCGGCTCACCGCAACCTCCGCCTCCTGGGTTCAGGCAATTCTCCTGCCTCAGCCTCCTGAGTAGCTGGGATTACAGGCACACGCCACCATGCCCAGCTAATATTTTGTATTTTTAGTAGCGACGAGGTTTCACCATGTTGACCAGGATGGTCTCGATCTCTTGACCTCGTGATCCACCCGCCTCGGCCTCCCAAAGTGCTGGGATTACAGGCTTGAGCCACCACGCCCAGCAATTCCTTCAGTTTCTTAGAAGATGACAAATTGCAGGCGTATGTGCTGTAATAAAGAACAACTTTTTTCTTAGTCTTGATGATTGATGTGGAAACAGGCCAGTTCATAAGGTGGGCCTTCTAGTTTTACGTTCATCTTGTAAGCTACATCTATACCTGGGCATCTAGACATGGAATACTCAGTGGAGCAGGCTGGGAAAAATCCCCATGCTGTCACATTTCTAAGGCAACAATCTCCTGGTTCCAATTCATACTTAATCTTTAAAAGTACATGGAAATACGTGGATTCATTCATTCGTATGTTAATAAATGAATTCAACATTTATTGAGTACTTAAAAATGTGCCAAGCCTCATGTTCATTGTGAGGACACAAAGATGGAGAAGACCTCATCTCAGTCTTCATAGAATATCTATTCTAGGCCATAGAGAAGACCAGTGCCGAAAATCATGACAAGTGCAAAGAGCATTGCGAAGGAGGTGTGGGGGCAGTAGTGAAAGTTTAAGGGGGTGAGAGAAGGAAATCTGAGTGGGGGACTCTGTGTTGGAGATGATGTGGTGAGGGAGTGATGTTTAAGCTGAAAGTGGAGGATAAGCAGTAGTTAGATTGGTGAGGGCGGGCATGGAGAATGTTCACAACTGAGCAAACTACGAATATGAAGGCTCTGAGGTGAGGAAAAGCTGAACAAGTTAGAGGATCTAAAATAAGACCAGGATGGCTGGAGGCAAGTGATCTTCCAGCGTCTAAGACTGACAACAGCTTCCTACGGTCAGGGAAGCTTTGTAGAAAAGACACTCCCTGGCTAGAGATTCCAAAATCCAACAGGAAAAACAAAAGAATATTTTCTTTCTGATTTTGACTGCTCTCTTTAAGATTGTCCATGTTCCGTGAAATGAATTTGATCAAATGCATTATTTTGTTTCTTTTTTTTTTTCAAGTTACACTGATGGCTGAACGTACTGTTTGATTCAAGCTGTCCATTCTTGGCCGTTCTATTTATTTGGGATCGTCTGTAACAGATTCACATGAAAGGGAAGTTGAGAGCTTAAATTCTTAAGCTTTAAAAAATTGTAGAATACATTCCGTGGTAGAGATGAGGTTTAATTTTCAGTGTGAATGCTAATCAAAGGAGTCGCTCAAAATTGTTGCAAGGAATATCATAAAGCCACTTGTGTGTCTGCCCTTTGATCTTGGAAACTCTCATTCTGAAACATGAGTCAAAACACAATCTTTTACTTAATTTCATCCCAGAGAAATGTGAGAACCACCAAAATGTTCTATTATTCCATCTGCACTATGTAACTCTGTTTGCCAGTAGCTTGAAAATCCTGTTTTAGAAACAATTTCTTCGCAAAAGCAAACCATGGAATACACAAGAGTGTATTCTTTGATGACAATCAGTGGCTGGCAAAGCAATGTGGCCTGAAAAACGGAGGCTGCCAGGTGCCATCAGCCACGTCCTAGGTGCTGAGAGAGACCTGTGGAATGACACTTCTTTCTTTGTGCTCAGCTACACGGCGTGGCAGGACACCCTGTGCTGGCAGCTTATTTATCCGGAAGTAGCACCATTCACATCAATAATGTTTGGAATAAGAGCCTATTAAGCCTGACTGAAAATGAAGCATCAGAGGTGTTATGCAATTTGAGAAGGGGGAGACAACTCGAGTCCTGTCATCTTGGTGGGAGAGATAATGAAAATCTGGGGTACAGTAAATGCAAGCTTTTGTAAACAAGAAGGAAGTTATGGGACAAATTCTTTAGAGAGTAAATTCCATATAACTAAGGATATTTAACAATATTAGTGATATTCTTTGGATCTGTGTCCCCACCAAATCTCAGGTTCAATTGTAATCCCAGTGTTGGTGGTAGGGCCTGCTGGAAGGTAGTTGGGTCATGGGAGTAGACCCTCCATGAATGGTTTAGCACTATCCCTTTGGTGCTGTTCTCACAAGATCTGGTTTAAAAGTGTGGGGCACCTCCTCTGTCACTTTTTTCCTCCTGCTCCTGCCGTGTAAGATGAGCTTGCTTCTGCTTCACCTTCTGCCATGATTGTAAGTTTCCTAAGGACCCCCCAGAAGTAGATGCTGCCATGCATGCTGTAAAACCTGCAGAACCATGAGTCAATCAACCCTCTTTTCTTTAGTAATTACCCTGTCTCAGATACTTCTTTTTTTTTTTTTGAGATGGAGTCTTGCTCTGTCACAAGGCTGGAGTGCAGTGGCATGATCTCAGCTCACTGCAACCTCCACCTCCCAGGTTCAAGTGTTTGTTCTGCCTCAGCCTCCCGAGTAGCTGAGACTACAGGCATGTGCCACCATACCTGGCTAATTTTTGAATTTTTAGTAGAGATGGGGTTTCACCATGTTGGCCAGGATGGTCTTGATCTCCTGACCTCATGATCAGCTGACATCGACCTCCCAAAGTGCTGGAATTACAGGCATGAGCCACCATGCTGGACCTCAGGTATTTCTTTATAGCAGCGCAAGAAAGGGATGTCACAGATACTGTGCCAAATGTTTATGTGTGTCAACTCCCTAAAAGCTCATCACAGCCCTGTGAGATGGCATTATTGACATTCTCATTTTACAGTTGAAGCTTTATCAGTATGAGGTGAAGAAATGAATGAGCCCACCAACACAATGTCCAAGGTGGGGAAACTGAGGCTGGAGCTACTGACAAGAAGTGGCCCTGGACTTAACTCAGGCTTCTGATTCTCCACCTACTTTCTCTTTATGTAACCTCACATCTCTGGTTAACCAAAGAAAACACCAGGACTAAAGGCTTTGAGATTTCCTGAAAAATAAGGAGCAGGATTGGCTTAATATAAGAGAGTGAGATGCTCATCTATGTGCTTAATCATGAAGGATGAAATGCTTGGATCTTTCCAGATATTTTCTGTTGTCTGCTAACTGATGCTGAAATTCCAGGGCCTTAAGCATTATACTCTAATTCTAACAAAGTATTTTTTTTCCTGCTGTTAAAATGCAGGAGGGGCATACCTTTAAGTCATAAGTCAGTTTTGGTATTTGTAATTCGTAATACAAATGACAGGCACGGGATCTGGTTTTCCCAAGAAATACTGTGAGACCACCCAATGCAAGACGCTATTGCAAGAAAGAGAATGAACTCAGAATGGGAACTGTTATTTAGACTACATTGTGAATAGTGTTTCCAGAACATTCTCAACACAGTGGTGGGCAGGAAGGCCAGGAAGAGAGAGAGAGAGAGAGAGAGAGAGAGAGTTTAATTAAAGAGGAATCGAAGGCTGGGCGTGGTGGCTCATGCCTGTAATCCCTGCACTTTTGGAGGCCCAGGCGGGCTGATCACAAGGTCAGGAGTTTGAAATCAGCCTGGCCAAGATGGTGAAAGCCTGTCTCTACCGAAAACACAAAAATTAGCTAGGTGTGGTGGTGGGCGCCTGTAATCCCAGCTACTGGGGAGGCTGAGGTTGCAGTGTGCTGAGATTGCACCATTGTACTCCATCCTGGGTTACGGGAAGACTCCCTTTCAAAAAAAAAAAAAGAAGAAGAAGAACTGAGAACATACCTCGCTTCTATGTCAAACACGTCTTATACTAGTTTTCAAGGCACTTCCATGATCAACTTTAAGAGTTTGCCCTCTGATTACGCTAGGCTGAGTTTACAGAGGTTTCAGAAACCTGAACTGATCCATACATTTCCTAAAGTCAAATAGACTTAACAACTTTTCTGTCTTGTGGCCACAAAGAATGTACATGACATCAATACTTGGTGTTATTCCATTCTAGTTAAAAATTGAAAAGGAATAAACCATTATCCACAGTCATTTATAAATATTTTATTGAGCTTTGATTGAAATGGGAAAATTTGAAAAATTTAGCATTGAACTTATAAAAAAATTAGTCCTTTTACAAATTGTTCCTAAGCAGAAAAAAATGAGGGCCACTTTAGGGCCAGATGATAGATAATGAAAACTACATGTGGTTTTTCCTCAAGAGGCCCTGACCACTGAGTACATGCTTTTGATTAAATTCACTGAGTTTTCTGCATTGTGGCTGTGATGCTTGGGTTGGTTGCTAAGAGTATTGCTTTCATGGGGATTTTGCATTAAAAATCACAGGAAGGTGCTTTCTGAGGAAGTTTTATGAATATTTTATAACATTATGTGAATGTTAACCATTTTGGGTAATGATGTTTACTTCAAGGTAATCGCACCCAGTGTACTCTGTGGGTATCCGAAGATCAGCAGGATGGAAAGTATATTTCCTTCTCCATGAAATGCCCCTTAACTAAACTGTATGTTACTGATAAGCATAGATACTAGAGTCAGACGGCCCGGGTTTGAATTCTGGCTCCATCATGCCTTAGCTGCACCACCTTGGGCAAATGATAACAATCCTACCTTATGGAATTGTTGTACAAATTAAATAAGATAGCATATGTAAAGGGCTTGGAATTGTGTGGCACACAATTAATATAATATAAGTTCCTTTTTTTTTTTTTTTTTTGAGGCTGAGTCTCGCACTGTCACGGGCTGGCGAGTGCGCAGTGGTGAACTCTCGGCTCGCTGCAACCTCCACCTCCCCGGTTCAAGTGATTCTCCCGCCTCAGCCTTCCGAGTAGCTAGGACTACAGGCATGTGCCGCCATGCTGGCTTTTGTATTTTTTAGAGACAGGGTTTCACTATGTTGGCCAGGCTGGTTTACGAACTCCTGACTTTGGGTTCTGCCTGCTTCGGCCTTCCAAAGTGCTGGGATTATAGGCATGAGCCACCACGGCTGACTGCACGTAAGTTCTTGGTAAATATTTTCAAATTATAACTGTTCTTTCTAATTTGCATTTCCTAGCCTTTCCCCTAAACCTTCACTCCATCATTCTTGCATCAAACATTTTCTTTGTTTTTTGAGATGAGTCTCATTCTGTCGCCCAGGCTGGAGTACAGTGGCACAATCTTGGCTCACTGCAATCTCCGCCTCCCAGGTTCAAGCAATACTGCCCACCTCAGCCTGCTGAGTAGGGAGGATTACAGGCACCTGGCGCTATGCCTCACTAAAACTTTTCTTGACACCTTGTGACATTTGCTAATAGCTTTTTAAGTTTCCTTCCAACAGTGAGTTTATGACTCCAGGATTAGTCACAATATGACTAATGAATACGACGTGGTCTCTGCCCTTAGATTACAACCCTGAAAAGCAGATACAACAGTCTCAGCTGATTGTAGCACCAGGCAGAATGCAGTAAGTGCTCTTACCTGTGTATAAAATGAATTGGTAATCCAGGAAGAAGAGGAGAGTTAAATTTCAATTTGGGCAATGAAATATGTTCTGGAAAAGCTTTTCAGGCCACCTTTGCATTTGATCTTGCATGGGACATTTTAAGATGAAGGAATGTGTGAGCAATGGCACTGAGGCCAGAAAGCTGAGAATGAGCCTGAGAATCTGAGTGGTTCTGTCAAGTTGGAAATCATGCCTGAAAATGCAGGCTAGCGAATAGGTGAGAGAAGGCTGAGCATAACATCCTAAGGACTTTGGTATTATTTTACTGGTAATAGGAAGCCACCATAACATAAGAACAAGGGGGAAGAGTCAGTCTTTTTCTTTCTTTTTTCCCATTCTGTTCATTTTGTGTGTGTGTGTGTGTGTGTGTGTGTGTGTGTGTGTGACAAGGTCTTGTTCTCTCCTCACCCAGGTTGGAGTGTAGTGGTGCGATCTGGGATCATAGCTGACTCTAGCCTTGAAATCCTGGGTTCAAGTGATCCTTCAGCCTACAGACACGTGCCACCATGCCCAGCAGATTATTACTATTATGATGATGATTATTTTTGGCCATGTAGGTCTCACTGTGTTGCCTGGGCTGATCTCAAACTCCTGTGCTTAAGCAATTCTTCCATCTTGGCCTCTTAAAGTGCTGGGATTACAAGTCTGAGCCACCATTCCCTGCCCATGTCTTTTTTCTTTTCTTTTTTTTTCTTTTTTTAACCACTGATGAAAGAGTTGTTTTTCATTAAGAGAACTTGATCAACTCTCCCTAACCTTACCCTTTGCCTTAACACAAGATTTGCCAGAACCCAGGGGAGGGAGTACGGAGCATCCTTGGTTAAGGTTATCTGCTCTTTGCTGTGATCTTAACTTATATTTACATTTTATAAATGTCAAATGCAAAGGGAACATTCTTTGCAATGCAGTGTATCTTATAATGACTGGAGGTTTTTCCATGATTTGTTTTGAACTAATACCTTGTAGATCAAGTTTGCTTTGAGACAAATGTTGATCATGTAAACTAATTAGTAGATGCTTTCTTATATTAGCATAAAATTGGGGTTCTTTTGAAATAAAGTTCCCTTTTTGAGTACTTGCATTACAAATCTATATAAAGCTGAAGTTTAAGGTAACACTATATGGAAAAAATTGCATTCTGAATCCATGAAAAACAGTAATTTTCTGTTGAGACTGTAGTACTTCCATGTACTTTAACATTCTGGTTAGTATTATAATTCAGCATAAGGAATATAAAATTTCAAGGTGCTTTTTATGAGTAGGACTCTAATACCCCCAATTTGAGCTATTTTCTTCCTTCTCTTTTTTTTTTTTGAGACGGAGTTTCGCTCTTGTTACCCAGGCTGGAGTGCAATGGCGTGATCTCGGCTCACCGCAACCTTTGCCTCCTGGGTTCAGGCAATTCTCCTGCCTCAGCCTCCTGAGTAGCTGGGATTACAGGCATGCACCACTATGCCCAGCTAATTTTTTTTTTTTGTATTTTTAGTAGAGATGGGGTTTCACCATGTTGACCAGGATGGTCTCGATCTGTCGACCTCGTGATCCACCCCCCTCGGCCTCCCAAAGTGCTGGGATTACAGGCTTGAGCCACCACGCCCGGCCCTTCCTTCCTTCTTTCCTTCCTTCCTTCCTTTGTTCCTCCCTCCCTCCCTCTCTCCCTCCCTCCCTCTCTCCCTTTTTCTTTCTTTCTTTTTCTTTTTTCTTCTTTTTCTCTTTCCCTCCCTCCCTCCCTTCCTTCCCTCTTTCCTTCCTTTGTTTCTCCCTTCCTCCCTCTCTCCCTCTCTCCCTTTTTCTTTCTTTCTCTTTGTTTTTTCTTCTTTCTCTTTCCTTCCCTCCTTCCCTCCCTCCCTCCTTTCTTTCTTTTTCTTTCTCCCTTTTCCCTCTCCTCCCCTCCCCTCCCCTTCCTTTCCCTTTCCTCCTTTCCTTCTGGCTTCTTTTGTGTGTGTGTGTGTTTGTGTGTGTGTGTGTGTGTGTGATGGGGTCTCACTCTGTTGCCCACGCTGGAGTGTAGTGCCATGATCATAGTGCACTGCTGTCTTGAACTCCTGGGCTTCAGCAACCCTCCTGCCTCAGCTTCCCAAGTAACTGAGGCTTTAGGCACATATCATCATGCCCAGCTAATTTTATTTATTTTTTGTAGAAACAGGATCTCAGTAAGTTGCCCGGGCTGGAATGCAGTGGCATGATCATGCTTCACTGCAACCTTGATCTGCCTGGGCTCTGGTGATCTCTCCACCTCAGCCTCCATAGTTGGGACCACAGGTGTGCACTAACATGCTCAGCTAATTTTTACAATTAATTTTTTTTTTTTTGGTACAGACAGGGTTTCACCAGTTTGCCCAGCCTTTTCTTGAGCTCCTAGGCTCAAGCAGTCCACCCTGCAGTGCTGAGGTTACAGGCATGAGCCACCACACCTGGCCAAGAGTTAATTTTTTAAGGACAGTTCCGTCTTTTGTTTTCCCAGAAAGCAAGAACCACCCATGTGTTTCTGCCTTCAAGTTACTTACCCTCGCTGAATCTGTTTCCTCATCTGTAAAGCAGCAATTATAAAAGCAGCTACGTAGTTATGTAAACAAAGCTTTTTGAATACGTGTGACTCATCAAATTTTCTGTCTCAGTAAATGTATATTTTTAAAAGAATTAAGCTGCTTTCTTTAAATTTTCTTCACTTACTACTCTGAGTCATTTTTTTTTTTTTTTTTTTTTTTCGAAATGGTGTTTTGCTCTTGTTGCCCAGGCTGAAGTGCAGTGGCTTGATCTTGGCTCACTGCAACCACTAACTCCCAGTTTCAAGTGATTGTCCTGCTTCAGCCTCCTGAGTAGCTGGGATTACGCCACCACGTCCAGCTGCTTTTAGTACTTTTGGTAGAGACGGGGTTTCAGTATGTTGGCCAGGCTGGTCTCAAACCCCTGACCTCAGGTGATCTGCCTGCCTCACCCTCCCAAAGTGCTGGAATTATAGGCATGAGCTATGGTGCATGGCCTACCCAGGGTCCATTTTTAAAAAATATACTTTATTTTTAAAAGCAGTTTCAGGTTCACAGGAAGCTCAAGCAGAAAGCATGAAGAGTTCCCTCAAATCTCCAGCCCTCACATCTGCACTGCCTCCCTCACCATCACACCTTTCATTAGTGTGGTTACATTTCTTTTTTTGTTTTTGAGACGGAGTCTTGCTCTGTCGCCAGACTGGAGTGCAATGGTGCCATCCCGGCTCACTGCAACCTCTGCCACCTGGGTTCAAGCGATTACCCTGCCTCAGCCTGTTGAGTAGCTGGGACTACAGGAGTGTGCCACCACGCCTGGCTAATTGTCTCTACAAAAAATAAAAATAATAATCCGAAAGAAAATGCCACAGTGTGACAAGAAATAGTGTTTGAACAGCCAAAACAAAGGTTTTGTGGGGGTGTGTGCTTACTGTAAAATACTGAGGTAGTAGCTTGTTTATCAGTGTGTGTATATGTGCTTATTATAAAATACTGAGTCAGTAGCTTGTTTTTCTAGTCATTTAAAAAAACTTTTTATTTCAAAGTAATTTTAAACGTACAGAATTGCAAAGTTAGTACAGGAAATTCCAATTTATTCTTTACCCAGTTTCCCTTAATGTTGGCACTTACATAACAATGACAGAATGATCAAAATTAAGAAATTAACATTAGAGCAACACTTTTTTTTTTTTTTTTTTTTTTTAATTTGAGATGGAGTCTCTGTCACCCAGGCTGGAGTGCAATGGCACGATCTCAGCTGACTGCAACATCCCCCTCCTGGCTTCAAGCGATTCTCCTGCCTCAGCCTTTTGAGTAGCTGGGATTACAGGCTTGCGGTTACCACACCCAGCTAATTTTGTATTTTTAGTAGAGACAAGATTTCTCTATGTTAGTCAGGCTTGTCTCGAACTTCCAACCTCAGGTGATCTGCCTGCCTCGCCTCCCAAAGTGCTGGGATTACAGGCGTGAGCCACTGTGCCTAGAGCAACACTATTAAGTAACCTACAAACCTTATTAGGATTTGACCAGCTTTTCCACTAATGCCCTTGTTCTTTTCCAGAACTGAACCCAGGATACCACGTTGCATTTTAGTTGTCATGTCTCCTTAGTGCCCTTCAATCTTTTATGGTATCTCGTCTTTGTTTCTCATGACTTTGACACGTTTAAGGAGAACCAGTCAGGTCTTTTGTAGACCCAATGTGTGTTTGTCTAATATTTCATAACATGGGCTTTTAGGATGAATACTGAAGAGGAAGTGAGTACTTGACTCATACCAGTGATGTTTGGCTTGATTACTTGGCTAAGGTGGTGTCTGCCACATTTCTGTTCTGTAAAGTTACTATTTTTCTCATTCCCATGCAAATATTCTATGTCTTCTTAAAGTTTTGGCTGCTAATTTTAGCATTTATCAATGAAGTTTGCCTGCAGCACTAATTACTGTGGAATTCTAATGATACTTTTCTATTCCTCTCATTCTTCTACATTTATTATTTAATATTCTCCTGTAAAAAATATTTGTCCCTTCTCTCCCACTTATTTATGTGTCCAGTCACCTACTTATAGGTATTATTTTAATCTTTGAGTTATAACCCACTATTCCCGTTGTCTGTTTTATTGCCATAAATGTTCTAGATTTGGACATTGGGAGCTTTTTTTTTTAATTTATATTTTTTTGAGACAGAGTCTCACACTGTCACCCAGGCTGGAGTGCAATGGCCAGATCTTGGGTCACTGCAACCACCACCTCCTGGGTTCAAGTAATCCTCTTGCCTCAGCCTCCCAAGTAGCTGGGATTACAGGTGCATGGCACCACACCCAGCTAATTTTTGTATTTTTAGCAGAGATGGGGGTGGGGGGGTGGGGGGGCGGGGGTGGGTAGGGGTGGGGAAGAGAGTTCACTATGTTGCCCAGGGTGGTCTCGAACCCTGCCCGTCTCGGCCTCCCAAAGTGCTGGGATTATAGGGTGAGCCACTGCCCCTGGCCCATTGGGAGCTTTTTAAGATTGGTTCCTACTTTCACATGTGTGCCCCCGCCCCCCACCTTTTTAAATCTTGAACACTTCTTTACTTTCTGGCACCCAAAGACACCATCTTATATTTTTCCTGCCCCAGAATTAGAATCAACTAGAAAAAAAAAAAAAATTCCAAGCATGTGTGTATATATATATGGACTCACATGTTTATATGTGTGTGTGCATATATATGTACATCTTAACTGTGGTTCCCCTATCATCTGTAGGCAACACGTTTCAAGGTTTCCGCTGGATGCTTGAAACCACAGATGGTTGCAAACCATATATATATATATATATATATATATATATATATATATATAGTGGTTTTTTCCCTGTCCATACATACTCCCAACCTCAGGTGATCTGCCTGCCTCGCCTCTATACAGTGTTTAAACGAGGCACGATTAAATAAGAGATGAACAACAATAACTAATCATGAAACAGGACAACGCTAACAATATCCTGCAATGAAACTGACGGGCCCTGCGGGTCTGGCTGGGCCGTCTTCTCTGCGGCTGCGCGGGAGCCCTGGGCTTCCCCTGCACGTGCCCTGCGGCGCCGGCTGGGCCGTCTTCTCTGCGGCTGCGCGGGAGCCCCGGGCTTCCCCTGCACGTGCCCTGCGAAGCCCCAGCGCACCGTCCTCAGCCGCTCTTCACCCCGGGGTCTCAGGAAGCAGTGGGAGGACCCCTCAGCCTGGTGAGTGCCCCGCAGAGGACAGCGCTAGCCCCGGGTGCCTTCGCCTCACGAGTCAGGTCCCCTCCTCGGACATGCAGGCGCGTTTGGAGGGGTGGTCGCGGAGGAAGGGGGCTCGGGTACCCTTAGGCCCACAGCGAGCCCAGACGTTGCCCTCCTCGGGGTGGGGACCCCCAGGAAGCTCCTGCTGCCGCTGGTGGGCGTCCCCGGCAGTAGGGCCCAGAGCAAGGAAATACCACCAGTTAGGACCGCCACCTCCCACCTTCCTGCAGCCCGGGAACGCTGACCCCGGCCCGGGCAGAATGCTGTGTCACACTGGTGTTCCCTTTCAACACAGAAGCCCCGGGTCTGAGCCTCCCCACCCTTGGACAGAGGGAGTTAGGCCCCGCAGCTCCATTTCTCTCTTCACTCTGTACCTGGGCGCCCTCAGCTGCATACACTGAGTGGCCTCCTCCTCCCTAGATCAATTAGAGACAGCTGGCAGAAGGACCCGGTCATCCCTGTTTCTAGCGCGGCTTCATCACCTTAGGCGTCCGGAAACTACTGTAGATGCTTGCTCTTCTCAGAAATAGTGGGAAACCCATTTCCTTAGTATGTTTTTAGGCATTTCAGGTGTTGCAATTTATTTTAATTTAATTTTTTGAGATGGAGTCTCCCTCTGTCTCTCAGGCCGGAGTGCAGTGGCACAGATTTTGGCTCCTAAAACCTCCGCCCTATGGGTTCAAGTGATTCTCCTGCCTCAACCTCCCAAGTAGCTGGGATCACAGGCCAGTGCCACCACGGGCTGATTATTGTATTTTTAGTAGAGATGGGGTTTCACCATATTGGCCAGGATGGTCTTGAACTCCTGACCTCAAGTGATCTGCCTGTCTCGGCGTCCCAAAGTGCTGGGATTACAAGTGTGAGCCACCATACGCAGGTGTTGCAATGTAAAAACTAAACAACCAAAAACTCCTCGAGTTATATGGATGTGGTGTTTTCTCTCGCTCTCTGTCTCTCTCTCAAAATATCTTACTGTACTGTACTCACCTGTTTTCTCGCTGTGGTTGACTGCAGGTAACTGAAACTTTGGAAATAGGAATCGTGGTGGTTAAAGGGGATTAGGGCACACCTGTCTCCGTCTGTTTCTCTAAATTACAAGCCATGAGTTTATTATACCAGTCACCCTGAGAGAAACAAGCTCACCTGTCCAAACCCAAAGAATGGACTCAGAGAACTGGAGAACAGTGAAAGTGAGACTTTTAATGACAGTCTTGCAAGATGGGGTGTCTGATGGCTAGCACACCCAGCACAGTGAAGCATTTTAGCCCCTAGTGCACAGGTCTCTCCATTGGTTCCTCATAGGCTGAGTACTATGGGGTCACAATCTTCCTGGACATTGCCTATTGGTTGTTGGGTTGAGGCTTTAGGTGTTTTTATTTTAGGGTTGTCTTGTTGCATTTTGCTGTACCCCGCAATGTATCGCAATTCTAGTTAGCTCAGGGGCTCTTTAAGTATTTGGCTTATGACCTAAGTAGCTGGCAGTCTGATAAGAACAGACAAAACGAGCTATTTTGCAGGCTAGTGAATTTTCTTCTTAGACTAAACTTCTTTGGTTCTGGTGAGGGCAACTAAGTGGGGCGGTGGGGCCGGGGGGAGGTCACAAGCAAGTGTCGGCTATCCAAGCAGAGGCCTGGTATATCCTTGTTTTTTCTGTAGTTTGCTGACTTCAGCCAATTTACGGTGCTTTGTTTTGGAAATGGACCACTGTATACATTACTTCCTTCAACCCCATTCCACTGCAACACCTGACTTCATTATGTCTTCTCAACTTTCTATATTTGTAAGTTCCTTGTTAGAAAGTGAGAAACCTGGTTCCCATTAACCCAAATATATCAGTTTGTGTACACACGCCCCTCTATAATCCCAATCTCCTGACCACACTTTATCATCACAGCTCACCATTTTGGCACGTCCTCCCTTCTTTCCTCCAATGACCTCAGTGCTGCTGTCCCCAAAGGAAAGGGAAAGGAGAGGAGCAACTTATTTTTAAGATGCAGTTTTCATAGATGGGAATCAAGACGGGACCACATGGCTGTCTTGGAATTCTGTCTTGGGAGCTTGAAGCCACCCACTGAATCTGTCTTTTCCAGGAAGGCTTCTGAGGCAACTGTTCATTAGATCTTAAATCTGGAGTCCCATGTTTCCTCCTGTTAGCCTGCCCCTAAATCATGTCCACTTAGGGAGGCAGGTGCTGTGTCAGAGGTATTGCAAAAGGTTTACTTTAGAATATAAATGTTTTAAGATTGGTGATTCCTGAGATCGCTGCATGGTGAGCAGAAGAAAGCCTTTCATCCCAAGCAGACCCCGCATTGACACCTCTTGGGATTTTACTGACTAGCCCCGACCTGCACTTGGATGTCCGGGTTGGGACCAACTGTACTATCTGCCTGGCGTGTCTTCTCAGCTGCTCCTGTGTAGGAGGCAGCAGCCTCCCTTTCTAGTAGAAAATCTGTTTGTGTGATATAAGAAGACAAACAGGATTATGCCATCCTCTGCTTGAGAGTTTCTTTTGGTTTTCCTTGAATTTAAAATGCAAACTTGGCACAGTGGCTCATGTCTGTAATCCCAGCACTCTGGGAGGCCGAGGTAGGTGGATTGCTTGAGCCCAGAGGTTTGAGACCAGCCTGGGCAACATAGTGAAACCCCATCTCTACAAAAAATACAAGAATTAGCTGGATATGGTAGCATGCATTAGTAGTGTCAGCTACTTGAGAGGCTGAGTTGGGAGGATTGCTTGAGACTGGGAGATGGAGGTTGCAGTGAGCCGAGATTACACCACTGCACTCCAGCCTGGATGACAGAGACACTGTAAAAAAAAAAACCCCTAACCCTCTTCCCCAAAACTCCAAACTCCCTTACTTGTGCTATGAAGCTGGAAAAAAAACAAACCTTTTCTCACCATACATTCCTGTCTGAATGCCCCTCACTGTCATCAAACCCATCTCAACCCTGGCTCTGAAGGCCTGTGACAGTCTACAGTCGCAAATGTAGCTTAGAAGTCCAAAGTTGAGTACAGGTGACATAGCCACTGAATCCTATTCTGAAAACCAGATCCTGGTGGAGTTGGCAAATTAGCCTGTTTGTCTCAGTCCTTATCATTTGAACTAATTAAGTTTTCCTTTGCTCAGTATACTTTGCTCGGCTTTCTCAAGCTTGTTATGACTCATTGAAATACAAGCTTGTGGTTCTCTTCATACATTACATAATAGATGGGCATGTCAGCAGATAACTTATTTGCAGGGAGCTGGTGAAATACCAGGACAAATGAAAGTTGCTCAATGTCTGTAAGAAACACATCACCAAATAGAACAGGTTGGAAAATGAGTACAGATACTCGAAAGCCTTAATCTGCAATTTCTAATTCTTCATGCAGAATGAATTAATATAAGAATGGAGAGTGGGCCTATTGATTACTGAGAAAAAGGTACATCAGGATATTCCTTTTGTGTGGTATTCATTAAGCAATGATAAGGCCAGTGTCTCAGGACATTTTGATTTTCCTTATATATCATCGGAGACAGAAATGGAATTTATAAAAATCTGGGCTGGTCAAATCTGCTGAAAATTGCTAGCAAATTAGCTAAAAACGTTTAGAGTGCCGAATATGTACCTTTGGCTGTTTGGCATAGTGGGAATTGAGATTTTAGAAAGAGGATCTGTGAAAAGAAGGTGAGAGACAGGAGTCATTACATTTCAAAGATGGCATGTTTTAAACTTCTGGGGAAGAAGAAGCTAGTGGTATTTGCTGCATGGTTGATGGTCCTCTAGGTGATCCACATTAAAAAATACTGAACATCTTCCATGTGCGTGAATGATAGTGATGAAGATGGTGATTGACACAGATAACTTCTTTCCATGTGGGAGATGAGTGGGACTTCTTTGGTGAGATCTGTGCCATGCCTGGGACCTGCCCACATCACTGTGCTTCTAGAATTTTCAATGGTGTTCAAAGTTTCTCCATTAAAATAACAGTTATGACTTTGCATCATAACTTGGGATTCCAAATGTTCTGGTTATCAGGACAGATAAATATCTTAAACATTAATAACCGTCAATTAATTGTGTTCCAGCACTATGAGAGGCAGAGGTGGGAAGTTTGCTAGAGGCTGGGAGTTTGAGACCAGCTTGGGCAAACAGCAAGACTCCATCTCTAAAAAAAATACAAAAATTAGCCAGGTGTGGTGGCTCATGCTTGTAGTTTCAGCTACTTAGGAGGCTGGGGCAGGAGAATCACTTGAGCCCAGGAGTTTGAGGCTGCAGTGAGCTATGATTGTGCCACTACACTCCAGCCTGGGTGACAAGACTGGGACGCTGTCTCCAAAAAAGAAAAAAAATTACCAGAATTCTGGATATGCAGCAACTCTGCCATCACTCAGAAAAATCCCTTAAACAGGATGGGTTACTCTGTACAGTAAATGATTATAAAAGAGGGGATATTTCTGCTGAAAGTGGAAGAAGAAGCAAAAACATATATACAGAACATTCTAGAGCAAGAGCTCAAGCTGTGAATCTTGAACATTCAGATACCCAGATGTGCTGAGTGAATAATAGGCCTTTGTGTCATATGGGCACAGTCTCGCCTTTTTAATTTTCTTTTTTTCCCTTTTATTTATCTAATTATATAATATAACCAATCTCCTGTTACTTAAAGCTTCAATGCTGTAGGCAAAACATAACTGAAATATTAAATTATGCATATTTTATTTCAAATGAATCAAGCAATAAAACCTTAGAAGCAGTCCTTAACTTTAAGTAATTGTCTGCATCTAAAAGTTAAATGCTCCAAAGAATTATAAAGAACACTTTGTGGGCAAGGTCATGTAAAAAGGGTCCCTTCTTTAGATTTGATATTCAACAACATTTCATTAGAGAGTGGTGCCAACTTGAGCTTTTAATTTTTATAGTGCTGTGATGTGGTAGTGATTTTTGTTGTTAGGATTTGAATTGTTAAGATGCCAACAACAATCAATTTTCAAAAATTATGTGAGGAATAAAACTCTTTTCTTTAAAAAGAGTTCTGTACTTAGTTTTCTCTCATTTCCTGTTTTGCTCCCACTCCATTAAAATCTATTTTGCATATGGCAACTATGCAAATTATAAATTATAAATTTTTCACAGTGCAAACAGGATTATGCTACCCTCTGCTTCAAATTCTCCATTCTTTTTTTTTGGAGTTTAAAATCTGAATTCTGGTGAGCCACAGTGGCTCACATCTGTAATCCCAGCACTTTGGGAGGCTGAGGCGGGTGGATCACCTGAGGTCAGGAGTTCAAGACTAGCCCAGCCAACATGGTGAAACCCCATCTCTACTAAAAATATGAAAGTTAGCTGGGTGGCACATGCCTATAATCCCAGCTACTCAGGAGGCTGAGGCGGGAGAATCACTTGAACCTGGGTGGCCAAGGTTGCAGCAAGGTGAAATTGTGCCACTGTACTCCAGCTTGGGTAGCAGAGTGAGACTGTCTCAAAAAAAAAAAAACTAAAAAAATCCAAATTCCTTTACTCTTCCTATGAAGCAAAAACAAAAACAAAAACAAAAACAAAACAAAACAAAAAAACCCTTTCACTCCATACTTTCCCACTGGCCTAGTCTGTTCCAATTATACAGATCATCTTTCTGTTTCGTGATGAACTGCCTTTCTCCTCCCTATATTAGAATTTTCCCTTCGCTGTTCACACTGCCTAGAAAGCTCTGTTCTCAGGTTTTGGCGTGGCTGCTTCTCACTGTCAATCAGATTCTACTCGCATGTCACCTCCCTGGTAAGGTCTTCTTGCTTTTCAAACCTAAGGTTACCTGGATCGTAGTCAATATCATGACACTGGGCTTTCTACAGTCATTTGTTTTTAAGTATCTTTTTTCATTATATGAAATTATGTTGTTCAAGCATCTATGGATGAGGGGCATTATCTGTCACCTCTTCCCCTCCCCATGCTTCCAGAGTAATAATAGAAGTGTAGCATAGAGTAGGTGACACATAAATACTTCCTTTTTTTTTTTTTTGAGACAGTCTCACTCTGCCACCTAGGCTGGAGTGTGGTGGCACGATTTCGGCTCAGTGGAACCTCAGCCTCATGGGTTCAAGTGATTCTCCTGTCTCAGCCTCCTGAGTAGCTGGGGTTACAGGTGCCCCACCACCCCAGCTAATTTTTGAGACAGAGTCTTGCTGTCATTCAGGCTGGAATGCAGTGGCACAGTCAAAGCTCACTACAGCTTCGAACTCCTGAGCTCAAGTCATCCTCCTGCTGCAGCCTCCTGAGTAGCTGGGACTATAAGTGTGTGCCACCATGCCCAGCTAATTTTTGATTTTTGTAGAGATGGGGTCTTGCTATGTTGCCCAGGCTGGTTTTGAACTCCTGGCCTCAAGCAATCCTCCCTTCTCAGCCTCCCAAAGTATTAGGATTATAGGCAGGAGTGAGTACACCTGGCCTTCATAAACATTTCTTAAATGAATTATTTCTTCTTGGTTGGTTAATCGACATCTCACAAATACTGTGCACCCACCAGTACACTAGATGTGTTTCAACTACTTTGTATCTACAGTTCGGTAAATTAGTGTAGGGAAGAAAAACCTTTTCCCTGACCCAGGGTCCCTGGCCAGATCTGAAAGGAAAACTGACCGATTAATAAGAGACAAGCATACAAATTTATTGATTCTTAGTTATATGTGACACGAGAGCCTTCATAAAGTAATGAAGACATGAAGGAATGCTTAAACATGTACAGAAACACACACACATACACATGTAAATATATTTTTGAGACAGAGTTTTGCTCTTGTTGCCCAGGCTGGAGTGTAATCACACAATCTTGGCTCACTGCAACCTCAAGCGATTCTCCTTCCTCAGCCTCCTAAGTAGCTGGGATTATAGGCATGCATCACCATGCCCTGCTAAGTTTGGATTTTTTAAAGTAGGGACGGGGTTTCTCTGTGTTGGTCAGGCTGGTCTCAAACTCTTGACCTCAAGTGATCTGCCCAGTTTGGCCTCCCAAAGTGCTGGGATTACAGGAATGAGTCACCACGCTTGGCCAAACTTGTATATTTTTATGCTATGTTTGATGAAGAGTGGACAGTCATGGAGAATTATGATTGGATGATGAGGGGTATGATTTAATGACAATAGACTAGGGAGGCTTATCAAGGCCTGTTGATTCAGATCCCTCTCTCTGTCCTTCATCTTCAGAGATAAGGATGTTCTTTTCTTCCAGAAATAGGGAAGGTCTGTCTCATATGAGGGTCTTTTTTAAAATTACTATTTCCTGACAATCATATGAAGGTCTTCTGCTTTAGCAGAAGGTTATCAAAAGCTAGAGTAAACTTTCTGCTCATGGTGTTTTCTTCAGTATGCCAAGGTGCTATATTTTAGGGTGGCCTGTCCTGAACCTGATCACTGTTATCAACAATTAGGAGATCAGGCTTATCTGGACTTTCACCTAGTTAAGAGACGGTGAAATAAAAATAAAATCTATTTTATTTCTATTATTATTTTAAAAATAATTTCTGTGTCTAAAAATAAAATCATACTAGTTTGTTAACGGTCTGTTTTCATTGTGTTAATCAGACAAGAAAAAATCACAAAAGGGCTAAGGAGGGAATTCAACTGATTTTGGAGGGTGGACATATTACAGATTAGACAAGAAATTTTTTTTTTACAGTGGACACAGGTCTAGTTGCCTAGGCTGGAGTGCAGTGGCATGATCTCGGCTCACTGCACCCTCTGCCTCCTGGGCTCAAGCCATCCTTCTACCTCAGCCTCCAAAGTAGCTGGGACTACAGGCACACACCACCATGGCTGGCTTATTTTTGTATTTTTTGTAGGGATGGGGTTTTGCCATGTTTCCCAGGCTGGTCGAGAACTCCTGAGCCTCAGCCTCCCAAAGTGCTGGGATTACAGGCATGAGCCACCATGCCTGCCCTAGATTAGCCAAGAATATGCCTATTCTCATTGCCAAGGCCGGGAGGTAGGCCTGTGACCTGAAAGGACTTTGGCAGACAGCTTTGCAGTGACCCTTTGATGCTCCCTGGATATACTGCACAACACGAGGCACACAGTGAAAAGGCCAGTCTGTGTCTTCATTTATTTATTTTGAGATGGAGTTTTACTCTTGTCACCCAGGCTGGAGTGCAGTGGCTTGATTTCAGCTCACCACAACCTCCATCTCCCAGGTTCAAGTGGTTCTCTTGCCTTAGCCTCCTGAGTAGCTGCGATTACAGATGCACCATGATGCCCAGCTAATTTTTGTATTTTTAGTAGAGTTGGGGTTTCTCCATATTGGCCAGGCTGGTCTCAAACTCCTGATCTCAGGTGATCTTCCTGCCTTGACCTCTGAAAGTGCTGAGATTACAAGTGTGAGCAAGTGCGCCTGGCCCAATCTGTGTGTTTAACCAGCAGTAAATACTGAGTAAGGGCAAGTTTTCCACAAAAGAAAAGGTAGGGGATGCAGCAATTGATTGCATGTTAGGGAATGAGTCTGCCTGTGTGTGTGGCCTTCCTGGTAAGGGGAAATTAGGTTCTGAGAAGGAGGGTAAGATTGTGTGTGAAAGAAAGAAGGTGTTATCTCCTTAATGATAATTAAGGAGGAGAAATGGAGTCTGGCTTAGGAGACAGATAGCAACTGCAGCCATTTGAAACCAGTCAATAGAGTCAAATGTTTTCTGTCGGCTGTTCACCTTCTTGAGCCACTGTGCAGACACAGGCAGCAAAAAAATGACAGTTACCTCCCTGGGCAGTTGAACCTATTCCAAAGCCACGAGCAGGAGTTTTAACCTGGGTTCCATGAGTAAACTCCAGGAATATGTGAAATCCTGAAACCCATGTATTACACGTTTGAGATGCTTCCTTATATGTATTTATTTCTGGGAAAATTAGTCATCACTTTTTCTGGGATTTTCAAAGGGGTCTGTGAATTTTAAAAGGGAAGATACCCTGTTGATAGCTTTGTCAAAACAGTATAGTTTTTTTTTTTTTTTTTTTTTTGAGACAGGATCTTGCTCTGTTGCTCAGGGTGGAGTGCAGTGGTGTGATCATGGCTCACTGCAACCTTGACCTCCTGGCCTCAAGTGATCCTCCCACTGTGGCCTTCTGAGTAGTTGGAACTACAGACATGTGTCACTACCCCTGGCTGTTTATTATTATGATTATTTTTGTTGGGATGGGTCTCCTTATATTGTACAGGCTGATTTTGAACTCTCGGGCTCAAGTGGTCATCCTGCCCCGGCCTCCCAAAGTGCTGGGATTACAGGCATGATCCACCACGCCCTGCCCAGTGGTACACTTTTTGGGAGAAAACTTTTCTATTTCTGCCTTAGCAGCAGCAATCAAGAAGAATCTTAGAAACACCAAGGGGAAAAAATTGGTATCGAGAAAACTTTCTATAGCTTAGGAAATTTGTAGCCTAGGGGAAGGCTTCAACCTGTTAGGCTGAAGGTAACTCTGAAAAGAGCATTCCTGTTGCAGAATCAATGAGACTGTTTAGACTTTGGCTGAAAGACAAATGACTCACTGTCTTCAAAAATACTCTGGAAAAGGCTACGCTTTGCATCTGTCTAGGGTATAAATTTGCTTTTGATTGACAATGTGATAGCAAACAATTTAAAGGGAAGAAACAAAGAGAAAATGTCATCTTTGTGGGCAGATGCTTTTATTACGAGCTGAAGTGGGATGGAAGTGCTTTTGAAAATGTGTTATTTCTCTCTTTTTTTCGCCACTGTAAGCAGAGAAACGTTTTTATTCTTACTCTTGTCCAAGAAAAGTCAGCAGATTCAAAATTCACTGTAAGCGCAAAGGGTTTGTGAATCTGCATTTAATGGTGGGTACACATTGTCTTGGTAATAAATGGTTTCAGGGGCCTTGTAACTTCAATTCTGGTTGCAATTTAGAATGATTGAACAACCATTTTTGTGAAATATTGTTTTGTGACAACTCAAGCGTTTATTAGGAATTCTTTATAAAACATGGGGTGTTTATTATCTTAGGGCTTTGGGCTAAAAAATGTTGATTTATTAGGTAGAATGAATTGTTCTAGCCTGACATCAGAAGTAACGAGATGCTTTGTGGTTCCTTAAATTTAGTTAATGTGTTTGGTATTTGCAGATGATACGCTAGCTTTAAAAATCTTGAGGGAGGTTGGGCACAGTGGCTCACGACTGTAATCCCAGCACTTTGGGAGGCCAAGGCGGGCAGATCCTAAGGTCAGGAGTTTGAGACCAGCCTGGCCAATATGATGAATCCCCGTCTCTACTAAAAATAGAAAAATTAGCAGGGCATGGTGGCAGATGCCTGTAGTCCCAGCTACTCTGGAGGTTGAGGCAGGAGAATCACTTGAACCTGGGAGGTGGAGGTTGCAGTGAGCTGAGATGGCACCACTGCACTCCAGCTTGGGTGACAGAGCGAGACTCTGTCTCAAAAAAAAAAAAAAAAAAAAAAACAAAACTTTAAGGAGTCTTTAAATAAATATTGCCATGTAAGCTTGAAGAAAAGTCCGTGCCTCTTCTTCCAGGGAGATGCCTAGACACTGGGCAATTCGGATTTCATCAGTATAGCTTGTTGTTATCTTTTACCTATCCTGGAAAGATGAGACAGGAAAACAGCACACCTGATGCAGTAACAGATGTGAAAAGCACACTTGTCTTCTTCTGAGAGCTATGGAACCTGAGGGTCAATTTGAATGTTTAGAGAATTTTTCTTTTTGAGTTTCTTGGGCATCTTAAATATATATATATATATATATATATATATAAAATCAATGAATTTATATTAAACGTGACCTACTTAATAGAAAAAAGAGAGCCAGTTCCATTAATCTGAGTCAGCAGAAGCTGAAAATCCTTTATATACCACTCTTTTCTTTTTTAATTTCTTCAGCTCACATTCTCAGATGGCCCTTCTCACTGCAAAGGGGCTCTGATAGACCAATGCGAACCCAGGTTCTCTCTGCGGAGACCTGTTGGGCTATCTTATCTGATGAGAAAGGACTTACATTGACAAGCCACCTGCCACTCAAACTCTCTCCATTCCAGCCAGCCTTGAGGGTGCCCTATCAGTGCAGATAGGCCAGGCTGCCCTCGTGGCACTGTCTAAAATAGCACTGCCCGCCTTGACTTCCTGGATCAGTGAATCCTCAGCGAGGCTTTACTGTGTGCTGCAACTCCATCACCACTTGCCTTTTGCTGATCTTCAGGCGTCAAGATTTTGTCACCTTCTTATTCTTAAGTGCCTTCATCACCATGTCATTCTCCGCTTCACTTTAGCTACTTACTCCTTGCATAACCCAGAGAGCATTCCAAAATGTTGAATGTTTAGGCATATCTTCACAAAGCCGAACACTCTGACTTCCAAGGACGTAAGCTTCCTACTTTACTGTATTTATTTCTCTGAGAACTTTTGCTGTTGTCGCTGTTTGTCCCTAGATCATATATGGCCAATGTGAGAATAATCCCCAGTACTTACTTTCCAATTGCTAAGTTTGAGCAGACACCAAACCTATTGCTTATTAACTCTGCTTCTTTCCTCTGGGAGACACAGAAAAAAAGACAGAGAGGAATCAGAGAATATATTGTATGTGTGTGCTCATGTGCAAGGGTGTACATGTGTCATTCAGAAGAAATTGATACGCAGCCGGGCATGGTGGCTCACACCTGTAATCCCAGCACTTTGGGAGGCTGAGGTGGGTGGATCACCTGAGATCAGGAGTTCCAGACCAGCCTGACCAACATGGTGAAACCCTGTCTCTACTAAAAATACAAAAAAAATGAGCCAGGTGTGGTGGCGCATGCCTGTAATCCCAGCTTCTCGGGAGGCTGCGATAGGAGAATCACTTGAACCCAGGAGGCAGAGGTTACTGGTGAGCTGAGATCATACCACTGCACTCCACCTGGGTGACAGAGCAAGACTCCATCCCAAAATAAGTAAATAAAAATAAAGTTGCCCATAATCTAGCCACATTAACAATGGTATTAGAAAGAATAATCTTGGATTTGACAAAGTTCTAAAACTCACAAAGTTTGATTTAATCTCAGATTTTTGTGAGTTTTAGGAGAACTTTGTCAAATCCAAGATTATTCTAAAGTTCTCCTTAAACTGTATGAACCACTGCACCTCTCCTTCTGGGCAGTTCTCTGTGGCAAGTGCTTTATCTCCACACACAGGTAGGACAAGGTGGGATAGAAACCTACCTACTAACTCAGATCTCTACTAAATGTGACTAAATTTAAATTGGCAAATTTAAAAATAGGACTATTAAGAGTGACTCGGGATTAACTGGACATAAAGATAAAAACCAGCCAGGCATGGTGGTTCATGGCTGTAGACTCAGTACTTTTGGAGGCTGAGGCAGGAGGATCACTTGAGCCCAGGAGTTCAACACTAGCCTGGACAACGGAGCAAGACCCCATCTCACAAAAAATTAAAAAAAGAGCCAAATGTGGTAGCAGGCTCCTGTAGTCCTGACTCCTTGAGAGGCTGAGGCAGGAGGATGGCTTGAGCCCGGGAGTTTGAAGCTGCAGTGAGCCACAGTTGCACCACTGCACTCCAGCCTGGGTGACAGAGTGAGACCCTGTCTCCCCGAAAAAAGAAATAAATAAAAACCTATATTTAAAATATCTCAAGACATGACATCCTACAAACAGTCATTTTCTTTGTGTTTAGACTGGGAATCATTTCTTCATTTTAGGAAGCTGAGTTAATTATTTTGTATTTAAGGCCACCAGTGGATGAATTTTAGTGTGTGTCAGAGTCAGGATTTGCTTAATCTGTGACAGCACCCTGTAATGGTTCCAGTCATGCCTGAAATATATCTGAGTGAACGTCATGGATTTCTTCTCTGATTGTTCCCCTCAAGTCTGAAATTTTATTAGTCATATCTGGAATCAGGCAGACAAAGTGTTCAAGGAATTCTGAAAAATAAGAGCTGGATGTGGTGGCTCACACCTGTAATCCCAGCTATTCTGGAGGCTGAGGCAGGAAGATCGCTTCATCGCATGAGTTACTTACAAATAATTCTGTAATTTTTGGCAACTTGATTAGACATAAAATTTCTTTCACAAAATTTCTTTCTTTCACACACCTACAACTTTCTTATATTCCATCAGTTCTTTGTCCTATGTATTTACTCTTTCTCCTTTTGGACAAAACAGTTATTCTACTTCCAAACAAAAAGTACTTACTTTTTCTCTTAGCCAGATCACATCTTCCACACCACGTAGCTTCACTTACTACAAACCTGTCTTACTTTCCTCACATGTGAAGTGTTTATTTTATTTCTAGTTTTGATTACTATACGTTGATGAGAATTTTTGACTCTTAATAACCCTAATTTCTTTCTTTCTTTCTTTTTTTTTTTTTTTTAGTTCTTTTTGAGTTTTTTTCCCTTCCCTAGATCCCCCACCCCTAGACAGGCCCCGGTGTGTGATGTTCCCCTCCCTGTGTCCATGTGAATATGCTTGATTTCTAATGAAAACCTAGGAAGTAAGCAATTTTGAACTGTCATATATTAACATTTTATGAATATACATTTTATAACTTCCCAAAACATGTGCTTCCTCATAGAACAATTTTTTTCATGCTTACCAACAGACTCAAATATAGTTAGCTTCTTTGTACCATATAAAAGTAAGATACCAAAGTATATGCAGTTTAAACATACGCGATACCAGCCTGACAACATGGTCAAACCCTGTCTCTACTAAAAATACAACAGTTAGCTGGGTGTGGTGGTACGAGCCTGTAATCCTAGCTACTCAGGAGGCTGAGGCAGGAGAATTACTGGAATCTGGGAGGTGGAGGTTGCATTGAGCTGAGATCACACCACTGCATTCCAGCCTGGGCAACAGAGTGAGACTGTTTCTCAAAAACAAACAAAAAACCCCAGAAAACACATATGTTCAGCAAGTAATGTTAATATTTTAACTTAGAAATGACTCAGACATTTCATGATTATCTATTACTTAATATCACATGACATTAAGATTTCAAGTTGCTGAAAAAGGTTTTGATAACTGTGAGGAAATTCATTTATAAAGTTTTATCTCACATTTATTTCGTTTGTCCTTAACAATTACACTTAGATTATTCATAAAAATTGAGACATTTGACACACTCAGCCATCATCTCAAGCTATTTTCCCATGAACTGTTTCATAGCACATGCATATTGGGCAAGTATCGTGAAAGAAAAGCCCTGACATTAAAGATGTGGGTCCTTTTACACATAATTTATGATCTTAATGATCTAATACAAATAAAGATTGTTTCTGCATTGTATTTAATGCTGACAATACTGAAGACATGCTTGTTTTTATTTTTTTTTTGCGTTCTATTTTTATTTTTGTGGGTACATAGTAGGTATATATATTTGAGGGGTATGTAAGATGATTTGATACAGGCATGCAATGTGAAATAAGCACGTGATGGAGAATAAGGTATGTATCCCTCATAAAGCATTTATCCTTTGAGTTACAAACAATCCAATTACACTCGAAGTTATTTTGAAATATACAATTGTTATTATTGGCTATAGTCAACTTCTGGTGCTATCAAATAGTAGGCCTTATTTATTGTTTCTATTTTTTTTGTGTGTGTACTCATTAACCAACTTCAACCTTTCTTTACCCCATTTTAATTAAAACAACAGTATTCTTATTTACCAAATTTTACTGAAGTCATGTGAACTTAAGAAGCATTTGAGTTAGTTTCATTTTCTTTTCTTTTTTCTTTCTTTTTTTTTTTTGGATGGAGTCTTACTGTGTCACCCAGGCTGGAGTGTAGTAATGGCACAATTTCAGCTTACTGCAACCTCGATCTCTCAGGTTCAAGCAGTTCTCCTGCCTCAGTCTCCCGAGTACCTGGTATTACAGGTGCATGCCAACATGCCCAGCTAATTTTTGTAGTTTTAGTGCAGATGGGTTTTCACCATGTTAGCCAGGCTGGTTCCAAACTCCTGATCTCAGGTGATCCACCCACCTTGGCCTCTCAAAATGCTGGGATTACAGCCATGAGCCGCCGTGCCTAGCCAATGCTTGCTTCTCTACTAAATTTGCTGAGTTTACGGTGGAGTCCATTAACAGATGGGGCCAAAAAAAAAAAAAAAAAAAGCATTTTCTACACATGAACTCAGGATGGGTATGTCTAAACAAGCAGCAGATCCACCCTGACCTTTATAAATACTTTATCTCACTTTCTTTTTGCCTTAGGGATGGGAGAATAACTACATGAAAAGGTTAGCAGATTCAGTTTTTCTCATCAGTCAGTCACTTAAGCTTTCCATTTGCCTTTGCAATTTTTATACTTAAAAAAATATAAAAATTTTAAAATTCATTTTTGGAAGAGTCTACACATCAATAGACATCCCTTGGTAGGTCCCATATGAGAGCCTCTCATTTTTAAATGCATTTCTTAAAGTACAGTACGGTTCATCTGGAATATTCTACCCATCATAATTCTCAATTATCTATAGTCAGGTTTTACCATTTTGGTAAGTAGCTTCAGTGACTTAATATTTACACATGTAAAAGGTAGGCCTATGGAGTATTCAGGTCTTTAGAAATTAAGGATGGATTTTTTAGATTAAATCTTAGCTCTCTTAGAGTCCATGTTAAAGCCCGAGGAAGGTACTGTCGGCTTGTGTTGAGTAATATTCTGGAGGCTGGTGAGCAACGTAATGTCAGCTAGCCCATTCTGTTACCAGCTTATTTTTTCATGGGAGTCCCATTTTTTAGTGGTGAGCACTGTAATAGCTTTATTTATTTATTTTTTGAGATGGAGTGTTGCTCAGTTGTCCAGGCTGGAGTGTAGTGGCATGATCTTGACTCACTGCAGCCTCCGCCTCCTGGGTTCAAGTGATTCTCTGCTTCAGCTTCCCGAGTAGCTGGGCTTATAGCCATGCACTACTATGCTAGACTAATTTTTGTATTTTTAGTAGAGATGGGGTTTCACCATGTTGGCCAGGCTGGTCTTGAACTCTTGACTGCTTTGGCCTTACACAGTGCTGAGATTACAGGCATGAGCCACTGCACCCAGCCACAGCTTTTAAGTACTCAAACTATGCCTACCAGTCAGGTTGTAGCTTTGGCTCTGAGATCCCCTTCACCAACTTAGCCAATACTTACCAGTTTTGTCTGACCCAGTCAGTCCCCGTAGGCCTCACTTACTGAGGCATTCAAGAAAAAGAAGAGAAGAGGACAGAAACCCAAATACCTGAGATTATTGAGGAGTTCGTGCCTCCTGCAATAACAACCATTTATTGCAACTGCTGTTGCAATAATGGTAGCTCTTTCATGATCCAGAGCCACTCCCAAAGACAGCCAAAAGAAAGGAAGATTAGACAATTCCTTGAGAGCTGGCAGCAGTCAATACACTAGCTGCAAATGGGGTGCAGCCTACATTTTTGTTCAGCTATATGCTAGCTGCACATGGGGTACACCCACATTTCTGTCTGGCCATATTCTTGGGGGCTTAAGACCAAAATGCATAATTCTCTATGGTTTTAACCGTTTCACGAGACATCTCCAAAGTGGGAGCAGAAAGATGCAGCTCTTGCCAGTGACTTGTCAGCCAGCATAAATCCAAAGGCCAAATGCCTTCTCATGGCACAATTTGAAAGACGAAAAAACCAGGAGCTCAATGTAAAAAGAGCAGTCTGACTTGAGAGAAACTTACTTAGGACCTTCAGGGCTCCATGAGGAAGACAGGAAACCTGAAAAGGGGTCAGTGGTGCTTCTCCTCTGTTCCTCAAAGGGTTTTGGGGGTGATCAGCTGTGTACCCTGGGTCCCTTCAGGGTCACCAGAACCGGCAAAAGACAAAACCACAGCGAGTTTAGTTTAAAGATCTTAGTTGGCTTTATTTGTGATTCCAGAATCAAGCAACCCTTGATTCTGTAAAATAGAATGACTGTTTCAAAGAGCTGAGCAGATGAGTTTGGTTTTATAGACAGAAAAGAGCTGAAGAAAGCAGAAACAGAAAACAAAATGCGAATCAGTAGTTTCAAAGTTACTTTCCTTGTAAAGGTTAAAGCAGAGGGGACTTCCTTGTCATGCTCATTAAAACTGGCCTATTTGGGGATTTGGCTATTTTCTCTCTCTCCTGATTGCTTGAAAGTTAAAATGTATAACAGCTTCAGCTTGGTGATATGGAACTTTATTATTTGTTACTTATTTTTTGAGATAGACTCTTGCTCTGTTGCCCACGCTGGAGTATGGTGATGCAATCTTGGCTCCCTGCAACCTCCGCCTCCAGGTTTCTAGCCATTCTCCTGCCTCAGCCTCTCTAGTAACTGGGATTACAGGTGGGATTTCACTTTTGATGGCAGTAAGAGGTGCCATTAGCTCTAAATCATAAGAAATAAAAATAGAAACTGATTTAGCAGAGAGGAAAAGGGTAATATTAATAGCTAAGTGCCTCAGGTATGTGGCATACCAATGCGAAGTTTGCCCACTTGCTCTGCAGCCCAGAGGAACAGAAGGGACTGGCTTCCATGCAGATAGAAGGCACGGGCCCCGGGCTGAAAACAGAGGAAGTGTTTGTATCTGTCAAAAGAACACGTCGACTCCAAAGCCTGGTGAATCACCTGTATTAGTTTGGTAAGACTGCCATGACAAAATATTTCAGACTGGGTAGCTTAAACAATAGACATTTATTTTCTTACAGTTCTGGAGGCTGGAATTTAGGTCAAGGTGTCAGCACCCCATTTTTCTCCCGAGTCTAGGTCCTTGGCCTTTAGATGGCGCCCTAATCACAGTTCCTCACATGCCCTTTTCTGTGTGCACTTGCGATCGAGCTGGATTAGGGCTCCACCCTTATGGCCACATTTAACCTTAATTAGCATTTTATTTATTTTTTAAATTATTATTTATTGAGATGGAGTGTCACCCTTTGGCCCAGGCTGGAGTGCAGAGGTGCAATCTTGGCTTACTGCAACCTCTGCCTCCTGGGTTCAAGCGATTCTCCTGCTTGGCCTCCTGAGTAGCTGGGATTACAGGCCACCATGCCCAGCTAATTTTTGTATTTTTGATGGAGATGGGGTTTCACCATGTTGGCCAGGCTGGTCTCAAACTCCTGACCTCAGGTGATCCACCGGCCTTAGCCTCCCAAAGTGCTGGGATTGCAAGTGTGAGGCACCCCACCAGGCCAATTACCACTTTAAAGACTATCTTGGGGCCAGGTGTGGTGGCTCACGACTGTAATCTCAGCCCTTTGGGAGACTGAGGCAGGCAGATCACCTGAGATCAGGAGTTTGAGACCAGCCTGGCCAACATGGTAAAACCCTGTCTCTACGAAAAATACCAAAATTATTTGAATGTGGTGGTGCATGTCTGTAAGCCCAGCTACTCAGGAGGCTGAGGCAGAAGAATTGCTTGAACCCAGGAAGCAAAGGTTACAGTGAACCGAGATGGGCCACTGCACTCCAGCCTGGGCAACAGAGCAAGACCCTGTCTCAGAAAAAAAAGACCAAAAAAGACCCTATCTTGGAATACAGTAGCATCAGGGATTGGGGATTCCACATACGAATTTTGGGGAGACATAAATTATTTCTCCTTTTCCCACTCCCCAGGCGATGAGTAAGGTTAGGAGGATAAAGCAGCAGGGGTCAAAATGAATGGCGGATAGAAAAAAGGGGTTCCTTGGCAGGTGAGGATCCCAAGCCACTTCTCTAGCCTTTCATAGTCAGCTCTCAGGCACAGGGCAGATGAGTTGTTCCTTCTTGGAACTGCTATAATACATCTATAGGATGCCTTTTATGAGTCATGAGGGTGGAAAAAAGGGTGTGCCAGATAACTCATGGGAAGATCCTCCCAAAATTAATGTGTGCTGCTCAGTAATGTAGAGGCCAAGCAGAAATATTATGAAAGTTCTAGACATTGTTAAGTCCTTTATTACGGTTCTTCTTGCTACCTAAGAAATAGATGGTTTGTTTGCAATCCTTGTGAACCTTTGCAGTATCTACAGCAATACCAGAGATCATGTTTATGGCGGGCTGTGAGCTTCTTGAAGGTAGATAGGTATCTAATTCAGCTTTGCATTTCCTGGCGCAGGGACAGAGTGTGTCCACAATAGGTGCTAAAACATGAATTCTGATGTTTGTAAGTGACTTCCCCTACCCCATGCATTATTATCATAACTACTTGGGAAATAATTTGTGGTATTTGAAAAGCAATTTGGAAATTTCAGAGATAACCAAATCCCTTTTAACCTTACCCTTGTAAACAAAAGCATATTTATATTATACTGTCATCCTTTGGTATCTGTGAAGATGAGTTCTAGGATGTCCTGCAGATAACGAAATCTGCAGCTACACAAGTCCTTGATACAAAATGATCTAGTATTTGCATATAACCTATGCACATCCTCACATATACTTTATTTTGTTTCTTGGGAGATGGAGTTTCGCTTTTGTTGCCAGGCTGGAGTGCAATGGTGTGATCTCAGCCCCCTGTAACCTCCGCCTCAGCGGAGGTTCTCCTGGCTCAGCCTCCTGAGTAGCTGGGATTACTGGTGCCCACTACCATGCCCAGTTAATTTTTGTAATTTTAGTAGAGATGGGGTTTGACCATGTTGGCCAGGATGGTCTTGAATTCCTGACCTCAGGTGATCTACCCTGTTGGCCTCCGAAAGTACTGGAATTATAGGTGTTGAGCCACCACGCCCAGCCTTTCCCATATACTTTAAATCATCTCTGGATTACTTATAATAGCTCATATAATGCAAATGCAGGGTAAATAGTTATTACCATATATTGTTTAGGGAATAATGACAAGCAAATAAAAGTCTGTACATGTCCAATGCAGACACAATTTTTTTTTGAATATTTTTGATTTGCAATTGGTTGAACCCATGAATGCAGAATCCATGGGACCCACGGGACCCATGGATATGGATTGAATGTGTGTGTGTGTGTGTGTGTGCGTGTGCGCGCGCGCACGCATGCACATTAGATCTTGGCTAAAATCCATTTGTAGATAAGGAAACTGAAGTTTGCAGAATTTGATGATTATCAGGACTAGAACTCAGATATTGTGCTTCTCTTTTACTTCGTTAAGCTAGCATAAGTTTTAAAATGTAAATCTGTGTTTACTTAAGCATCAAGTCTGAAATGCTTAAACGTTGCATTTAAACTGCAGAGCATGCTGTTGCCCAACACAGATAGAATTTCCTTTGAGAGTGGGTGCCAGATCATTTCCACTGGATATTAATTAGGTGGGTAAAAAGTGTTTAAATAAGCCGACTTCGAGTTTAGCATTGGTGTCTGAAGGAGAAAAAGATAAAAGGAATTTGTCAGAACAGCAGCAGCAAAAGTTTGAGACATTGCTTTTGTGTGGGAAAAGATTCTCCTTGCTGTGCAGAAATCTCTAGAAATGTTGCACTCCAGGGTTTGAGACACTGAGACGAAGCAATAAAAAATAAGCTAGCTTTCTTAGGAAAACTGAGCTGAAAACCAATGAGGCAAGAATAGTGCCAAGGTTCAGCCACGTTTTGACCTCACTTGCCCACCCGTGTTCAGATTGTCCAGTCATGAAGTGAAATGAGTTTGTCTGTTTTTGTCTGTTGGACATTCGTTTCCACAACAAGCTCACTCAGTGATTTAAAGGCAAGGATACTGTATATCAAGGCCATGTCCCAAATGTGGTTTTCCAATCACTGTGAGACTCTGGTATGAGAATTGACTAGATAATTCTACAGACTAATTGTCGTTAATACTTGCATATATTTAATTAATTTATATGCCACCACGTTCCACAAAAGGTATGAAGCAACTTAATTATGATATTTATGTAGTTCTTGACATTTCATGTGTTTTAGCAGGTTTTTTGTTAAGTGTGAATGCTAAGTCTCTGAGGTCAGTATTAACGGTCCATTTTTAAAGCAGGAGAAACTATAGCTTATATAGATTAGTTGACTTGCTTTGCTGTGAGGTAGTTATTACTGTTGTCTTCCTACTGGTGAAAAAGCGAAGCTTAAAGGAAAGAAGCAAATTTTTAAAGAAACACGTGGTTTGAGGTGATTCTGAGAGCTGTAGAATTTCCACTCAAATCTTCTAACCCCTATGGTATCCTCCTCAAAAGGGAACCAAGTTGCTCTTCTGTTGATTTTAGCCGGTAAAAAAAGAGTCATTCTGTTGATTCATATTTGTAAACATGATGTATTAGAACAGGGATGCAGTTTACAATGAATTTCAAATTATTTTGGCAATATGAGACACTCCATTTTTATTTCTAAAATACTAGTCCCTCCAGATAATTATGCTTGTGTTTACTTGTTTGATTTTATCCAATAAAAACTAAGATAAAGTTAACCATGGTGGAAAAACCTCTGCTGTCTTATTTGCGGAGAAGTCCTAAGTTGGTTTAAATTAGAAGTCCTAAGTTTTTATTTTTTATTTTTATTCTTTTTGAGACAGTGTCTTGCTGTTGTTGCCCAGGCTAGAGTGTGGTGGTGCAGTTACAGCTCACTGCAGCCTCCACTTTCCAGGCCCAACTGATCCTCCCACCTCAGCCTCTCAAGTAGGTGCGACTACAGGTGCATGCAACAACACCTGACTAAATTTTTATAGAGATGGGATTTCACTGTGTTGCCCAGGCTGGTCTCAAACTCCCAGGATCAAACAACTTACCTGCCTCAGCCTTCCAAAATGCTGGAATTACAGGCATGAGCCACCATACCTGGCCTGTAGTTGACTTTTGAAAAAGGGGTTAGAGTAGTGTGTTAACTTACGCTGTTTATCTTGTGCTCTCCATAAATACATTTTTAACTTAGCAAAATATACTTGATTACCTGTGACTCATTTTTTTACAATGAAAATGTAATTAGTTTCCAGGCCAGGTGCAGTGGCTCACACCTGTAATCCCAGCATTTTGGGAGGCTGAGGTGGGCGGATCACTTGAGGTCGTGAGTTCAAGACCAGCCTGGCCAATATGGTGAAACTCCATTTCTACTAAAAACACAAAAAATTAGCTGGGTATGGTGGTGTGCACCTGTAATCCCAGCTACGTGGGAGAATCACTTGAACCTGGGAGGTGGAGGTTGCAGTGAGCCCAGATAGTACCATTACACTGCAGCCTGGGTGACAGAGTAAGACTCAAAAAAAAAAAAAATGTAATTTGTTTCTAATTACATTTATCATGTTGGCGCAAAAGTAACTGCGGTTTTTGCCATTACTGTCAGTTACTTTTGTACCAACCTAAAAAGAAATTGTAAGAGGTGACAAGGGAAGCAGCACTGGGTACTATCCCTTTTGAAATCTGAACTTCTTTTGGCGGAGACTAAAAGCCCAAGGTCACTTCAAGAGACATTTTCTGAGAGTTATTTACCATGTATATAGTCAAAGTAAATAATTCAATGAGCTGTCTGGGTTTTGCTGAATACTATGTAACCATAAATATTATTCTAACAGCTATTTGAATAATGTAAGATTATATTATTCCTGGCCATATAAGATTCTGACTCTAAGAGACAGATATAAGTGAACCTGGAATGCTGTAGCTCAGCCCCCTACCTACTCTAGAGGTTGCTTGAACCTAGCCTCTGTCCTTCTCTGTCTGGAGTGGGGTTGTGGTCCTTGCGATTTTATGCAGACTGCCATTTATCTTTGTTTTATTGATGTCAGGGGTGTCAGATTTGAAATGCTCACTGAAGGGGTCCTCTAAGAAGGGCCTGGAGCTAATGGCAGGGAGTGCTGCACTAATGCTTTTATGGACATGGTAAGCATTTCTCTGCAGCCCAGTTGTAACGTCATACCTGGGCAAGATGCCTCTTTCTGGGTGACTGAGACCAGCTACTGAGATGGCATGAGTTCAGGCTCCTGCAACAGGTGGCAGCCTTTATGATTTTTTACACACTCGCATTCTGCTCTGTAAATGGCTTTTAGGATGGAAAATTAATCCTGCAGTCTCAGCATGCATACTTGAACCATTCTCACAGTCTTCAACTCCGATTGAGATCTTTCCATCTTGCATCAGCTCCACTTCTTCTCTGGAACTCAGTCCTTTATTATTTTTATAGTTTTTGGTCAGTCATCTGCCTAGGATTCTGCCAACAGATGAGCCGTAGGTCTTCTCAAAGCTTTTATAACAAGTAGGTGACTAGCTTTTTACTTCCTAATATACAATGTGGACTTTTGCAAATATGTTGTGAATAATTAAATTGAGTGTGTTCTACAATCACTAGAGAAAAAATTAAATGTAAAACACAAACATTAGATGGTGTTGAACCTGTTGGTCTGATGTGAATGCAAGGAAAAGAGGAGGTTCCGAGTTTCAGTTGCTAAAATGTTCTGGTATGGAGGCCTTGTGGTGGGTGCTTTGAAGCTGAAGCTGGTCCCCTTGGTACAGATGGTGTGCGTCTGCAGCCCAAGGCACAGGAACTGGCTTCTAGGCAACTTATTCCAGCGATGGCATGTTCCTCTAGAACTCCAGATGACACGATAAATGGCTAGCTCTGGTGCACCAGGGGGCAGAATAGATAATTCTGTGTGAAGTCCTTATTTTGGGCTTATCAACAGTAGGAGCTGGTGCATATGCCTACAAGACTATAAAAGATAACCAAAAAAGATATCATGAAAGAATGCTAGGATTAGGGCTGACATCAGAAGAGAAGCTAAAAAGGACCACATTATCTGCTTTAGGTGGAGAGCCAGTTCCTCAAGCCAGCATACCAAGTCATGTCCCTTTCCTGCTAACTGGTGGAGGAAGTGCTGCTTTTGCTGTAGCCAGAGCCACCTGGGCTCGGGATCCTGCGGCTGGGGTCCTGATCATGTCTGAAGATCCTGAGGTGCCATACATGCAATCTCTTCTTTCTAAAGAATCATGATATAAAAGTTGACAAATGGGACCTAATTAACCTAAAGAGCATCTGCATAGCAAAAGGAACTATCAACAGAGTAAACAGCCTACTGAAAGAGAGAAAATATTTGCAAACTATGCATCTAACACAGGTCTAATATCCAGAATCTATAAGGAACTTAAACAAAATCACAAGTGAAAAAACAACCCCATTAAAAATAATGGGCAAAGGACATGAGTAGACACTTTTGAAAAGAAGACATACACACGGCCCAATAAGCATATGAAAAAATGCTCAACATCATTAATTATTAGAGAAATATGAATCAAAATCACAATGACATACCATCTCACACCAGTAAGAATGACTGTTATTAAAAAGTCAAAAAATAACAGATGCTGGTGAGGTTGCAGAGAAAGGGCATGGTTATACACTGTTGGTGGGAGTGTAAATTAGTTCAGCCGGTGTGGAAAGCAGTTTGGTGATTTCTGAAAGAACTTAAAACAGAATTAACCTTCGACCCAGCAATCCTATTACTGAGTATACACCCAAAGGAATATAAACCATTCTACCATAAGGACACTTGCATGTATATGTTCGTTGCAGCACTATCCACAATAGCAAAGGTATGGAATCACCCCAAATGCCCATCAGTGGTAGACTGGATGAAAAAACGTGGTACATATCCATACACCATGGAGTACTTCATAGCCATAAAAAGAATAAAATTACGTCCTTTGCAGCAACATGGATGGAGCTAGAGGCCACTATCATAAGTGAACTAACATAGGAACAGAGAACCAAATATCACATGTTCTCACTTAAAGGTGGGAGCTAAACACTGAGTACATATGGACACAAAGAAGAGAACAGTGCACACTGGGGCCTACTAAAGGTGGAGGGTGGGAGGAGGGTGAGGATCGAAAACCACTTATCGCCGGGCGCGGTGGCTCAAGCCTGTAATCCCAGCACTTTGGGAGGCCGAGGCGGGTGGATCACGAAGTCGAGAGTTCGAGACCATCCTGGTCGACATGGTGAAACCCCGTCTCTACTAAAAATACAAAAAATTCAGCTGGGCATGGTGGCGTGTGCCTGTAATCCCAGCTACTCAGGAGGCTGAGGCAGGAGAATTGCCTGAACCCAGGGGGCGGAGGTTGCGGTGAGCCGAGATCGCGCCATTGCACTCCAGCCTGGGTAACAAGAGTGAAACTCCGTCTCAAAAAAAAAAAAAAAAAAAAAAAAAAAAGAAAACCACTTATCAGGTACTATGCTTATTACTTGAGTGATGAAATAGTCTGTATAGCAAACCCCTATGATGTACAACTTACCTGTGTAACCTGCATGTGTACCCTTGAACCTAAAATAAAAGTGAAAAACAAACACAAATTTCCAATGAACTGTGTTTTTCAGATGACTCAAATGTCACAGAGATATTGATTCAGACAGTGGAATGGAAAAAGAGAGAAGCATGTATTTCCAGGCACTTCTTTCTGTGTCTCCGCTCAGGACTTGCCTCACATTGAGAATGGTTGGTGTGGCCATGCTCACCAGGAAGTAGGTGGTATAGCTGAAAGTGAGAGGCAACACAGTGAAACTTAAAGTTAATGATGGCTCTCAAATAACCTGTGAAAACAGATTGATTGCAACAAGAGGTCCTCCTCAAGAAGTCTGTCTGACATTGATGAAGCTGGATCAGAGGTGAAGAATAGAGCAACACTTTCCAGAGAGACTCAAGACTCTAGAACTTTGGAGAAGATTTCACAGGAAGTCAAGTCAATTATGATTATTGGTGGGGGCTTGCTGGTGGTGAACTGACTGGCCTGTCCTCTTGGCAGAAAAGGTTGGAGCCTTGGGGACAGAAGTGATTCAACTGTTTTCTGAGAAAGGAAATATGGGAAAGGTCTTTGCAAATCCCTCTGCAACAGAGCCACAGAAAGTCAGACGACACAGGGTTAAGATGATGCCCATTGCTATTGTGCAGTTTGCTGGAGTCAGCAGTGGCATGCTACTCATCACGTTGAAAGATGGCGGGAAGGTAGAAACTGATGACATAGCAGCAGCCCTGAGCCTGAAGCCCAGTGCTGAGTTGGCCAAGAACTAGTGGGCTGGAAATAGACCCAGATTTTGGTGGATTCTGGGTAAATGCGGAGCTATACACATGCTCAGACCTCCGGGTGTCAGGGGATGCTGCATGCTCTAAGATATACATTTGGGGAGGAGGTGGTTAGAGCACCATGATCATGGTTTTGTGAGTGGAAGATAAGCTGGAGAAAATGTGACTGGAGTTGCTAAGCTGTACTGGCACCAGTCAGTGTTCTGGAATGATTTGAACCCTGATTCTGGCTATGAAACTTATCAGCCCACAGTTGGTGTTTTTGCGAAAGCAGCTGCACAAGACAATCCAAAATCTGCCACGGAACAATCAGGAACTGTTATCTGATCAGAGTGAAACTGTGTCCGAGGCCTCAGAAATTCCTCTTTCTCCCAGCACCGGTGCAGTTCCAAGGCTGCACTCCAGGGATAGGACTATGGCAAGGATGGCACTTCTGATCCCAGGAACAGAGTGGACGTGGGGATCATGCTCTGTGGAACATCTTTAATCTAGTGCCAGTAGCAAGGAAGACCATTGAGGATGGTGAACAACTTGAAGATCTCAAAGAAATGGCCAAACTGCTCAACATTCATGAGCACTGAAGCCCACAGTGGAATAGACAAGCACTTCAGTGTCCCTGAGAGTGGGTTGCATTGGTAAAGGAGCAGTTTTTAAAAAATTCAGCAAATTTTCCCTGTGTGTACGCACGTGAATAATCAAGTCTTGTGAATATTTTGAACCGTGTAGGCAAATTCTTAATTTTCACGTCATGAAAAAATTCTGATTCTTCTAAAAAAAAACAGGAATTAGACATTAAACTTAAACAAAACAATAGAAATAAAAATAACATTAAAAGTTAGGGGTGACCAAGATAACATTTCACAAACATTTCTTGTAAACATGTAGTTCTGGGCTTATTCTCAGGCATGCTGGAAATTTGAATGATTCACATATAATGTCTTTAAAATGGTCATTGGCCTACTTTACTCAGAATATGTTGAATGCAGCTTTTGTCTAAAGATTGGGAAACAGATACACATTTTGAGGCTTGTATGAGAACCTTCCCTGGGCTTTTGAAGAAAGGCTGTTCCCAGTATTGACTTTACTTTTGGAATCTAGGACACAGCTGAAATTGCTTAGTGCCAATGACTGTCTCATCTGGAGTAATCTTTCTCACAATCTTTTTTGACCTAATAGATATTTCAGTCTCACACATTTGCCAGACATCAGCTTTATTTTCTTCTCACTGATTCCTTGAAGAGAACTGATGGTTCATTGGAATGAGAAAATAAAAACAAAACCAACTTTACTTTCTAAAACAATGTTTTGGAACTATGATTACAGTTTAACATGAGATAAAATAGACTTGCTCATCTAATAAACTTTGGCGCCCTTAGTATATATCCAGACATTACCTAATGTAGCATTGAAAACCAATAGTTTTTGTGTATCCTTTCCCCAGTAGATTGGTATTTGGGTTATTTCCAGTTTTTGGTGTTTATCAATTAAGCTGTATATACCCATTTTTATACTGTTTTTTATGTGAACCTAAGTTTTTATTTCACTTATGTAAATACCTAGAATAATTGTTATATTGTATGGTAAATGTGCTTTTAACTTTAAGGAAACTGCTAGACTATTTTCCAAATTGGATGGATGTATATTTCATATTCCTACTGGGAATTGAGAAGAGTTCCAATTGCTCAGCATCATTTTGAGCACTTAGTATTGCCAATTTAAAAAATCACAGCCGTTTAGGTGGATCACCTAAGGTCAGAAGTTTGAGACTAACTTGGCCAACATGGTGAAACCCTGTCTCTACTAAAAAAACACAAAAATTAGCCAGGCGTGGTGACAGGCACCTGTAAATCCAACTACTCAGGAGGCTGAGGCAGGAGAATCACTTGAACCTGGGAGGTAGATGTTGCAGTGAGCTGAGATCATGCTATCGCATTCCAGCCTGGGCAAGAAGAGAAAAAGTCTATCTTAAAAAAAAAAAAAAAAAAGAAAAAAGAAAAAGGAAAATTACAGTCATTATAATAGGTATATAGTGATATCTCATTATGGTTTTAATTTTGATTTCCCTGATGACTAGTGATATTGAGCATCTTTTCATGTGCTTATTGCCATCCGTATGTCTCTGGTGAAGTGTTTGTTCAAGTCTTTTGCCTATTAAATAATTTAAAAAAGTTATCATTTTAAGAACTCTCCATATATCCTGGATACAGGTCCCTTATCAGATATGCTATTTGCAAATATTGTCTCATAGTCTGTGGCTTTTCTTTCCTTTTCTTTCTTTCTTTCTTTCTTTTTTTTTTTTTTTTTTTGAGAGAGGGAGGCTCACTTTGTCACCCAGGCTGGTGAGCAGTGGCACAATCTTGGCTCATCACAACCTCCTGGGTTCAAGCAATTCTCCTGCCTCAGCTTCCCAAGTAGGTGGGACTACAGGCGTGTGCCACCATGCCCAGCTAATTTTGTATTTTAAGTAGAGACAGGGTTTAACTATATGCTGGCTGGTCTGGTCTTAAGCCCCTGACCTCAAGTGATCTACCCATGTCAGCCTCCCAGAGTGCTGGGATTATAGGCATGAGCCACTGCTCCGAGCCAGTTGTGGCTTTTCTTTTCATCTCATGTCTTGAGAGTGTCTTTCACAGAGCAGGAGTTCTTAATTTTGAAGCCAAATTTATCTATATTTTTCTTTATGAATTGGATTTTTGGGCTGGGCGCAGTGGCTCACGCCTGTAATCCTAGCACTTTGGGAGGCCAAGGCGGCTGGATCACGAGGTCAGGAGTTTGAGATCAGCCTGGCCAATGTAGCGAACTCTGTCTCTTCTAAAAATACAAAAATTAGCTGGGCATGGTGGTGCATGCCTATAATCCTAGCTACTGGGGAGGCTGAGGCAGGAGAATAGTTTGAACCCAGGAGGTGAAGATTGTAGTGAGCCACTATCAGGCCACTGCACTCCACTCTGCCCTGGGCAACAGAGGGAGACTCCATCTCAAAAAAAAAAAAAAAAAAAAAAAAGAATTGGACTTTTAGTGTCCTGTGTTGTGGAGTATATCTCAGTGGCAAAAGGGAGCAAACTGCTAATACACAGAATAACATTGTTGAATCTCACACACACTAAATTAAGTGAAAGAAGCCTGCCCCCAAAGGCTACATGTTATGATTCCATTTATCTGATATTTTGGAAAAGACAAAACTAGAAAGACAGAAAGTAGGTCTATAGTGTCCAGGAGCTAGAGGTGGGAGTGGGGACAGAGGAGCTGACTCTGAAGAGGAAAGGGGAATTTTTTGGGGGCAATTCTGCTATCCTATATCTTGATTGTGCTGCAGATGGCACAACTATGTGTGCTTGTAAAAACTTACAGAGCTGTCCACTAAAAAGGGTGGTTTTATTGTATTCTCTGTGTTCCCCAAAACTATTTTATCTACTTCATGGGCACTCTATGATGGAATAACTTCCAGCTTCCTATGTAATTATGCCAGGCTATGTAAGTGAATCTTGCGAAGGTATGTGTGCTCTTCCAATCCTGATCCATTAAAACCTCTTGCGAATCTCCATTCTTTCACTTCCCCAGATTCTGGATAGATGCACAAGATCCAGCAACAGATTCTATGAGGTTGAGGTTCCATGGCATGGTGCAACCATGAGGTTCTGTAGTTGAGGTTCTATGGCGTTATAGAACCATGAGGTTCTATATTCTGTAGTTGAGGTTGTATGGAATGGTGGAACCGTAAGTTTCTAGAGTTGAGGTTCTATGGCATGATGGAATCATGAGCTTTTGTAATTGAGGTTCCATGGCATGGTGGAAACATGAGGTTCTATAGCTGAGGTTTATGGCATGGTGGAACCATGAGGTTCTGTGAGGTTCTTTAGTTGAGGTCTTATGGCATAGTGGAGCCTCCAGGTGGAAGTAAAATTGGTGGTCATTCAGTTGGATTGTAAAATGAATAGAAAATAAAACTTTTTTTGTTAAGCCAACTGAAATTTATTAGGTTTGTTTGTTACAGTGCTTTGTATTACTTAGCCTAAACCAAACAGGAAAAAGTACTTCCTTACCTGTTAAGGCATATTAAAAGGTTGGAATTTTTGAGAAGAGGATAATGAGGTGATACATCCATGAGGATGGAAAGAAATATTCAATATCTCAAAGCTAGAATGAGTTGAATATTTCATCTACCCAACTGAGTTATCATGCATTTCAATTAAGTATAAAATGTATGATGACCATTGCGTAGGTACTAAAAAATGAGCTTTACTATCTTTGGGTCAACTCTGTGCATTAGTTCAACTTTATTTAATTTGTGGGGCAACCATTATAAGTCCCTACAACCTATGCATAAAGCTGTATAATAGACAGGTGGTTAGAACATTTAGTGGCAGTTTTCTAAAGGTCTGCAAGGAGAAATGCTAATTTCAAGGTCTTTCTCTCTCTACTCCATTTACTCCCAGTGGGTGACAACAGAGAACATCATGCAATCCACATAGCTGTGAACAATGAGGAAAGAAACCTCTGCAGCTTAGAGGTGGCACTCTATCAGCGTTTTGTCAGAGAACCTTTATAGATGAGTGAATGTTTTTTGCCGTTTGAAAATCTCTGTCTCTGCAAGATGCCATGCTAGGCACTGTACGTAATTAAAATAGCTGAGTTCTCATCTCCAAGGAATTTACAACCATAGACAGCACAGTGAAGACAGGTGTTAACTTGAAGGCAGCACATAAACAGTGAATTCTCAAGACCCTTCTCTTCCCCTCCCTCTCCCCTTCCCCTCAGCTCTCCTTTTCCTTCCCTACCCCCTTCCCTTCCTTCCTCTCCCCTCTCCTCTCTAACAGAGTCTCACTCTGTCACCCAGGCTAGAGTGCAGTGGTGCAATCTCGGCTCACTTGAACCTCTGCCTGTAGAGTTCAAATAGTTTTCGTGCCTCAGCCTCCCGAGTAGTTGAGACTACAGGTATGTGCCACCATGCCTGGCTAATTTTTGTATTTTTAGTAAACACGGATTTCACCATGTTGGCTAGGCTGGTCTTGAACTCCTGACCTCAGGTGATCTGCTTGCCTCAGCCTCCCAAAGTGCTGAGATTACAGGTGTGAGCCACCAAGTGTGGCCATGATCCTTGTATTTTTAGTACTGGGTTTTTTTTTTTTTTTTTTTTTTTTTTTTTTTTTTTTTAGGCAGAGTCTCCCTTTGTGACCCAGACTGGAGTGCAGTGATGCCATCTCGGCTCACTGCAACCTCTGCCCCTCAGGGTCAAGGGATTGTCGTGCCTCAGCAGCCTCCCAAGTACCTAGGATCACAGGTGCCCACCACCATGCTCAGCTAATTTTTGCAATTTTAGTAGAGATGGGGTTTCACCATGTTGGTCAGACTGGTCTTGAACTCCAGACCTCAAGTGATCCACCCATCTCAGCTTCCCAGAGTGCTGGGATTACAGGTGTGTGTGGCTTCATTTGGTTTGCTCCCAAATTCCTTCTAAATTTCTTTTGCATATGCCCCTTCCAGTTAATTTCATTGTTGGATGCATATATTTTTGTAAAGCAACCCATTCTTGCATTTATTTTAGGGAGGCACTTGAAGTTGTCATCCACTGTACCACATGGTGGCCCTTGTATGAAGATCCAAGACACATGTGGAAATTAAAGATTTAATTTTTAGTCCTGTGGAGGGTTTGTTGGTCATCAGCAACTTGAGGCTTAACTTGGGCCCAATTTTATAATTTTAGTAAATTATAATAATAACTATAATATGTATAACTGTATCCTAGTACTTGGTCTTATTGTTCAGATAGTTTTTCTTAACCATGTTTTATTTTTGTGTGTTTATTTTTTATTTTGTTGAATTAATTTTGTCTTTCATCGGTATTTGTCTGTTCTTCATATTCTTTGTGTCTTCGTACGTAAATAATTCCTGTAAATAACATTTATTGTCAACATTCTGTCAATGCTAGTTCACACTTTGTATTAATTTCAGACATATTTTTCAGTTTAATACTCAGGGTCATATTTTCAACATATTAAAAATAAGTAAGGAGGAAGAGAAACTGGGAGTATGTAAAGATGGGAAAGTTTAATTGTTGTAGCTATTTGGGAAGACAAAGGTGTGAAGGAAATAATATTACCTACTTACATAAAATTCGGTGTTCCTTATAGTTTTAAGCAGCCAGTGTTTTAAGAAATAATTGTCATTTAAAACAGTAAAAATATTATATATCACAATAAAGAAAATTTCTGAGGTTATAAATCACAATGCTTAAAATTGAGAACTTTGTGAATCCCCTAACTTCCTTCCCTACAAATAAGCAATTTTTTTTCTGCCATTTAGATAATCATAATATGCTTTGCTTCTGGGGATTGATGACACTACCATTTAATTAAATAATAGTTTTTAAAGCAGATTTCATTTGATCACTTCCCTTAAGTATAATTCTTGACTGGTGTGTCCCTCATGGAACTGTTGCTTATTTCACTGCTTGAAGAAAATCTTAGCTGTAGTTTGAAGTCATCAAAAATTTATTAATATTCATTTTTTTTAGTTGTGTATCCTTCTTATCTTTAGAAAAGGATGATGATATTCTTAGGTGATCTGCCACAGGGGCTATGCAGTTAATTACTCTGTTGTCTTTGAAATTCTTTATTTGGTGTCCATTCTGTCTTGGTTTCCTCTTACCTCACTGGCTTGCCTTTCTAATTTTTTTTTTTTTTGAGGGTTTCTGGAAAATTTTATTCATACTTCTAAAAAAGTGCAACCAGGACTGCCTCTGATTAATTGCATCAGTTTGCATAGGTTATCCTTCACTTGCAACATTAAGGGTCCCACATTAGAAAGCAATACATAGGCATGGTGAAGTAAAGGGTGGGTTTTAATGTTTATTTACAGGAGGCTGCCAAGATACGAAATTCCACATAGAAATAAGAAGTGTAGCCAGAGGACAAGCTTCATACAGTATGTACAGTTGGAACTGTTCAAGTATAGTTTCAGTGTAAAAAGTGCTACAATAACAAACCACATTTATAAAGAGTTCTTCGTAGATAAACAGGAAGACAAAATACCAAACATAGTACACAACAGATTTATACCTCAGCTACATGATCTAAAAGTTAAAGGTCCCAGGAATCCCATCCTGAACTTGGAAGGTATAGCCTTCAGAGGTAGCTTCTGGCACAACATTTTGATCTTCCTCTTCCTCTACAGAGAAATACTTCTCAATTAAGTTTAATGAAGCCTTATACACAGATTCATTTTCATGGTTTTGCAGAGCTTCAATTTTGTCTAAGCCTTCACATTCTTCAATCATTAAACTAAGTTTCTCAGTTTCACCTAGTTTCTCAGCAGCCTGAAAGATATTTGAAATGGCATCCAGGATAACCAGAATAATCTTGGTATCTTTTGCAGTTAAAAGGTTCATCAACGGTTCTATTACACCACAATGAACAAGGTACACAATCTGTTCAACTGTTCCACCACTGGTATAGTTGGTCACAGCCCATACAGCTTCCTTTTGTGTCTTAAAATCTGCCTTAGAAAGAACACTGACAAGGAATGGGACTAATCCATGATTCACAACTTGCTGTATCTGGTCCTGACGGCCAGCTGTGATGTTTGACATTGTCCATGTAGCTTCCTTCTGAATGTTAGTTTTGGGGTTGGTGAGCAGGCTGGGAAAGATGGCAAGCGCTCCTGCATCGATCACAACCTGAGTCTGCTCATCTGTACCAGTGACAATATTCCCTATGGCTCGTAGTGCAGGAGTCACAATCGGCAATTCACAAGCTCCTAGAAGCTTCACAAGTTGGGGCACAACTCCTGTTTTCACGACCATGTCAATTCGTTCATTTGGACCATCAGTAAGGTAGGAAATAGCCCAACAAGTATCTGCTAATACTTCTGGATCATCATGATGCAGGAGCCGAACTAAGGTAGGAAGAATCTGCTCAACAGCATCTAACGGGGGTGCAGGATTCTTGTTGTGGCAAAGATTTGAAAGTGTCCAGGTAAGATTACGTAAGTAACCACATGCCAAAGATGACATATCAGGAACTGCAAGAAGAGCCAAGAGTGGGTCAACTGCACCGTATTTAATAACCAAGTCTCGGAACACTGAGCCATCACCTGCAATGTTTCCTAGAGCCCATACAGCTTGTTCACTGATGTGAGCATGGGGAGATGCCAACAGAGAAATGAATGCTGGGATGGCACCTCCATCTACCACAGCCTTGGTTTGTTCTGATGTCCCAGAAGCAATGTTAGTGAGTGGCCAAGCAGATTCAAACTGAATGGGACTACAATCAGTTCTGCCCAAGAAGGACACAAATTTTGGAATCAAACCAGCCCGGATTATGTTGTCTATGGGGGGCTGTTTTTCTCTACAAAGTAGTTTCCTGGCAGCTTGAGTAGCTTGGAGCTGATTTTCCACATTGTTGCTATTTATGCCTTTGACAATGTCATCAACAGACCAATTTACAGTGCCCTGGTTGTTGCGGTTTTCCTGCAGCGGAGAAGTAGTATCATCAGGAAATGAGCTTACATTTCTCCTCTTCAGCATCTGATCATCCTTCTTAGCTTTCCTCAGCTCCACATTGACTTCTATTCTGCGACGCCTCATTTCTGTACTGTCTTTTCCCTTGTTCTTGAATCTGTTAAGACGGGTAGCTGGTGTATGTGCATTCTCATTGGTGGACATGGTTATGAGACAAAGGGAGAAAGCTGTGAAGCGGGCCCGGACTTCCACAGGAGGCTTAAGCGGGGATCCGCGGCTGTAGGGAGGCTGCGCTACAAGCGACCACTTCGGCTCAGCTCAAAGACCTTGTTGCCTTTCTAATTTACCTGCTTGGTACTTAAAAGAAAAACTGCCTAGCCTTTGAAAATTGGAATACCCCTGGGGTGCTTTTCTTCATCTATACCAGCCCCTTGGAGACCTCACACAGTCTTGTGGCTTAAATATATTATTCTGACAACTCCAGAATTTATATCTCCAGACCTTGCCCCTAAACTACAGTCTTGTATATCCACCTGCCTATGTGACATTTGCAGCTGGATCTCAAATCTTCCACTTCCTTCCCATCACCTCCCCTCCCTTTTTTTTTTTCTGAGACACAGTCTGGTTCTGTCGCCTAGGCTGGAGTGTAGTGGTGCTATCTCAGCTCACTGCAACCTCCACCCTGGGTTTAAGCAATTCTCCTGCTTCAGCCTCCTGAGTAGCTGGGATTACAGGCATGTGCCACCATGCCTGGGTAATTTTTTTTTGGTATTTTTAGTAGATACGAGGTTTCATCATGTTGGCCAGGCTGGTCTGAAACTCCTGACCTCAAGTGATCCACCCACCTCAGCCTCCCAAATTGCTGGGATTACAGATATGGGAGCCAGTCCACTTGGACAGACCTTACATTTCTTAAACTTAGCTCCCAATTATTTCCAAAGCTGGATCCTCTCAGAATCTTCCCTAGGTCAGGTACATGCAGATAGCTATGCAAGCCAAAAGTCTTGGAGTTATCTTCAACTCTGCTTTTAATTTCACATCCCAAGTGCAGTCTGTCTGTCATCCTACTGGTTCGTTTTTCAAGCTGTGTCAAGAGTCTAACTGCTTCTACTATTGTTAACACTCTGATCCAAACCACCACAGTAGTAGACTTGGATAGTTGTAGTAGCCTCCTATGTTAGTCATGACACTAACTGCTGTGGCAAACAATTCTAGAGTCTCAGAGGCTTAGAGCAATAAGTGTTTATCATTTTCTAACATGATAGTGGGTAGGTGAAGGAGCTGTAATCTACATGATCATTCAGGGACCCCGAATTCTTCCACATAGTGGATCCACCTTTCTCTACAATGTGGAATTAATTCCATATTGGATTCTTTGCATCTGGCAAAGAGTGTGCATGTGTTTTCTCATGGGCCAGGACTGGAAGTAGAATACCATCATTTCTGACTACTTCTTTATGGCCAGAAGTCAGTTGCATGGTTTTATCTAGCAAAGGAAACTGGGAAATAACATGTAGCTGTGTATTAAGGGAAGCGATAAAATTATTTGATGAACACATAGCAGTCATGTGACTCTGTTAAAATGTAAGCATCATATTCCTTTATTGCTTAATACTTTCCAATATCTTCCTTCTCTCTCTCAAAAGAAAAGAAAAGAAAAGAAAAGAAACACCTCAATCTATATAGTGGGCTGTGGAGCCCTACATGATCTTTGACTTTATTTCCTACTGTTCTTCCCCTTGTTCTTCCTCTCCAGTCAAACTAGCTTCTTTTAAAATTTTCTTTTTATTTTTAATGTTTTTGGGTACATAGTAGGTACATATATTTATGGGGTACATGAGCTGTTTTGATACAGGAATGCAATGTGTGACAGTCTTGTCATGGAAAATGGGGTATCCATCCCCTTAAGCATTTATTCTTTGAGTTACAAACAACCAATTATGCTCTTTCTTATTTTAAAATGTACAGTTGGCCAAGCACAGTGGCTCACACCTGTACTCCTAGCACTTTGGGAGGCTGAGGTGGGTAGATCACAAGGCCAGGAGATGAAACCCTGTCTCTACTAAAAATACAAAAAATTAGCTGGGCGTGATGGCACATGCCTGTAGTCCCAGCTACTTGGGAGGCTGAGGCAGGAGTATCGCATGAACCCAGGAGGCAGAGGTTACAGTGAGCCGGGATGGCACCACTGTACTCCAGCCTGGGCAAGAGCGAGACTCTGTCTCAAAAAAAAAAAGTACAGTTAAATTATTATTAACTATAGTCACCCTGTTGTACTATCAAATAGTAAAGTATTTTTTTTTGGTATCCATTAACCATTCCCACCTGCTCCCCACCCTCCCACTACCCTTCCTAGCCTTTGGTGACCATCCTTCTGATCTCTATCTCCATGACTTCAATTGTTCTGATTTTTAGATCCCAAAATAAATGGGAATATGTGATGTATGTCATGTTTGTCTTTTTGTTCTTGGCTTATTTGACTTGACCTGATAATCTTCTGTTCTATCCATGTTGTTGGAAATAACAGGATCTCATTTTTGATTTTGTTTTGTATTTTTTTGGTTGGTTTGTTTTATACACTGGCTTCTGTGATGGTCTTTGAACATGCGAGGGATGCTCCCACCTCTGGGCCTTTGCCCTGACTGTTTCTTCTGCATAGCAGCTGCATGGCTTTCTGCCTCACTGTCTTCATATCTCGGTTCAAATACCACTTTCTCAGTTAGTTTATATCTGTTCACCCAACCTAAAATTGCAACCAGCATTCTAAGTATTTTTTTTTTCAGATGGAGTTTTGTTCTTGTTGCTCAGGCTGGAGTGCAGTGGCACGATTTCGGCTCACTGCAACCTCTGTCTCCTGGGTTCAAGCTGTTCTCCTGCCTCAGTCTCCCGAGTAGCTGGGAATACAGGCATGCATCACCACACTGGCTAATTTTGTATTTTTAGTGGAGGTGGAGCTTCACTATGTTGGTCAGGCTAGTTTTGAACTCCTGGCCTCTAGTGATCCATCTGCCTCAGCCTCCCAAAGTGCTTGGATTACAGGTGTGAGCTACTATGCCTGGCTACTCTCAGTAATTCTTATCCTGCTTCTCTGCTTGTTTTTTCATAGCTATTGTCACATTCGGTCATATAATTTATTTATTTTGTGTATTGTTTCTCTCCTCAGACTAGAATGTGAGCTCCAACAAGGTAGGGACTTTGCGTGTTGTGGTTCACTGCTGTCTCCTCTGTCCTAGGAATAGTACCTGCCATTTAGTAGGTACTAAATAATAATTATAGTACATATGATTACAAACGTATAAAAGTATATTAATAGCCGGGCGCGGTGGCTCAAGCCTGTAATCCCAGCACTTTGGGAGGCCGAGGCGGGTGGATCACGAGGTCAAGAGATCGAGACCGTCCTGGTCAACATGGTGAAACCCCGTCTCTACTAAAAATACAAAAAATTAGCTGGGCATGGTGGCGCGTGCCTGTAATCCCAGCTACTCAGGAGGCTGAGGCAGGAGAATTGCCTGAACCCAGGAGGCGGAGGTTGCAGTGAGCCGAGATCGCGCCATTGCACTCCAGCCTGGGTAACAAGAGCGAAACTCCGTCTCCAAAAAAAAAAAAAAAAAAAAAGTATATTAATAATGATTTGTCAAGTGAATGAATTCTTCATTCTCAAGAACTTAAAAATCAAGCTAGGAAGACTGATAGACAACTGTAATGTCACTATAAGAGAAAGATGTCGAGTCATAGAAACAAAAGACCGATTTGTCTCTGCCTAGAATCCCTCAGACAGCACAATGGGCACAATGTTTATCTGGGCATTGAAGAATGAGGCAGTGTTTTCTAGGTTTTGAGGAGAGAGCCATTTTAGGGAGAAAAAATGTTGCAAACAAAGGCTTGAAAGCAGGAGTATTGTGACATTTGGGAAATAACTGAGAAATCCTAGGAGACTAGGGATAAACGTGTGCATATATTTAGGGATGGGGGAATTAGGTTGAAATACTAATTTAGTCCAAAAGTGTCTAGCACGGTAACAAATTTGGATTTCACTCTGCTGGCAGTAGGGAAAGTTTGCAGTCCTTAGTAGGATTATGCTGAGTTCAGGTGTGTACATATGAAAGATAGACTTGGTGAAGAGTGCAGAAAGACTGATGGGCAAGTGACACAGAACTCAGGTGAGAGGCTATTCTGATACCCACAGTATCTCATCTAAGATAAGATATTAAAAAAGGGCTCTTATGGATAAGTCTAATCTACCTGATCTAAGATATTCAACAAGGGGACATGTGGGGAGGATTATGGGAACTACAATTCAAGATGAGATTTTGATATAGAAGCTAAAAAGACATTATTTAGGCAGTTAGTGAGGGTAACAGAGTCCTCAGTAAGGCTACCTTTTTAACAAAAAGCAGCCCCCAAATCATTTTTTTTTTCTCTCAAAAAGAGCAGACTGAAAAATCAAGCTGCAGACATGGAAAGCAAGCTGCACAGGTGAAGGCTGGCAGCTGTGTCAACAGGAAAATGTGACTTGGGGCCAGGCATGTTTCACCACGGTAGTTGCATCTTCTCTTTTATTTGTCAGCCATGTGTACAGTAAAGAAGCAGGAACGTTGCACTGGCTAGGTAGAGAATCCATATGCGTAATAAAAGATTAGGGTGGGGTGACTAGCTTCCTCGCGTGCTATGGAAACAGGACACCTGGTCCGACTAATCTTTTGGATGCTACATAAATCAGACACTGCCTCCTCAAGATCATCTATAAAACCCCGTGCACCCACAGACCCAGAAGACCTACTTGAGAGTTCCTCTCTTTCTGCAGGAGAGAGAGTTTTTCTTTTTTCTCTCATCTACTAAATCTTTGCTTTTAAACTCACTTCTTGTGTGTCCCTGTGCTTCATTTCCTTGGCATGAGATGAGGAACCTCGGGTATTTACCCCAGACAAATGTGGGTGGGGGGCACAGTCAAACCATATCAAAGGAAGAGACTGATGGCTCTCTCTTTCTGTGGGGCAGCCTGAAATTACAGGACGCACTCCTCATTATGCGATGCTGCTGAGGAGAGCAAGCCCAGGCTAGCCTGCTAGAAGATAAAACACCATCAAGTTGCCCTCGCTGAGGACACTAGTCCCTGGCTGACCTGCCAGCTGATGAAAGTAGCATGGGCAAGTCTGGAGATGAGTGGTGCTTGGTCTAGATAAGCAGAACTGCTTCCACAGATTCAAAGTTTTGGAGTAGTTTGTTACTCATCAGTAGTTAATGGATACAAATATCTTAAAAATTTACAATACTCATGTACAAGCATACATACATTACTCATATGCAGAGAAGAGCATTTGAGTCACAGTGCCTATCTGTCCCTGGACCATTCTAGGCATTATCATAGTAAAGTGACAATACAACTCGTGGGCCTTGAAAATAATACTTAATAGGATTGCTTCTCTGGCAAGAAACGATTCATGCTTACATTAACATTCTAATCTGAGTTGAGTGGTTTCCAAAAGATTGTCTTTTAGTTTTTCTTGTTCCTGTGTGTTCTGCATTTTAAAATTTAGAGTAATGTGATATTGGATATTCTAATTTGTGTGCTTGTGTATGTGTGTGCGTATGTCATGGGTATGGGGCTGATGAGTAACTAGGCTTTGATCACATAGGTATTAAGGAATCAAGACCATCCATCATTTCGTAAGTGACTTAATATGCTTATCCCTCTAGACAGTATGAAATCCAGAAACTTCTTGCTTTTATTTTTTTAATGACAAAACCTATTTATTGATAACAGTTTTCTTTTCTTTTTCTTTTTTTTTTTTATTGCATTTTAGGTTTTGGGGTACATGTGAAGAACATGCAAGATTGTTGCATAGGTACACACTTGGCAGTGTGGTTTGCTGCCTTCCGTCCCCTCACCTGTATCTGTCATTTCTCCCCATGCTATCTCTTCCCACCTCCCCACCCCCCACCCCTCCCCCATTTCCCCCCAGCGGACCCAAGTGTGTAGTGCTCCCCTCCCTGTATCCGTGTGTTCTCATTGTTCAACACCCACCTATGAGTGAGAATATACGGTGTTTGATTTTCTGTTCTTGTGTCAGTTTGCTGAGAATGATGGTTTCCAGGTTCATCCATGTCCCTACAAAGGACGTGAACTCATCGTTTTTGATGGCTGCGTAATATTCCATGGTGTATCTGTACCACATTTTCCCTATCCAGTCTATCATCGTTGGGCATTTGGGTTGGTTCCAGGTCTTTGCTATTGTAAACAGTGCTGCAATGAACATTCGTGTGCACGTGTCCTTGTAGTAGAATGATTTATAATCCTTTGGATATATACCCAGTAATGGGATTGCTGGGTCAAATGGGATTTCTATTTTTAGGTCCTTGAGGAATCGCCACACTGTCTTCCACAATGGTTGAATTAATTTACATTCCCACCAACAGTGTAAAAGTGTTCCTATTTCTCCACATCCTCTCCAGCGTCTGTTGTTTCCAGATTTTTTAATGATCGCCATTCTAACTGGTGTGAGATGGTATCTCAATGTGGTTTTGATTTGCATTTCTCTGATGACCAGTGATGATGAGCATTTTTTCATATGTTTGTTGGCCTCCTGTATGTCTTCTTTTGTAAAGTATCTATTCATATCCTTTGCCCATTTTTGAATAGGCTTGTTTGTTTTTTTCTTGTAGATCTGCTTTAGTTCTTTGTAAATTCTGGATATCAGCCCCTTGTCAGATGGGTAGGCTGCAAAAATTTTTTCCCATTCTGTTGGTTGCCGATTCACTCTACTGACTATTTCTTTTGCCGTGCAGAAGCTGTGGAGTTTGATTAGGTCCCATTTGTCTATTTTGGCTTTTGTTGCCATTGCTTTTGGCGTTTTGGTCATGAAGTCCTTGCCTACGCCTATGTCCTGAAGGGTTTTGCCTAGATTTTCTTCTAAGGTTTTTATGGTATTAGGTCTGATGTTTAAGTCTTTAATCCATCTGGAGTTAATTTTGGTGTAAGGTGTCAGGAAGGGGTCCTGTTTCTGCTTTCTGCACATGGCTAGCCAGTTTTCCCAACACCATTTATTAAACAGGGATTCCTTTCCCCATTGCTTGTTTTTGTCAGTTTTGTCGAAGATCAGATGGTTGTGGGTATGTTGTATTTTCTGTGAGGCCTCTGTTCTGTTCCATTGGTCTATATCTCTGTTTTGGTACCAGTACCATGCTGTTTTGATTACTGTAGCCTTGTAGTATAGTTTGAAGTCCGGTAGTGTGATGCCTCCTGCTTGTTCTTTTTGCTTAGAATTGACTTGGCTATGCGGGCTCTCTTTTGGTTCCATATGAAGTTTAAGGTGTTTTTTTCCAGTTCTGTGAAGAAGGTCATTGGTAGCTTGATGGGAATGGCATTGAATCTGTAAATTACTTTGGGCAGTATGGCCATTTTCACGATGTTGATTCTTCCTAACCATGAACATGGAATGTTTCTCCATCTGTTTGTATCCTCTCTTATTTCGTTGAGCAATGGCTTGTAGTTCTAAGAGGTCCTTTACATTCCTTGTTAGTTGTATTCCTAGGTACTTTATTCTCTTTGTAGCAATTGTGAATGGCAGTTCGTTCTTGATTTGGCTCTCTTGTAGTCTATTACTGGTGTATAGGAATGCTTGTGATTTTTGCACGTTGATTTTGTATCCTGAGACTTTGCTGAAGTTGTTTATCAGTTTCAGGAGATTTTGGGCTGAGATGATGGGGTCTTCCAGATATACAATCATGTCATCTGCAAATAGAGACAATTTGATTTCCTCCTTTCCAATTTGGATACCCTTTATTTCTTTTTCTTGCCTGATTGCTCTGGCTAGAACTTCCAGTACTATATTGAATAGGAGTGGTGAGAGAGGGCACCCTTGTCTAATGCCAGATTTCAAAGGGAATGCTTCCAGTTTTTGCCCATTCAGTATGATACTGGCTGTTGGTTTGTCGTAAATAGCTTTTATTGTTTTGAGATACGTTCCGTCAATACCTAGTTTATTGAGGGTTTTTAGCATAAAGGGTTGTTGAATTTTGTCAAAAGCCTTCTCTGCATCAATTGAGATAATCATGTGGTTTTTGTCTTTGGTTCTGTTTATGTGGTGAATTACGTTTATGGACTTGCGTATGTTGAACCAGCCTTGCATCTCCGGGATGAATCCTACTTGATCATGGTGGATGAGCTTTTTGATATGCTGTTGCAATCGGTTTGCCAGTATTTTATTGAAGATTTTTGCATCTATGTTCATCATGGATATTGGCCTGAAATTTTCTTTTCTTGTTGAATCTCTGCCGGGTTTTGGTATCAGGATGATGTTTGTCTCGTAAAATGATTTGGGAAGCATTCCCTCTTTTTGGATTGTCTGGAATAGTTTCAGAGGGAATGGTATCAGCTCCTCTTTGTATGTCTGGTAGAATTCAGCTGTGAACCCATCTGGACCTGGGCTTTTTTTGGGTGGTAGCCTCTTTATTGCTGCCTCGACTTCAGACAATGTTATTGGTCTATTCAGGGTTTCGGCTTCTTCCAGGTTTAGGCTTGGGAGGATGCAGGTGTCCGGGAATTTATCCATTTCTTCCAGGTTTACTAGTTTATGTGCATAGAGTTGTTTGTAATAATCTCTGATGATGGTTTGGATTTCTGTGGAATCTGTGGTGATATCCCCTTTATCGTTTTTTATTGCATCAATTTGGTTATTCTCTCTTTTCTTTTTTATTAATCTGGCTAGTGGTCTGTCTATTTTGTTGATCTTTTCAAAAAACCAGCTCCTGGATTTATTGATTTTTTGAAGAGTTTTGTGTGTCTCTATTTCCTTCAGTTCTGCTCTGATCTTAGTTATTTCCTGTCTTCTGCTAGGTTTTGAGTTTTTTTGATCTTGCTCCTCTAGCTCTTTCAATTTTGATGATAGGGTGTCAATTTTGGATCTCTCCTTTCTTCTCATGTGGGCACTCATTGCTATATGTTTTCCTCTAGAGACTGCTTTAAATGTGTCCCAGAGATTCTGGTATGTTGTGTCTTTGTTCTCATTGGTTTCGAAGAACATCTTTATTTCTGCCTTCATTTCATTGTTTATCCAGTCAACATTCAAGAGCAAGTTGTTCAGTTTCCATGAAGCTGTGCGGTTCTGAGTTAGTTTCTGCATTCTGAGTTCTAACTCGATTGCACTGTGGTCTGAGAGACTGTTTGTTATGATTTCTGTTCTTTTGCATTTGCTGAGGAGTGATTTATTGCCAATTATGTGGTCAATTTTAGAGTAGGTGTGATGTGGTGCTGAGAAGAATGTATGTTCTGTGGATTTGGGGTGGAGAGTTCTGTAAATGTCTATTAGGTTTGCTTGTTCCAGGTCTGTATTCAGGTCCTGGATATCCTTGTTGATTTTCTGTCTGGATGATCTGTCTAATATTGACAATGGGGTGTTAAAGTCTCCCACTATTATTGTGTGGGAGTCTAAGTCTCTTTGTAAGTCATTAAGAACTTGCCTTATGTATCTGGGTGCTCCTGTATTGGGTGCGTATATATTTAGGATCGTTAGCTCTTCTTGTTGCAGTGATCCTTTTACCATTATGTAATGTCCTTCTTTGTCTCTTTTGATCTTTGTTGCTTTAAAGTCTATTTTCTCAGAGATGAGAATTGCAACTCCTGCTTTTTTTTTGCTCTCCATTTGCTTGGTAGATCTTCCTCCATCCCTTTATTTTGAGCCTTTATGTATCCTTGCATGTAAGATGGGTTTCCTGGATACAGCCCACTGATGGGTTTTAGCTTTTTATCCAATTTGCCAGTCTGTGTCTTTTGATTGGGGCATTTAGTCCATTGACATTTAGGGATAGTATTGTTATGTGTGAATTTGATACTGTCATTTTGATGCTACCTGGCTGTTTTGTTGGTTAGTTGATGCAGCTTCTTGATTGTGTTGATGCTCTTTTACCATTTGGTGTGTTTTTGGAGTGGCTGGTACTGGTTGTTCCTTTATATGTGTAGAGCCTCTTTCAGGAGTTCTTGTAGAGCAGGTTTGGTGGTGATGAAATCTCTGAGTGCTTGCTTGTTCACAAAGGATTTTATTTTTCCTTCACTTATGAAGCTTAGTTTGGCTGGATAGGAGATTCTGGGTTGAAAGATCTTTTCTTTAAGGATGTTGAATATTGGCCCCCAATCTCTTCTGGCTTGTAGGGTTTCTGCTGAGAGATCTGCTGTGAGTCTAATGGGCTTCCCTTTGTGGGTAACCCGACCTTTCTCTCTGGCTGCCCTTAACATTTTCTCTTTCATTTCAACCCTGGTGAATCTGACGATTATGTGCCTTGGGGTTGCTCTTCTTGAGGAATATCTTTGTGGTGTTCTCTGTATTTCCTGTATTTGAATATTGGTCTGCCTTGCTAGGTTGGGGAAGTTTTCCAGGATAATATCCTGAAGAGTATTTTCCAGCTTGGATTCATTCTCTTCATCACATTCAGGTTCACCTATCAGATGTAGATTTGGTCTTTTCACATAGTCCCACATTTCTTGAAGATTTTGTTCATTCCTTTTTGCGCTGGTTTCTCTGTTCTTGCCTTCTCTTTTTATTTCATTGAGTTGATCTTCGACCTCTGATATCCTTTCTTCTGCTTGGTCAATTCGGCCGTTGAAGCTTGTGCATGCTTCACGAAGTTCTCGTGTTGTGTTTTTCAGCTCCATCAATTCACTTATATTCCTCTCTATGCTGTCCATTCCCGTTAGCAATTCATCCAGTCTTTTTTCAAGGTTCCTATTTTCTTTGTGTTCGGTTAGAACGTGTTCTTTTAGCTCACTGTAGTTTCTTACTACCCACCTTCTGAAGTCTGATTCTGTCATTTCATCACCCTCCTTCTCCATCCGGTCTGGTTCCCTTGCTGGTGAGGAGTTGTGATCCCTTTTAGGAGGAGAGGTGTTCTGGTTTCGGGAGTTTTCATCCTTTTTACGCTGGTTTCTTCCCATTTTTGTTGTCTGTCTCTGTCCCAGGGAGTTGGAGCTTTATGAGTTTCCGTTGCACTACTGCCTTTTTTGAGTTTTCTTTCAGGTCTGACCCGCCCAGCTAGCAGCATGCCTAGCCACTGCCTGCCCGCAGGGGCTTTGCTGAGCTGCTGTGGGCTCCGCCCAGCTGCCCTGAGCTCTTCCCTGTAGTCCTTTTTATATGGGTGTAGTTAGAACTGTCTCGGCAACGGTGGCCCCGCCTCTGTTATGGCGGATTCTCTCTTTTGTTGCAGGTTGCCTCGGCAATGGCGGGTTGCCTCGGCAACCTGCCTCGGTAGCGGTGGAGAGTCTCAGTAATGGCGGAAGCCCCTCCCCCACCGAGCGGGACAGTCCCGGTTCAGCTGTGCTTCGTTTGGAGGGCTCTACCCAGAGGGTTTCCAATTACTGTTTTTGTTTTCGTTGTTGTTGGGGGTGGAGGGGTGGGACCAACCGAGCCTGATCACCTGGCTCCCTGACTCAGAGTCTTTTCTTTTAAGTTGAATGACCCCGCGTTCTGGTCGCTTGTTGAAAAGGCGCCGGGATCTCCCGTGCTGCGACTCACGGAGACGGCTCGAACCACGGCGCCGGCTCCTGGCGGATTTTTTGCCTAGGAATCTCCTGGCCTGGCTCGCTATTTCAGATGAATGGGCAACTCTGCTGTCTCAGGGCTCTGCTCGCCAGCTAAGAGGGCTCCCAGACCAGTGGCTTTTGTCCGGAGAACCGCAGCAACAGGGAGTGGTCACAGCAGCCACACGGGCGGAATCAGCCCCACGGGGGCCAAAACAGCCGCACCGGCTGGGACTGCGATGCTGGCGACCCCTCTGCCTGGGTATCTCCTAGTCTGTGGGCAATAAGAGTTTGTCTGGAAATGCGGCATCCACTCACCCTCTGTACTTTCACTGGGAGCTGAAGTCCTGAGCTGTTCTTAGGCGGCCATCTTCCCAGCATTCCTTTCTTTTCTTTTTCTTTCTTTTTTTTTTTTTTTTTTTGAGACAGAGTTTTTCTCTGTCACCTAGGCGGAAGAAACTCTGTCACCTAGGCAGAGTTTTTCTCTGTCACCTAGGCACTGCACCTAGTGCAGTGGTGTGATCTCAGCTCACTGCAACCTCTATGTCCTGGGTTCAAACGATTCTGCTGCCTCAGCCTCCCAAGTAGCTGGGATTACAGGTGCACACCACCACGCATGGCTAATTTTTGTATTTTTAGTAGAGATGACGTTTCAGCATGTTGGCCAGGCTGGTCTCCAACTCCTTTGGCCTCCCAAAATGCTGGAATTACAGGCGTGAGCCACTGGACCTGGCCCTGTTTCTTAATGACACTTTCTCATTAACCATATCTATATATTAATAGTGAAGAAATGTCAAAGCCCAAGTTTACAGAAATTACACCTTTGAAAAATCTTCTGCCGTAAAACATCATGACATAAAAACTATGGCCTTTCTTAGCCCTGGGAAAATTGGTGGTCTAAAGTGTCTGAGCCTGGATTATAACCTCACTGTGAGTTCATTTCACACTGAGTGGTAGAACTTGATAAAAATATACTTGACTAAATTCTGGTGTTGATGATATTTCATTTTCGTAGGTGATCTTAGCTTCATTGGACTAAGAAATAACCTTGTTCTGGGAGTGTAAATAAGTCTTTTTATAGCCTTCTCATCCTTTCTCAGCTTCTGTGCCGGGTGCTCATCATTCCTCTGGCTTTCTCAGCACAAGCAAAGTACCATGAAGTAAGACACTTCTTTTGGAATCCTGACCTTAGCAGTCTCCATCACCACACAGCAAACTGCTGCAGAGATTTCTCTTTTCTATTTGTTTTTGTATAATCATTGCATTGAAGGGGCTTTGTGTCCTATTGCGTTGTCACTTTTGGTTTTATTTGGGAGGAAATTATATGGCTTTAGAAAGTTAAGTAGGACATTTTTTTCCGGTGTTCTAAGGCCTTTGAAGAAGTATAACATTGTGGGAGGCATACTTACATCATTTTAGAGTAGAGCCTAAACAAATAAATAAACACTCTCAATAGGAAAATGAAATGGGATATTGCTTAATAATTGTTACTTTAGGAGAAAATACTGGAGTTGCATGTTTTGCTTTAAAAAATTTTTAAATTTAAAATTTTATGGTTTTTTTTTTTTTTTTTTAAAGAGACAGTCTTGCTCTGTCATCCAGGTTGGATTGCAGTGGGGCTGTCTTGGCTCACTGCAGCCTCCACCTCAGGCTCAAGCGATCCTCCCACTTCAGCCTCCTGAGTAGCAGGGACCACAGGCATGCACCATCACACCTGGCCACTTTTTGTATTTTCGGTGGAGACTGGATTTCGCCATGTTGTCCAAGCTGGTCTCGAAGTCTTGAGCTCAAGTGATGTCATTGCCTTGCTCTCCCAAAGTGCTGGGATTACAGGTGTGAGCCACCACAGCCAGCTTATATTGTGGTTTGAGAAGACTTTTGATATTTCCAACAAAAAAGGTAGGATCAGAGCAGCAGTCTTTTGTGTGGAAGGACGATCTGATGATCACTGAGGAAGTTTCTAAGTCCTACTTGGGGTGGGTTCAAGAATTAGACTGTGATGAGGGTTGAAGCAAGTAAATCTGAAGGAGCTTATTAATAAAGCAAGAGATCCTGCAGGCTATGTGTTCTCAGATAGTATTATAATATTCCATAATGGCAAAAATTTCTTTGGAATATAATTTTCTGTATAAGATTTCTGTAATACACAATCCATTTCCAGTGTTGCATTCCTGAACTGCTATATTAGAACAGTGCCTGGTGTGTAGTAAGTGCTGAATAAAATCTTTAGTGAATGAACAATTCTGGATACATTTTGGAGATGATATTTACTGAGCACTTACTTTGAGCCAGGCACTTTTCTAAGCGCTGGTAATATGGTGGAATATACATGAATACATGCATATAAATAAAACAATTGGATTTTCATGGGGATTCTTGTTCTTCCCATTGGGATTTATAAGCCATTAAATCATAGGCACTTCTCCAAAAGTGGATGTGTTGGAATCTGATACTTCTTTTTTTTTTTTTTTTTTTTTTTTGAGATGGAGTGTTGCTCTTGCAGCCCAGACTGGAATGCAGTGGTACGATCTTGGCTGGCTGCCACCTCTGCCTCCAGGTTCAAGTGATTCTCCTGCCTCAACCTCCCAAGTAGCTGGGACTGCAGACACCCAGCATCAGGCCTGGCTAATTTTTGTAGTTTTAGTAAAGATGGGGTTTTATCATGTTGGCCAGGCTGGTCTCTAGCTCCTGATCTCAGGTGATCCGCCATCTTCGGCCTTCCAGAGTGCTGGGATTACAGGTGTGTGCCACTGCACCTGACCATCATTCATTTTTTGGATTTTCTAACATATAAACTGATACTATATTAGATCATCAGAAGGTTAGATGGACATTGTAGATGACATTAATTTGCTATAGATACTCAGAGTGACAACATGTATCCTCAGCTTTTGCTTTTAGAAGATTATTATTTTTAAAAAAGCCACATCAAATAAATTGTTTTTGAAGATACTTACGTTTAACAGCTTTCATTATGTTGTTAAATACTCTCAGTAAAGTACCTGGCAGGAGGCTTTCTCTTCTGAAAATGAGAAGTGCAATCGGTAATAATCATTTTCTTTCTTTACTTTCCATTTCATGAATAGTTTTACTATTTTCATGGGAAGCCAAATGCTAATTTTATATTTAGCTGATCTTCTACCAAGAATCAAAAAAAAATTCCTTCTGACAGTTTTATAAAGGAGGTATACCTTAAAGATTCCTTAAAAAGTGTGTTTTAAAGGTTGCCATGGAAATGATAAGATTGAGAAAAATAACTATTTGGCTTTCTTTTCCTTTGACTTTCTAATGACTGTCTAATGAAGCTGCACATTGATTTTATAATGAAGCTACATAACTGGTATATGCCAAGGGATAATATAAGGATGAATCTTTTTACAGCTTTGGAAATATAAAGGCTTTTTGAAATCTTTCCCATCCCTCAAACCTGCTCTTGACCTCCTCATCTTGCATTAGCTCTTGTCTAATTTCTCTGCTTTCCTCACTAGCAAACTTTTTTGAAATGGTTATAAATACTTTCTGTCTTCTCCTTCTTTATGGAGCTCACCCCACTAAGGCCTCTTTTCCAGGATTCTATTCATAAGAGTGTTTCTAGTCCATGTCCTTTGTGTAGCTAAATCCAGGGACCAATTCCGAGTCCTTACCTTAACTTAACTGAGCAACAGCATTTGACACCATTGGTCGTTTCCTTCGTGGAAGCTGTGTCCGTGCCTATTCACCAGCATAGCCCTCCCTTTTTGTTTTCTGTGGACCTCACTGGATGGGCACTTCGCAGTTTTCTCTGCTGGATTCTGTTCAGCCTCTCGTTACCTCAAATATTGTAGTTTTGCAGGGCATGCCCTTCAGATCTTTTCTCTGTCTATATTCATTCACTTGGTTATCTCATCTTTTTTAAAAAATCAAAATTAGTACATTTTATTGATGTAAGTTATCTCAAAGCTGACATTTTAACAAATTAAATAGTAAAGTCATCCTTTGTTTAAAAAAATTACGGTCTGTTAAGATATTATTTTTTATTTTTTTTATTTCCATAGGTTATTGGGCAACAGGAGGTGTTTAGTTACATGATTAAGTTCTTCAGTGGTGCTTTGTGAGATTTTGGTGCACCCATCACTTGATTGCTGCAATCACCCAGTCATTTATAGGTTGCTGCAGATGCCACTAATTCATTCCTTTTCATGGCTGAGTAGTATTCCATTGTATGCATATATATATGTATATATATATGTGTGTTTGTGTGTGTGTGTGTGTGTGTGTGTGTGTGTGTATAGGAAGGGAAGGGGAGGGATAGTATTCCATTGTATGCACATATATATATGTATGTATATATATATATACACGCACACACACACACCCCCCCATACATATACATACACCACAGTTTATCTAATTGTTGACAGATGGGCATTTGAATTGGCTCCACATTTTTGCAGTTGCTAATTGTGCTGCTATAAATGTGTGTGCAAGTATCTTTTTTGTATAGTGACTTCTTTTCCTCTGGGTAGATTCATCTTGAGTCTAGAAATTTGGCTGCCGAAAGTTGTCTACCTTTCTTTTAAGCCCTGTTCTTCAAAATACCAGAAAATCCTGTCAGCTCTTTCTTCAAAAGATACCCTGTTTTTGAGCTATCAGTGACGTATTTCTAGTTTAGGGCAGTTTCATTTCTTACTAGGTCTATGGCAACAAGTTTTTATTGTGTTTTCCAGTTTCTTCTCTTGCTTTCCTCACCCTAGGGCCAACAATGGCTTACAGTTTCATTCAGAATGAAACCTGAGTGCTTACCATGACACCTAATGTCCTCTATGAAATGAACTTGATTTATTTCTCTTTCTGCATCTCTTAGCAATCTTTACTTCACCATGGTACTTCAGCCACACTTGCCTCTTCGTGATATCATTAGTCATGCTAAGTCTTCTGGGGCTGGAGCATATGAGGAGTCTTCTGCCTGAAGTACTTTCACCTGATAAACTGTTAGCACACTCTCTCTTCATCTAGGTGTTTTCACAATGTCACCTAATCAGAGTCCTTCCCTGCCCTTCAATCAAAAACATGGGACCTGCCAGCCTTTTCACTACTCATCCTTTCACTCACCTTTATTTTATTTAAAGCAGCAGTCCCCAGGGTTTTTGGCACCAGGGACTGATTTCATGGAAGACGATTTTTCCATGGATTCGAGATGGGGGTGGGGCGATGGTTTTGGGATTATTCGAGTTCATTGAATTTATTGTGCACTTTATTATTACATGGTAATATATAATGAAATAATTATACCACTCACCATAATGTAGAGTCAATGGGAGTCCTGAGCTTGTTTTCCTGCAAGAAGGCCGTCCTATCTGGGGGTGATGCGAGACAGTGACAGATCATCAGGGATTAGAGTCTCATAAGGAATCTGCAGCCCAGATCCCTTGCATGGACAAGTTACGATAGGGTTCATGCTCCTGTGAGAATCTAATGCCACCGCTGATCTGACAGGAGGTAGAGCTCAGGCAGGAATGTGAGTGACCGTGAACAGCTGTAAATACAGATGGAGCTTCGCTTGCTTGCCCGATTCTCACTTCCTGCTGTGTGGCCTGGTACTGGTCTGTGGCGCAGGAGTTGGCAACTTCTGCTATCAATATTTTTTATCTATTGATTCGGTTGACTGATAGCTAACTTTCTCCAGTAGAATGTAGCCTCCTTAATAGCAGAGATATAGCCTTTGTGTTTGAAAGTTATATCGGCAGGTGTTCAACAACTGTTGTTTCCAGTGAATGAATGGAAGAAATCATGAATGGTTTTAGTGTGTTGGAATGGAAGTGTTTGCTTTTCTTATGTATTCCTAAAATGCTGGTTCTGGCTACATGATTAATCAACGTGATGATGCTTCACCCTGGGCATTCCGTATTCCTCTGGTGAGCTCATGCAGAGGTAATGGAAGGGTGGTTTAAATGCTTTTTGCCAGAAGAGTATCTTTCTGCTTGGAGTTCTCCTGGAAAACTGAGCCACTACTGCTGAGAAACATGATTGCTGTGTAGTTTCCACAGCAACATCATTGATGATCACTCCCACTCCATCAAGAATGAATCAGAGATTGAGCAAGAGCCGTATTCTTTGGTCACTTCTTCACAAGATCAGGATTTATTGTGAACTCCATGTAATTACATTCTGGAATCTCATTTTGCAGAACTGTTATTTTACAGTGGGGATGTTGGGGAAAAGTATTTAAACTGCCCTAAAATAAGGACACATTGGAAGTGTGTTCTCTGTAAAGGAAATTGTCCAAATTTGACTTTTGAGTCAACATTTTTATTGGATATTTAGGGCTTATCAAGATTGCTTGTGGCTCAAATAAAATGTCAGTCAGAGGGATACATTTTAATGGTAAAAAAATCACAGCTTCATTGGAGTAAGAGTTAAAGGTTTTTTTGTGATGTGTATCTCTCCAAGTTTCAATTTGACAGAAGTTGCATTAAATCGGCCATTTTCAGATGAATCCTGAAGATGGAGAAATTATAATTTTTAATATATGATAAAGATATGTTATTCTCTAGCAGTGAATGCCACAGTCAAAATAAATAAATTATATGCTTATTTGAGATAAGAATTGCTTTCAGGAAAAGATATCATTAAAACTAATGAAGAAAAGTCATAATGGAATAAATACTGTAACAGGAAGATGATTAAAATTCTCCAAAGGAATTTTGTACATTATAAAATTAATAATAAATTAATACTATTTGCTGTTGCAGTTGTTGAAAATATTCTATGTTTAATAGACAAAATATTTGTTAGATTTTTGATGATGTATTATAAAATGCGATAGGTTAGAATAGCAGAAACTATTATCATATGAGACTTCTTTTTGAAAAATACGGAGTAGTTACAAAAGGCAATCTAGAAGACAACACATTAATACTGTTAACAATAGTGTGTAAAAATAATTATTTTAAATTTAAAATTACTATAAAGTTAATTAAAAAATTTAAATGAAAGGTGAAAATTTTGACACATACATTTATTTTTCATGTTTTTTCCAGTCCTCATTTAAATCCATACATATGTTTAACAGACATAGTCATAAGGTATATGCAATATTATATCTATAATTTTCACTTAAAATCATATGTATTTTTGTATCTTGCTACATGACCTTTTATGAATATCATTTTTAATGATCACTTACTATTTCATTCAGAAGATTGCTGGAATTTGCTTAAATTACTTTTCTAATACTGTACTCAGTCACTTTCTATTTGCTGAGTGGGTACTCATAATATTTAGTTATAATATTGCTTATGTCGTATGACTGGAATAATGATGAAAGAGATTTCTCATTTCAAAGTTTCTATGTTAAGTTTTACTCTGGCCTGGATCAGTTAGCGTGTTGGTTCCAGCCAAAATATAAAAAATACATTTCAAACAGAGAAGACGTGATAATAGGGTTTGAACTTAGGCTCAATTCGGGAGACCATATCTGGTAGGTTGATATCGAGAAAGGATTTTGAGTAAGGATGGACACACCCAAGGGTCAGAGGGGACACTGCATTCGCAATATAACATCTGTTACTGGACAAGATATAAAAATTTTACAATTTTTATGGAGTTTGGTTTTACATAGATGAAAAATTTATAAATGAAACAGCTATAAATAATTTTTTCCTGTCTTTGGGCCAAAAGAAGTTTAAGGAGATCTTACTGATTCACAATGTCTATCATAATGTGGGCAGAAAAATAATAAATTTACCTAATCCTACATGTACGATATAATAGGTGAAAAAGACTGTGATGACGGTGGTTCAAATCAGTGAGATCAGAGCTGCACTTGTCAGTTCTGTTGTTTGTCATTAAATCATGAAAAAAATAATAATTACTGGCAGGGTTTGAGACACTGATCTATTTTTTCCAGATTCTTTCACAGTGCAAATGACCAAGACTTCACTGGAACAAGGGTTCATCTAAATTGTAAGGCAGTATACAAGCAGCAATTAAATGATCTCTTTTTCCGTTAATGGCTGTGTTAGAATTTAAAAGCTAATTGTAGTTCACCCATGTCCAGCTGTCCCCATGTATGACCAAAATCATGATACTCAAATTTTAAGGATTTAACTAGAACAATGAAGTAAATTGTAAATTACATGAATTGTAAATCATGTGTATAAATATAGCAGTAATTATGTTCATTTACTCATATAAATTTTTTTTTTAACTTTTTGTGTGTGTCAGACACTATTTTAGGGAACAAAGTGGTGAATAAAAGTCCTTACCCTCATGAAGTTTATTTTCTAGTGGAGTGACATAGACACTAAAGAAGGAAGCAAATGCAATGCAAAATTTCCCAGTTTTGAACACATAGTAAAAAATAAAACCAAAAACACTGGAAGAAGACCTGTTTTATATAGGCTTGTCAGAGAAGGTCTTTCCAAGTTTGGGTTATTTGAATCAAGACCTAAAGAGGGGACAGAACTAACCTGCAACTAAGAGGTAGAGGAAATTCCAGATGAAAGAAACACATGTCCCAAGGTATTTTACAAGTATTCTGGGCGTTGCCCAGGGAAAGCGACAAGGCAGGTGGGAATGGAGCAGAGTGACTGAGGTTAGGAGTGGTCTTTAGACCACTTCAATGATTTTTTTTTCTTTAATACTTAGGATGAGGTAGGAATCCATTACAGGGTTTTGACCAGAGGAAGGACATGCCTGCTTTGTTTAAAAAGATTGACTCTGCTATGAGGAAAACAGGCAATATAAATATAAATATAAATATAAATATGAGAAGCAGAAAAAGAGAGGCCTGTGAGCAGCCTCTACAGAAAAGAGGCAACTGTAGTTTTGACATGGTGTAAGTGGTCAGATTCAGGATGTATTTAGAAGGACAAGCTGATAGGTCTTCAGAGAGTATGGTGTGATGTTAAGTGAGACAGCAAGGACAACTGATGCTTCTGGGCTGGGCATCTGGTAGGCTGAGGTTGCCCTTTGGTGAAATACAGAAGAGTGTGGGAGAAGCAGTGTGGAAAGGGTGCAGCTGGGACAAAGAGCTTGGTTTGGGACATGTGAGTTCATGATGCCTATTAACCATCTAAATGAAGATGTTGCACACAGTGTTTAACATAAATCTAAAGCTCAGAAGTTTGTTCTGGAAATATACATATTTTAAGTCTGTTCACAAAGCAGGAGCATCAGTGATATGATTAGGCTTTGTGTCCATACCCAAATCTCATTGTGAGTTGTAATCCCTATGTGTTTAGGGAGAGACCTGGTGGGAAGTAGTTGGATTATGGGCTTGGTTTCCCCCATGCTGCTATCATGATAGTGAGTGAATTCTCATGAGTTCTCATGGCTTTATAAGTGGTAGTTTTTCCTGTGCTGACACACACTTGCTCTCTCGCCTGCCACTGTGTAAGACATGCCTTCTTTCCCTTCCACCATGATTTTAAGTTTCCTGATGCCTCCCCAGCCATGTGGAACTCTGAGTCCATTAAACCTCTTTCCTTTATAAATTACCCAGTCTAAGGAACTTCTTTATAGCAGTGTAAGAATCGACTAATACAATCAGCAAAGATTGAAACTGAGTAATCAGATCCCTGGAATGAAAAATGAACATCAGAGAGTACTCAGACAGCAGTATATGGCCAACAGGGGACCCTGAATGAAAATCCAGCATATTGTAATGGACCTCCCCTTAGACACACTGATCAATCTGTCTGGGAGTGCTTCTTAATCCCCTGTGACTTACTGTACTCACTTACTTTATAATTTGTTTATCTGATTCCTTTTAGCAGGATAGAGGAAGGAAACTGTAAGATTTTCTTTCAGACTGGTCAATTGAGGAGATCAATAAATTGTTCTGAATTGAAGTAGATACTATGAATCCATAAGAAAAATGCAACATGGTCATCCATTTGGATGAAACATTTTTGTGTTGTATTGATGGCCATTCATTCTTTCACTCACAATTATTTACTGAATGCTTATTATGTATGCTTTTGTGCTCTGTGATGGGGATGTTTCAGTGAACAAAACAGAAAAAAGTTCTATGGAACTTTCATTCTGTAGGGAAGCCATAGACAATAAAAATATAAATAACTAAAATATATAATATATTAGATGATGGTTTTTACAAAAACTGGTCAGGAAAATGAGATTGGTTTTATAATTTTAAATGGGAAAAGGCATTATTAGGAAAGTGACATACAAAGTTTTATTTTTTTCCCCAAAATTTTATTGTCCATATAACAGTCCTTGATAGTTTCTCTACAGGTGTCTGACTACATCCTAGATGAGATTTACAAGTAGCCTATGTTGTGTTGTGAATCAGCACCAGCCTCAGCTTTCTTGGTACTAGGGGATGCAGGGTTTTGCCTGTAGTTCTCTGCATCAGCTTCATCTCCAATGAGTGTTACAGGTTGCTCTTCTTCAGTGTTTGGGTCATGAGATTTTCTGTGCTGGTGAACAACGTGGCAGCTGTTACCGTCTATTAGGGTATGACTGGATGCAAGCCATTCCTCTCCTGTTGTAGGATGCTGCAGGTTCAGTTACAGAACCAAGACAATCATCAGAGAAAAGAGACCATGTGATAGTCTTATATGAAGCCAATCTTTTTGTCTGCTTCTTGTAAATAATAGATATCTGTGCAAGATCTCTGCTAGGAAGACATTCTAGAACTACAATTGTTAGTAAGTGTTAGAAAAGTTAGTGGAAATTGGATAGATAAGGCAAATATTTGTAGGTCTAAAGACTCTCTCTTTTTTTTTTTTTTTTTTTTTTTTTGAGACAGGGCCTCACTCCTGTCATCCAGGTTCTAGTGTAGTGGTGTGGACACAGTTCATTGCAACCACTGCCTCCTAGGCTCAGGTAGGTGATCCTCCCACCACAGCCTCCTGAGTAGCTGGGACTACAGGTGCACATCACTATGCCAGGCTAATTTTTTTGCAGTTTTTGTAGAGTTGGGTTCTTGCCATATTGCCCAGGCTGGTCTTGAACTCCTGGGCTCAAAGGGATCAACCTGTCTCAACCTCTCGAAGTGCTGGGATACAGGCATGAGCCACTGTGCCTGGTCTGTGAAGATATTTTGAATCTGTGTGTTATCTGTATCTGAGTATGCTCTACAGTTGCTGAGTTAACTTGGAAAATGACTACTTTACTTTCAACTACAAGTTCAGAAATTTTGAGTTAGGTATAGTGTTGGATCTTTTGATTGATAGGGTTTTCAGCTTTGAAATGTTAAAAGAAATACCATATTCACCTATTATTTTTCTTAATTTCTAATTTTTGTGGGTACATAGTAAATGCATTATTTTATGGTTGTATGGAATATTTTGATAGAGGCATACAATGTATGATAGTCACATAATGTTATAGTCATATAACATTTAGTCACATAAATGTTGAAAAATATAGTATTCACCTATTCTTAATTTCTAATTTTTGTGGGTATATAGTAAATGTATATATTTTATGGGTGTATGGGATATTTTGATAGAGGCATACAATGTGTGATAGTCACATCAAGGTGAACAAGATGTTTATTACCTCAAGCATTTCTCTTTTGTGTTACAGACATTAGTTATGATAATTAAAACTAGTGTTGGATAAAGTAGAAACATGTATATAAACATAATATTCATTCACATCTATCTTTTTATCACAACAATAATTAATGTATTGTTTTGTTCTTTTTACTCATTGTGCATAGGGATTTGGTTCACATGTGGCTGCTAATGTTAGTGCCACTGTGATCTCAGGTACACAAAGTAATGAACACTTGGCCTCTGGAGTCCATAGATGAGGCAGAGATCAGTTCCTCACTTGTGTACTGAGTAACTCAGTACCTAAACTCTTTTAGCATCAGTTTCCTCATCTAGAAAATGGTGATCATAGGATAATTTTCATGAGGTTGTTGGGAGGATTGAATCAGATTAGATAACATAGGTGATGTTCCTTGTCTTGTGATATGTGAAAGGCACTTAGAAAATGGTAGATGACACAGAATGGTGCAAAGTTAATTAGATCCCAAAGGACTCATACATGTGAACTTGTCCTTTGTGACTTACTCTTCAGCATTTCAAGACTGCTTCAGCACAACATACAACTCTATCATTCATCATTTTAGTGACTATTTCTCCTTACTTATGTTGTACTAGTTCTTCCATTAATAAAATGAATTTATTTTTAGATACTAAAATTTTCTTTCTGATTGAATGCCATTTCCTCGACATTCCCCAAGGTAGTATTTTCAAAAGCTTTCCACAGAACAGTAACACAGACAGGAACTCTGCCAATTAAATGAGGTATGGACAAAAGAAAGTTGAAAACACTATATATACTAGTTATCTTTTGCAGTCACAAGCAGAACAAGAAGTCTTAAAATAAAAATACCAGGTTTTCTTAGTGTAATCTTGTATTTCCCAAACAATTATGATCATTGAATCATTTTTACATTTTTACTTTATTATTAGTTTTAATTGGGGTGAAATAATGTTAAAGTTTCCCATCTTAACCATTTTTAAGCATACAGTTTAATAGCATTAAGTACATTCATATCGTTGTGCAATCATTACCACCATCCGTCTCCATCCAGGGCTCTTGATCTTGTAAAACAGAAACTATACCCATTAAATAATAACTTCTTCTTCCTCTCCCCTCCCTTCCAGCAACTATGATTGTACTTTCTGGCTTTCTGAATTTGACAATTCTAGGCACCTCATGTAAGTGGAATCATGTAGTATTTGTCCTTTTGTGAATGGCTTCTTTCAATTAACATGATGTCCTCAAGTTTCATCCATATTGTAGCATTTGTCAGAATGTTCTTTCTTTTTCAGGTGGACTAATACTCCATTGTTTGTGTATACTGCATTTTGTTTATCCATTCAACCATCAGTGGGAACTTGGTTACTGCTACTTTTTGACTATCATGAGAAATGCTACTATGAATATGGGTATACAAACATTCTATGAAAGAGAACCTCCTTTTAATTCTTTGGGTATATATGCAGAGGTAGAATTGCTGGGCCATATGGTAATTCTATTTTTAATATTTTGTAGAACTGCTATACTGCTTTCTGTAGTGGCTGTATCCCTTTACATTGCTCTCACGGTGCACAGGAGTTCCAATTTCTCAAAATCCTCACCAATACTTGTTGTTTTGTGTTTACATCTTTGTTTAATGGTGGCCATCCCAAAGCGTGTCAAGTGTATATAATTGTGGTTTTGATGTTCATTTGCCTAATAATTAGTAATGTCTGACATCTTTTCATGTACTTCTTGGCTGTTTGTATAATTTCGTTGGAGAAATAACTATTCAAGTCCTTTGCTTATTTTTAAATTGTTTTTTTTCTCATTCAATTGTAGGAGTTCCTTATGTGTTCTGGATATTTATCATATTCAGATGACTTTTCCCATTACCTAGATAGCCTTTTTACTCTGTTGGTCCTATCCTTTGATGCGCAGTGATTTTAAATTTTGATGTAGTCTTGTTTATATTTCTTTTGTTGCCTGTTTTTGGTGTCATATCTAAGAAATTATTGCCAAGTCCAGTGTCATCAAGCTTTTTCTTTAGGTTTTCTTCTGAATTTGTAGTTCTAGATTTTATGTTTAGATCTTTGATCCATTTTGAATTAACTGTTGTCTGTGCTGTAAGGTTAGAGTCCAACTTCATTCCTTTGCATGTGGGACATAAAGCTTTCCCTTCATCATTTGTTGAAAAGACTGTTCTTTTTCCATCAGATGGCCTTGGCACCTTTCTCAAATCATTGGACTATATATGTGAGAGTTTGTTTCTGGGCTATCTATATGCCTGTCTTTATGCCAATACCACACTATTTTGATTATTGTAGATTTGTATTAAGTTTTGAAACCAGGAATTGTGAGACTTATAACTTCTTTCTTTTAAGATTGATCTATTTGGGGTTCTTTGAGATTCCATATGAATTTTAAGATGGTTGTTCCTAATTCTTCAGAAAAATCCCATTGGGATTTTGATAGGAATTGCATTAAATCTGTAGATTGCTTTGGGTAGGAATGGCATTTTAACAATATTAATTCTTCCAATTCATAAACATGAGTTGTCTTTCACTGGCTGATTATATTAGTCTGTTCTCACGCTGCTAATAAGCACATACCTGAGACTAGGTAATTTATAAAGAAAAGAGGTATAATGGACTCACAGTTCCACATGGCTGCTGAGGCCTCACAATCATGGCGGAAGGTGGATGAGGAGCAAAGTCACATCTTACATGGCAGCAGGCAAGAGAGTGTGTGCAGGGGCGCTCCCATTTATAAAACCATCAGATCTCCTGAGACTTACTCAGTACCACAAGAATAGTATGGGAAAAACTGCCCCCATGATTTAATTGTCTCCACTTGGACTTGCCCTTGACACATGGGGATTATTACAATTCAAGGAGAGATTTGGGTAGGGACGCAGTCAAACCATATCACTGATATCTTCTTTAATTTCTTTCAGTAACATTTTGTTTTCAGTGGACAAGTTTTCACCTCCTTAGTTAAGTTTATTACTGAGCATTTTATTCTCTTTTGAGTCTGTTGTAAATGTAATTGTTTTCTTTTATTATTATTTTTTTATTGCATTTTAGGTTTTGGGGTACATGTGAAGAACATGCAAGATTGTTGCATAGGTACACACAAGGCAGTGTGGTTTGCTGTCTTCCGTCCCCTTACCTGTATCTGTCATTTCTCCCCATGCTATCTCTTCCCACCTCCCCACGCCCCCGCCCCTCCCCTATTTCCCCCCAACGGACCCCAGTGTGTAGTGCTCCTCTCCCTGTGTCCATGTGTTCTCATTGTTCAACACCCACCTATGAGTGAGAATATATGGTGTTTGATTTTCTGCTCTTGTGTCAGATTGCTGAGAATGATGGTTTCCAGGTTCATCCATGTCCCTACAAAGGACGTGAACTCATCGTTTTTGATGGCTGTGTAATATTCCGTGGTGTATATGTACCACATTTTCCCTATCCAGTCTATCATCGTTGGGCATTTGGGTTGGTTCCAGGTCTTTGCTATTGTAAACAGTGCTGCAATGAACATGCATGTGTACGTGTCCTTGTAGTAGAATGATTTATAATCCTTTGGATATATACCCAGTAATGGGATTGCTGGGTCAAATGGGATTTCTATTTTTAGGTCCTTGAGGAATCGCCACACTGTCTTCCACAATGGTTGAATTAATTTACATTCCCACCAACAGTGTAAAAGTGTTCCTATTTCTCCACATCCTCTCCAGCATCTGTTGTCTCCAGATTTTTTAATGATCGCCATTCTAACAGGTGTGAGATGGTATCTCAATGTGATTTTGATTTGCATTTCTCTAATGACCCGTGATGATGAGCATTTTTTCATATGTTTGTTGGCCTCCTGTATGTCTTCTTTTGTAAAGTATCTATTCGTATCCTTCGCCCATTTTTGAATGGGCTTGTTTGTTTTTTTCTTGTAGATCTGTTTTAGTTCTTTGTAAATTCTGGATATCAGCCCCTTGTCAGATGGGTAGGCTGCAAAAATTTTTTCCCATTCTGTTGGTTGCCGATTCACTCTATTGACTGTTTCTTTTGCCGTGCAGAAGCTGTGGAGTTTGATTAGGTCCCATTTGTCTATTTTGGCTTTTGTTGCCATTGCTTTTGGTGTTTTGGTCATGAAGTCCTTGCCTACGCCTATGTCTTGAATGGTTTTGCCTAGATATTCTTCTAGGGTTTTTATGGTGTTAGGTCTGATGTTTAAGTCTTTAATCCATCTAGAGTTAATTTTGGTGTAAGGTGTCAGGAAGGGGTCCTGTTTCTGCTTTCTGCACATGGCTAGCCAGTTTTCCCAACACCATTTATTAAACAGGGAATCCTTTCCCCATTGCTTGTTTTTGTCAGGTTTGTCGAAGATCAGATGGTTGTGGGTATGTTGTATTTCCTCTGAGGCCTCTGTTCTGTTCCATTGGTCTATATCTCTGTTTTGGTACCAGTACCATGCTGTTTTGATTACTGTAGCCTCGTAGTGTAGTTTGAAGTCCGGTAGTGTGATGCCTCCTGCTTTGTTCTTTTTGCTTAGACTTGACTTGGCTATGCGGGCTCTCTTTTGGTTCCATATGAAGTTTAAGGTGTTTTTTTCCAGTTCTGTGAAGAAGGTCATTGGTAGCTTGATGGGAATAGCGTTGAATCTGTAAATTACTTTGGGCAGTATGGCCATTTTCATGATGTTGATTCTTCCTAACCATGAACATGGAATGTTTCTCCATCTGTTTGTATCCTCTCTCATTTCGTTGAGCAATGGCTTGTAGTTCTCCTTGAAGAGGTCCTTTATGTTCCTTGTTAGTTGTATTCCTAGGTATTTTATTCTCTTTGTAGTAATTGTGAATGGCAGTTCGTTCTTGATTTGGCTCTCTTGAAGTCTATTACTGGTGTATAGGAATGCTTGTGATTTTTGCACGTTTATTTTGTATCCTGAGACTTTGCTGAAGTTGCTTATCAGTTACAGGAGTCTTTGGGCTGAGATGATGGGGTCTTCCAGATATACAATCATGTCATCTGCAAATAGAGACAATTTGATTTCCTCCTTTCCAATTTGGATACCTTTTATTTCTTTTTCTTGCCTGATTGCTCTGGCTAGAACTTCCAGTTCTATATTGAATAGGAGTGTTGAGAGAGGGCATCCTTGTCTAGTGCCAGATTTCAAAGGGAATGCTTCCAGCTTTTGCCCATTCAGTATGATATTGGCTGTTGGTTTGTCGTAAATAGCTTTTATTGTTTTGAGATACGTTCCGTCAATACCTAGTTTATTGAGGGTTTTTAGCATAAAGGGTTGTTGAATTTTGTCAAAAGCCTTCTCTGCATCAATTGAGATAATCATGTGGTTTTTGTCTTTGGTTCTGTTTATGTGGTGAATTACGTTTATGGACTTGTATATGTTGAACCAGCCTTGCATCCCCGGGATGAATCCTACTTGATCATGGTGGATGAGCTTTTTGATATGCTGTTGCAATCGGTTTGCCAGTGTTTTATTGAAGATTTTTGCATCTATGTTCATCATGGATATTGGCCTGAAATTTTCTTTTCTTGTTGAGTCTCTGCCGGGTTTTGGTATCAGGATGATGTTGGTCTCATAAAATGATTGGGGAAGGATTCCCTCTTTTTGGATTGTCTGGAATAGTCGCAGAAGGAATGGTATCAGCTTCTCTTTGTATGTCTGGTAGAATTCGGCTGTGAACCCATCTGGACCTGGGCTTTTTTTGGGTGGTAGGCTCTTTATTGCTGCCTCGACTTCAGACCATGTTATTGGTCTATTCAGGCTTTCGGCTTCTTCTGGGTTTAGGCTTGGGAGGATGCAGGTGTCCAGGAATTTATCCATTTCTTCCAGGTTTACTAGTTTATGTGCATAGAGTTGTTTGTAATAATCTCTGATGATGGTTTGGATTTCTGTGGAATCTGTGGTGATAACCCCTTTATCGTTTTTTATTGCATCAATTTGATTATTCTCTCTTTTCTTTTTTATTAATCTGGCTAGTGGTCTGTCTATTTTGTTGATCTTTTCAAAAAACCAGCTCCTGGATTTATTGATTTTTTGAAGAGTTTTGTGTGTCTCTATTTCCTTCAGTTCTGCTCTGATCTTAGTTATTTCCTGTCTTCTGCTAGATTTTGAGTTTTTTTGATCTTGCTCCTCTAGCTCTTTCAATTTTGATGATAAGGTGTCAATTTTAGATCTCTCCTTTCTTCTCATGTGTGCACTCATTGCTATATATTTTCCTCTAGAGACTGCTTTAAAAGTGTCCCAGAGATTCTGGTATGTTGTGTCTTCGTTCTCATTGGTTTCGAAGAACATCTTTATTTCTGCCTTCATTTCATTGTTTATCCAGTCAACATTCAAGAGCAAGTTGTTCAGTTTCCATGAAGCTGTGCGGTTCTGAGTTAGTTTCTGCATTCTGAGTTCTAACTCGATTGCACTGTGGTCTGAGAGACTGTTTGTTATGATTTCTGTTCTTTTGCATTTGCTGAGGAGTGATTTATTGCCAATTATGTGGTCAGTTTTAGAGTAGGTGTGATGTGGTGCTGAGAAGAATGTATATTCTGTGGAATTGGGGTGGAGAGTTCTGTAAATGTCTATTAGGTTTGCTTGTTCCAGGTCTGTATTCAGGTCCTGGATATCCTTGTTGATTTTCTGTCTGGATGATCTGTCTAATATTGACAATGGGGTGTTAAAGTCTCCCACTATTATTGTGTGGGAGTCTAAGTCTCTTTGTAAGTCATTAAGAACTTGCCTTATGTATCTGGGTGCTCCTGTATTGGGTGCGTATATATTTAGGATCGTTAGCTCTTCTTGTTGCAGTGATCCTTTTACCATTATGTAATGTCCTTCTTTGTCTCTTTTGATCTTTGTTGCTTTAAAGTCTATTTTCTCAGAGATGAGAATTGCAACTCCTGCTTTTTTTTTGCTCTCCATTTGCTTGGTAGATCTTCCTCCATCCCTTTATTTTGAGCCTTTATGTATCCTTGCATGTAAGATGGGTTTCCTGGATACAGCCCACTGATGGGTTTTGGCTTTTTATCCAATTTGCCAGTCTGTGTCTTTTGATTGGGGCATTTAGTCCATTGACATTTAGGGATAGTATTGTTATGTGTGAATTTGATACTGTCATTTTGATGCTACCTGGCTGTTTTGTTGGTTAGTTGATGCAGCTTCTTGATTGTGTTGATGCTCTTTTACCATTTGGTGTGTTTTTGGAGTGGCTGGTACTGGTTGTTCCTTTATATGTGTAGAGCCTCTTTCAGGAGTTCTTGTAGAGCAGGTTTGGTGGTGATGAAATCTCTGAGTGCTTGCTTGTTCACAAAGGATTTTATTTTTCCTTCACTTATGAAGCTTAGTTTGGCTGGATAGGAGATTCTGGGTTGAAAGATCTTTTCTTTAAGGATGTTGAATATTGGCCCGCAGTCTCTTCTGGCTTGTAGGGTTTCTGCTGAGAGATCTGCTGTGAGTCTAATGGGCTTCCCTTTGTGGGTAACCCGACCTTTCTCTCTGGCTGCCCTTAGCATTTTCTCTTTCATTTCAACCCTGGTGAATCTGACGATTATGTGCCTTGGGGTTGCTCTTCTTGAGGAATATCTTTGTGGTGGTCTCTGTATTTCCTGTATTTGAATGTTGGTCTGCCTTGCTAGGTTGGGGAAGTTTTCCTGGATAATATCCTGAAGAGTATTTTCCAGCTTGGATTCATTCTCTTCATCACATTCAGGTTCACCTATCAGATGTAGATTTGGTCTTTTCACATAGTCCCACATTTCTTGAAGATTTTGTTCATTCCTTTTTGCGCTGGTTTCTCTGTTCTTGCCTTCTCTTTTTATTTCATTGAGTTGATCTTCGACCTCTGATATCCTTTCTTCTGCTTGGTCAATTCGGCCGCTGAAGCTTGTGCATGCTTCACGAAGTTCTCGTGTTGTGTTTTTCAGCTCCATCAATTCACTTATATTCCTCTCTATGCTGTCCATTCCCGTTAGCAATTCATCCAGTCTTTTTTCAAGGTTCCTATTTTCTTTGTGTTCAGTTAGAACGTGTTCTTTTAGCTCACTGTAGTTTCTTACTACCCACCTTCTGAAGTCTGATTCTGTCATTTCATCACCCTCCTTCTCCATCCGGTCTGGTTCCCTTGCTGGTGAGGAGTTGTGATCCCTTTTAGGAGGAGAGGTGTTCTGGTTTCGGGAGTTTTCTTCCTTTTTGCACTGGTTTCTTCCCATTTTTGTGGGTTTATCCACCTGTTGTCTTTGTAATTACTCTCTTTCAGATTGGGTCTCTGAGTGAGCTTCTAGTTTGTGGATGCTGAAGTTACTTCTTTTTTTTTTTTTTTTAAGCTTTGCTTCTAACAGTCTGGCCCCTCTGCTGTAGGACTGTTGAGGTCCTCTCTGGGTCCTGCTTGCCTGGGGATCACTTGCAGCAGCTGCAGAACAGTAAGGGTTGCTGCCAGTTTCCTCTTCTGCTATCTTTGTCCCAGAAGGATGCTCGCCTACTGTCAGTCCGTTCTCTCCTTTATGAGGCGAGTCTTTGGATCTATGGGGGTCACGGAGCTACTTGAGGAGACAGTCTATCTTTTATTGGGGCTTAAGTCCTGAGTTGTGAGCTCCGTTGTTCGTTAAGGGCTGCTGGGCAGGTACGTTTAGGTCTGCTGCAGCTGAACTCATAAAGTACTTTTTGTTCCCAGGTGCTCTGTCCCAGGGAGTTGGAGCTTTATGAGTTTCCGTTGCACTACTGCCTTTTTTGATTTTTCTTTCAGGTCTGACCCTCCCAGCTAGCAGCACACCTAGCCACTGCCTGCCCGCAGGGGCTTTGCTGAGGTGCAGTGGGCTCCGCCCAGCTGCCCTGACCTCTTCCCTGCAGTCCTGATTATATGGGCGTAGTTAGAACTGTCTCGGCAATGGTGGCCCCGCCTCTGTTATGGTGGACTCTCTCTTTTGTGGCAGGTTGCCTCGGCAATGGTGGGTTGCCTCGGCGACGGCCGCCTGCCTCGGTAGCGGTGGAGAGTCTCAGTAATGGCGGAAGCCCCTCCCCCACCGAGCAGGACAGTCCCGGTTCAGCTGTGCTTGATTTGAAGGGCTCAACCCAGAGGGTTTCCAATCACTGTTTTTGTTTTCGTTGTTGTTTTGGGGTGGAGGGGTGGGACCAACAGAGCCTGATCACCTGGCTCCCTGACTCAGAGTCTTTTCTTTTTAGTTGAATGACCCCGCGTTCTGGTCGCTTGTTGAAAAGGCGCTGGGATCTCCCGTGCTGCGACTCACGGAGATGGCTCGAACTGCGGCGCCGGCTCCTGGCGGACTTTTTGCCTAGGAATCTCCTGGCCTGACTCGCTATTTCAGCTGAATAGGCAACTCTGCCGTCTCAGGGCTCTGCTCGCCAGCTAAGAGGGCTCCCAGACCAGTGGCTTTTGTCTGGAGAACCGCAGCAACAGGGCGTGGTCACAGCAACCGTGCAGGCGGAATCAGCCCCACGGGGGCCAAAACAGCCGCACTAGCTGGGACTGCAACGCTGGCGACCCCTCTGCCTGGGTATCTCCTGGGCTGTGGGCAATAAGAGTTTGTCTGGAAATGCGGCATCCACTCACCCTCTGCACTTTCACTGGGAGCCGAAGTCCTGAGCTGTTCTTAGGCGGCCATCTTCCCAGCATTCCTGTTTTCTTAATATCCTTCTTGGATTGTTCATTGTTAGTGTATAGGCAGCAAAGAATTTTTGTTGAGTTTTTTAAATTCCCACATAATATCTCAACATCCTTTGAAACTGGTATTCTGAAAAGCACAGTTTACTACTGAAAGCAATAAGCTTTGGAAATAACACTCAAAGGGATATATTTTTTGTTGTTATTATTGGTATTGGAAAATCAGCTTATTTGCTTTTTCACATCATTTGGAGGTCTTTGTTGATGTCACTTGTAACATGATGAATCATGTTCTTATTCTGAGGAAAAAAACTCTAGAATATTTGAGTAATATCATAGTAGAATAAAAGTTTTGTTTTGTTTTTTTTTGGCGGGGAGAAAGAGTCTCACTCTCTCACCCAGGCTGTAGTGCAGTGGTGCAATCTCAGTTCACTGCAACATCTGCCCTCTGGGTTCAAGCAATTCTAATGCCCAGTCTCTGGAGTAGCTGAGACTACAGGTATGCACCACCACGTCTGGCTAATTATTTTTTGTATATTTAGTAGAGATGGGGTTTGACTATGTTGCCCAGGCTGGTCTTGAACTCCTGAGCTCAGACAATCAACCCACCTCAGCCTCCCTAAGTGCTAGGATTACAGGCATGAGCCACCATGCCTGGCCAGTAAAAATTGATTTATTCATCAACCAGCTCTCCATTATTTACTTGGATTTTATTAACTCAAGAGTGAAAAGTTCAAATGTGAGGTGTTTTTTTTTTTTTTGAGATGGAGTTCTGCTCTTGTTACTCAGGCTGGAGTGCAATGACGCAATCTCGGCTCACTGCAACCTCCGCCTCCTGGGTTCAGGCAATTCTCCTGCCTCAGCCTCCTGAGTAGCTGGGATTGTAGGCACGCGCCACCATGCCCAGCTGATTTTTTGTATTTTTAGTAGAGACGGGGTTTCACCATGTTGACCAGGATGGTTTCGATCTCTTGACCTCATGATCTACCCGCCTTGGCCTCCCAAAGTGCTGGGATTACAGGCGTGAGCCACCGCGCCCGACCTCAAATGTGAGTTTTACCACATGTGAACTTGTAACTTTGCACATTCTACTTAATAATTCTGTACCTAAACTTTCTAACCTGTAAGACATAGGAACAACACCAAACACCAAGATGTATTTTTGTTATAATCAAAAGATTATATATGTGTGTCTATATATATAATTTTAGGGAGTGTTTTGGATTGAAATGAAGAATGTGTACTATATTTGTACTTTGCTATTGGTTCTATATGTTCTAAGTTAAAATATTTTTAAAATTTTAAACAAAAATGAAGAAATATATGCAAATAGTAGGGTATGAAATGCTGTTACTTTGTTTCTATAATTTAGGCTTGTCAGTATTGCTAGACTTAATAATTTCTTTGAGATTGATCAGATGCCTGTTGTTTGAAAGCACAAAAGTCAGTTGTTTTTTCTGAGTGGGGCATCAGATGAGAAGTTCCTAAACATGATTTCTGATAAACATTGAGCAAACTAGTCAAGTGAGAAAGAATCAGGCCCTTACTTGTTGGAAGCAGTCTTCCTTTCTCTTCATTATAAAATCCAACTTAGAAAAAATTAGGCCTATGTATAATGTAAGAATTAATTCATTGATAAGGATAAAACACCATTGCTGCACTTCAGATCATTGACTGCAGAGACGAGTAACCCATAGAGACACGGCTTGCTCTCTTTTTTCTTTCCCTTTTTCAAGGTTGTGGAACAGATTTGCCCCCAAAGATTGCAATTTTTCGTTTTTAATCTGTCCTTCCGTAAGAGTTTAAACTAACTTCTTATCGCTGTCCTTGGAAGTGGCATTGCTATTATCTCCGAGGTGATAACGGGCTTTCTGCTGCACAGAATATTGTGGCAGTTATTTCCCAAAGGACTTACCACCTAAGCAGGAAAAGTCCATTCCAGTGTAAAATATCTTAAATGAGAAACATCAGCAGTGCCCACTTGCTTGTTCCCTAATCCTGGTTGGAAAGAGATTTTAGTTCCTTGAGGAGTCCTGCTGGTATGAGAAGGGGATCAGCCCTTTGTTTCTCCTAGGTGGGTCCCTGTTTTTCTGAATGTAACCCCTGGTGTCTGCAGGCAGCTGTGCTGTGTGCTCATGGTCAGTGAGAAGGCAGCATTTAATATCATCAGTTCACCTCACTTGTGAAAGCCCTCAGGCCCAGCAGGGTTCAGAAATAGCAGTTTTCTCTCTGTCTGAAATGACAAATGCTGAAGAATGCATTCATCCTCTCATTTGTTTATTTTTTGATTTACTTATTTGTTTATCAAGATGTGGGCAGGTGCGATGGCTCTTGCCTGTAGTCCCAGCACTTTGGGAGGCCGAGGTGGGTGGATCACTTGAGGTCAGAAGTTTCAGATCAGCCTGGCCAACATAGTGAAACTCTGTCTCCACTAAAAATACAACAAAAAAATTAGTCGGACATTTTGGTGTGTACCTGTAATACCAGCTACTTGGGAGGCTGAGGCAGGAGAATTGCTTGAACCCGGGAGGCAGAGGTTGCAGTGAACTGAGATTGCACTACTGCATTCCAGCCTGAGACTCTATCTCAAAAAAAAAAAAAAAAATATATATATATATATATATACAATGTATAAGGCATTTCTCGGGGGTACACAGATGAGAAAACTATCATTTCTGACCTCAAGGAACTGTCTGTTGAGTGGTAATAAATATGCAAATCTCTTACATTGTGAATAGTACCAGCATTCTTATCTGCAAGGAAAGACAGCTTATCGGCAAGGAGGCTTTCAGCTGAGATTGGAAAACAGCTGAGGAGGCTACTGAGGTGGGGAGAAAATGGAGAAAGGCTTTCAGAGGGGAGGGAAGTGTTGAGTCTCCATCCTTGAGGCTGCAGACGAAAGAGAACACCTGCCTTTCCAGGAGGAAGGAGGGACCAGAGTGATTGGGGTGGAACTTACCCCTGTCATTCCAAGGGGCCTGAGGTCAGGACACTCACAGAAGTCCAGGGTGTGACCTTTACAACAATAAAGTGATTCCTTCCTTCAATCAGACCCAATTACTGGGAGGAAAAAGCTAAGACATTCTAAAGCAAGTCATTTGACGGGAGAAAGTTAAAATAGTCTCCAGGTTACTGCTGGAGTCGAGCCTCACCCCTTTGACAGGGATTTTAACAGGTGAAATCTATTCCAGGAGGAATTCCCTACAGGACACCATGACAGCTGCCTGAGCTCACAGTTCCCATGTTTGCTGTATTAATTTCCTTAGGCCACAGATACAAACCTGGGATAATCAAACAACTAATTTTGTGCTCTTTATCATGAACTTTCCCAGCAGAGAATTACTCTGCTTTTTTCAGCTCCAAGAAACTGCCTTATCTGAAAGATGATAATAGGATGGCATCTGCCTAGACAGTGATGATAAATATTCACATCAATTCCATGTAGTACTTGTTATATGCTCAGTTGTAGCTCTGACAAAAAGATGAGTAAAACACAGTTGTGATCCTCAGAGAAACAGGGTAATTGTTTGCAGAGCAGGGGAGTGGAGAAGAGGGGATGCTAAAAATTAAGCATGAGGGAGTCTTATGTTTACAGGGGAATTCTACACCAAAACACTAAAATTCAGAGCTATATGCATAGCAAAGGATCCACATGAGCCCACTAGAGAAGGAATTTTAGTTTATATGTATGGGGTACGTCAGATCAGTGTGGGTTCCTGGTAATACAGGAAGGTTTTGACTGAATTGGGACTTCAGTTGGTCTTGAGGCATGAATAGGAGTTGGGTAGGCAGAGTGGTTGGTGGAAGGACATTCCAGAAGGAGAAGCAGCACAGCAGAGTGCTGGGAGAATGACATGGGCATGAAGCTCAAGGAGAGGAGGACACAGCCTGATTGAATTGACTGGTGCAGGGAAAGACAGTGTTGGGTGTGCCGTGTTACCAGTAACCTAATGGGAGGCTATAAAGATGAGATGGCTGCTCTTATTAACGTTTTTTCCAGGGGAATTGGAAACTGAAGTTATTTGAGCAAGAGACTTGTGAATGATTAAATTTACTTATTAATTTCTTGGGGAAAAGGAGTATTTTAGATGCCGAGAAGCAAGAAGCTAGGGAGACCAATTGGGAGACTGGTTTAGCAGTTTTAAGGGAATGAAATATTCTTGGATTCAAGTTGTGGCAATGAGGACAGAAATGATTAGAAAAAAATAACATAAGCCTGGACAACATGGTGACACCCGTCTCCACAAAAAATACAAAACACTTCAGTCTGTGTCAAAAACAATAATAACATAGCACTATGATATGCCAGATGCTTTTCTGTCTTTTACCATAATTACATTGTTCATTTACTCCTTGCAAAAACTCTTAATGAGGTATGTACAATGTAATCATTACCATACCTCACCCATTTTATAGATCAGAAAACTGAGGCAATGAGCAGTTGTGTAACTTTTCCATGGCACGTGGCAGAACCTCGATCCAATCAGGCAAACTTATGACACAGTGTGTACTCTTAACTGCTAAATCCCATTGTCTTTGGGATGGGTAAAGGGACGTTTATGAAGAAATACAGATAGTGTTTGGAAAATTTATAATGCATGAGAAGACAAGCAGCATCATGGTCCTCTGGATAGCTTTTAACTTTTTTTTTTTTTTGAGACGGAGTTTCCCTCTTGTTACCCAGGCTGGAGTGCAATGGCGCAATCTCAGCTCACTGCAACCTCCACCTCCTGGGTTCAGGCAATTCTCCTGCCTCAGCCTCCTGAGTAGCTGGGATTACAGGCACGAGCCACCATGCCCAGCTAATTTTTTGTATTTTTAGTAGAGACGGGGTTTCACCATGTTGACCAGGATAGTCTCGATCTCTTGACTTCGTGATCTACCCGCCTCGGCCTCCCAAAGTGCTGGGATTACAGGCTTGAGCCACCACACCCGGCTAACTTTTTTTTTTAAAACATGATATATTATTTGAATTAAAGATAGGTAATATACTTTGAAAGTAGAATGATGCCTCCCAAGCACTAGCAGGCCATTGCACATACGGACTGCCCACCTCAAGGCAAGAATCAGGGGAGGAGGGATGAAAGGCCCCAGAAGTGTGCCAACATATAAAACCCTAAGTCAAAGGTCAGGTGGGGCACTTGATCTCTCAGGTTGCCTGCTTGGTCATCTTCCAGCTGTTCTTTCGTTCCTTTCATTCCTGTTCTAAAGATGTTAAATAAGTTTTCCCTTCTACTCTAAAACTTGCTCTGTCTCTCCTTCTGCCTTATCCCTCTCAGTTGAATTCTTTCTTCTGAGGAGGCAAGAACGGAGATTGCTGCAGATCTTTATGGATTCACAGCTGGTAACAAAACAATTCCTGCGACAGAAATCTTTTCGAATGCTAACTTTGTGCTGTAACAATTTTTTTTCCAATCCGCTGTTTTTAAAGTTTATTCGCAAAGTTATGTAACTATCACCACTACCTAATTCTAGACATTTTCAAATCCTCACAAATACATTCTGCTGCCTCCCTTCTCCATACCCATTAAATTGACACTGTTCATTGGGCCTTTTCCTCATCCTCTGTAAGCTATAGAAACCATGAACTTTCCATTTCTAGAATCTGCCTACTCTGGATTTTTTTTTGTTTTGCAATAAAACCTTTTTAAGTCTTTTCATACTTGTTGTAAAATTGCTATCCAAAGTGACTCTGCCATCTTACTGGTGGTTATGCCGAAGATATCTACCTCTCGGTATTTATGCCCTTGTGTAGTCCTTTTCATATTGAATACTGTCAACCCATGTAAACCACCATGCAGTTACAGAAACACAGGCTGGTCATAAAGGACATGATGGCATCTGCTTTGCTCCCTCTTAGATCTCCCACCCTGGGATAAGCCAGCTGCCATGTCAGGAGAACATGTAAATATCCGTAAGGAGAGGTCCATGTGGTAAGTGAGGAACTGAAGCTTCCTGCCAAGAGCCAGCAAGGACTTGAGTCCTCCAGTCAACACCTGTAAGCGTGAGCCATTTTGGAAGCAGGTCCTTCAGTCCTCACCCAGCCTTTCGATGACTACAGCCCTGGCCAACATCTTGGTGGCCTCCTCATGAGACCTGACAAGTCAAGACCACCCAGCGAAGCCATTCTTGGATTCCTGTCCTGCAGACATGGTAAGATAATAAATATTTATTTTAATTTGCTACATTTGGGGGATAATTTGTTACACATCAATAGATAACTAATACTCATTCCTATCACCATTTGTAATAGAATCCTTGCTGATTGGCTACTGGTAGTTTTTCAGCCAACCGCCCAGTTGAGGTTCTAGTCAACAACCAGCACCAGTTGCCAAATATGTGGGTGAAGCTGCCTCTGCGTGAGTCTCGCTCCAAGGATTTGGGTCACCTCCAACCTTCTAGTCTTTCCAGCTGAGGCTATAAATATCTTGGAGCAGAAACAATCAAGTGTACTCTGCTTCGTCTGAATTCCTGACCTAAAGAACCTATGCATGTTATAATAGTGTTGCTTTATGCTTCTAAGTTTTGGGTGGTTTGTTATGTAGCAGTAGGAATTGGAACAGCAACCATATAAGGAAAAGTAGGTTGGTTAAATATTTTATTATTACATTTAATTTTTTCTTTGTATTTCTATGGCTCCAAATGGTTAAGTATTTTTTTTTTTTTTTTTTTTTTTTTTTTTTTTTTTTTTGGAGACGGGGTTTCACTCTTGTTACCCAGGCTGGAGTGCAATGGCGCGATCTCGGCTCACCGCAACCTCCGCCTCCTGGGTTCAGGCAATTCTCCTGCCTCAGCCTCCTGAGTAGCTGGGATTACAGGCATGAGCCACCATGCCCAGCTAATTTTTTGTATTTTTAGTAGAGACGGGGTTTCACCATGTTGACCAGGATGGTCTCTATGTCTCAACCTCGTGATCCACCCGCCTCGGCCTCCCAAAGTGCTGGGATTACAGGCTTGAGCCACCGTGCCCGGCCGGTTAAGTATTTTTAATCCATGTTTTAGGATGCTCAGGAAATACAGGCAGAGAGGGAAGTGGCCTTTTCAGGATGTGTTAATTGGGGCTTTCTACTGAAACAGAGCTAATAGAATGGAGATATATATGTGTGTGTGTGTGTGCGCGTGTGTGCATGTGTATCTATACATATATAAATATAACATGAATTTTTTATAGTTATTACCTTATATATATATATCTCAAAATTGGTTGTGCAATTGCAAGGCTGAGATGTTCCCCCATTTGTCATCTGCAAAGTGGAGAACAAAGAAAGTATTTGATGTCATTCAATCTGATTCTGAAGGCCTGAGAAAGAGAGGGTGGGAAGGGTTAGGTAGGATGCTGGTATAAGTCCCGAGTCAGAAGGCCTGAGATGTCCGAGGGGAGAAGATGAATGTCCCAGCTCAAGAAGACAGAGGACTCACCTTCCCGCCACCTTTTTGTTCTTTTCAGGCCCTGGCTGTTCAGGGATTGAATGGTATCCACCCACGTTGGTGAGGGCACCTTTTTTCCACAGTCTGCTGATTCTAATGATAGTCTCTTTTGGAAACACGCTCACAGATGCACCCAGAAATAGTTTTTACCAGCTATCTGGGCAACCCTTAGCTTAGTCAAGTTGGGAGATAATATTAACTATTACATATGATTTCCTAATATGTTAGTGTCAGTCCACTAGTGGATTCTTTCCATAGTATTTCAAAGTTATAAGTAGTGATAAAAATATAATGGAGACATTTTATTCATAATATAATTTTATTCATTTATTCTATTTATTCATTTTATTCATTTATTCATTTATTTATTATTCATTTTATTCATTTATTCATTTTATTCTATTCATTTTATTCATTCTATAATTTTATTCATTTTATTCATAATATAATGGAGACATTTATTCATAAATATATATTGAGAAAATACTAGTAGGTGCTGGGATTAGAGTAGATATTGGGGGTTCAATAGTGAGCAGAAACCAGGCATGGGTTCCACTTGGATGGAGATTACAGGCCAGTGCAGGAGATAGACATTAAATTAAGTAATCCTGCATATACATAAAGTTAACAGTTGTTAATTTCATCTGGGAATACCTGATGAAGGAGGTCATAACAATTCTCTGAGAGCAAGAATACATTGATTGTGGTCAGGAAAACTTGTCTGAAGAACTGGTATTTGAGTTGAGAGCTGAAGGATGAGTAATTGTATTTAGCTATACTGAGGTTTTCTTTCTATGTAGTATCTTGTTTTTAATTTGTTCATTCACTTTCCACCATTTAATTATACACTGCTTTAGGCCAGAAAATGTGCTTTCTATTTCACTTGAATAACTTTATAGAGCATATTTATGCTGATAGTCCTGCTTAGCCTTCTGCAAATGACTTATAGAAACATGAAGGGCTTGAGAGTAACTTAGGCTTCCAGTTCTCTAATTGTTGTACATTGGTGCTTTTGTATCACCCACAGGGTTTAGTTGAGGTCTGTATCATTTTCACGGAGCTGTTCTGATGAGCGTGGTGCCCATGGGTTTGGACACTGATCTGCGGTGGAGGATTCAGTTAGCTGATGAGCCAAAAATTGACTTGGCAAAATGATGGGTTATTTTTACTGATGACATTAGTGACTCCTGTGCTGTTAAGTTACAAGAACATTTAATGGTTATTAAGTGGCAAGATAAACTAGTAGCAGTTTATGAAGATTGGCAGAGCTGAATTGTTTCTACTAATAATGTAAGAATGGAAAGGAAATGATAGAAAGATCAGATCCAAAATCCTCTAATTCTCTAAAGCTCATTTGACAACTTACTGCCTTAGGATTCTCAGTATTTTATAATGGAATTTCTACAAAGGGGCTGCCACTATAGAAGAGTCTTTCAGTGGACCCAGACTTAGAGGGTCTGCTGGAACACAGGATGGATAGGCCAGGACTGAACATCAAACACTGGTATTCCATCAGGGTTGTAAAGAGCAGATATTCTGAGATGTACATCTCTCTAGAATTTCTCTCTGATTTATGGCCTCCTTCCTTTTGAGGGACCTACTGATATTTATCTTCAGCCTCTTCCGTACTTGCTGAACCACAGTCCGTTTGTCTTTTTGTTGGAGACTTAGCTAAGGATTGGGCAGTCATTGAAGTGGACCAGGTGGTAGCAGAAGATGTGATATATATATATATTTTTTTTTTTTTTTTTTTTGAGATGAACTCTCACTCTGTTGCCCAGGCTGGAGTACAGTGGCATGATCTCAGCTCACTCCAGCCTCTGCCTCCTGGGTTCGAGCAATTCTCCTGCCTCAGCCTCCCTAGTAGCTGGGACTACAGGCGTGCACCACCACACCCAGCTAATTATTGTAATTTTTAGTAGAAATTGGGTTTCACTGTCGTGGACCGTCCGGACGGGTAGGCACGTCTGCCCGGGGGTCTCTCGACCTGCAAGAGGGTCCCAATACCTGGAAGAGGGAGTGCGCCTGAGAAAATAATAAAGACAGAGAGAGAGAAAGCGAGGCGTCTGGAGGGCTGATAGGCTGTGCCTAAACAGCAAATTTTATTTTTCAAATGCCAGGAATAAATACACTTTCTTGGCTCTGGTTTACGTCATAGCAAGAGGAATGTAAATGTATGCCTCACATGGCCTATACAATAGAGAAATCAGATACACAATGGTTGCAAGAGGAAATGCAAATGTATACCTTACATGGCCTATACAATTGAAAAGTCAGATACACAATCAGTGGTTGTAAAAAGTAACAGAATTTCCTGTAATCACAAAGCTTGTTTGCATCCAGACATTATTCCTCCTGGCTGCAGGTATCTCCGGTTTGATCTTGTTTTAGAACTGAGATGTGAAAAGTTTTTCTGGTTTTGCTCATCAGAATATCTCTTAACCGGATTCTCCTTTGTCTACTCCTAACTCAACTTAACTCAATTTCCCATTCAGGAATCTCTGAGTCAGGAATCAAAGCCATCCCTTATGGTGGCATTTGCTTTGCAAATATCGACAGTTAAACCATTAGGCAGTCAGGTAAGTAAAGAAAAGGTTAAAACTTATTCTTAAAAGAGAGTCATAAAAAAGGTTAAAAAGCAGGAACTGGTTGCTGGTAGGGGGTCACTCGGTCTAGCAGCAACGCATAGTTTTAGGCCCAAACGATATTGTGGTTGATATTAGAAACTGATCAATCATCTTTCAGTTCCTATATTCCGGATAGCTCGACTGCCTCCAGTAGGAAACTGTGTTTGGGATCAAACTCACCGTATAGTGAGACTCACGCCTTTTAGGGGTCTCACACGGGAGTGTTCCCCACATTTCACCACATTGGCCGGGCTGGTCTCAAATTCCTGACCGCGTGATCCACCCACCTCGGCCTCCCAAAGTGCTGGGATTACAAGCATGAGCCATGGCACCTGGCCAAGATGTGGTCTTTTGATGTTAGGAACCAAGACATGCTGTGAAAGGGGCAATATTTTTGGCATTTCTGCTGATTTGTGTCAGGGACAAATGGATGGCTTAATTGTCTTTGTAGTCATTTGGGTTAAATTAGAGCTGTTTCTTTCACTTGAAGTTCTTACCACTCTGATCAGTTGTATGGCCAGTAAAAAATGCAATCGTTTTAGAAACTTGGCAAAGGACACCTTAGCTACGAGAGAAGATTATGGATTTTTAGCCCGTGGTGAAGTGATTTGGGAAGTCATGGAGCCAAAAGTCTTAGAATAGGGTTTCTCTTTAGATAAACTTAAGGAAAAGACTGATTGTTCTGTGCTCATGGCAACAAGTGAACTAACTAACAAAACTGTTTCTAAACCTGTTTAATCGTCCAATGGCAGTTTAATAGCCATAGTATGAAGTAATCACCAGATGTAGTTTCAAACCTCTTTAGCGGACTAATAACAAATTGCTTCAGTTTATATGCACACTTGGAAGCCAACCGTGAAGGATAGCCTTTCACTTTTTTTTTTCCAACTTTGATTTTAGGCTTAGGGGATACATATGCAGATTTATGACATGGGTAGATTGTGTGTTATGGGGCTTTTCTGTACAGATTATTTTATCACCCAGGAAATAAGCATAGTACCTGATAACATAGTTTTTCCATCTTCACCCTTCTCCCTCCCTCCCCCTCCACTCACTCTTCACCCACAAGTAAGCCCCTGTGTCTGTTGTTTCCTTCTTTGTGTCCATAATGTTCTCAGTGTTTAGCTCCCACTTATGTGGTATCTGGTTTTTTTCTCTTGCATTAATTAGATTAGGATAATGGCCTTCAGCCTTATCCAGTCGCTGCAAATGACATGATTTTTTCTTTTTTTTTATGGCTGTGTAGTATTCCACCACATTTGCTTTATTCAGTCCATGGTTGATGGGCATCTAGATTGATTCCATGTATTTGCTATTGTGAATAATGCTGTGATGAGCATATGCCATGCATGTGTCTTTATGGTACAATGATTTATATTCTTTGCGGTATATACACAGTATTGTATATACCCAGTATGTTACTGGGTATATAACGCAAAGAATATAAGTATATATTGCTGGGTTGAATGTTAGTTCTGTTTTAAGTTCTTTGAAATCTTCAAACTGCTTTCCAATCTTTATACTACTTTTTTTCACTGATGAACTACTTTACGTTCCCATCAGCAGTGTATAAGCATTCATTTTTCTTTGCAGCCTTGCCAGCATCTGCTGTTTTTTGACTTTTTAGTAACAACCATTCTGACTAGTGTGAATTGGTATCTCATTGTATTTTTATTTGCATTTCTCTAATGATTAGTGATACTGAATATTTTTTCATATGTTTATTGGCCACATGCAGTCTTCTTTTGAGAAGTATCTATTCATGTCCCTTGCCCGTTTTGTAATGCAGTTGTTTTTGCTTGCAATTTGTTTAAATTCCTTATAGATTCTGGATATTGGACATTTGTTAAATGCATAGTTTGCAAATACTTTCTCCTATTCAGTAGGGTTTTCTGTTTACTCTGTTGATAGTTTCTTTTGCTGTGTAGAAACTCTTTAGTTTAATTAGGTCCCACATGTCAACTTTTGTTTTTGAGGACTTACTAATAAATTCTTTGCCCAGGGCAATATCCAAAATGGTATTCCTAGGTTCTTTTCTAGGGCTTTAAAAAATAGTTTTAGGTTTTACATTTAAGTCTGTAATCCATCTTGAGTTGATTTTTGTATGTAAAAAGAAAGGGTGGTTAAATTTCAATTTTCTGCATCTGACTAGCTGGTTATCTCAGCACCATTTATTGAATAGGAGTCCTTTACCCATTGTTGCTTGTGTCTGCTTTGTTGAAAATCAGATGGTTGGAGGTGGGCAACTTTATTTCTGGGTTTTCTAACCTGTTCTATTGGTCTGTGTTTTTGTTTTTATACCATACCATGCAGTTTTGGTTACTGTAGCCTCACAGTATAGTTTGAAGTCATGTACTGTGATGCCTCCAACGTCTGCTCTTTTTGCTTAGAATTATTTTGGCTTTTCAGGTTGTTTTTTGGTTCCAAATGAATTTTAGAATAGTTTTCTTTCTAATTCTGTGAAAAATGATGTTGGTAGTTTGATAGGAATAGCCTTGAATCTATAAGTTGCTTTGTGCAATATGGCTGTTTTAACAATATTGATTCTTATCCATGAGCATGGAATATTTTTCCATTTGTTTGTGTCACCTCTGATTTATTTGAGCACTGTTTTTGTAATTCTCATTGTAGAGATCTTTTTTACTGCCTTGGTAAGCTGTATTACTAGGTGTTGTATCCTGAAACTTTGCTGAAGTTGTTTATCAGCCCTAGGAGCCTTTGAGCAGAGATGATGGCGTTTTCTAGGTATAGAATCATATTGTCTCTGAAAAGAGATAGTTGGACTTCCTCTCTTTCTATGTGGATGACTTTTATTTCTTTCTCTTGCTTCATTGCTCTGGATAGCCTCACACTTTGAAAGTGAGACAATTGATGGTGGACTGATTGGGTCTATTGGAAGTCAGTATTTTCATCAATCTGTATTCTATGAGAACTACTTCTCTTAGACCTTGAAAAGCCCTTACAAATTGCATTTTTATATTTCTGTTCTGTTTTTAGCATTGCATGTTTACAGTTCAGTGTTTAAAGCACTCAATACATATTTATGTATTTTTATTTTATTTTTAGATGAGGGTTCAGTTGACATTCACCTGAGCTGCTTTACAGAAGTCTGTAGATGCTGCTAAGGGAGAGTGATGACTCAGAATCCACTGAAGCCCCGTTGCAGCTGGATATTGGTAGAAGTCTGAATGTAAAATGATAAAAATGTGGAATGGAGATAGAGACCACAGACATAAAGGCATAGAAACATCTAAGTTCAGTGAATGCACGAATATGAAATTCAAGACAACATAAATATTATTTGTTGTCCCTAAAACAGCCCAAAATCTATAGTTTTATAATAAATTCACTATGATTCTAAAAGTTAAGGATTGCCTCAAACCTCTGTTCACAGATATGTTAACTCCAGAAACAGTGACACATTCTTTGTTAAACTCCACGGATTATCACATGCAAAAACTAGATAAATAGACTAAATAGACTGTATACATTTTTTTATCATCTTTGTCCCCATAGCCACTTGCTCACTCTTTTAGTTTTGATTCTGTTTAACTGCCAGCACTTACGGAATAAATTTTTAGAAAATGACCATTGCATAGAACATTGAACATATAAACCCCTTTATATTCTGGCTTCTATCTGTTTTTCTGCTTTAATCTCTTTCCATTTCCACTCCAAACGTAGAGACACACACATGCACACAAACACACATAACAAAATATTAATTGTCTTCTTAGCATGCTAAAGTCTGCCTTTGCATACATAGTCCTGCTTTTTCTCTGCTGGGAAGGCCTTCTCAGAGTTGCACAAATCATCATCCTATAAACCTCAGTTTGGAGAGGGCTTGGAAATAAATCTGTTTTTCATCCTAGGAAATGGAGTTGATTATTTCAAAGGCTCATTTGCATCTAAACATCTTCTAGCAATTACCAGGAGGAATTGTAGTTATTTTCTTACATGTCAACAGACTCCTGACAGGAAGACTCAAATATTATTTTTATTATTTTTTGTGTTCTGAAACTCAGAATCAAAGACTTAGAGGAAATGTTTCAATGAATATAAAGAATTATTTCCAGTTAGTAGTACAGAAAACAATGCATTATAACTAGTAAATAATTGATCTGTATTGTCTGGCCAATAGATGAAAAGCTACTATTTTGGCTATAGCTCCTGAAGTGTAAGTGGTCTTTTAAAAATGTAATGATAGTGAATGAAAATTATTAAGAAGAACTCTATTCTAGTTGATGAACGTTGCATCATGGCGGTAGAAATTACACCAAACATCAACGTTTTTTTGGGGTGGAATTTGTTCTTTATGATTGTCCCATTTGATAGCTTTTTAAAAATTTTGTACATCTAAACAAGGCATGTCTGTTGACAGGATTAGTTACATTAAGTTTTAGTAAACGTGCTCTTTCCTGGAATAGAATCTCAGGTAAAATAGCACTTCCCATCAGAGCTTCCCAGACTCTGGTAAGTGCAGGAGGTGTTTGCTAAGCCTGTTTTCCCAAGATGTGTGCTAATGTTTTCTCTTATTTAGAGCTGCCATTAGCAGGCTTTTAAGACCCCTCCAGTCAATCTCTAACAAGGCTGATGCTCAGATAAATGTAAGTAGAAGGAAAAAGAAAAAGCATACACACAAACACACACCGCCCCCCGCCCCCAAACACACATGAACACTCACTCACTAAAAGTTTCATAAAAATAATTAGCGTTTACTTCGTGTTTTTAACTTTGAAAGCATCTTTTTTAGAAGCAGATTTGTAGATCATTAGCAAGACTTCTGAATAACAAAGTAGTAGATAAAAACTGTAGTGAAAAAGCCTTATTTCTCTCTGAGTTATTTTTGAATATAAGGTCAAAATGTGTCATTTCAGGGTTAGATCTATATTTAGGTTATTTGTGCTAAATTCATTTATAGGCAGGATTAATTCACACCGGAAAGGTTGGGAAGTATTGTTAGAAAATGTCAGGAAGGAACTGTTTTTACCGTGGGGTAGGTTTCTGCTTGATGCAGAGAAGTCTGGCTTTTATAACGTTATACCACAAAGGTCAAGGCAGTACTCAGGATTAACAAGCAGGCCTTTAGGGTCAGTTTCTTCAAAGGCCTGGATTTCACTCTCACTCAGAGTGATGAGCTGATAAATGTAGAGTCTGAGTAAAGAGATTGGCTGGATCAGCAAATGTATTATCGTTCAAACCAAAATACAACACGACAAACAGCAAATAAAAACCCAAATCAAAGCCCATATTAAGCCAAATCCCATTCTGTGCCTTTAAAACATCAGCATTTAAGGAAGACAGGCCAATATCTTCTTAGCTTATTGAAGAGTAATATATTAAAAGAATTAAGTTCTTGATTTTGTAACCCCTAGGTTTAACCTTTCATTAGAAAACCAATAACCTTAATTTGAATTAGCAAGTCTGTAATAGAAAGAATTGGCTATGGTAGTATGAGGGACCTGATGTTTTGAACTCTGTGTGCCAGACTTAGCTGTGTCACCTTGGGCATGAGCTTGCCTTCAGATTTATTTTTTTTTAACTGAGAAAGTTTAATTAGAAGAACTAAAAAGTCTCTTCTGGCTGTGGTGCTAAGAAGGATTTCTGAGGGAAGGTGATTAAATTTGGAAGCACAGGTCCAGGGTGCCAGCTGATACTATATCAGGACATTTCCTGGAGCTTAAAGGTGCTGGAAACTTTAATTATTCATCATGCACCACGCAACTTTCAGTTGCTTTCTGGTTTGAGAGCTGAAACAATTGAAAATACTCTCTAAGAGATGTTGTGTCTCCTTGTGAGAACTCCTCCAGCAGGCCTCCCCCTTGGTTATATTTCAAGTCAGGAATATCACTTTCCTTTCTTTTCTTTTTTCTTTTTTTTTTTTTTTGAGATAGAGTTTTGCTCTGTCTCCCAGGCTGGAGTGTAGTGGTGCTATTTCGGGCTTACTGCAACTTCTCCTTCCTGGTGTCAAGCTATTATCCTGCCTCAGCCTCCTGAGTAGCTGGGATTACAGGTGCACACCACCACACCCAGCTAATTTTTGTATTTTTAGGGGAGATGGGGTTTCATCATGTTGGCCAGGCTGGTCTCAAACTTCTGATGTCGGATGATCCACCTGCCTTGGCCTCCCAAAGTGCTGGGATTACAGGTGTGAGCAACTGCACCTGACCAGGAATGCCACTTTTCATATTAAGATATCTTTTTATTTCTTCTCCATTAATATGGCCAGTAGCTAGCATAGAGTTTTTCAAGTTTTATTGTACAACGGTATTACTTAAAATACATTTTCTTCTGTTCCATCACTAAGAAGGAGTCCCCAGCTCTGGGGTGGGTCAAAGGAATATGCATTTTTAACAAGTTACCAAAGGGAATGGGCCACACTTAGGCAAACTGATTCCAGAGACCATGGTTCCTGTTACCTTTAACCATCTAGCTGCCAGTCCCTCACAAGCTTCTGCTGTCTTGAATCAGAACAACTGAAGCAGCAGCAACTGACTTTTGACAGTGACACTTCTAGGAGGTGATGCCTCCATCATCACCTGAGAATCATTTGTTCTACACATAGATTCCTGGTCCCAACTCAGAGGTTCTAGCAGTATAGGAACTTAGGTTTCTTAGCAGAAAAATTAATTTAGGAGACCACAGGCTTAATGGACTTAATTCTTAAGATATCTTTAGTTTTTATGTGATATTAATCATCATTCTATTGGGGAAGTTACCAGAAGTCCTCATAGCTTTATATAATCATTGTGACCTTTGTTTTTACTAAGGCTTTCATATAAAAAATAGCCATATGTTGAATGACATTCTTTGTTCTTTATTGCTTTGGAATTCGTGGCCCGTTACCTTCTCAATGTTCCCTGTATTAAGACTCTTAGGACAAATTTTTTCTAACACACAGGATTAAAAAAAAGTTTGTTTCTCTTGAGGGACTGATGCGATTTCTTCTACTAGACAATGAGAGTTGTGTAACATATCAAATTCCTCTTTGTATAGGCTACTAGGAAGCTCGGGGCAAAGCTTTGAGTTCAGTTGTGGTAGTGTTCATTAGAGTTTTCTGGGTGTAATTTCTACCTTCCATCTTTATAAACTGGCATTTTTGTTTTATTTGATAGCAGTATATTTGTGGTTTTATTGTGAGTTGAAATCATTAATTGAAGTGGAAGCAATGAGCAGATTTAATGAGAATGATTAGTTTTAAAAGCTGTGCTTCTTTCCTCTCCCATATGCTCTGGAGAAATAGTGTCTTCCTTGTTTTTTACATCTAAGGCACTGTTTTCATCCCTTTCAATCTGCTTTAACTAACTGCTTTTGTGTATTTATTGGTCTAAGCATTATTTGATTATTCTTACATTCCATTTATTTTCCCCTGGTTCATTGTTTCCATAACTTCCCTAATCATAGAATCCCTTGCAAGTGCTTTTTAAAAATACGGAATCTCAAGACACCCTACCCTGTCCCAAGAATTTGATTTGGTAAGTAGATGCCATGGTAGGTGATACGGTTTGGCTGTGTCCCCACCCAAATCTCACCTTGAATTCCCATATGTGTTATGGGAGGGACCTGATACGAGGTGATTGAATCATGGGGGTAGGTCTTTCCTGTGCTGTTCTTGTGATAGTGAATAAGTCTCACAAGATCTGATGGTTTTAAAAATGGGAGTTTCCCTGCACAAGTTCTCTGTTTGCCTGCTGCTTTCCATGTAAGATGTGACTGTGTCTCCTTGCCTTCTGCCATGATTGTGAAACCTCCCCAGCCACATGGAACTGGAAGTCCATTCAAACTCTTTTGTAAATTGCCCAGTCTCTGGTATGTCTTTATCAGCAGTGTGAAAATAGACTAATACATTAGGGTTGCCTTATTGTTTTAGCATGCTGTTGACTTATTGATGCTGGGCTTAGGGAACAACCAAACCATACATTTTGTTTCAAGATAACTACTAAAGTTGGGATTTTTCAATTCTTTCACTGGGGAGTGGAGTACACCTTTAGACAGGATTTAAATGTGATATTGTCCACTGCCATTGGTATCCTGAATTCATAAAAGAAAATTTGTGCAAGTCATATTGGTCTTTGTCTTCATCAAGTCTTCTTAGGAAGTAAGAGACCACTTCTTGTGAAGGAACATATAGTACCTGAGCAAGAAATAGATATAAAGACATTATTACAAACCAAAAGCAAAGTGAGACATAAGAATAAAAAAAGGTGAAAGTCATACAGATTTATAATCAATCATTTTTTGATTTATCAAACAACTATTCAATGAAATTTTATAATGTAATTATATAAGATTTGATATAATCACATCTAAAATTATATGAATTTTATATGTAATTATATAAAATTAGTAAAATATAGACTTATAAAATGTAAAGTTTTTTTTTTTTTTTTTTTTTTTTTTTTTTTAGATGGAGTTTCACTCTTGTTACCCAGGCTGGAGTGCAATGGCACGATCTCGGCTCACTGCAACCTCCGCCTCCTGGGTTCAGGCAATTCTCCTGCCTCAGCCTCCTGAGTAGCTGGGATTACAGGCACGTGCCACCATGCCCAGCTAATTTTTTGTATTTTTAGTAGAGACGGGGTTTCACCATGTTGACCAGGATGGTCTCGATCTCTTGACCTTGTGATCCACCCGCCTTGGCCTCCCAAAGTGCTGGGATTACAGGCATGAGCCACCGCGCCCGGCCAAATGTAAAGTTCTATAATTTTATAATTTTGCAATGAAATTTTATCTTGGAGGTTCTCAAATTTGGATGCTTCAGAATTTTCTATGATGATTAAAAAAACACAAATGCCTCAACCTAACTACTTAGCCTACTGAATGAATATATCTTGGGTTGAGTATGAGTGTGTGTGTTTAAAAAAAAAAACAACCCATACTTGAGAAACCCTGAAATGGGCATAGTCTTGCCCTCAAGGAGTTCATTACCTAGTAATCTACATCAGTCATCCTGATGGTGGTTGACATGCCTGGAAAACATCTTATGAGATAAACTTTTGAACCTTGTTGTGGTTTTATTGAATCAGAATCCTTTGGAGTGGAATAATAAATTTATATTTAAAAGGAAAATCTGTATTGCCTCTGATTATCAGCTAGATTTGAGAACCACATGTAAATGTCAAGGGACTTTGGAAGAAAGGACTTACGAGACAATGTAATAAAATGATCTTTGGAAGAGCCAGTAACTAGCTAATATCTGTGAGACTACAGAATTCTAGAGCAATATTTTTTCTAATTGTTTATCTGAGAATGGCTAAGGTTGAGTTTTACATATTATATCTTGTATCTTACATTCCTCTTCCTCTGTGATTCCGCTAGTCTTTTCTTTTCCTGTTTCCTTTCATAACTCCCTGCCTCGTTTTTCTCATTCATGTCTCGAATATATATTACAGAATTTAGAGTTTACTGTATTATATAATTTATCTCGGAAAACACTGTTGACATACAATTTTGATTAAATTCATGGCAGAGGTTCTCATATCTAACCATATGTTAGAATTATTGGGTCATCTTTGATTTCTTTCAGCAGTGTTTTGTAGAGATCTTTCACCTATTTGTTTAGATGTATTGCTAGGATACTTTATTTTACTTTTTGTGACTATTGTAAATGAGATTGCATTCTTTATTTGGTTCTCAGCTTGAAGGTTGTTGATGTATAGAAATGCTGCTGATTTTTGAACATTGATTTTGCTGGTAGGACTGCAGAGAACAGGGAATGCATGTATATTGCTGGTGGGAATGTAAATTAGTTCAGCCACTGTGGAAAGCAGTTTGGAGATTTCCCAAAGAGCTTAAAACAGAACTATCATTTGACACAGCAATCCCATTACTGAGTATATATGAAAAGGAAAGTCATTCATTCTACCAAAAAGGCACATGCAGTCATATGTTCATTGCAGTGCTATTCACAATAAGAGAGACATAGAGTCAACCTAGATGTCCATCAGTGGTGGGTACAAAAATGTGGTACATGTACACATGGAATACAATGCAGCCATAAAAAAGAATGAAATCCTGTCCTTTGCAGTAATATAGATGCAACCAACAGCCACTATCCTAAGTGAATTTGCAAAGGAACAGAAAACCAAATTCTGCATGTTCTCACTTGTAAGTGGGAGTTAAACATTGGCTACACATGGACATAAGAATGGGAAGAATAGATACTGGGACTCCTAAATGTGGGAGAGGGAGGAAGAAGGGTTGAAAAGCTACCTACTGGATACTGTGCTCACCACTTGGATGACAAGATCAGTTGTACCCCAAACCTCAACATCACACAATATACACATATAACAAACTTGCACCTGTACCCCCTGAATCTAAAATAAATGTTGAACTTATATATAGAAAAAAGAATGACTTGAGGAGGTTTAAAATATGTAAACCTCACCTCACAGTAATTAAGTCTGGGGTTGGGGTCCTGGTATGTGTGTTTTCTGAAAGCTTTCCAGTTAATTCGAATGGTGTTCAGGCTTGAGAATAACTGGTTTACTAATTTATTTTGTTTTTCATTAATGCATTCAAGTTTTTGAATTTGAACTGAGTTTTTTTGCATTCTGCCTTTTTTTGTGGTCATCTTTGTATTATTATTATTTTTTTTTTGTGAGACGATGTCTCACTGTTGTTGCCCAGGCTGGAGTGCGATGGCGCGATCTCGGTTCACTGCAACCTCTGCCTCCTGGGCTCAAGTGATTCTCCTGCCTCAGCCTCCCAAGTAGCTGGGATTACAGGCATGTGCCACCTTGCCTGGCTAATTTTTGTATTTTTAGTAGAGATGGCAATTTTCCATGTTGGTGAGACTGGTCTTGAACTCCTGACTTCAGATGATCCACCTGCCTCAGCCTCCTAAAGTGCTGGAGTTACAGGCATGAGCCACCGCTCCTGGCCTGTATTTTTTCAATGCAAAAATTTGTTATATTGGACAGCCTCTAATGAGGCAGTAAATGTTGCTTTGAGGCCAAGGAGAAACCCGTGTAATAAGTCATTACTTTATATCTTGTAATCAGAAAACTAACCATCAGGCTTTGACATCATCTATGGGAAATATGGATGTTATCCGCACAAAACTAAGATTGTGAGTTTTCTGTTGCCATCCATTTTTTTCCTATATAATTCTAAGTATTTTGTAGTAAACTATGAATCTTTCTTAGAGACTAAAGTATTTAGTCCTTGTAACTTCCAAGACATGCCATGGCATATCCTCTTGTTTTATTTTCCATGTAAGGAAAAGGTTAGATTGTATTTTAACAAAATTGTTTTTAAACCCATAAATATTATTTGAATACCTGTAAATTGAAAGAAGCATAATAATCAGATGCTTGTCTCTGTATTAGTCTTTTTTCATGCTGCTGATAAAGACATACCTGACACTAGGTAATTTATTTAAAAAAAAGTTTAATGGACTCACAGTCCCAGTTCCACATGGCTGGGGAGGCCTCACAATCATGGTGGAAGACAAAAGGCACATCTTACATGGCCACAGCAAGAGAGAAAATAAGAGCCAAGCGAAAAGGGAAACCCTTCATGAAACCATCAGATCTCGTGAGACTTACTGCTAAGAGAATAGTATGGGGGAAACCGCATTATTCAGTTGACTCCCACTGGATCCCTCCCACAACATGTGGGAATTATGGGAGCTACAATTTAAGGAGATTTGGGTGGGGATATAGCCCAACCATATCAGTTTCCTTTACAGAATTTATAATATTCATCGAACATTTAGGGATCTTTGTGTTAGGCATGTTGCTCGGCATTGGGAATGGATACAGGAAATTTCTATGGGAATTCCCCTAGGAAACTCACCATCAAATGAATGAAAAAGACTTACTAAAGGATACAACAAAGATATGTGCAGTCTAGTTGGGGTACTAAAACTAATACTTACAAAACAAATGTTAGGAAATTGTTATTAGATCATAACTGGAAAATAATTAGAGAATTATTAAGTGCTAAAACAGTACTACCATTTAAAGTGCAATAGGAGTTCAGAAAGTATAGTGTCTAATATGGGCTAGAGTAGTTGGGGTAAGTGTCATGGAGAAGGTGGTACTTTACGGTGTCCTGAAGGAAGGACAGACTTTGCCAGATGAGTGTGGAAGGGGAGACCATTCCAGGCCTAGGACTTAGCAGAGAATAGGTCCAATAAGGATATTGGACCTATCTAATAAGGATATAAATTACCTGTATGTATAGCAGAACAAGGTATATGCAGATACAGAAGAAATGGGTTCTTACATTTTGGAGAGGTGTCATGATTTTTTTTGATAACCGAAAGAAATCTATGCAACCCTTTCTCCAGAGAAAGGAGACATATATAAACATGTATACACATGTATAAAGAGACAAAGATTTTATAACTTTTTTAGGGGATTTACAACTTCCTTAAAAGCAAATGGAGGAAATAAACTGTATGGGTTCCCCCCCTCCCCAAAATGACTATAGATTAATGAGAAGGGAGTGAGTTTATTATCTTGGTTTAGGGACATTTTCCTGGTTTGGGGACACTTTCCTTGCATCGATGTAATTACAAGCATCAGAGCCAGGAAAGAACTGGAAATGGAGGAAGATAAATATGAAATGAAGATGACCTAAACTGGGAAGGCAGTTGTCAGTATGGAGATTAAAGTAATACAAGAAAGATATTGTGCATTAATTAAATGAAGATGAATCTTTTGAATAGGTAGAATGCAATGAATAATTTTATGTGCCTTTTAATTTTTACATTTAATGTTCCAAATATTTTAGGAAGTATTTTGTGATATCGGAGGTTATATAGTTAGCTGTCTTAAGGAGCAGGAAAACTGTAGTAAACCTTTTTATAAGTGGCCATTGTAAATGAAGAAAAAAATAGCATTTTTCACCAGGTTAATTTGAAAGATGAAAGAGAGGAGGGTAAAAATATATTCAGTGCTATCAAATTTCTCAAAATGGTTTGAATTTGGAAAGAAGGAAGGTTTTATAGTTAGCATGAGTTTAATAATAACCTGTTAAATAAAAACCTATTTTTAAAGAAGTTTTTATTTACTTTTTCATTCATAGATGAATTAGGTAACTTGGTTCTTCATAAAGAAGTATAACATAGGAAATTTGTGTGTAAGGGAAGCATGTATTCAAGGAAGAGAAGAGCTTGGATGTCCTTGAGCTTGAGGAAGACAGCACTTAACCAGCAGAGGGAGTGTGTTAACTGAATTTTTGATATTGTTAACATTTTTCACACAGGCAACTGAGTGATATTAAAAGCTTTACTCTAATAGGGTGAAAAATCAAAATTATAAATTTACCATCTAACTTAGTAACTAGGATCAATTATATTGTTAAGGAGAATCTCTGCATCATGCCTTTATGAAATTAGATATGAGGCTGAAATGGACAAACTAAAGAAAATGTGGTAATAACTATTGTTTTATTCCTGTTTACTGTTGAGAAGTTCATAGCTTTTCCTACTTTCTGCCAGAATGCAGGAAGGGATGTCCGATTTTCAGATACCGATGTGTGACAATGAGTGTGTTCACATTTTTGGCTCAAATATCCTCGGGTAACTTTTATTTTCTTTAAAAAAGGACTAAATTGTGTCAAGCTGTCTTCCATTGAAGTTTTATATACTATACATTTACTTGAAGGGTATGGTTAACTTTACACCATACTTTAAGAATGAAAGAAAATTGATTTTAAGAAGGCTGTGCTTGCTTTGCATTGCTTGCCAAAAATGAATGCGTGAAATAACACAGCAAAAATAACAGTAGTTTACGCAATCTATCAGTTGCTTTCAGATAAATGCTTTTGATAGTTCTTTGGTCCTTCTGTTCCAGTTATAAGGAAATCCCTGAAATAGCATAGACTTAACCAGTTTATTTAAAAATAAGCCACACAAGGTAAAATATTGTTCTGTAATTAAATGAAAATGAGATTCTCAAATAGGTGAAACTCAACACATGAAATTTTTACATACATTTTAATTTTTCTTTCCTCGAAAAAGAAATTTTGAAATCTGGTATATATTTTTACTATAAGACCAGGTTTGCCGAAACCAACTGGTTAAAAGGACAAAGCTTAATTAAATAAATAATAATAACAAGTTTAATTAATAATAAGTACACATTCAAGAAAGAAAAATGTTAGTTGCCACCACAAAAACACACTGAAGTACATACCTCATTGACACTATGAAGCAACTCTACAATCAAGTCTACAAAACAACCATCTAACAGTATAACAGGACTAAAATCTAACATATCCTAACATATCAATATTGATTCTGAATGTAAATAGGCTAAGGTGTAGAGTGACAAGTTGAATAAACATGCAAGATGCGTTCTTCAAGAGACCCATCTCATAAGTAATGACACCCATAGACTTAAAGTAAAGGGTTGGAGAAAGATCTATAGAGCAAACAGGTTACAAAAAAAAAAAAAACAAAAACAAAAAAACAAAAAAAAAAACCAAACAAAAAAAACAACTCAGAGCCAAATTGAGTACACAATCTCTTACAATAGCCACAAAAGAACAAAATACCTGGAAATGCAGCTTACCAACGTGGTAAAAAGTCTCTTCAATGAGAATTACAGAACATTGCTGAAAGAAATCAGACATAATACAAACAAATGTAAAAATGCTGATAAGATGACCACACTGCCCAAAGCAATTTATAGATTCAGTGCTATTTCTATCAAACTGCCAATGACATTTTTCACATAATTAGAAAAAAGCTATTCCAAAATTCATATGGAACCAAAAACAAGCCTGAATCACCAAAGCAATCCTAAGCAAAAAGAGGGAAGCTGGAGGCATCACACTACCAGATTTCAGACTGTACTACAAGTCTACAGTAGCAAAACATCATGGTACTTGTACAAAAACAGACATACAGACCCGCAGAACAGGATAAAGAACATAGAGATAAAGTGAAACAAACAACAAACAATGGGGAAAGGATTCCCTATTCAACAAATGGTGCTGGGATAACTGGCTAGCCATATGCGGAAGACTGAAAGTAGACCCCTCTTGTCACCATATATAAAAATTAAGACAAAATTTCAGAGTTAAATATAAAACCTAAAACAATAAAAACTCTATAAGAAAACCTAGGAAATACCATTCTGAACATTGTCCTTTGCAAAGAATGTATGATTAAGTCCCCAAAACCAGTTACAACAAAAACAAGAATTGACATGTGGGACCTAATTAAACTAAAGAGGTTCTGCACAGCAAAAGAAAATATCAGTAGTGTAAAAAGACAACGTACAGAATGGGAGAAGGTAATTGCAATCTATGCATCTGACAAAGGCCTAATGTCCAGAATCTATAAGGAACTTAAATTAACAAGCATAAAACAAATAATTTCATTAAAATATGGGCAAGGAATATGAACAGATACTTTTCAAAAGAAGACCCACACATAACCAACAAATATATGAAAAAAATGTTCTTCACTGATCATTAGAGAAATGCAAATGAAAACCACAATGGCACCAGTCCTACTGACTGTTATTGCAAAGTCAAAAAAATGACAGATGCTTGCAAGGTTGCAGGGAAAAGGGAACGCTTACATACTGCTGGTGGGAACATAAATTAGTTCAGCCACTGTGGAAAGCAGTTTGGAGATTTCTCAAAGAACTTAAAACAGAACTATTTGACCCAGCAATCTCATCACTGGGTATATACCTAAAGGAAAAGAAATTGTTCCACCAAAAAGACATATGCACATGTATGTTTACTGCAGCACTGTTCACAATAGCAAAGATGTGGAATCAACCAAGATGCCCATCAATGGTGGACTGGATAAAGAAAATGTGGTACATATACAACATGGAGTACTATGTAGCCATACAAAAGAATGAAATCATGTCCTTTGTAGCATCATGAATGCAGCTGGAAGCCATTATCCTCAGTGAACTAAATCAGGAGCAGAAAAGTAAATGCTGAATATTCTCACTTATAAATAGAGAACTAAACATTGAATACATATGGACCCCAAAATGGGAGCAGTATACACTGGGGACTGCTTGAGGAGGGAGTATTGGAGGGAGGAATATGTGATATTATGACTGCCAATCAGATAATATGCTGACTACCTTGGTGACAGGATCATTCACACACAAGCCTCAGTGACATGCAGTTTATCTGTGTAACAAACCTGCACATGTACCCCTTGGACCTAGAAGTAGAAAAGGAAAAAAAAATCTATAAAGTTTATGCATTTGCCAAAGTTCTACAGAACCTTGATTCTGACTTTTTCAAAATAGGGAACAAAATATGCTTTGTGATTTTCTTCTGTTTTTTTTTTTTTTTAATTAAAAAATGACATGTTCATTAAGTTAAAATTCACATACCACACAGTTCACACATTTAAAGTATATCATTCAATGGTTTTTAGTATATATATATATATTTTTATTATTTTTTTATTGCATTTTAGGTTTTGGGGTACATGTGAAGAACATGCAAGATTGTTGCATAGGTACACACATGGCAGTGTGGTTTGCTGCCTTCCGTCCCCTCACCTGTATCTGTCATTTCTCCCCATGCTATCTCTTCCCACCTCCCCACCCCCCATCCCTCCCCCATTTCCCCCCAACGGACCCCAGTGTGTAGTGCTCCCCTCCCTGTGTCCATGTGTTCTCATTGTTCAGCACCCGCCTATGAGTGAGAATATGTCGTGTTTTATTTTCTGCTCTTGTGTCTGCTTGCTGAGAATGATGGTTTCCAGGTTCATCCATGTCCCTACAAAGGACGTGAACTCATCGTTTTTGATGGCTGCGTAATATTCCATGGTGTATCTGTACCACATTTTCCCTATCCAGTCTATCATCGTTGGGCATTTGGGTTGGTTCCAGGTCTTTGCTATTGTAAACAGTGCTGCAATGAACATTCGTGTGCACGTGTCCTTGTAGTAGAATGATTTATAATCTTTTGGATATATACCCAGTAATGGGATTGCTGGGTCAAATGGGATTTCTATTTTTAGGTCCTTGAGGAATCGCCACACTGTCTTCCACAATGGTTGAATTAATTTACATTCCCACCAACAGTGTAAAAGTGTTCCTATTTCTCCACATCCTCTCCAGCATCTGTTGTCTCCAGATTTTTTAATGATCGCCATTCTAACTGGTGTGAGATGGTATCTCAATGTGGTTTTGATTTGCATTTCTCTGATGACCAGTGATGATGAGCATTTTTTCATATGTTTGTTGGCCTCCTGTATGTCTTCTTTTGTAAAGTATCTGTTCATATCCTTCGCCCATTTTTGAATGGGCTTGTTTGTTTTTTTCTTGTAGATCTGTTTTAGTTCTTTGTAAATTCTGGATATCAGCCCCTTGTCAGATGGGTAGACTGCAAAAATTTTTTCCCATTCTGTTGGTTGCCGATTCACTCTACTGATTGTTTCTTTTACCGTGCAGAAGCTGTGGAGTTTGATTAGGTCCCATTTGTCTATTTTGGCTTTTGTTGCCATTGCTTTTGGCGTTTTGGTCATGAAGTCCTTGCCTACTCCTATATCCTGAATGGTTTTGCCTAGATTTTCTTCTAGGGTTTTTATGGTGTTAGGTCTGATGTTTAAGTCTTTAATCCATCTGGAGTTAATTTTGGTGTAAGGTGTCAGGAAGGGGTCCTGTTTCTGCTTTCTGCACATGGCTAGCCAGTTTTCCCAACACCATTTATTAAACAGGGAATCCTTTCCCCATTGCTTGTTTTTGTCAGGTTTGTCGAAGATCAGATGGTTGTGGGTATGTTGTATTTCCTCTGAGGCCTCTGTTCTGTTCCATTGGTCTGTATCTCTGTTTGGTACCAGTATTATGCTGTTTTGATTACCGTAGCCTTGTAGTGTAATTTGAAGTCTGGTAGTGTGATGCCTCCTGCTTTGTTCTTTTTGCTTAGAATTGACTTGGCTATGTGGGCTCTCTTTTGGTTCCATATGAAGTTTAAGGTGTTTTTTTCCAGTTCTGTGAAGAAGGTCATTGGTAGCTTGATGGGAATAGCGTTGAATCTGCAAATTACTTTGGGCAGTATGGCCATTTTCACGATGTTGATTCTTCCTAACCATGAACATGGAATGTTCCTCCATCTGTTTGTGTCCTCTCTTATTTTGTCGAGCAGTGGCTTGTAGTTCTCCTTGAAGAGGTCCTTTATGTTCCTTGTTAGTTGTATTCCTAGGTATTTTATTCTCTTTGTAGCAATTGCGAATGGCAGTTCATTCTTGATTTGGCTCTCTTTAAGTCTGTTACTGGTGTATAGGAATGCTTGTGATTTTTGCACGTTGATTTTGTATCCTGAGACTTTGCTGAAGTTGTTTATTAGTTTCAGGAGATTTTGGGCTGAGATGATGGGGTCTTCTAGGTATACAATCATGTCATCTGCAGATAGAGACAATTTGATTTCCTCCTTTCCAATTTGGATACCCTTTATTTCTTTTTCTTGCCTGATTGCTCTGGCTAGAACTTCCAGTACTATATTGAATAGGAGTGGTGAGAGAGGGCATCCTTGTCTAGTGCCAGATTTCAAAGGGAATGCTTCCAGTTTTTGCCCATTCAGTATGATATTGGCTGTTGGTTTGTCGTAAATAGCTTTTATTGTTTTGAGGTATGTTCCATCAATACCTAGTTTATTGAGGGTTTTTAGCATAAAGGGCTGTTGAATTTTGTCAAAAGCCTTCTCTGCATCAGTTGAGGTAATCATGTGGTTTTTGTCTTTGGTTCTGTTTTTGTAGTGAGTTACATTTATGGACTTGTGTATGTTGAACCAGCCTTGCATCCCCGGGATGAATCCTACTTGATCATGATGGATGAGCTTTTTGATATGCTGCTGCAATCGGTTTGCCAGTATTTTATTGAAGATTTTTGCATCTATGTTCATCATGGATATTGGCCTGAAATTTTCTTTTCTTGTTGAGTCTCTGCCGGGTTTTGGTATCAGGATGATGTTTGTCTCATAAAATGATTTGGGAAGGATTCCCTCTTTTTGGATTGTCTGGAATAGTTTCAGAAGGAATGGTATCAGCTCCTCTTTGTATGTCTGGTAGAATTCGGCTGTGAACCCATCTGGACCTGGGCTTTTTTTGGGTGGTAGGCTCTTTATTGCTGCCTCGACTTCAGACCATGTTATTGGTCTATTCAGGCTTTCGGCTTCTTCCGGGTTTAGGCTTGGGAGGATGCAGGTGTCCAGGAATTTATCCATTTCTTCCAGGTTTACTAGTTTATGTGCATAGAGTTGTTTGTAATAATCTCTGATGATAGTTTGGATTTCTGTGGAATCTGTGGTGATATCCCCTTTATCGTTTTTTATTGCATCAATTTGGTTATTCTCTCTTTTCTTTTTTATTAATCTGGCTAGTGGTCTGTCTATTTTGTTGATCTTTTCAAAAAACCAGTTTTTAGTATATTAATAAATACATACACTTATCACTGTAGTCAGTTTTAGAGCATTCATCACCTCAAAAATAAACCCTGTGCAATGTGGCTTTTCGTCTCTATCCTTGAGTATGCTCTACCCCTCAGCAATAAGCAACCATTTATCTATTTTCTGTCTCTATTTCCTTATTCTAAGATTTTATATAAAATGAAAATATTAAACGTGGATTTTTGTAGCTGGCTTCTTTCCCTTAATGTTTTCAAAGTTTATCCATGTTGTAGCATGTTACAGAATTTCATTCTTTTTTATGGATGAATAATGTATTATTTGTTCATATATATATTTTGTTTATACATACACTGACACATAGACATATAGTTTGTTTCCAGATTTTGGCTAATATGAATAATGCTGCCATAAACACTTGTGTATGGCATATCTTCATTTCTCTCTGGTTCATCTCCAAGAGTGGACTTGCTGAATCTTAGGGTAACTATGTTTAATCATCTGAGGAACTGCCAGACTGATTTCCAAAGGAACTGCACCATTTTATATTTCCACCAGCAGTGTATCTAATTTCTCCATATATTTCTCAACACTTAGCTGACTTTTTGGTTCTAGTTCTCCTAGTAGATGTGAAGTGGTATCCCACTGTGATTTTGATTTGCATTTTCGTGATGACTTATGATGGTGTTACATGATCTTCAATGATCATGTGATAAAAATAATTTTCTTGATGTCTACAGTTTTTCAGCTGGTACTAAAAAACGGAGAAAAACATCATAGAAGAAAAAGGCAAAAACAAAAATAAAATAATTTTCTTAATATATCATATTCATTTTTTTATATAAATGGATCCAAGGGAATGTTATCTTATAGGCCTTCATGAAGAAGTCTGTAACCTTTGTATAGTCAATGGAATAATATATTACACAAGGTAAAAGTACAGTTAATAAATAATTCTATATCAGAATTCGGGGATGTGAAACCCTGCAAAAATGATTAAGCTTTACAGTTGTGTTTTATAATCAGGGCTACCTAATATTTTCCTCATGCACTTGATTAAGGAGACTTAGCTGTTGAATAAACATATGCTTTCTCTGAGGTACAGCTACTCACAGTTGAGGTTCACCTTTATTTGTTCTAATAGGCGTGCTAATCTTATCAAATGTAAGTCAACAATGTGTTTACTCTGTTCTGCTTGAAGTTAACAGGAAACAATTTAAGGCTGCTCTGAAGAGCTCATTCTGATGTGTGCAATTTCTACTTTTCCTTTTATCTGCTGGCTCTGCAAAGATCATGAATTCTGTCTTTTACTGAATGTTTGCTTCGTTAGAGACTCAGTTTCACTTCGCTTTTATCCACTTTAGACCCTATGTTGATCTTTCTAGATCTTTACAGTTGGGTTGAAAATAATAGACAAAAGCCCTATGAAGGCTTCATTCCCTCAGGTGTTTTTGCTGCTGGGACACAAATAGTGCAATTTTTCTTTGCCTTTTTATCAAAATTGCAGCACAGCAAGTTGAAACTGTGATATTATTAAGAAACAAGAACTCTTCTTTTCCTTCAAATTAAACCCTGTGGCTCTAAATTAGTCCCTGGAGGAGGTTGAATAGGGATACTACATCTATTCAAAAATTAGATGCCTTCCAGTTAATGGACTGTATTGGATGCTATATTATTCTCATGTCAGAACATTATAAATTATTTCATACTTTCGAAAATATTGTGGGAAGTTATAATACAGCTTTGCCGTTCTCATTAGCAACCGTTTGTTACCAACGGTCTCCTCTAGCTTTGAGGGCTTACTCTTTTTGATGACTTATTTAATGTGCTCCAGATTCTGTGAGTTTGGCAAAGAATACTTTCAATTAAAAAAAAATTATTTGTAAAACTGATGGGACTCAATCACTGTACCATGAATTTTTACCAAATGGATGAAGTGAATTCAGCAATATAGAAATATCTTGTTAGATAATCTAAGCAGATATCACAAGATAACCATGCAAAATTATTCCAATTCCCTTATCATAGAACAGATACATAATTCTACTACATCATCATCTTTTTTAAAAATAAATTTAAAAAATAGAGATAGAGTCTCACTGTATTGCTCAGACTGGTTTCAAACTCCTGGACTCAAGTGATCCTCTCACATCAGCCTCCCAAAGTACTGAGATACAGGCGTGAGCCACCATGCCTGGCAGTTGCCTTTCTTTGTTTTTTGTTTTCTTTTTGCAATGAACTTGCAAGTAGTGAGGAATTAAATTAATGCAAATTAGATTAAAATTTGTGGATCTCCATGGCAGTACAGTGAGTGAAAAAGTAAATTTGGCTTGAGTAATAGGTAGAAACTGAGAAATAAAAATTGATTTATTTCCTAAACATTTAAAAATCCAGTAACAGCAAAGTTGCTAATTAAATGTCAGCAATAATAAAGGGGAAAAACAAGAACCAACTCGAAGCACTTCCCAGAAATCTCACTTTCACTGCAGATTTAGTTAATTCTCATTTATCTTGTCCCAGCAGCTTAGCAAACTAAGGTAAAATATGGAAGGGAGGATTTTGGGGTACCACAGGAGCCATTTCCACCAGCGCAGTTGGCTCTGGTTTATCATTTAATGAGTCCATATGCCCTGGGCTCTGACCCTCTTCTGTTATCAAGATGGTCTTCATGGACATTCAACCAGTGCAGCTCACAGCGCTTGGGGCTTAATACAGTATTAGTCAATTTTCAAACTGCAATAAAGATACTACCTGATATTGAGTAATTTATAAACAAAAGATGTTTAATTGACTCACAATTTTATATGGGTGGGGAGGCCTCAAGAACCTTACAGTCATTGTGGAAGGCAAATAGGAAGCAATGCACTTCTTACATGGCAGCAAGAGGCAGTGCGGGGGGAGGGGTGGGGGAAACTCCAGACACTTATCAAAAAACCTGATCTCCTGAGAACTCGCTCACTGTAATGAGAACAGCATGGGGGAAACCATCGTGATCCCGTCACCTCTCCCCAGGTCCATCCCTCAACATGTGGGGATTACAATTTGGATTACAGTTTGAGATGAGATTTTGGTGGGAACACAGCCAAACCATGCCAAATGCTCTACATGCAATTGGTGTCCTGAAATTCTTAACAATTTAATCTTTCCATTTGTGCTATGCAAGGGAAGCCTCACAATCGGGACAGTTGAGTATGGGGTAGGGGCTTGGAGCCTTGGTTCATGTGGGATTGCACCTCCTGCCACTTCTACACCTCCCAGGTTGGATTCTCAGGCACCTGCTTCCCTGCCCCTCCCAGAATCACCTGTGACCTATACCCTACTCTAAGTAGGATCTGAATAAAAGTGTCAGAGGTTGAAGTTGGACTTATGCAACATGAAATAGTAAGCAAAAAAAAAAAAAAAAACAACCCAAAAAACCTACTGTGGCAGGTCAAGAGACTGGACTTGGAAAGAAGGAAGAAAGCTTTTTGTCAGTAGTGCAAACAAGGGGCCTTGCATTTTCATTTTGCGCTGGGCCTCGCAAATTATGCAGCTGGCCCTGTCTGTTACTCAGTGATTCTCCCTGTGTTCTCCTTGCTATCAGGTTGTTTTCTTTTGAGATGTGTGAATAGAATAAAAATATCCTCACATTTTCCTTGTTTTCTTTTCCCTATGCATCTGAGTGCTTCTACTGTGATTTTCACTGTTCAGATCCACCCCTAAGGCGCAAGAGCTGTAATGACACTTTCTTGCAAAGGCCATTGTTCTAAGAGCTTCAGGGATTAATGTATCTTTGAAAGAGCCTATTGAATTTTTTTTTCCAGGTAATCTAACTGTTATGGATAATATTTTTGTTAGGTTTGTAATGCCCCATGCTTATTTTTGTTATTGTCTGTATTGATTAGCAACATAGTCTTACAGTCAAAATCTTGCTAATGGAAGCATAGCAGAAAGGTCACTTATTGGTTTTCCTATAGTTTTTTTATTGGACTAGATCCACTCAGGTGGGTATGCCCTAGGAGGAACTGTGTTTGAAGGTACAGAAGGCTGCTGAAGTCTTTACTCCTCCCTTGTGTCATAAAGTAAAAACCAGCCATATTGCCCTAAAGATCATTCAGAAAATACTTTCTTTCAGACATTTATCTAGCCCTGTATATTGATATACTGTAGGGCATATTTTTTGTAATGTTGATAGTGATTAGAATTTTATTACTCTTATTGTTTACAGAGAGTCAACACCACCTCTGCCAAGTTAAAATAGGTGGTTGCTTAAACAAAATTGAGTGGATATACCAAGCATCAGGCAGAAGAAAGTGGAAAGCTGATATCAGGAGATAATTTCAGACTTTCTCTAGACTCCATTCTCCTTCTCTGAAGCTCCCAGGAGAATATGTATACAGTTACCTAACATCCTGCATTCCTTTGTAGATACATTCTTCCCATGTTAACTCTGTAATGTTTGTGCGGTCTAGTGAAGTGTTTTGCAAACTGCTATCTATACCCTCTCATTTCTTCCTCAAGTTAATCCCCTCTAAAAAGATTCCATGACTGGAAAGGGCTAGAGACAGCAAACTTCCCCAGGGGAGCCTCAGCATCCATCAGTCAACTGAAGGCTCTCAGTAGGCTGGGAATAAAATGGGTATCTAACCTTGGATTTCCCAAACTGATTTTATCACGAGGCATATATTTTTTCCCATTATTATCTTAACATTTTAGGGCCAGAGCAATCCGTGGTGAACCGTTTAGTAATTGCTGATATATAGATGGTTAGAACTGATTGGAGAGGTTGGGGGAGGGATCTTCACCTTTAACCCATTTGATTTGGGTGGTTGTAAAGATATGTATGAGCTTAGTGATTGGTGTCGGCAGTTGTTACAGTGCCTAGAATCTAGAACTGTTTGCTTCAGAGCTAGTTGGCTATAGCTGTGTGTTGCAAGAAACCAAGAGTCTATATGAATAAGATAAAATCATAGGGTGGATCCTCAGAGGACATGTTTCTGAAATGGGAGCAGAGGGTACTCATCCCACTTTTTCATAATGTTCCTGCTTTTTATTATGGGATGAACCCAGTAGTCAGTGGGCTCATAAGTTAATGGGAGGGGCTGAATCTGAAGAGAATTTTGAGAGATTATGTGATATGAATATAATGTGTGTAACAATTCCCTCCTATCCAAATACCAGGTGCTAATCTTTGGAATGTGGAAATGTTATTGTATATAGAAAAAGGGTTTTTGCAGATGTGATTAAGTTAGTGTGTTAATCCATTCTTATGCTCTTTATAAAGACATACCCACGACTGGGTAACTTGTAAAAGAAAGAAATTTAATGGACTCACAGTTCTACATGGCTGTGGAGGCCTCACAATCATGGCAGTAGGCAAAGGAGGAGCAAAGGCATGCCTTACATGGTGGCAGGCAAGAAAGTGTGTGCAGGGGAGCTGCCCTTTATAAAACCATCAGATCTTGTGAGACTTATTCACTACCATGAGAATAGTATGAGGGGATCTGCCCCCATCATTCAGTTATCTCCACCTGGCTCTGACCTTGACACATGTGTATTATAACAGTTCAAAGTGAGATTTGGGTAGGGACACAGCCAAACCGTATCAGTTAGAAATCTTGAGATGGGGAGACTACCCTGGATTATTTGGGTGGACTTAATTGCAATCACAGTGTCCTTATAGGCAGCGGGAGATTATACCTAGAAGAGGAAGAGGCCATGGAACGTAGGAGGCAGAGAGTGGACTGATGTGACCACAAGCCAGGGAATGCTAGTGCCCACCAGAAGCTGGAAGAGGCAAGGAATTTTCCCCTAGTGCCTTTGGAGGAAGTTTGGCCATGCTAATACCTTAGTTTTGGCCCAGTAATACTGATTTTGGACTTCTGGATTCTAGAATTTTGACATTTCTGAAGCTTTAAGTTTATGGTAATTGTTGTAGCAGATGTAGGAATCTAATCCAGTGAGTAAAGAGAATAAAACTTTTCAAATTTTGCATCGTTGATCTTGGCTTGAGACCATTTACCTTGCTTCCACAAAACTGGAAAATCAAGGTATCTTTAGCATTTCTTCAGATTTAGCCTGAAGACTCAGATCTATTTTAGCTGTTGTTTCTCAGGAGGCCATACCTCAAATTTGAGGCAACTCTGGCCACATAGTCTAGGGTGAGCAAAATCAAAAGGGAAGGTTTTTTTTTTTTTGTTTTGTTTTTTCCCCCAAATCACCGATACATATTGTTTGTTTCATAGAATCTGTCTTGAATATAAGATTAAAGTCAATTGGGATCAGTGGCGATAAATGAACTTTTATTTATTTAATTTTTAATTTTTGATATTGGGTCTTGTCCAGGCTGGAGTACAGTGGCACCATCATGCCTCACTGGAGCCTTGACCTCCCAGGCTCAAGGGTGATCCTCCAGCCTCAGCCATCTGAGTAGCTCGGACCACAGGTGCACACCACCATGCCTGGCTAATTTTTATATTTTTCATAGAGATGGATTTTGCCATGCTTCCCAGGCTGGCCTCAAACTCCTGGGCTCAAGGAATCTGCCCGCCTTGACCACCCAAAGCATTAGGGTTATAACTGTGAGCCACTGTACCTGGCCAGTAAATGTAGTTTTATATCTATATAAAAGGTAGATAAAATCATCTATCTAGCCATCTACCTGTCATCTATATCTATTAATGTATATTTTAACATTTTATTTGAATTATGACAGTGTCATTATTAACTTTTATATCCCTGCAACAGAAATAAATAATCAGGTGAATTAGTTCAATAAGGGTCCTAACTAAAGACTGAAAAGATATCAAGAGAAAGAAAGTAGCTCACTTTTAGAAGAAATTTGCACTGTATAAAACCAAGTATGGACATACTCAAATTGGTGATGAATAACTATGAGAAGGCTAGAATGTCCTGGCTCAGAACTGTCTCTACAGTCACAGCCATATAATGATATTTAAATTTTATTTATTTCTAAGCTCCCATTCACACTGCAGAGCTCCTGCTTGTGATGCTGTACCATTGAGAATGAGCAAAATCTTCATTTCAAAATGGAAAAGGTTTAGCGAGGCTCAACTGAATGGATATGTGCATAAAATGATGTTTTTCCCAGGGAGGTGAGATTTTGCTAATACTAAAGACATTCCCCTGACTGAATTAGCCACAAGGAGGAATCCATCCCTGTACAGTGAGGCCAGGGATGGTCTAGTTTCCATGTGTCTGGAACGAAGCCCCTTGGACTTGCCATGCTGATTTTATCACATCTCAAGTACAGCAGCCAGCTGTTGACCCTGGGTTCTGTTGCACAGGCAGAACTGGGAATGCTGGCCAAGGGTGTATTGAAATGGAAATGAGAAGCGTTCTGTGCTCCGCTGGCTCAAAACTACCTGTTCTTGTTGTCCTAGCATGCAGGTTGCTCCTAGTATTACCCCATCCCTTCACTGTCCTCGTCCTACAGCCTTAGCCTTAACTAAAATACCTAAAGTTTGCGATTTAGACACACTGTGAGTATTCTGGTTCTGACTTGGGCTGAGTTTCCTGGACGAATTCTTCACCTGTCATTAGTAGTTTTCAGTCTCTCCCCCTGGCTTGCTTATAATTCTTGATGACATTCATCACTGTTGTTATTATTTTTTCATTTTTTTGTGGCACTGAGCTTCAAATCCTGATAATTGGGAACTCAGCATATTGGGAACTGGAAGGGATCATAGTTTTTTCTGTTTTTCTCATCAAATATTAAGCTCAATTATCTTTCCCCCATCATCAGCAATTATATAGGTTTGCATAAATTTATATTGCCGCATCAGTCATATTGCTCAACTGAATTTCTGGCAAGTATAAATGTTATTGTCAGATGCAATTTATAGTGCAATTCAAACAGATACCCTCTTCCTCCCAAATCTCTTTCCCCTCGATTCTCTGGAAGCATAATTAGAGAGATGTAGAATGCTGCCTATGAGGAAACATGGAAATGTAGCTGCTGTGTTAAAGGAAGAAAGAAGGAACAAAGTAATTATTGCTAACTTCCCTTCCTTGGAGTGTTGTGTGTCTGTGTATGCTTGTGTGTGTGTAAGACAGAGGTGGAAACTGGAAAGAGAATTCCATATTTTCCTATGTGTTTGGGTCAATTCAGTTAAAAATTCTTTCTGCAAACAGATATCATTGATTAATGATGCAGTTCAACTCTGTGGAAGGCAGTAGGGATGCAATAAAGGGTAAGACAAAAAGGCCGGACACATTGGCTCATACCTGTAATCCTAGCACTTCGGGAGGCTAAGGTGGGAAGATTGCTTGAGCCCAGGAGTTCAAGACCAGTATGAGCAACAAAGAAGGATCCTATTTCTACAAAAAATAAAGTAAGATAAATATTAGCTGAACCTCGTGGTGCATTCCTGCAGTCCCAGCTACTTGAGATGGGAGGATCTCTTGAGCCCAGGAGGTTGAGGCTTCCGTGAGCCATGATTGTACCGCTGTACTCCAGCCTGGGTGACAGAGCCAGACTCTGTCTAAAAAAATAATGATAAAAAAAAGAAAACAAGGAAAAGGAAAAAAGAAACATCTTGCCTGGAAGGAGCTGGTTGTGTGATCTTTCATTTATTTTGGTTTTGGTGAATTCTCTCCCTTATATTTAATGGGACAGATTATGGGTTCCTTAATAACTTAAATCAAGACCATTCTGGGACTTTGAAAATAATTCTATGATCCCAAATAATTAAAGAAAGAATGGCCTAATACTTACTCATTTTCCATTTTTTGAGATAGTTGCAGAGAAAGATAGACAATGGCTGTCTCCTAAGATTTTGATCTACTTATCCTAGGAGATGCTGGGTGTTTTGGTATTTAGCAGGTGCATAGTGTGGATGGTATATTTGATATTTTTTAAGATAATGGACAAGATGCTCTTCAATTATTAAACGCTTAGCACTTTAATGGGACCTTTATTGTAAGGAAAAAAATTTCCCCTTTGGATATAATTTTTTAGTATCATTCCTTCACTCTCTGAACTTGTTTAATGACTGCTGCTTAAAATTCTTCCATTTCTTATACATTTAGTGGGATAAATGGAGAGAATAATAATCAGAATAGAAATAATATTTTCTTGCTTCATACTATTCATTATTTTGGGAACAGTCACAAATTGTGTTTGAAAGCAGAGTGTTCATCCTTTGAAGAAATACTGAGTTTGAAAACTGCATTTTTCTCAGGGAAAATGACTTACTGTTTCCTGCTGTAACGTTGCCTGGAAAACGCCATTATAGTTTAGAGTAAATAGCAAGTACGTGCATTCTAATAACTCCAGCGGGTAGGTGGCATTTACTCTCCAAGCTGAACCCAAATAAAGTTTTCTTTATGGATTTATAGTTTTATAATGTTCTTGAACTCTTATCTTTTTATGGGTACTATTTAGAAAGCAAAAATGGTAACATGGGTAATTAAATACATTTTGAGGTGGAATATTAAGTATTTCACTCAGGAGGGATTTTGTTTGATTAAATTGACTCATCATGAAGACTTGAAGCAATCAATTTTATTTTTACAGGGAGTACATTCTTGTTAGAAATCACCTTAATATAGACACTTAGAGAAATTTAACTTTCAGCTGTATTAGACCCATGAACTACACTTGAAAGCAGGAATAGTGTGATATCCCAGGTACATGTTTTATACCTGTAATATTGAACAGTAATTATTTAGTGATTTTAATTTCCATCATGAGTTGAAGCAGAAATTTCAATTTCATTAGGAAGTGAACTATTATTATACAAGTTATTATAAGATACGGCATTGTTTTTTCTATAATGCATTAGGGGTTAAATAGAAAAGGAGTGGTTATTAGAAAATTCCAGTTAGAGAGAGACAGAGGTTGCAGTGAGCTGAAATAACACCGCTGCACTACAGCCTGGGTGGCAGAGACCCTGTCTCAAAAAAAAAAAAAAAAATTCTGGTTAAAGATGGTGGATTAAATGGAGGCTGGAACTTCCTGTCACCTTTTAAAAACAAAACCACTTCATTGTGTATGATGGGCATATAAAAAGCTGTACATATTTATACACCTTGATGAGATTAGAGATAAAGGTACACCTGTGAAACCATCACCACAATCAATGCTGTAAGCTTCTCACTCATCTCCAAAGACTTCCTTTCTCCCATCCTTCCTCTCTGCTCCCATCCTCCCTCTAGGTCACTCCCCTACTTCTTCTCTCTTCTTTCTTTTTTTTTTCTCTTTCATTCTTTACTTTTTCTCCCCTCCCTCTTCCCCCTTCCCCTTTCTCCTTCTCCCATCCTTCCTCCCTCTATCCTTCCCTCCCTCCCTCCCTCCCTCCTTCCCTCCCTTCCTTCCTTCCTTCCTTCCTTCCCATAGAATCTATCCTCTTAGTAAAACTTAAGTATATAATGCAGTATTATCAGCTATAGGTATCATGGTGTACAGATCTCTAGAATTTACCTTGCATAACTGAAACGTCATACTGCTGTACCCTATGATCAATACCAACCCATCACTCCACCCTCAGCCACTGGCAGCCACCACTCTACTTTGCTTTTATGGAGTTTGACCATTTCAGATTCCACATCTGAGTAGGATCACACAGTATTTGTCTTCAGTATCTGGCTTATTTTACTTAGCATAATATCCTCCAGGTTCACCTATGTTGTTGCATGTGACAGGATTTCCTTCTTTTTGGGCTGAATAATATTCCATTGTATGTATATTTCACATTTTCTCTATTCCTCCATTGGTGGACATTTAGATTGCTTCCAGGTATTGACTCTTATTAACTATCCTGCAATGAATATGACAGTGCAGGTGCCACTTTGAGTTCCTGACTGCAATTCTTTTGGGTTTATACCCATAAGTGAGATTGCTGGGTCATATGGTAGTTCTGTTTTTAACTTTGAGGAACCTCCATACTGTTTTCTGCAGTACCTGCACCAGTGTACATTTCCAGTGTGTACAAGGGTTTCCCACCAAATCTGTTTTTTTTTTTTTTTTAAATTTGGTAATACCCATCCAGGTAAGTGTGAGGTAATATGTCATTGTGGTTTTGATTGGCATTTCTCTGATAATTAGTGATGTTGAACACCTTTTCATATGCCTGTTGGCCATTTGTATGTCTTCTTTTGAGATATGTCTTTTTAAGCCCTTTGTCCATTTTTCTAAATTAAGTAATTTGTTTTCCTGCTAATGAGTTCCTGCTATTGATTTGAATATATATTAAATATACTTTGACTGTTAGTCCCTTATCAGGTGTATGGTTTGCAAATATTTTCTCACATTTTGTAGGTTGCCTTTTCATTTTGTTGATTGTTTCTTTTGTGGTGTAGAAGCTTTTCATCTAAGAAATTGTTGTCAAAGCCAGTGTCAAGAAGGTTTTTAAAAAATGTTTTCTTCTAGCAATTAGAGTTAAAAGTCTTATGTTTTAGTCTTTATAACATTTTGAGTTGATTTTTGTGTCTGGTGTCTCCAGTTCAGTTTCTTTTTTCTTTTCGTTTCTTTTTTTTTGAGGCAGAGTTTTGCTCTGTCACCAGGCTGGAGTGTAGTGGTGTCATCTCGGCTCCCTGCAACCTCTGCCCCATGGGTTCAAGTGATTCTCCTGCCTCAGTCTCCCAAGTTGCTGGGATTACAGGTGCCTGCCATCATGCTAATTTGTGTATTTTTAGTAGTGATGGGGTTTCACCATGTTGACCAGGCTGGTCTCGGACTCCTGACCTCAGGTGATCTGTGCCTCAGCCTCCCAAAATGCTGGCAATTTCATTCTTCTGCATGTTGATGTCCACTTTTGCCAACACTCTTTATTCAAGAGAGTATCTTTTTCCCATTGTATGTTGTTGACACATTGGTTAAAGATTAGTTGACCATATTTGTGGGTTTATTTATGGGTTTTCTATTCTGTTTCACTGGTCTATATGCCTGTAGCTTTGTAATATATTTTGAAACCAGAGAGTGTGATACCTCCAGGTTTGTTCTTGCTCAAAATTGCTTTGACTATTTGGGAATTTTTGTGATTGTACATGAATTTTAAGATTTTTTTTCTAGTTCTGTAAAAAATGCCATTGGAGGCTGGGCATGATGGCTCACATCTGTAATTCTGGCACTTTGGGAGGCCGAGGAGGTATATCACTTGAGGTCAGGAGTTTGAGAACAGCCTGACCAACATGTTGAACCTCCGTCTCTATTAAAAATAGAAAAATTAGCCGGGCACAGTGGCACATACCTGTAATCCCAGCTACTCAGGAGGCTGAGGCAGGGTATTCTCTTGAACCCAGGAGGCGGAGGTTGCAATGAGCCGAGATCGCATCGTTGCACTCCAGCCTGGATGAAAGAGCGACATTCTTTCTTTAAAAAAAAAAAAAAATGCTGTTGAAATTTTAATGGGGAAACCGTTGGATGTAGATCACTATGGGTAGCATAGATATTTTATTTATTTATTTATATTATTTTTTTCGAGACAGGGTCTTTGTTGTCCAGGCTGGAGTGCAGTGGCACAATCATAGCTTACTGCATCCTTGAACTCCTGGGTGCAAGTGATCCTTTCCCCTCAGCCCCCTGAGTAGCTAGGACTACAGGCATATGCCACCATGCAGGTTATTATTTTTATTCTTTTAAGTGTTTTGGACAGACACGGTCTCACTATGTTGCCCAGGCTAGTCTTGAGCTCCTGGGCTCAAGTGATTCTCTCACCTCAGCCTCCCAAAGTGCCGAGATTACAGGTGCGAGTCACCATGCACTGCCTAGACGTTTTAAACAATGTTAAACCTTCAAATCCACAAACTCAGAATGTCTTTTCATTTATTTGTGTCTGCTTTAGTTTATTTATCAGTGTTTTATAGATTTCAGTGTGTAAGTCTTTCTCCTCTTTGCTTAAGCTTATTCTAAGACTAAATAAAGTGTTCTATTCCTTTTTTATTTTTAATGACTGAAACAAAACATCTAAAGCTGCAGCTTATGGAAGAAGGACTTAACTATTTTGTGTGTCTCTCCTCACTGGACCTTGGTTTCTTGTTGGGCCTTGCATTGAAGAGCATGGTTTCTGAAGACATCTTTGTTGATGACAGTTTTGTCTAAGTGGGTATCCACAGAGTACCTTGTTGCATGAATTGATTGTGGTTATAAACTTTCACAAAAGACTCGATCTTTGACTTTGGTGATCTTCTTGCTCTGGCAGCTATCACTTTGCAGGGGTAGCAGTCACTTCCACCCACCAGACCCTGGCTGTCAGGGTGATCTGAGATGCCATCATCAGTGTTCTTCATGAGGATGGCTTTGCGTCTGGAGTAGCATCTGGCCAGCATTCAGTAAAATTGGCTTTAGGCTTAACAGATACTTCAGAACCTGAAAAGAGTATTTTCTAAGTTTAAAATATTATACTTTATCAAGAGGATGTTAACAGTGTCAGATTTATTAACCTTAAAGTGCAAATTTTAAGAATATTACAAGCAATATTATGAGAAATTTAAAATATTAAGACCATTTTGAAAAAAATTATATTCTTTATTTTTTGAGGCAGAGTTTCGCTCTTGTTACCCAGGCTGGAGTGCAATGGCGCGATCTTGGCTCACCGCAACCTCCACCTCCTGGGTTCAGGCAATTCTCCTGCCTCAGCCTCCCGAGTAGCTGGGATTACAGGCACGCGCCACCATGCCCAGCTAAAAAAATTATATTCTTAAGAAAAATACTTGTGATATGTTATCAGAGAAAGAAATGAATTAGACTACATGAATATGTTCTAAGAATAATTCTAATTTTTAAGCATTTAGATAAGATAAAGAAATATTTTTATACTATTGTACATGGGTATATGCTAATTTTATTTTTATAAATAATTTTTTTGAAAACAGGTTTTGAAAAGAGCTATTTCGTAGGTTTGTCAGCATAATGAACCAATTTATAAGATGGTTTAAATAACTACACAATTATAATAATTATAGCACCATCAGAACGTCTCAATTTGTACTGTAATTATGCAGTCACCCTACTAATGCAAAAAGCCAAAAAAAAAAAAATAGAGTAAAAAACAATAAAAGAGGAAAAGAGAGACAAAAATTTTGAAGATCGAAAAATTTGGATACGTTAAAACCTGAAAACATTTAGCAAAAGACAGTATCATAAAGTTGAAAATAACTAGTAGTCTTGGAGGACACTATATGCAACGTATGTCACAGACAGTATATGAATAACCTATACACTATAACAGCCTATGTATCAAATGAGAACATGAACAGCATATATAGCATATATAATACATATGATACATGAAAAGTCCTTTTGCTGGCAGGCAAAAGACCAACAATCTAATATAAAACCAAAATGAACCAGAAGACAAACAGCCAGTTCACACAAGAAAAAAATGAAGAATATCTTCATTGCTTTTATGTTTTGACAATTACTAATAATGCTGTTATAACATTCCTGTACAATTTTTTGTGTGTACATAAATTTTTAATCTATTTAAGTAAATACCTAGGAGGACACTTGCTAAATTGTTTGGTAAAACTATGTTTAACTTTGTAAGAATTTCCAAATTCTGCTCATCAGCAAAGAATGAGAATCTATGTTGCTCCATATCCTCATCAACACTTGGCATTGTCAGTGTGTGGGATTTTAGTCATTTTAATAGAGGTGTAGAAGTACTACAAATTTATTTTTAGTTTTCTAATGACAGATTATGTTGAGCATCTTTTCCTGTGCTTATTTGCCATTTTTATAACTTCCTTGGTCAAGTCTGTTCAGATCTTTTCTATGTTTTTTAACTGGGTTGTTTTCTTATTGTTTAATTTTTGGAATTTCTTCTGTATTTTGTATACCAATCCTTTATCAGATATGTATTTTCTAATATTTTTCCCCTCTGTGGTTTATCTTCTCACTGTCTTGGCAGTATCATTTTTAAAGTGAATATTTTCATTTTAATAAAGTGCAACTTATGTATTTTTTTTCTTTCATGGATTATGCTTTTGGCATTGAACCCAAAAAGTCACTGCCTTACCCAAGTCACTAGATTTTCTCCTATGGTATCTCTTAGGAGTTTTCAATGTATTGCATTTAGGTCTATGATTCATTTTGAGTTATTTTTTGTGAAAGTTTTAAGGACTGTGTCTATATTTATTATTTTACATGTAGATATCCACTTGTTACATTCCTCCATTGAATGGCCTTTACTCCTTTGTTAAAGATCAGTTGACTATATGTGTGGGGGTCAATTTCTGGACTATTTTGGTCTAATTCTCTATTTGTTCTTTTATGGATACCACACTGTCTTCATTACTGTACCTTTTAGTAACTCTTCAAGTCATGTAGTGTCAGTTTTCCAACTTTGTTCTTTTCTTTCACATTGTATTAGGTATTCCGGATTTTTTGCCTTTTCACCTAAACTGTAGAATCTGTTGGCTTCCAAAAAATAACTTTCTGGGTTTCTGATTGGGATCACATTGAATCTATACAACTAGTTGGGAAGAACTAACATCTTAACAGTATTGAGTCTTCCTTTTCATGTACATGAAATGTCTTTCCACTTAATTAGAACTTGTATGTTTTCTTTCAACAGAGTTTTGTATTTTCTCATATAGATCTTGTACATATTTTGTTAGACTTACGATTATTTCCTTTCTTTGCTAATGTGAATGGTATTGTGTTTTATTTTCAAGTTACCATTGACCATTGCTGATACATAGGGAAGCAATTCATTTTAATGTATTAATTTTATATCCTGAAGCCTTATTAGAATTGCTTACTAGTTCCAGCAGTTTTTTGTTGCTTCTTTGGGATTTTCTGCATAGAAGTGATGTCAATGATGTCATCTGTAAACAAAGATGGTTTGATTTCTTCCTTCTTCATCTATATAGTTTTAATTTCCTTTTCTTGTCTTATTGCACAATCTAGGACTTCCAGTAGGATGTTGAATAAAAGTGATGAGAGCAGAAATTCTTTTTTTTTTTTTTTTTTGAGAGCAGAAATTCTTGCTTTATTCCCACTTTTGGTGGAAAAGCATTTATTTTCTCTGTGTTAAGTATGATGCTAGCTATGGGTTCTTTTGTTGATGGTCATTATCAAGTTGAGGAAGCTTCCCTCTATTCCTAGTTTGTGGAGAGTTTTTTTTTTTTTTTTTTTTAAATCACAAATGGGTGTTGAGCTTTGACAGATGCTTTTCTGAATCTGCTGAAATGATCCTATAATTTTTTTTTCTTTTGCCTGTTTACATGGTTGTTTATAATCATTGATTTTTGAATATTTAGGCCAACATTGTATACTTGGAATAAATCTCACTTGGTCATGGTGTATAATTCCTTTTTAAAAATAAATTACAGGATTTGGTTTGCTAATATTTTGTTGAGACTTTGTGTTTATGTTTATGATATGAATTGGTCTGTAGTTTTCCTATTTAGTAATGTGTTTTTATATTGGAGTAATATTGGTTTCATAGAATGAGATGTGAAGTATTCCGTCTAATTGTTTGCTTGAAGAGATTATAGAGAATTCATATTATGTCATCCTTAAAAGTTTGGTAGAATTCATAAGTTAACTCATCTTGGCCTGCTATTTCCTGTTTTATAAAGTTATTAATGATGGATTCAATTTCTATGATAGATATAGACATATTCAGATTGTTTCTTTGGGCTTGAGTTTTTGGAGAATGTATTTTTCAGGGAGTAGGTTCATTGCGTTATCAAAATGTGATTATAGATTTGCTTATACTATTTTATTATCCTTTTAGAGTCCATAAGATTGATAGTGATGACCCCTTTTTCTTTCCCGATATTACTTATTTGTGTCTTCTCTTTTTATTCTTGGTTGGGCTGGTCAAAGTTTTACTGATTTTCTTCATTCATCTCCTACTGATTTATTGTCATTGATTTCTGCTCTAATTTTTATTATTTCTTTCTTTCTGCTTACTTCAGATTTAATTTGCTCTTTTCTCCTAGTTTCCTAAGGTGAAAGTTTAAATTTTTGATTTGAGGTCTTCTTTCTTTCTAAAATATGGATTAAATAATATAAATTTCCCTCTGTGCACTGTTCCATTGCATTCCACATAATTCGATTCTTTGTATTTCTGTCAAACTCAAAGTACTCTCCCACCAAAAAGGACTTGTAACTTTGATTTTAGTGTGAATACAAATTTTAGAAAGACAGTAGGGCTAATCACTTGTGGAAACTTATTTCAGTAAGTTCAATGAGACCTAAAAATGGTCAATCATGCCTATAGTTTGAGCTAAAAGTGAAGCCTATGGTTCTGAAGTTTTAAATAGCCCACCGCTAAATGTATGTGCTTTCAGTCACTTGGTTTTGAGTCTCAATCTCAGGTTGCTTTTGTGGAAATAATAATTTTAATGTCTTCACAGTGGACAGATTCTAATAATTCATATACAAAGCTTCTAAAAAAAGCAAATAATTATTTTTAATAAACCAGTCATAAATATAATGCATCAGAAAATAGTCTTTATCCTTATTGTAAATTTTTTAAATAGCTTTCTTTATAAAGGTGTAAAACCAATCTTTCATGCAGTATGAAAGAAACACATATAATTGGGTCATTTTCTACAATAATTCTGAATAAAATACCATCGAAGTTTAAAATTTACTTTGGAGAGAAAAATATCACTTCCGAGTCTCTGAGACTAGCACTAGTTAGTAGTGCCTTTTTAAAAATTTGTATTAAGTAAGTGTCCTCTGTTTTCACTTTTATTCCAGAAAACCACATTCTTAGCCATAGCACATCTTAACTATCTTGGTTAGCTACAGTTGTGAGACAATCAAATGTGTAAAACGTGCATGAAAAGCCAGCTTTTTCCTTTAGGATAATCTTTTCCTTTATGAGTTTGTATGACCTCTACTGTATTGACTCATAGGCTGTTAAACACACTTGGAAATGTCACTCACATGCTTCATTAAGTAGGGAAGTGTTTGGAAAGTGATTACAGTTGTGTGACTCTCTGTTGGAAAGTCCTGTGCCCTGAGATATGTATGTTCAACAGTAAGAGCAACACGTAGAAAGTGGCTGGAGTTGGGGGACTGGTTAAAAGGCATGTATTCTAAAACTGTGACATCTTGGCTATTTGCAACTTCTCCTTGAAGGTAGAAAGAGCAAAATTATATGCAATTGTAAACTCATAAGAATGCCTCCACATAAGTTAAAAAGCCCAAACCAAAAAACTCCAAATCCAAATGAGCTTCCAGAGTGTGTGCTCTTTCTCTCTCTTTGTCTTTTTTTGAGACAGTATCTCGCTTTGTTACCCAGGCTGGAGTCCAGTGATTGGAACGTGGCGCACTGCAGCCTTTAACTCTCAGGCTCAAACAGTTGTTTTGCTTCAGCCTCCCAGGAAGCTGGGACCACAGGTGCCTGCCACCACACCTGGATGACCAGAGCTCGTTCGAATTCCATATTATGTCTAGTTTACTCTCTGTCTGCTATTTTGGATCAAATTCTGCTAAACTGAATTTTCATCTAGTTTGTTAACAACTTTCCTTTCTGTGTCTTTCTCATGAAAATTTTAAGTGTTTTTTTTTTTTTAATTTTAGTTTCTTTGTTTAAGATAAGGAAGATACCATTTGTAATTCTTTGGGTAAGTTGTGTGTGTGTGTGCACTAGACTCATATTGTGTGATTTCTTTTCTCTAAGAACAACATTGCAAATTGTTATTTTTCTTATCCAAATTAATTCGGTGAAGTCACAGAAAATACATATTTCTTGAAAACTCTTAAAAATGAAATAGAATTTTATCTCACTTCCTTGTCCTAACTTTGCTCATTAACTAATTCATCTGTGGCTATCCTGATGCCACCTAACTTGAAAAAGAAATGAAGAGTAGGCATTCACAGCATGATTATTTGCCAGTCAAGCCTATTTTTAGTAGTCAACTTGTGTTTTTGTAAGTAAAAAAATTCCTCACTGAATATGTAATTTAACAAAAGATGAATGAGCTAGGAAGATTACTGAGAACAGGTAGTTTAAAATTATCAGACATAATTGACCTCTGGTGTATCTCAATTAACAATTCTGTTCTTTCATTTTACAATAGTGGTTCTCAAACTTTAGCATACACCAACCGCAACTAAGGGGTTTGTTGAAGCACAGATTGTTTGGCTTCATCTCCAGAGTTCATGATTTACAGACTAGGGTGTGGGTTGGATAATTTGCATATCTAGCCGGTTTCCAGGTGATGCTGGTCTGGGACCACACTTTAAGATCTACTGTTCTGAGCGTGGCTGTCTCCTCTCTCCGCCATGGCGTGTGCTCGCCCACTGATATCGGTGTATTCCGAAAAGGGGGAGTCATCTGGCAAAAATGTCACTTTGCCTGCTGTATTCAAGGCTCCTATTCGACCAGATATTGTGAACTTTGTTCACACCAACTTGCGCAAAAACAACAGACAGCCCTATGCTGTCAGCGAATTAGCAGGTCATCAGACTAGTGCTGAGTCTTGGGGTACTGGCAGAGCTGTGGCTCGAATTCCCAGAGTTCGAGGTGGTGGGACTCACCGTTCTGGCCAGGGTGCTTTTGGAAATATGTGTCGTGGAGGCCGAATGTTTGCACCAACCAAAACCTGGCGCCGTTGGCATCGTAGAGTGAACACAACCCAAAAACGGTATGCCATCTGTTCTGCCCTGGCTGCCTCAGCCTTACCAGCACTGGTCATGTCTAAAGGTCATCGTATTGAGGAAGTTCCTGAACTTCCTTTGGTAGTCGAAGATAAAGTTGAAGGCTACAAGAAGACCAAGGAGGCTGTTTTGCTTCTTAAGAAACTTAAAGCCTGGAATGATATCAAAAAGGTCTATGCCTCTCAGCGAATGAGAGCTGGCAAGGGCAAAATGAGAAACCGTCGCCGTATCCAGCGCAGAGGCCCCTGCATCATCTACAATGAGGATAATGGTATCATCAAGGCCTTCAGAAACATCCCTGGAATTACTCTGCTTAATGTAAGCAAACTGAACATTTTGAAGCTTGCTCCTGGTGGGCATGTGGGACGTTTCTGCATTTGGACCGAAAGTGCTTTCCGGAAGTTAGATGAATTGTATGGCACTTGGCGTAAAGCTGCTTCCCTCAAGAGTAACTACAATCTCCCCATGCACAAGATGATCAATACAGATCTCAGCAGAATCTTGAAAAGCCCAGAGATCCAAAGAGCCCTTCGAGCACCACGCAAGAAGATTCATCGCAGAGTCCTAAAGAAGAACCCACTGAAAAACCTGAGAATCATGTTGAAGCTGAACCCATATGCAAAGACCATGCGCCGGAACACCATTCTTCGCCAGGCCAGGAATCACAAGCTCCGGGTGGATAAGGCGGCCGCGGCAGCAGCAGCACGAGAAGCCAAATCAGATGAGAAGGGAGTTGCAGGCAAGAAGCCTGTTGTAGTAGGTAAGAAAGGAAAGAAGGCTGCTGTTGGTGTTAAGAAGCAGAAGAAGCCTCCAGTAGGAAAAAAGGCAGCAGCAGCCAAGAAACCAGCCCTTGAAAAGAAGCCAGCAGAAAAGAAACCCACTACAGAGGAAAAGAAGCCTGCTGCATAAACTCTTAAATCTGGTTATTCCATAAAGGTCAAATCATTTTGGACAGCTTCTTCTGAATAAAGACCTGATCGAACAGGCAGAGAAACAAACAAACAAACAAAAAAAAAAAAAAAAAAAAAAAAAGATCTACTGTTCTAAGCAGTGAGGTCAGTCCCGTCCCCTACCCCCGCACCTCCCATAGCTAATGTGTGAAACAATTTATGTTATTCTTTTTGTGCTTAAAAATATTGGTTGCTGCTTCTCTGAAAGAATTATTTTAAAGATTTATTTTTTCCTCTCCTGAAGATTAGAATTTAGGGAGAGGACAGTTTTGTCACTTAAAGGCTAATCTTGGGAACACACGAAAAAATTGTATCAAACACAAAGCCCTCTTTCTCATGTAGGAGAAGCTTTCAATTTTGTTTCAAAGGCCTCTACATTTTGTATATCTTTATGCTTCTTTATTGTTGACAAATTAATCCATATTCACATAAATAAAACTATTTAAAACTACAAATGAGTATCTGTACCAGATTCAGCCAGTGGTGCTATAGTATTCCACATAGAATTTTGAAAATCATATCAAATAGCAAAATAGTCTCACTTTTATATGTATATTTTTGACAGAATGTTAAAAGAGAATTTCACCTTTTGCTTTCTAAGGGTGCTTCTCCATTTTCTTAGACAGTGGTCTCAGATGCTTCCTGTTATAAAATAACACTTCAGTAAATTTCTGTAGTGACTTTTCCTTCTATCTTTACAGACTTCTGTTGCCTACAGGACAGATATCAAACTCAGGGAAAATGATGGAGTAGAGTGTATATGTTTAATATCAATTGATAAATGTACTGTTAACTGCTGCGGGCTATAGATATCCTCTTTTTATATAAAGGTGGCCAAAAACATACCCAATTTAGAACAGTTTTATTAATCCACTCTGTAATGGCTTAAGCTATACAAAACTTATGAATTGTAACTTATTTTGTTAGAGGAACTCTGAAATTTCTTAGGTGATATTTCTTTACATGCGACAAGCTTGAAATAATTACAGCGTTAAAATTATTTTGGCCGGGTGTGGTGGCTCATGCTTGTAATCCCAGCACTTTGGGAGGCTGAGGTGAGTGGATCACCTGAGGTCAGGAGTTTGAGACCAGCGTGGCCAACATGGTGAAACTCTGTCTCTACTAAAAATACAAAAATTAGCTGGGCGTGGTGGCATAAGCCTGTAATCCCAGCTCCTTTCAAGGTTGAGACAGGAGAATCGCCTGAACCTGGGAGGTGGAGGTTGCAGTGAGCCGAGATTGTGCCACTGCACTCTGGCCTGAGTGACGGAGCAAGACTCCATTTCAAAAAAAAAAAAAAAAGATTTAGGAGAAATAATAAATATTTCATGGCATCTCAAAACCTATATTTTAAATAGGTTCAGGGTTAGCTAGATCTAAATAATTCAGAAATTGAATTCACTGCATTTTTATTTTTACAGGGTTCCCTGTGGCATATAAAAATGGCTACAGACTTTTTCTACCCCTATATGTGCATTACTTTATATTGTGACTTTCCACTTTCCTCATATCAAAGAGTGGAGGCTGTTTGTTGATTCTTTGGCTCAGAACATGGCATGCAACTTGCTTTGGACAATGAGGAAAATATGTCACAAGGATAAGCTTTTAAAATGCCATTCAGTGGGGCTTGTTATTTTGCTGAGTGTGGAGCTTCAGGTACATCATGCGAATGAACACAGGCTAGCCTGGTGGAAATTAAGAAGCAATGTAGAAGAGAACTGAAGCATCTTGGTTTCTCTTGAGCTAAGCAGCTAGGCATGTATGTTAGCCCACGCTAGACCAAAGATCAGCCCATGAGTTGAATCTGACCCACCAGCTTCTTGTGTAAATGAAGTTTCATTAGAACACAGCCATGTCTCTCTAGGTCCATATTGTCCGTGGCTGCTTTTGCACTAAAGGAGTAGAGTTGAGTGTCTGCAAGGGAGACCTTAGGGTCTCATACATGAAAGGTTTGCAGACCTCTGCTGTAGACCATTCAGGCTCAGGTAAACTGGCTCAAATCAGAACCGTCCAGCCAGCCCACAAAATCATAAACATTAATACGTATTTGTTGTTTAAAGCTGCTACATGTCTGTTTCTTTTTTTCTTTCAGAATGCAGCATTAAGTAACACTAACTGAAACTAAGTGATAACTATCTCTAACTCTACCACCTCAATCCTAAGTTTCACTTTTGTCTTTCTTAATAAAAAATGCCCATTCTCTGATGCTCTTAAGCTTGGTGGTTTTTTCATAAGCTCAGTGAGCATAAAAGGTGGAATAATCTTAGAGATTATTTTGTGAAATCACTCCAGTTTGTGGCCAAGACAGTAAAACCCAGGGAGAGTAATTTAAGGCTGTGCAGATAGTAGTCTTTGCCAACTGACTGGCAGTAAGCATTTCACTTGTGAAATTCAAACCTTTCTTCCTTTCCAGTTTGATTGTAAAAATGCCTTGATTTGATTATCTGAAGAAGTGATTCAACATTTGTTTAGTTATTATTGAAGCAACTTGAACTTCTTCCATATTATTTTTTCTAGCAGGTGGATTGAAAATAGGGAGATGTAATGACTTGTGGTCACTGAGAGTTCTGCTATGATGGTGTTTGAGAGGATATTTTAGAGAAACGACCTTTCATCCTTAATCACATCAGAATGGGTAGCTTGGTCTAATGGGGTAAAGTCAATGGCTATGTATAATTCTTTTAATTGCTTTTTTCCCCCAGTTTCCCTGAGTAACTCTGATAAACTTTAGATACATGCTTTTATTAATTAGATAAATTCATTAACTGGTTTGCATTTACCTTCCTCAAAAACCTTTATTTGGATTGTATGGCAGACACTTGGAATGCAAATTGCCACAACTCTTTTGGTCACTTGCCTGCCTGCCCGCCCGCCCGTGCGTCCGTCCGTCCGTCCGCCCGCCCGTGCGTCCTTCCTTCCTTCCTTCCTTCCTTCCTTCCTTCCTTCCCTTCCTCCCCCCTCCCTCCCTCCCCCCTTTCTCCCCTCCCTCCCTCCCTCCCTTCCTTCCTCCCTTCCTTCCTTATTCTGATTTTATTGTACTGATTGTCACATTCATTATAGTTCTTGTTTCTGTCTTCTTCTAAGCTTGTCAATCTTAAAAGCACCTGTAATTTTCCTTTGTTTTTTAAAATTTTATATTTGGTTTGGCAGGTACATATGAAGGTTTGTTACATAGGCAAATTCATGTCACAGGGGCTTGTCAAACAGATTATCTTATCACCCAGGAATTAAGCCCAGTCCAGTACTCAATAGTGATCTTTTCGGCTCCTCTCCCTCCTCCCACCCCCTCCTTTAAATAGACAGTAATGTCTATTGTTTCCATCTTTGTATTCCTAAATTCTCATCATTTAGCTGGCATTAAGAAGCTAGAACATACGGTATTTGGTTTCTATCCTTTAGATATTTCAAATGAGATTATATGATGACACTCTTCTCAACTTGCTTTAGATTATGTGGACTAGGCTTGGCCAATTAAATCCTCCCCTCTTGGATATAGTATGCGATTTTCCTTATTCCTTAAATGATTTCATGATAGGCTGTTATGTTTGTTGTTTAATTTGCTTAAATATTTTCCCTTTAAAGGACAAATTAAGGTATTTTTCTATGACAAGTAGGATGTCAATGAAATCTTCGTGTTTGCGCTGGTACTAATTTCTGATATTTCTGTGGAATGGTCTCCCAGAAGCAGACTGGCTGGCTTAAAGTGTATTCACATATGAAGTTTTATATTTCTTCCTAGCTAAATTGCCAGTTTATATTATTTGTTCTTTTTTTTTTATGTTGAGATACTTTTTTTTCTGATAACTTTATAGGAACTTTTGATGTAATATGGATATTACATGCTTGCTTTGTAGGGTGCATATAGGTTCATTGTTTTTGTAGATTTTAATCTTTGCTTATGGTATTTGTGTTAAACTGAATTTTAAATTTGGTGACCTTAGTTTTTATGGTTTTTATCTTGCTTACAGAGTTCTTCACCTAAATCATATAAATTACCACTGTATTTGTTGCAATATTCATTTTATGTTCGCTACTTAGAATTTATGTTTAGTTTTAAATGAGCACAACTTATTTTTTCTCAAATAGCCAATTGTCTGTCAGCCTTTACGAAATGGCTCTTTCTTTATTGATAAGAATTTGTATATCAAATTCTCAATGAATATGAAAATATAAGCCTGTGTTGATTTTTATGCTTATTTCTGAATTAGCAATAAGCCATTTTAAATACTGAGTCTTTAAGTTTTGAGATTCCTTAATCTTTTTTTTTTTTAAATGTATAGATTTGCTTTGAGTACTTACTTTCCCATATGAACTTTAAAATCAGTAAGCCATTCTCCAATCAAAAAATAAGTAAGTACCAGAAATTGGATTGGGATTTTATTGACTATAAAGATTTGGAGTGTTTGTTCTAGCCAGTTTCAGATTGTTATTATAGCATAAATAATGAGTCTCCTTGAAATGCATTAAAATACTGGCTAAAATAAATAAGCAGGTAAAACTAGAGTGTTATTCAAGTTTACCTATGAATGTATGCAAACTGCAAAAGCAAAAGAATCATTTAAAAAATAAATATATGGTTTTTCTTTGCCTTCTGCAAGATTAATTTTGAGCCTAAATATTATAGAACTGATGAGGAGAATGATAATTTTAAGCTTGGCTTCATTTTGATTCCATAGTTGGGGGTTTATACATCTGGAAACTACGGTCACAGATATATTTCTATAAGACTCAGAACGTAAAGGAAAACTCAAAGAAAATTGTTTCATTCCATTTCTATGAATGCTTGTTAATATCACTTTTTTTTCTGTGTTAATAAAAATGTCAGTGTATAAGGTTAGGTACACTTTTATTATGTATCAGGTTATTTTCTTCACAGTGTAGATTTGTTAAGTACATATTACAGTGTAATAAAATAGGTTGGCTGTAATTTTTTGCCACTTACTCTATGCATAGTTTAAAGTAAGTTACCTCTCACTTCCTAACTACTGTTAATATTGAGTGTTATATTTTCAGATAGCTTTCTTTAATTTACATGTGTATGCATTTCTCGAACAAAATGGCATTTGAATGTACATATGGTGTGCCACCTCAATTATTTTACTTCTACTTTGGGAGAATTTTTTATGTTAGAGCACGTAAGTCTTCCATGTTCTTTTTAACATCTAAATATAATTCCACATAGTAGATTGTTAGATACAATTTTAAAAATCGAGTCACTGAAGTTACCTTAATTTTTATTGTTTTAACCAGTGCTTTACTAAATGCTTTTGTGAACATTTCTTTGTGTGCATATTAAAGTATTTCTGAGGGATAAGTTTGTAGCAGCAACATACGTGGATCTATGTTTGTGTACATTTTAAATTGTGACTGATTCTGACAAATGTGCTCCAAAATGGTTGTGATATTTTATATTCTTGCCAGTAGTATAAAGTCATGACAGCAGTGAATTTTAGCAGTTATTAAAATTTATGCTATGCTGATGATAAATTTAAATTCCCATGGTTCCTAATGATTTTATCATTTCAAATGTTTGTTTGAAATTTGTATTTCTTCTGTGAATTTCTTATTAATATATCCCGGAAACATTTATATTTATTTTAAAAAATTGTAGACATCTTTATGCAGTATAATTAAGAGATTTTTATGATTCAAAATTTGGCCTTTTAAAAGTCAAATTATAAATTTTTATGGTTTTGGGATTTAGTTTTGTTTAAGGCCTTCCCTATCAAAATATAATTTCATATATTTTTTTCTAAAAGTTTATACTTTGATTGTTTACATCCCGATATTTATTTATTTATTTATTTTTTGGGTTAGGGTGTTAGTCACCCAAGCTGCAATACAGTGGCAAGATCATGGCTCACTGCAGCCGCAAACTCCTGGGCTCATATGATCCTCCCACTTCAACCTCCTGAGTAGCTGGGATTACAAGTGCATGCTACCATGACCTACTAATTAGAATTTTTGTTTTTTAAGAGACAGGGTCTCACTATGGTGCCCTGGTAGTTTCTGAACTCATGGGCTCAAGTGACCCTCCTGTTTCGTCCTCTCAAGGTACTGGGATTACAGGTGTGAGCCACCACTCTCAGATCATTTAGAGCCTTAGTATGGCAGGAATTAATTTTTCTAAATGAATTGTAATAGAGATCTATCTTTGTTTTTTCAAGTTTTTCAAGTGTATAGCTGACTATTTTAATGCAATCTTCCCTAATTTTCTGAAATGTCACCATGATTATATATTAATTCTTTGTATGTGTATAGGTCTGCTTTGCGCTGTTTAGGGTGATTTATCTACTTCACCATTCTTCAGGGTTTCAAAACTTTCTGTTATGTTTTGGTATTTGGGTGGTGAAGTGAATCATTCTTTCTTTATTCTTTTTTATTTCTTTAAGATTTTATTGCGTATTTTGCCCATTTACTTTTTCAGTTGAATTGTGGAATAACTTTGTAAAGTTCAATAAAATTTAAGTTTGCATTTGATTAAAATTACATTGGTTTTATAGATTTATTTGAAAAAAATGAATAGGCTTATGGTACTTTTACCTTCAATCCAAAACATGGTGTTCCTCTCTCTGTGTTCAGATCTCATCTTATGCCCATGGATTAAGTTTAAATTGAATAACTTTGTTTATATATCTCTTGAATATTAATTCTCATGTTAATTCTTAGGTATTTGCTAGCTTTTGTTTTTAATATAAATGGAATCTTTCTTAAAGAGTACTTCAGCCAAAAATTGTTGTACTCTTGCTGAAATATTAAACTGCTATTATGTCTAGTCTGCAAGTTTCAGAATACATTTTAAGGTATAAGTGGTTTTGAAAATGGTTTAACAATCAAGAATGTAGTATTTCATTTTTCTGTCATCAAAAAGATCCTGTCTGATACTTGTTTGAAACTGTCAATATATGTAATTGTCATTCCCTTTTTTTATATCTTCTTGTTCTGTATTCCATGTCTTCTCTGTAATTGGCACTCATCAGAAGTCATGAACTTTGCATGCATCTCTCAATTTTTCTCCGTCCTTTGGGAGAAAGAAACTCATCTTACAGAGTATAGTAATTTTATCGTACTTGGGAACATCTTACTTGTTTGAATGCCTTATTATAGTTCAAGAGTAAGAACTATAAGTAAAATCTGACTTGAATAATCATATTTTTTCCAACCCTTTGGTATTGTCTCCTCTCAGATGTGGCACCACCAATGCAGTGTTTGTGGCATGATAGTTGTAAACAGTTGTGTATTCATAAAAACGTTTTACTCTAATTTTTTTTGCATCTCGTATATCTTATCAATATACTTTCTATGTTGTGGTATTGTTAAAGTCTTGGGCATAGTTATTCTGGGCATAGTTATTTCTTGGGTACAGCCTAGAAAGTAGCATTTGGATATTTGAAATCTGATGATTAAATGGCACAAGTAAAATTGAAGTCAACAGTTCTACTACTTTAGCCTTAATTTTACCTGAATTTAGTATTACATCTACTGTTATCGGCACTTAGCTTTCTTATGCCTCATTTTCTTAGCCACTGGTATATAAACACCAAAACACAATTCTTAAAGATATAAAAATAAGAACTCATGTTTTCAAACACTTAATAAATTCGAAGTACACTTAATTCCTAATGTTGATGCTATATTCTAACTTCTTTTTTGAGATAAAGAGTGTTGCTTTTTCACCCAGGCTGGAGTGCAGTAGTGTGATTTTGCCTCACTGCAACCTCCATTTTCTGGGTTCAAGTGTTTCTCTTGCCTCAGCCTCCCAAATAGCTGGGATTACAGGTGTGCACCACTATGACCAGCTGATTTTTGTATTTTTAGTAGCGACGGGGTTTTGCCATGTTGACCAGGCTGGTCTCGAACTCCTGATCTGAAGTGATCCGCCCACGTCAGCCTCCCAAAGTGCTGAGATTATGTGCGTGAGCCACCGCACCTGGCCTATTTTTTGACATTCTAAGTGCAGTACAATGTAGAGTCTTTAAAAGCATGGATAATGTATTTCCATTTTTAGTCACTAAGGAACACCCATAGTGAAAGGGTAATTAGTTTCCCTTCATTATGAAATATTAGGTTGTGATGTTATATGCAGAAATTTTGTTTAATGATAAACATAACAGCTTGGGATTTGACATGGTGACAATGGCTAGAAAAGTGAGGCTTAAATGCTTTTCACAAGCTGTGCTTGCTTTATTCACGCAGAATTGCTGTCTTTGCTGACTTCTGGTTTCTTGCTTCGACAAGAAACAAGAGAAAGCATCTGTAGTTTCTAACGCTAATGTTAGTCTAATCATGAAGCCAGCACACCTTTGTGTCATATAACACAAAGTTATTAATCAACTCCCCAGTGTCTCTTGCAGAAAGAATAAAAAGAAGTATTTTAAAAATTATGTATTCTATAAATATATTCTTACTGCCCACTTCTAGGGTTTTCATTTGTTGAGCATCAGTTTACTAGGTAATTTACAGACTTCTAAAATCTTTGTAATTATAGTATAGAATACATTTTGTTATCCCTATTTTACAGAAATGACTATTTTTTAATAGTTGTGAAAATTATAGAACAGTTTTGGGGCTCTGGTCAGTGTAATGTTCTCAAACAGAGAATTTGCCTTTGATTCTGGTATGCAAGTAGTTTAGGGAAGAGTAATTCAATCCCTTTGGGGATTAAGTTGATCTGCAGCAATATTAAGTTTTTGGGAGAGCTGTTGTATTTCTAGTGGTCCTTACTTCAATAGCATAGCCCTTCGCGAGCTCCAGGTGAAAGCTAAGAGTGTTTACTAAGCTCCTTCACTCTCCCAATTTTTTTTTTTCTCAGTTCCATGAGCCACTGAACTCCCTACTGAACTCTTCTCAACTCTTCAGCCTTTGAGTTGGTGTTTCCTGTGTGGCTTTTTACTCTCTTAGCCAGCACACACACACACACACACAAAGCCTATGTGTATAAATAGAACTACTATATGACCCAGAAATCCCACTACTGGGTATTTGTCCAGAGCAAAGGAAATCAGTATATCAGAGATATTTGCACCCCTGTCTTTATTGCAGCACTATTCGCAAGTCAAGATATGAAATCAACCCAGGTATGCAATACCAGATGAATGGGTAAAGAAAATGTTACACACACGCATGCACACACACACACACACACACACACACACACACACACACACACACAGAGTGAAATGCCTTTCAGCCATAAAAAGAATGGAAACCTGTCATTCCTGTCATCCATGGTAACATGGATGGAATTGGAGGACATTATGTTAAGTGACATAAGCCTGGCATATGCATGTTCTCACTCATGTAGAAGCTAAGAAAGTAGATCTCATGGAAGTAAAAAGTAACACAGAGGATACTAGAGGCTAGGAAGTGAGAGGGGAAGGGGAACATAGGGAGATATTTCTTAAGAGATAGAAAATTATAGCTCTTTAGGAGGAATAAGTTCTACTGTTCCATAATACTGTAGGATGGCTGTAGTTAATAATGTATATATTTTCTAATAGCTAGAAGAGGATATTGAATGTTTCCAAAGCAAAGAAATAGTATTTGAATGATTGATATGCTAATAACCCTGATTTGATCACTATACATTTTATGTATCAAAAAATCACTAGGTATGCCATAACATGTACCATTATTTTGTGTCAATTAAAAAGTAGAATTTTTTAAAAAGTCAATGACTTGAGGAAAAATATAATGATGAATTTGGGAATTACCGCTCTGTACTTCCCATCTCTCAGGGATATCATCTGTCAAGTTCTTGAAACTTTGGTTGCACATTGCCTTCAGGTTTTAAATTAATTAGCTAATTTTTTTTTAATATACAGGATTTCTAGTTGTTTTCAGCAACAGATGGCCAATTGCAGCTAGTCCTCTATAGCTGTAAGTGGAAGTCTTTCCTGGAGTCCTCCTTCTGGAAGCTTATGGATTTTGTTCTGGAAACAAATCCCGGTATTATTTTGAATCACATTGATTGGGTTATTGCTTATATTTTACCAATAGCAATTAACAATCTGTGAAAGCTGAAAGTATATAGTGCTTCTAGAATATATCTCTTACATGGTAAGCTTTGTCCATCTGACAGGCAGTTGACAGGTACTCACTTCCAAAGCTGCTGCTGCTAATGTGTAACTAGAAAAATGACACACAGTAAGATTAGGTGATAAGAACTCAGGAGCATTTCCTAACCCATCTTCTGGTTGTAATTTAGAATATACTAGATCTTTTAAAATATTTTTTTGAGAAGTTTTTTGGAGAGATGGAGTTTTGCCATGTTGTCCAGATGCAGTATTTCAAGGCTGTTGTGTATGTAACATAAAGACAATGAGAAAATTTGACAAATTATTTCATATCGGATTTGTCTCAGTAGGCAAGCCATGATGCACTAGATGAAACAGTGATAATGAACAAGGCTATATATTAGAATCACTTGGGGAGTTTGGACTGTAGATCACAGTTCAGGTTTGTATTCATCTGGGGTGAGATACGAATATCTTCCACTTCGTATTCCTGATTATCTGAATGCCATGGTGTTAGCCAAGGTGTCCTCTTCTCTGTAATATTTTCTTTTACATTTCTGGACTCTCCTTTTCTCTCCTCTGAATTTTCAAGTTTACAATACCCTCAGGGCACTGAGGTCTATAGTAATTTCTTATTAAATCATCTTTTTTTCTTAATTCAACTTTTAATGTTTTCACATTTTTCATTCAGTTATGTTCAATCATATATCCCAATTGATGTTTAGCATACTTTATAATATTATCATTATAGTTTTTCTTGTGTCATTTATTATCTAATCTATGGTCTTACGCACCACCTAAATTGTCAACCCTTTGATTAGGGACCATATCCTGTATTTATTTTGTAAAATGATAGACAGAGCCCTGTCCCTAGTAAACAGAACATTCTTAAAGATGAAAAACAAGCGAAACAGTATCATCCAAGGAAGGCACCACTTTTATGGAAGAAAATACTTTGATAAGCCACTTATAATAGAATGGAAGTATTTGATGATGGGCCACTAAGGCTGAAGACTACCCCTGAGAGAGTCAATGCAATTGCTAAATGTCTTTATTTTTATTTTTAGAGACAGGGTCTCATTCTGGCATCCAGGCTGCAATGCAATGGCACAGTCTCAGCTCACTGCAGCCTCGACCTCCTGGGCTCAATTAATCTGCTCACCTCAGCCTCCCTAGTAGCTGGGACCACAGGTGCATGCCACCACACCTGGCTAATGTTTGTATATATTTTTTCCTTTTTGGAACAGTGGGATTTTATCATGTTGCTTAGGCTGACCTCGAACTCCTGCGTTTAAGCTATCTGCCCGCCTTGTTCTTGCAGAGTGCTAGGATTACAGGTGTATGCCACTGCACCTAGTGTTGACTTCAGAATGGAGACAAATACAGGGGAGATGGGAAAGCAAAGAATGGATAAGACAGATGTAAATCGAGAGAGAAAACAAGACAGTGGGGTGTGTCTGAGCAACCAGCATAGTCAGGTGGCTGGAGCCATTTTAATAAAAGGGCATCCCATTGTTCAACACCCACTTATGAGTGAGAACAAATGCTATTTGGATTAGGAGAAATACCTAATGTAGGAGACAACGGGATGGAGGCAGCAAACCACCATGGCATGTATATAACTATGTAACAATCTTGCAAGCTCTGCACATGGACTCCAGAACTTAAAGTATAATAAAATAAATAAATAAATAAATAAATAAATAAAAGGGCATCCTTTTTCATTCTAAGTTATCTTGCTACACTTAAAAAAAGTAATAAGCTGTTTCACCTAAGAAATCAGTAAAGAAGTTTGCTATATATTACCCTATAAAACCTACCATTTAGTTTAGTTTTTTTCTTTGTTTCCATTTTAATGAAAGATGGACAAGTGAAGGCAGTGGACAGGGTGCTGCTTGAATTGAGCTAATTCAGTAAAAGCCAGGACTTGGAGTCAGAACTGACCACTTGTCAGCCTCTGTATAGACATCTCAGATATACAATATCATGCAGATAAATCAAGCCAATTTCATTTAGATCTTAAATTCCTTAAGCTTTAAGACTTTAAAAATCAAGGTCTTAAACTATTGCAGGGGATATAGAAATGATTGCTATTTCTTAGCTGGTGGAAGGAGCATGTGTATATATTTATGGCAGACTGCCTGGGGTTAAATCCTAGATCCACCATATGAGCTTGGGAAAGTTACCCAGTTTATCTTTGCCTCAGATTTCTTAACAATGGAGGTAGTAATAGTCCCAAACTCAGAAGGTTGCAATGAAGATAAACATGAGTTAAGACACTTAAATCCTTTAGCCAAGTACTTGGCACATGCAGGAATGCAAACACTGTTAACAACCATCATCATTTTTACTACTGTGGTGTAGATCTCAGCTCTGCTTTGCATCAGAGTCACTTGTGGCATCTGAAAAAATGTACATGCTCAAGAGTTCTAGCCCACACCGATTAATCAAAATTTCTGGCATTGGAAAGTGGGCATTTATAGAAAAAAAACTCACAGGGATCCTGAGAGGCAGTCAGCTCTGCAGAGCACTTCTGGGTTATGTTTGCAGGTAGAAAAATGTGAAGGTAAGTGTAAATGGCCCTCTCCTACAGAAATTAGATCACTAGAGACACATAATTCAAGCTACCAATCCCTGAACTCATTAGTATGAAAATGAGTACTGTCCAGAAGTCTTTGGCTGTCAGATGGAGATGTGAGAAACCAGCAGTTGAACACCTTTCTGGGTCTAGCTGGGACCAACCTTGAGGAAGGAATATTTGGCATTCTAGGTGGTTCTTACTGAAAGAAAGTGGCATTTTTCTCTCTGCTTTGAGGAATAATTCAAGGATCTAGAGGACCTAATTGATGTCTATAATGATAAATATTTACATGACAATTCAGAGCTGTCTTTTTTCTTCAGTGTGAGCCTGTTACTGCTTTATAGGATTTTGCAATTTAGAAGACTAGAGTGACAGTAGCAATTATGTAGTGACCTTTCGGTGGGCCGTAGACTTTTCCAGATAGTTGTGATTTTCTGGAATCCTTCTTGCTTGACGCTGACTAAGTCTGATACCTGACCACATGTATGTGCTTGTAAGTTTGTGCTCAGATTCTTCAGTGGTTCTTTATGATTGCGTTTCCAGGGTAATAAGGATAAAACTTGGTGGCTGGCATTCAAGATTCTCTAGTGCAGGCGTCCCCAAACTATGGCCCGTGGGCCGCATGCGGCCCCCTGAGGCCATTTATCCGGCCTTCCGCCGCACTTCAGGAAGGGGCATCTCTTTCATTGGTGGTCAGTGAGAGGAGCACAGTATGTGGCGGCCCTCCAACGGTCTGAGGGACAGTGAACTGGCCCCCTGTGTAAAAAGTTTGGGGACACCTGCTCTAGTGTGAGTCTCAGTTGCTTTACTCTTACTTTAGCCAGTTGAGCCTATTCCTGATATACCAAACACTTGGAAGATAGAGGTGATGTGGTTGTTGCACTTAGCCCAGCTGACTCACTGCTCCTGATCTTTCCCCTGGCCTAATAGTAATAAGAAGGCAAAAACTTGTCTTAATAAGAATTTTAGGCACAACCATGTACTCCAGTATCTATCCAATTATCATTTAGAGGAGGACAGAAGACTATAATGGTTAAAACCATGTCCTTTGGAGATAGATTTTCCTCAGGATGTTCCTTAACCTCTTTATGCTTCTATCTATAAATGGGGATTAAATCATAGTAAGTAATGTTGGACTCTGATCTTAATATTTGACTTACTCTTTACCATATTGATTACATAGTTTGACTTTTTCTCTTCCTGGGGTTGTCAAAAGTGAAAGGAATAATTCTAACCCTTATTATTTTAACCAGTAGTTGTTGTTTTTTTTAACTTTTATCTATAAGGGCATTTTTTTTTCTGCAACTGGTCTATTATTACTTTTCTAGAATATAAACAAGTCCCTCGTTGCTATGTTCTGGAGGAATTTTGGGTTTCATATCTGGTTTCTAAAGTACAGCAAAGAAAGGAAAATCAGAGTCTTATGCTCTGCTGGTATGTCCTTAATCTTTAGTTTTTTCCTCACTTTCTTTGTTTGGATCATTTTATCGTTTCTGCAAAACTAGAGCTTTGCTGCTTAAAATCATCCCTGCACTCTTAGGCATTGGCCAGCCCAAGCATGCTATTGGTTCTTGACATGATTTGCCATATCTCATCTTGGAATTCCCGTGTGTTGTGGGAGGGGTGCGGTGGGAGGTAATTGAATCATGGGGACAGGTGTTTCCTGTGCTGTTCTCGTGATAGTGAATAAGTCTTAGGTGATCTGATGGTTTTATAAGGGGGAATTTCCCTGCACAAGCTTTCTCTTGGCCTCCTACCATCCATGTAAGGTGTGACTTGCTCCTCCTTGTCTTCCACCATAATTGTGAGGCCTCCCCAGCCACGTGGAACTGTAAGTCCGTTAAATCTCTTTCTTTTGTAAATGGCCAAGTCTCGGGTATGTCTTTACCAGCACGTGAAATGGACTAATACAGTTCTCCACACATATTTCTCCACTCCTGTTTCCTTACTGTATTAGTACCTGCCATCACACTTCTAGATACTGTGGTCTGCTTGAGGACTTCCAGAAGATTTTCTCTGCTGCTAAAGAATGCATCTCTGCCTGTGCACATGGCTGGCCAAAAGTGCAGGAGAATTGACATTGCCCAACCAATAGATATGCCATGTCCCTTCCTCCTCAAGGATAAATATAGGGCTTTCCAGTGGGACTGAGGTCTAGAAACTCTCTGTATTGAATGCCTTCCCTTCCTTCACTGACTTCCCCACTCCCTCAGGGTTCTTTCCCTCCCCAAATAAAATACTTGCACTTCAGTACTTATATCAGCTTCTGGGGAATCCCATGCTCAGTCCTACATGTTCTTCCAATAGGTAGCATAAAGGTTGGAGTGATGAAGTCCAGTTTGATCTGTTCTGCAGGTGCAGCAAGTACTGGGGACTGGTTGCCACCATTACAGCATTAGTTGGTGCTGTAGACTGAATGTGACTGACCCCTGAAATTCATATATTGAAACCCTAATCCCCAATGTGATGGTATTTGGAGGTGGGGTATTTGAGAGGTAATTAGGTCATGAGGGTGGAGCCCTCATGGAGGGATTAGTGCCCTTGGAAGAAGAGGAAAAGGTGAGACCCTCCTTTCACCCCCCAGCCTCTGTGCATATACCAAGCAAAGGCCATGTGTGGACATACCATGAAGAGGCCCTCACCAGTCACCAAATTTGCCAGCATTCTGGTCCTGAACTTCCCAGCCTCTAGAACTATGAGAAATAAATTTCTATTGTTTAAGCCACCCAATTTAGAGTATCTTGTTATAGCAATTTGGAATGACTAAAGCAATTGGTGACAGAAGTGATATGGGAGGTAACACCAGGTAAAGACTTTATATACCATGTAAAGAACAAAAATGCCTAAAAGGCTAGGTGCAGTAGCTCACACTTGTAATCCCAGCACTTTGGTAGGCCAAGGTGAGTGAATCATTTAACGTCAGGAGTTCAAGACCAGCCTGGCCAAAATGGTGAAACCCCATCCCTACTAAAAATTCAAAAATTAGCTGGGTGTGGTGGTGCATGCCTGTAATCCCAGCTACTTAGGAGGCTGAGGCAGGAAAGTCACTTGAACCCAGGAGGTGGAGGTTGCAGTGAGCTGAGATCGTGCCACTGCACTCCAGCCTGGGTGACAGAGAGACACTCTGTCTCAAAAGAAAAAGTGCCTAAGGGATAAATGCATCTTTGCTTTTCTGTTTGGAGGCCTCTTCCTTGTATTACTCTGGATTGAGTATCTTGGCTGCGTCACAGATTATGCAGAACAAATTACTAGAAATAGATGCCAAATAGATATGTCATTCTAGGTCTTTAAAAATGACATATCCCAGTCCTATGTATATGAGGACTAAACGACTGAAAAATTCCGTGCAGATTACTGTATACATGTCTTAAATCTCCTCTCTGGCCCCATCAACCCTTCAAGGAGTCTCTATTTCCCACTGCTTGTGGGCATTCAGAGACTATATTTGGACTCCTTCCCACAGATGCAAACCCATTTTGTCTATTACTATTATATATCCTTGACTTCAGTGAATTTGGAATGCTCATTTTTTTCCTCCCAAATACAGGATGTTCATTTTTTTTGTATGGCTATGTTTCCTACTGGTTTCCCCACCTGGATTTCCTTCTCATTCTTCTGTGCTAAACAAAATTCTGTTCTCCACTCAGGCTGCATCCACTGAGATAAATTTTAATTAGAAATAGAAAACTCAACTGATAGTGTTTAAATGAATAAGAGGTTTATTTATGTCATGCAACAAGAAATTTGGAATAGGATGTCTTAGGCTGATTGAATAGTATAATGGCTTTGTACCTCAGTTCCTTTTGTGCTTAAACTGTATTTTTTATTACCATGGTTCCAAAAGGCTGTTGTACCTCTAGGCATTGTATCCATGTTCCAGGCAGAAGAAAGGAAAATAATAAATGGCAAAAGCTAAATGCGAAAACATACACCTTTTTCCATTTTAGAAAACCTATCTAATGACTTCTGCTTAAGTTTCACTGACTGGAAGCCAGTTGCATGGCTAAACCCAGTTGTGGGGGATTCTGGAAGGATATCTTAACACTCTAGGCTCCCTTTCAGAGAAAATTTAGGAAAAATAAGGTTGTGAAAGATTTTTGCATAGCTAATTCACAGCATCCAAATATTCAGCTTTTTAAATTCTGTGAACTTCAGCAATACTTACTGATGGCAACCATTTTGTTTTTGTAATCATCTTTAATGATGTTACAGATGAAAAACTATTATAGATACATGTTTTAGCTTTTTGACTGCATTTGAAAAAAATGTATATTTCGTCTTGTCATATGACTAGCAACTACTACTTACATGTTTCTTGAAAATAAACATATGCCACTGAGGATGAATTAAGAAAATGAAGAGAAACTTGCAGGCAGGACTGGCCAGATCCATGATCATGTCACTGGCTCTTCCTCCTTCTTGCTAATACTAGCTAGGCCCCTGATTTCATGGATGAGAGCAGAGCTAAGTGCTAAGAGCTGAAGAGGAGATGTGAATAAAAAGCCTGTAGGAAGATGAGTATAGGATGTTTTTTGAAATTCTACTTTATTTCAGTGGTGTGTAAAGAAACAGTGTTTGATGTAATTCTCATTAGACAGTGAAGGAAGTCTATTGGTGGGTATTCAAAGAAAGTGATCAGCTTGTGTTAGATAATAGGGGAATGGTAGAAAATGAAGCTGGAATTGTCAGAAAGGTATACATTCCAAGTTAACTTCTTTCTACTGTTTCAGGATTAAAAAAAAATAAGGGAAATTATGTGTGTCAAAGGTTAGCCAATAGCCAGAATTATTTTTCTCAAATCTCTTTGGAAGGACATTAATTCAGAGTTCATCAAGGTTAATCACTTCTGACTATAAAGTAAATATCTAGGCAGTTTCTAGCAACGACAACATTTCGGGGTCTTAAAATGATTTTGTTTTACAGTGGAGCTGGATCTTTTCAGAATCAATTTGAGCAAGTAAAATCAAAGGCTGAAAAAATATAGCTTTATAAATAATCAAAGTCTTGACATTCTTTAATACTGCAGAACAGATAGCTCCACACTCTAATTACTGTTGTATGGTGTTTGAGTGTCTTTGGTGGTGTTAATTAAAGAGTGACTCCTACATTTCTTTTCAGGCCCTTTATCTGAGTGATGTGTATTAAGAGGCTGCAAAAATGGATATTATTTATGCTGGAAGGGAGAGTAGAAGGAAATTCTAAATGTAAGTATTGGAGCTTTTTATCCTTTTAGGTTCTTAGGTACAGGAGATGAAGTATTATATTTTAGGGGCTTTTCATCTTTTACTTATGGATTTTTTTCTTTGTTTAATATTACAATCTTGAACAGTTACGAAGCAGATATTACATGACTTTTCCTGGTCAACTCACAGTAAACCTAATAGAATGGAAATTTTACTTTTGAAGGCTTAGTGTAGTGGTTTCCAGCTTTTTCAGCTATGAGGAATTCTAAATTTTAAAAGTAAGAAATAAATTAATAGAAACGTACACATTTTATTACTTAATAGTATTTTTTTTGTAGTGGTTGGCATAAAAATGCTATGAAAATAATACTTTCACATAACTTATAATTTGTTAATCAGTAAAATCTGCATGAATTTGAAATGTAATAGCAAAGATATGTGTAAGACACATTGTTTATTCTATTACATTCAATGCTTAGTGCTACGTGAATTCAGATTATTGGGCTACCTTTTAGGATTCAGTAGAAATTATCTAGAAGATACCTTTCTAGAGAATCAGAAGAGAAGCTGAGGAAAACAGGAGATATGTCCAGAGGTGCTGCTAATTGTCCTGTGGTTTAAAGAAATTTTACAAACTTCAAATAAAAGACATTCAGCCTTAACATCCTAAATTTTTCTTGAGAAATGTTTACATTCAGTATGGTAAACCAAGTGAGAGACGTTCGCAGTAGACTGGTTCTTCTGAAGGCGAACTTGTCATTTGAGCTTCCTACAGTAGTTGGTACTATTTTAAATAATAGATATTTCAGAACATTAAAAAATAGATATTATACTCAGAAATATTTAGCCTGCTCTTAGAGCAAGTGCTAATTTCAGGGAGATTCATATTGAGGACATTTTGGCATTTATAGAAACTACTAAAAGTCTAAAACTAAGTGAAGTCATTGTTAAATGAAACTACTAAAAGTCTAGGACTAAGTGAGATCATATTCTATAGTGGTGGGCATAGGTTTTGGTTTGGGACTCAGACGTTGATGTATATTTTAGCTCAATATCTTTTTTGTTTGTTTGTTTTTGAGATGGAGTCTCACTGTGTTGGCCAGGCTGGAGTACTGTGGCATGATCTCAGCTCACTGCAGCCTCTGCCTCCTGGGTTCAAGTCATTCTCCTACCTCAGACTTCCAAATAGCTGGTATTACAGGCATGTGACACCAAATCTGGCTAATTTTTGTATTTTTAGTTGAGATGGAGTTTGGCATGTTGGCCAGGCTGGTCTTGAACTCCTGACCCGGCTAGCCTCCCAGAGTGCTGGCATTACAGGTGTGAGCCACCGCACCTGGTCAGCTATTTGTTTTATATCCTTTGTTAAAAGAAATCTCAGGTTTCTCAGTTTCTTCATGTGTAAAACTATTATTAGGATTTTTGTAGAGATTAAATATATTATGTTTAATGTATCTGTTACAGGTTTGGCACATTTTAGGGCTTATTAAGTTATCACTATTGTTATTCAATTTCATCTTTTCTAGTTACAGCAATAATTTCTGAAATAGAAGCTACGATTTCAGAGTTGGGTAGGTAAATGCTAGAAACACAAAGGCTGGTATTTTTCAGTATGGATATATTTTGCTAAGATTTTCAATAAAATCTTTTGGACAAGTCTTTTAGAATATGAATCCTATACAAATGTATTGGCTATGCACTTAAATAGTCAGTTTGAGGGAAATAGTTAATGTCAAAAGCCATGTGCATGAGATGCCTTGATGCTTCTGAAGTGGTCAGTGTTTAGACGGAGGAACTGCAAAGAAGCAAAGCACTGATATTTTAAGTAGTCTACCTCAGTGGTCCCCAACCTTTTTGGCACCAGGAACTAGTTTGTGGATGACAGTTGTACCATGGACCAGGAAAGAAAGGGAAGGTTTCGGGATGATTTAACCACATTACATTTATTGTGCACTTCATTTCTATTATTATTATATTGTAATATATAATAAAATAATAATACAACTCACCATAATGTAGAATCAGTGGGAGCCCTGAGCTTGTTTTCCTGCAACTAGAGAGTCCCATCTGGGAGTGACGGGAAACAGTGACAGATCACCAGGCATTAGATTCTCATAAGGAGCGTGCAACCTAGATCCCTGGCATGTGCTGTTAACAACAAGGTTCACGCTCCTATGAGAATCTAATGCTGCTACTGATGTGACAGGAGATGGAGCTTAGGTAGTGTTGCGAGTGATGGAGAGTGGCAATAATTACAGATGAAGCTTCACTCACTCCACCGCCACTCATCTCTTGCTGTGTAGTCCTGGTTCCTCACAGGCCATGGATGGGCACAAGTCCATGGCTCAGGGAGTTGGGGACCTCTGGTCTACGTGGTATTTTCTTTCTCATAGATACCGTATCCTTGCATATGAAACTTCTGGAGAGAAAGCAGCCCCGGCCTCTTATTTTCCTTCTACTTTTCTATATCTGTTCTCCTTAGAAGGCCAAGTCAAGAAAATGAAAAAAAAAATAATATATATATATATGAGACTGGTGATCTCCATTCATTTCTAAAATAAATATAGAACTAGGACAAAACAATGGACTTTAATAGATGGTTCTAATGATACTTAAACTAAAGAAGATAAATACTTACTTTAAAATGAAAGTTCAAAAGAGAATCAGTAATGAAAGTTAAACTGATTGCCAAGTAAGCAGAATGTACTTTAGTGGTACCATGGAGGAATTAGTTTTTTCTCAGTTGAGATGGAGTTGGAGTAATGACATTCACTTTCTTATTTCATATTATTACCTATAATATGTGCAAATGTTGCTGTGTAAAAATAGAAAACTAATTTAAAAATCTAATTGGACTACATCTTATCACCTGGTCTTGAAATAAGGACCAAACTAGAAAAGGTAGCTCTGCCTTTTTATTTTGGATACTGCAGAATGCATTTTGGACTTTTATAAGAAGTAACATGAATAATTCAGGGAATAGAGCATGATGCTGTTAAAAATGGTTGAAGAATAATACTGCAGAGGCAACTGGGTAAAAGTCCCTGAAAACTCACAAAGGTGTTTAATGTCTTCAATTATGTTTAAGGAATTCAGTGGTGAGGCCTGGGAAATGACTCACTCAGCTTGTCTGCTCACTCACTGACTCACTCAAATTCCTAAACAGAAATCTGGACTCTTTCTAAGTCATTACTTCAGCTCAGGAAACTTTAGGCAATTTCATTTTGCCTAACATGTGCTTGAGACTCCACAATGATGTGGGAGGAGGGAGTAAGTGAATTAAAGTAGAAATAAAGCTTACCTATAATAATGGGGTCTATAGGGATGAATATTTCCTATCTAAATGTATTTTCATTTTAGCAGCTAATTACTACCAATTTGAATCTATCTAAACAGAAATAAAGAAAAATGTTTTCTCCATTATAGCTTTATGAATGATATATATGTTGATGCCCAAGGACTTATTATTTTTAAGGCAATTATTTATACAGTTGACCCATGACAATGCAGAGGATAGGAACACCAACCCCTGTGAGGTTGAAAATCCCTGTATAACTTTTTTATTTTCTTCTTTTTTTTGAGACAAGGTCTCACTCTCTCACCCAAGCTGGAGTGCATTGATGTGATCTTGGCTCACTCACTGCAACTTCCTCCTCCCAAGCTTAAACAATCCTCCTACTTCAGCCTCCAGAGTAGCTGGGGCCACAGTCATTTGCCACCACACCCAGATGATTTTGCCCGGGCTTGTCTCAAACTATATATATATATATATAGTTTGTCTTAAACTAAAAAAGATAAATACTTACTTTAAAATGAAAGTTCAATTCCAGCCTCTATGCATTCTAAATACGGAATTGATTTACTTTATTTCTGTATTCCCAAAGCACAGTATAATGCTCATCACTAAATATGTACTTAATGGATATTTTAGTTGAATCTTCAAGTGTTTAAACATTTTTAGGGTGCTGTAAGTGCATAGAAATTTTGAAAAAAATCTAGAAACAAGGAAATATTCAAAGGTCCTTTTCAATACAGTGACAATAGATGTTTTTCTTGCTTTTGGAAGCTTTTGGAAACATTTTTATTGCTGTAGTGCAAAAAATTCTTGACTAAAACCTTTGATTCAGGAGTTCCATGTTGTTTCAGACAGACAAGTTAGGTTTATGTCAGCATATTATCAAATACAGTGTCTGGAGAGCTAAAATCCAGTTTGGCAATATTGTAAAAATTCCGGTATCGGTAGTGCTGCAGAAACAACTTGCAGAGTGAATCCTGATTCCATTATCAAGCTCTTTTGTGAGACCATTAAATATGACCAGGATCTAGCAGCTTTTCTTTAAGCTCCAGTGACAGCTGATGGACAGAAAATGTTAACTGGAGAACTTTCCAAGGAGAAAAGTAACTGTCTCATTCTGTGAGATTGTTTTACAACTATTGTTTGATAAAGAGAGGTTATAGCTACAGTAACAGTTGTAAAGGATGGTACAGATGAGTACCTTGCACTCTGGGTCATGGAATTTTTTTCCGTAGTTAAATAACTTGTACAATGAACAAGAACAACTTATGGGATGTCATGCAAAGGTAATTTTATTTTTTTCTCTACTAGTGTCTCTACATTGATTTGGTGGTTATAATTTGTCCTCTTGCCTGACTGAAAACCAGTCCTCATCTGATTACTCTTAGGAAATAGGAAGTCCTGTTGTCACTTAAGTCACAAACAAAATTTTGTTTTTGAAATTAAAAATGTTGTGTCTCATGTCTGTAATTCCAGCACTTTGGGAGGCCCAGGTGGAGGGATCATGAGGTCAGGAGTCTAAGACCAGCCTGCCAACATAGTGAAACCCTGTCTCTACTAAAAATACAGACAGACAGACAGACAGACAGACAGACACACACACACACACACGCCCACGCACACACACACGCACACACACACACATTAGCCGGTGTGGTGGCACGCGTCTGTAGTTCCAGCTGCTTGAAAGGCTGAGGCAGGAGAATTGCTTGAACTCGGGAGGCTGGGGTTGCTGTGAGCTGAGATCATGCACTCCAACCTGTGTGACAGAGTGAGACTCTGTCTCCAAAAAATCCAGTACCTCTACTGGATTTACATTCTCTCCTGAAGCAAAAACTGGACAAAATTTATGAAACAACGATTTTGAAGATGTTGGACATCAACTAATGAAAGACAGTGATGTCTGAAAGACAGGAAGCACATAAGGTTGCCTTGAGAGAATTTCCAGGCTTCAGTGCAGGAAGCAGCAACACAGCAGCCCCGTGGACATCCTGAATTGAAGACATGGAGCTGAGAGTCCAAAATGACCAAATCATCTTTAGTGTGCAGGACAGAGTCCTGGAAAAGAGAGATTTCCCAAAGAAAGAGCCCTCGAGACCTGCATGAGGACTCCATAGGATATTTAGTCAAATGCTGATCACATATGCATGTGAGTAAACAATAGACTTCAGTCCAGGGAAATAAATATCTGAAAGGAATAGCAGGTCAGTCTATGGCAATCGATTAAGGTCTGAAGGGTATCTTTCCTCATTAGCTAGCCTGGGAAACTTCACAGTTAATGGGGCATTGAGTAGATTATTTAGAAGGGTCTTGCCTCAAAAGTGTGGAATACAAAACCCAGCAGTTAAACATTTTTTAAAAAATATCGTATTTTTTAAAAACTTAACTAGAGATATGTAAGATATAAAAAAGATGTAAATCAGACTTTTAGATCAAAACTGAACTGTGGAAGATGGAAAGTACACTGACTTGGACTGATGTAAGGTTTGATAGCATGGCAGAAAAGATGAATAAAGTTGAAAGCATAGTACTGTAATAGACTATCCAAAATGAAACAGAGAACAAGAAATGTAAAAATGTGAACACCCGTGAGCTGTGGGACAACTTCAGTATATTAATGTGCATGTTATTGTCTCCAAAGTTGGGTGAGCAGAAAAATACTTAAAAAAAAACAAACTGAAAATTTGCCACATATGATGAAAATTGTAGACCCATGGAACCAGGAAATTCAAACTCCACACAATGGAATAAAAAGCAGTGGAAATGGTAACTACATCAGTTAATGCATAAGATGTTTTCCTTATTTATCTATCTTACAGATATAATTGACTATTAAAAATGTATTATGGGGCTTATAGCCTGTATAAGCAAAAATTTTTTTAAAAATAGTATAAAGACAAGAGAGAAATTGAAGTACATTATTGAAAATTTGTTCTACTGTGTATCATAGTATAGATGAAGGTATGTTGTGGTAAATTAAAAATGTAGTCTATAAACCTTAAAACAACCAGAGAAATATCAAAACAAAAGTTTATATGCCAAGAGAGAAAAATGAATTCATAAGAATACACAATCTTAAATAAACAAGTAAAAGATGAAAAAAAGAAAGAAAAAACAGATGAAGCAAATAGTAGAAAATAACATGATGACAGATTTAATTATAGTAATAGGCATGTTGAATGTAAATGTTATGAACAGCCCAATAAAAGCAGGGTTTGATAGGCAAGATAAAAAAGCAAGACCTCATTTATATGTTGCCTTCAGTAAATCAATTTCAAATACAAAGGCACAGATAGATTAAAAGTAAAAGAATAAGAAAGATACTCAGTGCTAACACTGGTCAAAAGAAAGACTGTCTCAATAAGAGACAAAATAAAATTTAGAGAAAGGAATATTACCAAACAAGAATAAATGGTCACTGTGTGAAAAAGTCATGCCATTCTGAAATGTCTGTTTGTCAAATAACAGAGCATTAAAATCCATGAAGCAAAGCAAAATGAAACGAAACAAAAAAAAAACTCATAGAACTATGAGGAGAAATAGACAAATTCACAGTTGAAATGAGAGATTTGAGTACTTATCTCTGGATAATTGATAAAAACAAATCAGTGAAGATAATAAAAGACTTGATAAACATTCTCAACCATCTTGATCCAATTATCAGTTATAGAGCATATCACACAACAAGGCGTGAATGCATGCTTTCAAGTCATATGGAACATTTGCCAAGATACATCATATTCGCATCCAAGATACGTGTTTAAATTTGTTCAAAATGATTCAAGTCATACAAGGTATAGTCTCTGATAGAATAAAACAATAAAAATATAATTGTTGGACTTCACCAAGATGGCCAAATAGGAACAGCTCTGGAGCGCAGTTCCCAGCGAGAGTGATGCAGAAGGTGAGTGATCTTCACATTTCCAACCAAGGGACCAGGTTCATCTCAATGGGACTGGTTGGACAGTGGGTGTAACCCAAGGAGGACAAATCGAGGTGCGGGGTGGTGCTGCCTCACTCGGGAAGTGCAGCGGGCCGGAGGACCCCCGCCCCCCACCAATGGAGACCATCGGGGAATTTTCCGGCCACTCCAGTGCTCCGGTTCAGATGCTGCCCTTCTCCCATGGGCTTTGCAGCTCACAGACCAGGAAATTCCCCCTGGGCTCACAGGTGCCATGGGTTTCCAGCACAAATCTGAGGGGCTGTTTTTTCTGACACCTGGAGCACCTGCAAGACAGAGCTGCCCATAATTTTTTTTATTGACCCATGTGTTATTGAGGAGCATTTTATTTAATTTCTGTGTATACTGTTTTCAATGTTCTTCCTGTTATTAATTTCTAGTTTTATTTTATTAAGTTCAGAAGAGATACTTGATATGATTTCAGTTTTTTTTTAATTTGGTAAGACCAATTTTGTAACCTAACAAGTGATCTATGCTGGAGAATGTTCCATGTGCACTTGTGAAGAATGTGAACTCTGTAGCTGTTTGATATAATGTTTTGTAAATGTCTGTTATGTCCATTGGCCTAGAATGCATTTTAAATCTGATATGTGTTTGTTGTTTTTCTGTCTGGATGATCTGTGTATTGCTGTAAGTGGAATGTCGAAGTATGTTGTTATTGTTATATTATGTTCTATCTCTCTCTTTAGATTTACTAATGTTTGCTTTTTATATATTTTAGTGTGCAGATGTTGGGTGCATATATCTTTATTATTGTCATATATCTTTTTTGTTGACTCCTTTATTGTCACATAATGATCTTTTTTTTCTCTTTTTATAGTTTAAAAAGAAACTTTGGATTATTTTATCTGATAGAAATAGAGCTAGCTACTCCTACTGTCTTTTGGTTTGCATTTGCAGGGAATGTCTTTTTCTCATTCGTTCTCTTTCAATCTAAGCATGTTGTTCCAAATAAAGTGAGTGTCTTGCAGGTAGCATATAGTTGTGTCTTGATTTTTATTTATTCATCCCCTCTATTTTGTAATTGGAAAATTTAATCCGTTTACATGCTAGTCATTACTGACAGTGAAGGACTTGGTACTGCCATATCATTTGTTTTCTGGTTGTTTTGTAGATCCATTCTTTCTTTTCTCCATCTTACTGTCTTCTGTTGTTGTTAAGCAATTTTCCCTGTCAGTATGTTTTGATTCCTTGATTTTTGTTTTTAGTATATTTATTAAAGATTTTTGCTTTGTTTTTACCAGGAGGTTCACACAAAACATCTTATTGTCATAACATTATTTTGATGTGATAACAACTTAATTTTTGTCACAAAGAAGAAAATACTATTTCTTTTGACTCACTCATTCATTTTACTTATTCATAAGCTATAATCTCCAAATACTTTGTTGCTATTCTTGTTTTAAACTATTATCTGTTAGATTGAATATGAATAAGAACAGACAGTTCACCCAAAAAGATACTTTTGGCATACAAGCATGTAAAAAACACTTACTGTAATTAGTGTTTAGGGCAATGCAAGTGAAATCTCAGTGAGATGCCACTATTTTACCTAAAAGAATTAATAAATTTAGAAAGCAAATTTTAGCAAGATATGGTGGAACCCTCATATACTGCTGGTAAGAATGAAAAAATATTACAATGCCCTTGAAAAACTGTCAGTTTCTTAAAAAGTTAGACATATACCTAGCATATAATCTACCACCTACCTGTCATAAAACCCCCAATAATAAAACGTGTCCAATGTTCACAGCAGCTTTATTTTTTGCAATAGTCAAAAACTGAAAACAACCCAAATATCCACCAGCACATGAATGGATGAACAGATTGTGGTATATCCATACAATGGAATGTTACTCAACGATAAAATAGAATGAACTATTGTTACATACTACAATGTCAGTTTATCTTAAAATAATTATGCTGAATGAAACAAGCCAGATAAAAATATCATACACTATATGATTTCATTTATATGAAATTCTTTAACATGCAAACTCATCTACAGTGACAGTAAGCAGATCAGTGTTTGCCTGGGGGTGTGGTGGAGGACTTGAAGGAATGAGATAGAGCAGGGAGTGGTGTGTTGCTTAAATGTTTTTCTTGTGAATTCCCTGTCCTCTGGGATTTTATCACCATAGCAGTTCAGAGATGTCAAAGCTGGACCTGGTGAACCAGGTTTGAAGACTTATTCTACCTCAAATACCAATAGTGCCTCTATCAAGAAACTTTTAGGATCTCAGTGAAACATCCGTTTGTTATCTATATAATTAGAAATAAGTGTAGAACACAAATTTTGAAAAAGTTTTAATGACATAGTGAGTCAGAATAATCTATTCCTAGAGAATCAGCATGGATATGACATGAATCTGAATCAAATTTTTTTGGAGGCTTTGTTTGTGTTTTAGTGCATTTCCTAGTTCCGTGTTATCTTAGGAAATTTAGCTTGAACATCTCAGAGTAACAAAATTGAAGAGAGCCAGGTACAATGGTGTGTTTGTAGTCCTGGTTATTTGGGGGACTGAGGCAGAAGGATTGCTTGAGCCCTTGAGTTCAAGTCCTGGGCAACATAGCAAGACCCTGTCTCAAAAAAAATTAGAGTCAATTTTATTAAAATCATTAATGAGTCAGAGCTTTTTATTAAAATACTTGGTGATAGTTGCATTAATACCTTGTGGTTAGGATCTACTAGCTTCGTAGTACATGTGTGCGACATAGTAGGACATTTGCGCTTTCTTTTCTTAAATATCAGGTAAGTAAAATCAAGATAGCATTTCTGTAATATTTCTACAGTAAGATGTGGGTCAGAATCATTTCATTCAGTCAAGTCCACTTCCAGGTAAAAATTACCTCCCCTCCATTATACACCTGGGCCTGGCCACCAAAATGTTCTTGAGAACTAGAAGTAAGTAGCAAAATGCTTCTTGTTTGGGATTAACTTTTCTTCCTTCATTCTCTGATAATGTGTAGCAGAATGACCAAAAAGTAAAAGAGCCGTAATTTCTACTTTGAAATGCTGTTTTTCTCTAAGTTTTACATTTAAAATTTAAGAATATATGTTTAAAAAAGAATTATTTGAATGATTAATACCCTGTCTTCAGTAACATCAGTGGTATCTATCATCTGAGGATAGGAATGATATAAATAACCTAGTATTATTACTTGATTTTTTATTTTCTCATTTCTGTAATCTCTATTTCTCATTCCTATCATCTCAAACCCCTTTTTGGCACTTAAAAAATCACAAAAAGTATCATTTTCATTTTCACACTTTTTTCTTTCTGTTTTAACAAGGGCCTTATGACACATGTGGAATAAGGTGTCCTTTAAAGCACGCTTCCTTTAAGATAGACATTTTGTTCAATTTCCCTGAGAATTATGAGGCTTATATGCATTACTGATGACTTGTGATTCACCTCCAGGTTGCAATTCTAGATGTTTAGTTGACATAAAAAATGTAGCAATTGGGCTTTAGTTACCTTAGAAAAATGTCTTTTCCTCATGCAGTCTCAAAAATAAGAAAGATCAATCTGTGTGCTCTCATAGCCATTTCTGTGATTAAACTTCAAGGGAAGCAATAATAAGATACGGTGTTCACATCTTTTGGATTTTGTACCTATTCTTTGTCTGTCACTGTTGTATTATTAATAAAATAAAACATTTTAAAGCAGTGCAAAATTTATATGTTGAAGAGTTTATCTGTACAGGTGGAATTTGGCAGGGCATGTTTTATCATCCAGTTCTGGCCATTTAGAAGGATAATTCTGTTACTTAAAATGATGTGCTTGGAGGGTAACTGAAAAACTCCTCTTCTTTAGAAGCATTTTGGAAAACATGTAAAACTAGTAATTCTGTCTGCATGTCATGAGCTTAAACTGTTATATAATCATCAGTAAAGATGTTTACATTTATATGTTCATTATACACAACCAAGCATATTTATAAAATATTCTTTTTAAATATAAAAATACACTTACAGCACTTTATCAGAAGTAATAGCCTTTGAAATATCTTCACCATATGCCAGAATGTTGTGGCCTTTTTGTAATAGAGTTTCTACTTCGTGATTCATTTGTCAACTCAGATATTTCCATCGCCTTGCAAGGGGCGGTAGGCTACATCCTCTTATGCCGCAGTGCTACGTTTATTAAGAACGCAAATTCTTGTATTTTTTTTATTGTAGAGGACATACTATTCTTTGACAGTGCACTGTTGTTTAAGGTATTTCTGAAGTTTAAAATATATTGAGAATTAGATTGCTTATCCACATTTACCTTTTAATCTATGACTACAGAAATATTTTAAAATTTGTATTTTCAGTTACTTCCCCCAGACTTTTCACAAGTGCAGAATTTAACTAATGTACATACTATAGGTTATGCCTGTTCTGTAATGTGCATACTTAGGAGTTTTTAAAAATATAAAGCTCTAGTAAACATCGATAGTCTCCGTGGATATACTTTTTTTGTTATTTTCTGTTTTCTAGAAAAGTACTCGGAATTTTAGGGAATTTAGAAATAAAACTTAAAATGATTATATATATTTTATTGATATATTACTGGACATTTCCATACATGGTAGCACTGAGTAAGATTGTGTTGGCAGGAACAAATGGGTAGATCCAAGACATATTTAGAAAGAAAATTGTTAGAATTTGGTGGTGTTTTTTTCTCCTACCATTATTATCAGTGACTTTAACATATTTCTTCCCCTCCTTCAAAGTTTGGCCCTTAATTCCTTGATTTTTAGCAGTTCTTTTTTTTTTTTCTTCTTGAGGTGGAGTCTTCTTCTGTCTCCCAGGCTGGAGTGCAGTGACATGATCTTGGTTTACTTCAATCTCAGACTCTTGGGTTCAAGCCATTCTCTTGCCTTAGCCTCCTAAGTAGCTGAGATTATAGGTGCCCACAACCATGCCTGGCTAATTTTGTATTTTTACTGAGATAGAGTTTTACCACGTTAGCCATGCTGGTCTTGAATTCCTGACTTCAGACGATCCTCCTATTTTGGCCTCCCAGAGTCCTGGCATTACAGGCATGAGCCACTGCGCCCGGCCTAGCAGTTCATTCTTTACCTCCGATCTGTACCATTCATTTTCTTTGACTTTCTTGAGATCTTCATCCATTGATTGCACTATTATTTTTATCAATCACCACTCCCTTTTAGATTAACTTCTCTACTACTCATCATAGATTTTATGATACTTAATTATAATCACTCTTTTGCAATATCCCCCATTTCTTTGTCCTTCTCTTCTGAATACTCATCTGGAGAAACTCAATCCTAGTTAAACTCTGTAGTCTGACCTTCGTACTTGCTCTTAGCAGCTGAGTGTTTCTAGAGCAAATCACACAACCTTGTTGGTTGATTTCACTTTAAATTTGACTGCCTAAATAGGCAGTCAAAAGTACCCAGGAGGCATGAGTGCGCATACACATACACATACATACACAATACATATATACATATGTAATTCATATATACATATATATGAAATGAAGAAATAAATGAAAAGGAGATGTCAGGGAAACTACTGCTTTTTCCGGCATATAGGCCTGGATGTCTTATGAGGAACATATGAGGCAAGTTTGGTCTAGGCAAGGTAGATGAGTTCAGTTTTGTACATTTTGCAGTTAAAGAGACTTTGTGACATCTTAGAGGAGATGTTAAGTGTGCATTTATTACATAGATTTAAAATTTAGAGTAGAGCTCTGGGTGAAAAACACTAATATAGGAAATTTTATTAAACCTAGGAAGAGAGCATGTAATGGTGAAAGAATGGGGCAGAAATGAACCTAGATAACCTGTAGCATCTAAAGGCAATGAGGGGTGATGGGCCAGCAAAGGCAAGGCCAGAAAGTAGAGAAATTTACCAGAATAATGTGAGATCAGGAAAGAGATGGCTTTGCAAGTGTGGCCCTCTTGTCTGGGCCTCCCAAAGTGCTGGGATTACAAGTTTGTGCCACCATGCCCACCCCCTTTAGAAAGAAATAGGGGGCGGGCATGGTGGCATATACTTGTAATCCCAGCACTTTGAGAGGCCCAGACAGGAGGATTTCTTGACACCAGGAGTTTGAGACCAGCCTGGACAGCATAGCAAGACCTCATCTCTACAAAAAATAAAGAATTAGCTAAGTGTGGTAGCATATGCCTGTATTCGCAGCTACTAGGGAGGCTGAGGCTGCAGTGAGCTATGATCACACCATTGCATTCCAGCCTGGGCAACAGTGAGGCTTCCTCTCAAAAAAAAAAAAAAAAAAAACGGAAAAATAAATGGTGAAAAAGAGTCATCAGTATACCAGTGTGGAATGGTGTGAAGATATTTCACAGCATTGTCTGCATGTGCTACTATACTTTGCTAATTTTTATTTTTTTTCGTAGAGATGAGGTCTTGCTTCGTTGTCCGGGCTGGTCTCAAACTCCTACGAAGCTATGAAATATCTTCACAGCACAAAGATAAAACTCTAAGACTAAAATATTTTATTCTTGACATTAAACAGGCAGCACGGTCACTGGTGGCCTTAGGTGAAGAGTAGCTTTGATCAGTTATGGAAACCAAATTGGAATGGGTGGAAAATTGGAGATGAGGGAATGAAGTCACATCCAGACACTTTTTAAAGAAGACATGGCATGAAGGGAAAGCTTGAGAGAGGGTAGATCCATACCTGGAAGAGGAAGGGAGATGAGGGGAGATTTTTGTTTGTTTCCTATTTTTTACTCTAGGAAAGATTGAGCAATGAAATACAGTCATAGCTTAATTGGTAGCATTAAGTCATCTGAAGAAAGAGAGGTGATCTGTAGCCTGGGAAAAGGGGTATTAGATACTAGGAATCTGGCAACTTTTATTCTGCAGAGAGAGAGAGAGAAGAGGAGAAGTGGGGGGAAGGCTGAAGTTAGAAGGAATTGCAGTTTATTGTGCGTTTCCTAGATGAAAGAAATGCCTGTTGGGCTTATACTGCTCCTGAGTTTTGGCTTCTCTCACTATGAATTAAGTCTCCCCACTATCTCCAGTGCAAGTTAGTAAATCAGTGCAGAGGTTTATTTATTAATCTTTTATGTGTTGAGTTAATTTTAATTGGGTTTTGAGAAGTTTCCTGGGTGTGTGGATATAATGGAGTATGCAAACCTTAAAAAATGAAGGTATAGACTGAAGAACAAGGTGCCTGCATTTAAATGTCACTGGTTCAAATTGGTCTAACAGTTTAGTTCCTCAGTGAAGAAGGAGCATGAAAACAATAATTACTGTTTGTTTAGCCCTTATCATGCGGCACACACTGTACTTCACGTATTTCTCATCCTTTCCGTCACTTTGCAAGCAGGCTATTATTATTTCATGGGTGAAGGAACTAAAGCTCAAATAATTCTTTTTGTTGTTGTTGTTTAAATTTTACCATAGAAATCTTTAAATGTGTAGAAAAATAAGGAGAATAGTGTAAGTAACTCCTATGGAATCCAGATTCAAGAATTACTGCTATCTGCCCATCTTGTTTCAGCTTTGTCCCCCCTTCTGTGCCACCCCCAAATACATACTTCCCTTTCTTACCAACTTGGAGAATTTAAATGCCTTGTCCAAGGCCTCTTAACCAACAGGCTTTCTAAGTGTCTTCTCTGGGTTAAATACTGAATGAGTAATTGAGGGTATAGACAAAAGAATATCGAGTCCCTTCCACTACAACCACAAATAGCAAGTGTTTGTCAGCCATTTCTGTGTGCGAATGAACTCAGTTAATAATAACCATGTTCCCGTAAGGTTGGTTATACCCCCATCTCATAGATGTGGCAATTGAGTCACAGGGAGGATAAGATGACCTACCCAAGAATAGGAAAGCTGGAATTCTGACCCAGGTGGTCTGGTTCCAGAACTGGTGCAGTCCGATAGGGAGAGCAAACTATAAAGAATTTGGAATGATTAGTGATAGGATGAAAGGATCTGGAAGGTACATCCTTCTGGTGACATTGTCCAGTTGGCAACCTTCCCTGCTATCTGTTTCAACTTCATCTCCAGATGTAATCCTGCAAGGTAAGCAAACATTTGTATGACAGCACCCACGGCATTGTTAGAACCATGGCCTGGCAGGGTCTATCTTTTTGGTAGTCTGTGCAGCCAAGTCAAAGTGAAAGTAGAGAAAATCCAGACGTTAATGACAGACTTTTTGGCCTGCTTGGTTTTTCAGAAGGTGCTAACTGAGTGATGTGTATGACTGAACACATTTAGTGTAAGTTGCCAGGGCTGGCCTCTGAAAAGCCTTCAGGGGGATAAAACTGGGGCTGCTTTTTAACTGCCAGCTAGACATTGTTTCAGCCATGCTGAATTCCATTGAGCTGGGCTTTATCAGCAGCTTGTTCACCGTATCATCATGTTACTTTAAATTAAATAATATCTCAGTCATTAATAAGCATTGTTCTTTTATCTGGAGTAGTGAAGAGTAGAAAAATTGCATTAGGAAGAAGATGTTCCTCTTGATTTATTTTCTTAGCTCCCCATGGATATTCAGCTATTATGTGACATACACTCAGATTTATTGCTTATGTGATTAGTAGTGATTTTTGCCCCTGCTCGGAGACTAAAATGGCATCTTTGTTACCCTGCATTCAAAGACAAATGGAGAGGGAGGCAAACTTACAGCTGTAGTACTGATATGAAGAGGGAAAGGAAAAAAGAAAAGAGAGGAAATGAAAGGAGTGTAGAATACAATTTTTCTTCTTTGTTAAGAACCACAATATTATGAGAATAATCCCTTACACATGAGAATGATGTGTATATGAGAATGATCCCTTACACATGAAATTCTTCTTAGAGGAGTCAGTTGATGTTAGAATTTTTATCTCCTGACTTGAAGTCCAGAATTGTGCAATTGCTGCAACCTTACTTTCTCTTGAAACTCCTTTCTTAGAAATTCAAGCCAAACCTTGTATTCATCCCAGGAACTGAAAGGCAGTCCTCTTGGCTGATTCAGAGTGTGCCAGTGGGAAGTGAGGTTGCTTCTGACTGATGAACTGTCTTGAAGAAATGTACTCTAAATTGCTTCCAAGTTTATTTTGTAAAACTCTATGGAAGGCTGTATTTTCTAGATGCTTGGCAAACTGCTGGGTAGTAGTATTCAGTAAGCAAACCATTTTAGTTATTCATCGAAACAAAGTCTTACACTCCCACTCACCTTGCGAATTCTCACTGAGCTTTTGATGGAAAGAGACTGTAACTCAGTGGGCTCACTTTCCTATTTAAAAAAAAAAAGAAGGAAAGCAGCCTCTGTCACAGTGATTCATTAGAGGCAGCCACCCATATCCCAGTTCATGTAAAGTTCATTAAGTTCCAATTCTCTCAAACACCAAGTTCCAATAACATTGTAATCCAAGAAGTGAAGGAAATAATTTATCCCAACAGTTTATACCCTTGTAAATGCCTTGCTAGGCTTGTGATGCACATGGTTATATAGAGCTCATTACTATGTTTGACAAGTTTATCCATTAACTTTGGGCAGTAGGAATTTTGCTTACATCCCATTGGTCATATATTGCTAGCGAAACATTTGAATTCTGTTAGTATGCATATTATTTTGAAGAATGTGCTACTCTTCAAAACTTTGCAGAATTTGAAGAACATAATTGCAAATTCTCCTTACCTTGCATGCCTGTTTTTTTTTTTTAAATCACTTTATTGAGGTGCGATTGACGTATAAAAAGCTGTACATATTTAATGTACAACTCAGTGAGTTTGGAGTGTGTGTCTTTCAAAATTATTGTTGAGCAATACCATGCATTATTATGTGGCTAATGAAAGTGAGGAGAAGGCATGGTGAAATGTTAACATGTGTTCTACTTTATATATAGTTATTAAAGAGCATGAAAGTTTAAAAAGGTAAATTTGAGAGAAAAATGAATTTTCCCATTGGTGAGACTTAACCCACTAGGAATTTAACTAAATATCTTGAAAACATTCAATATATTTTATGTTTGAGTTAAATGTCAAATTTGAAAGGTAACTACTTGCATTTGCATTCATTTTAGATATTGAGATTATTTTTGTGACATTGTCTGTTAGAATCAGTTTTTGTAGAGGATTAGTTTTTTTGTATTCGTCACTGAATGAGATTCTAACTGAATTTTTGTAAATACTGGTTGTTTTCTGAGAAAGAAAAGTTGTATTATAGTGCATTAGGGTTCTTCAGAGAAACAGAAATGCTAGCATTCCAAACACTGAGTTCAAAGGCCTGAGAACTGGAGAACTGGAGAACTGATGATGTAACTCCCAGTCTGAGGCTGAAGCATGAGAACTGAGTTGGGGAGTTTGGGGGTGTCTAGCCTAGGGGTAGGGATGGCGATCTGAAGGGCTGAGAACAAGGAGCTCTGATGTCTGAGGGCAGGAGAAGATGGATGTGTCCCAATTCAAGAAGAGTAGAGAATTTGCTCTTTCTTCTCCATTTGGTCTATTCATGCCCTCAGCATATTGGATGGGGCCACCCCCATGGGTGAGGACAGATCTTTATTCAGTCTGCTAGTAATCAAATGCTAATTTCTTCCAGAACACCTTCATGGATACATGCAGAAATAATGTTTTACCAGATATCTGGACATCCCCTAGCCCAGTCAAGGTGACACATAAAATTAACCATCATATATAGTCCACAGGAAGGGGAAATATGAATTGCCCAATGATTTGACTCTTGCTATATTGGAAAGAAAAAAAATTTCTAATACTTATAAAACAAAGTTAATTAAACAAGTATATATTAAGTAAGAATTGTGATTTGAAGAGAAATGAGACATATTCTCTTTTTTTGTCGTCTGTCTTTTGGGGACAATAACCTAAGACTTCCTTAAAAATTTTTTTTTTAGCTGAAGCACATTTTATTTTATTTCATGTAGGGCACATCTGTCTAGACTTTTCAGTACTTTTACAAAAATGCCCACTGGATAATTCATGGATCTAATCTTCAGCTGTTTAACAAAAAATATTTGTTCAATGGGTATTATATTTTAAAGACGATTTTAGGCATTGGGAATCTAGCAGTGAAAACTATAGGCAAAACCTTTTACCTTAAGGGGTTTGCAACCTAAGAGGGGAACAGACAACAGTTTAATAATCATGTATCAATAAAACAGTGTCTATATCTTAGGTGGATATGGGTAAACATATTAGGAAAAAAAAGTAGGGAAGCGAAGTGTTAAGGAAGAGTGTTATTGTTTTTGAGTGGTTAAGAGAGGCCTCTCTGATAAAGGATTTTTTTTTTTAACCAGAGATTTGTAAAATATGAGAGAACAAACCGTTCTGTTCTAGGCAGAGGAACATGCTGATGGTTGTGGGCTTGACATGTTTAAGGATCATCCAGGAAGCAGTAGAGGAGGAGCAGTAGGAAGGGATAGAAGAGAGTAGGAGGTAGCCTGATTATACAGAACCTTGTGGTTATTTTAAGACAGATTTTGTTTGTTCTTATCTAATAATTTTAGATTAAAAAATTTCTAATTTTCTAATTTTTACTTTTTTGTTAGAGACTGGTTCTTACTCTGTCAATGAGGCTGAAGTGCAGTGGCACAATCATAGCTCATTGAAGCCTTGAACTCCTGGGTTCAAGCAGTCCTCGTACCTCAGCCTCCCAAGTAGCTAGGACTACAGGTGTGCACCACCATGCCTGGCTAATGTTTTAAATTTTATATGGAGAAAAATGGGAAGCCATTGAAGGATTTCGAGCAGAGAGACATAATCCGACTTATAATTAATAAGTTTTTTTTTTTTTTTTTTTAACACACATCTCTGTTGCCCAGGCTAGTATGCAATGGTGTGATCTTAGCTCACTATAACCTTCATCTGCTTCCCGGTTCAAGTGATTCTCCTTCCTCAGCTTTCCCGATAGCTGGGAATACAGGTGCATACCACCATGCCTGGCTAATTTTTGTGTTTTTTGGTTAGAGACAGAGTTTCACCATGTTGGCTAGGCTGGTCTCAAACTCCTGACCTCAAGTGATCCACCTGCCTTGGCCTCTCAAAGTGGTAGGATTGCAGGCATGAGCCACTGTGCCTGGCCAGGATTACTCTTACTGCATTGTGGAAATAGAATAGGGACGCTAAGCAAGAGAGACATTAGATAAAAGATTATTACAATAATTCAGTAAAGACAATGGTGGACTTGGAGGAGGTCATAGTGGTGAAGTTGGTGAGGAATGAGGAGTTCTAGATATATTTGTTGCAAGTGGTAGGGTTTCATGATGAATTGGGTGTGTGGTGTGAGAAAAAAATACCAACCTAAGAGCTGTCTTCTCTGATTTACAGAAGAGCAACACATTTTACTCTGTTTCCTTTTTGTCTCATTGGGGTGATGGTAGGATGGACTGTGTGAGCATGGGAGGTAGGAGACTGTTGAGGAGAGTTCAGCTTGGGCTTTATGCAGCCTTTATATATGCCGTTCTCATGGGCTATTCCCCAAGTCTCAGATTGTTCATTCACTTTTGTCATTGTCATGCTTCCTCTGAGACTTTGGGTGGAATTCTCTCTTGTCTTTTTAGCTTCTGATGGTGGTCAACAACACTTGGTGTTTCTTGGATTGTAGATATTAATATATCACTTTAGTGTTTGCCTCTGTTTTCACATGGTCATCTTCCTGTGCATCCCTGTCATCTCTTCTTACAAGGACACCAGTCATATTGGATCAGGGATGCGTCCTACTCCAGTATGATCTCATCTTAATTAATTACATCCACAATCACCCTATTGCCAAATAAGGTCACATTCTGAAGTACTGGGGACCAGGGCTTCAACATGTTGTTTTAGGGGACCCATACCCATAATGATGATGGAAATGATGAATCCTGCTGGTGTTCCTTGTAGACCTAATTACTCTTTGGTGGTTGTACTGTCTGTTTCTCTTGAGAGTTTATGTTTGTAGCCTTTCACAGCTTTATGAATGCTGGCAGAATAAATAAGCATCTGGGGTCAAAGATGAAGGAGAGTTTATTACCCGTAGCAATAAGAGTAGTCAAGATACCAGCATTTTGGCATCCATTTCCCAAGCCCCACTTCCTACATGGTGATGTGAAGAGAATCAGATGACATTTGCATACTCAATGAATTACATTACAAGAGAAAAGTGCTGAGTTTAGGGAACCTGAACCTTTTAATGGGGAGTAAGCATGGCTGCTCTTTGTTTCAGAGGGACTCCTGGAGAATTGTTTTCAATGTTATGAGAGGTTATTTTCTCATGAGAACACATATGGTGACATTGTTATATTTTTCAGAAAATGTCATAATTTGTATAAAGTTTTAGAGTGACTATGTACTTAAATGCTGTTAAAACAATACTATGTAGAACAATAACTCTAGGCCATGAACTTCAATGTATAATTCATATATGGCCTTAGAAATGGTATTGCATAGTAGGTAAAGTAGGAGCTTTGGAGACAGACAAAATGTAGTTTTGTCACTAATTGGGCCAATTTTTCTTCATGGGCATATAAAAAAATCTTCAAAATTGCTTCCTCAGGCTGGGTGCGGTGGCTTGTGCCTGTAATCTCAGTACTTTAGGAGGCCGAGATGGGTGGATCACTTGAGGTCAGGAGTTTGAGACCAGCCTGGCCAATATGGTGAAACCTTATCTGTACTAACATAAAAAAATTATTTGAGCGTGGTGGTGGGCACCTGTAATCCTAGGAGGGCACCTGTAATCCATGGGAAGTTGAGGCAGGAGAATCCCTGGAACCAGGGAGGCAGAGGTTGCAGTGAGTCGAGATTGCGCCCCTGCACTCCATCCTGGGCAACTCAGTGAGACTCTGTCTCACAAAACAAAAACATTCTTGTTGAATCCGACTTAATCCTTAAAAAAAGGATCAGATCGAAGAGTTTTGGTAACTCTCCCAGTGTCATAGTGCTAAAAGAAGAGAATCGGGACTGCAACCCGAGTCTACCTGGTTCCCATTCCTGATTCTTAACTACTTTATTATTACAAAGATACAAAGTGCATGGTTTAATTAATAATAGGTGTTTTAGATTTAGTAGTCATTTTTAGTAGTCGGAATTTATAGAAGTTCCATCAACAGATTTCCAAAATATATTTTGAACTATTTTTTGGAAACAGACAAAGACACAATTGTGTTAACATCAGAGAAATCAAAGTAGAGAACATCTCTAGAAAACAGACATCTGTCATTGCCTTTAGAGAAGTTGTTTTCAGAGAAAAACTTGATATAAAAAAGAAATTGTCATCCCTCCAGGCCTGGACATTGTCTGTTAGCTGATGAAATTGTTTGGCTTTAACAACCAGTGAATGTGCACTATAATTCTGATTTATATATTCATTTGATTCATATCTGCCAACACAGGAGACAAAACAGGGACAGGATTGGAGAATTATTTATTTTACTTGGCAATCAGAAGAGCAGAAAATGTCCTGTTTCATTGTCTTTGTGTAGAGGGGAGTCCTGAGCAGTGCTTTAGGTATTTTGGTTGAGTATACACATGAGATGTATCATCTACTTATATTTTCTCCATTGTGTGCTTGACTCTGTCAGGTTTGACTAATCTCTTCCACTGGGCATTATGTTATTTGGTTTTGCTGGTTTATATTTACTGGACATTAATCGCCTACAAGCACTGTAGAAAACACCAGTTACATAGGGTCCCTTCTCAGTCAATTTCTGACAGAAATAGAAACATCAAGTGATATTTTCTAGGATGGTGACATGGTTTGGTTGTGTCCCCACTCAAATCTCATCTTGAATTGTAGTTCCCATAATCCCCCCCATGCCATGGGAGAGACTTGGTTGGAGGTAATTTAATCATGGGAGTGGTTACTCTCATGCTAGTTAGTTCTCAGCAGATCTGATGGTTTTAAAAGGTGCTTTTCCCCATTTTGTGCAGCACTTCCCGTTGCTGCCACCATGTGAAGGACACGTTTGCTTCCCTTTCCACCATGAATGTAAGTTTCCTGAGGCCTCCCCAGCCATGCTGGACTGTGAGTCAATTAAACCTCTTTTCTTTATATGTCTTGCATATGTCTTTATTATCAGCATGAGAATAGACTAATAAAGATGGCAAGTGGATATTTCTATTTTAAATTTATTTTCAGTGATGGGTCATCCAACCACAGCCTGTCACATGACATATTTATTTTGCTAACATTTAACATTTCATTTGGCCATTGTTTTTGTTATTGCTGGAATTTATGCTGTTCTGTGTTCCTCACTTGTTGATATAATTATACTACGCAGGTGTTTGGATAGTCTTGTTGCTAGTAATTAATAAAAACTCTTACTTGAGGCTTAAGGAAAGAACTTTGATTCTAAAATAAATGTTTACATCTGGGACATGCATTTGACTTCCAATGTAACATGAGTTTTCTTTACCTTGATGAGCTCTGGGGTTATCTTTTCAAGAATGCCAATTACGTGCAGGTCTGCCCTAGAAAACAAATTCCTTTCAAACACAGGCTGTCAGCAAAGGGGCACAGGCTATTGGCAAGACAGCAAAATACCAAAGTTGGAGGCCTGAGGATTGCATTTTAATCCTAATGCCTCTTCTCATTAAATTCTTAATTTTGGGCAAATCTCTTAACGTTTTGGTGACCATCTTTCCATTTACAATGAGAACACATGAACATCTCTAAAATGGAAGGTGAGTATAACCTCTTTTATTACTTGTTAGTTTTATTTCTTCCAACTTTTGTGTGACATTTAAGAGTTTATTAAGGTATTTTATAACATTCTCTGTCCCAGTGTCTATTAGTGTGAAATAAATCAGCCTGAAGCATAGTGGCTTAACATAGTAACCTTTTTGTGTTTTTTATTCTTTTGAATCTGAAATTTGGACAGAGCTTGACAGCAAGGAGCTCATCTCTGCTGGCTACCAGCTGGGGCTGCATGGTTGTGGCTAGCAGGTCCATTAAAACCTTTTTTTTTTTAGTAGATACACAGTCTCAGTACATTGCCCAAGCTGGTCTTGAACTCCTGGACTCAAGTGATCTTCCTGCTTTGGCTTCCAAAAGTGCCAGGATTACAGGTATGAATCACTGTGCCTGGCCCAGATCCATTTTTAAGATGCTAGCAAATTGGTATAGGCCACAGGCAGGGACCTCAGTGCTGTGGGTATGGGGTATGATTCTGATTCAGCTGGACCTCTCCATGGGCTACTTATAGATCCTCACAGCAAGATGTCAGATTCCAAGAGCAAGTACCCCAAGAGACAACGGGTAGAAGCTGCCAATTCCTAAAGCCTGGAGTCAGACAGAGGCACAGTGTTGTTTTTGCTATATTCTGTTTTTGAAGTTTTTACAAAGCCCCATTTGAAGAGGAGTGGACCTAGAGGCCACCTTTCAATAAGAGGTGTGCCAAAAAATTTGGAGGCCGTTTTTAAAACCACCACACCCAGTAGACAGTTTCTGAACTACTGACAATTTATCATGCATCCTAGTAAGTAGCAGTTACTATGTTTAACTTTTTCCTTTAAAACAGGAATGTTCCCTTGATAGCCTACATCTTTCCTGACCATCATAGCTATTATTCATATACATATATAAATTTCTAGTGAAACAAATGGATAAAGAACTAGAAGGCAGAAGAAAAAGTTGTCACCTACTTCTAAGAATATTAGAACACTCATAAAGTAATTCAGAAAAATTAACTTAAATAACAATTCAGAAAAATGAAACGTTATCAACAAACTTTGAATCAGTGACATCAGTGTATCATGAAAAGGACAGGTCAGAGTAGAGCTAGTAGCAGTCAGTCTGATAAATTATAACATACATACCTTTGTATGAGAACATTCTCACCATTTAATCCATGTCACTGATAAACATCCTCAACAGGAAAGGGCAGGAGTTCCAATCAAGTTTGGGAAAACAATCCACATGTTGAAGTAGAGAAGGCTTGGTGAACATTAGTTCTGGATAGGTAGGAGGCTTTGTAACTAGCTCCAGAGTATTAAGATAGAGTAGAGATACTAAATGGATAGAATGGCCACAAGTCTTTTACAATGTTAGCTGGTACACAATTTCAGGAGCTTGAGCAGAAATACAGCTTTATAACAGTCAGGGTTGGAAGATAAATAAGCCTGATATGAAATAGTCTAAAATGGGATGAGTTTTTTTCTGTAGGAAAAAATATGAGCCACAGAGGGGAAGGTTAAATTAACATTAGGTATTGAAAATACCAGCCAAAGTAAAATCCGAAGACTCCTGTAATAGTGAGAGGATCTGTTTTAGCCATCTCCTTCCAGGGGTCCTGAGGAAGAAGGAGATGGCCACGTGAGATAGTTGGTATCATGGACACCTTCTCTGAGGACCTCCCTGGTTCCCCAAGCACTATTGAGTTGATGCTCTTCTCTGCTCTCCTGAAAATTAGCCCTCATCAGATGGCTCTTTTATGTCTATTACAGATTATTGGATTTCATGTGCATCTCCTTCACTTAATGTACATTCTTACCATAATGACTGAATTAATATGGACCTTTTCATGCCACTTTGTTAAATCTACTTGTTCTTCATTATTGGCATGAAATCAATGACCTTTTTGTTCTTCTGCATGGTAGGTGTGATGGGTAACATTGAGTGTCATCTTGACTGGATTGAAGGATGCAAAGTATTGTTCCTGGGTGTGTCTGTGAGGATATTTCCAAGGGGGATTAACATTTGAGTCAGTAGACTGGGAGAGGTAGACCCACCCTCAACCTGGGTGGACATCTTCTAATCAGCTGCCAGCAGGGCAAGGATGAAAGCAAGCACAGGAAAGTAGAAGGACTAGACTGGCCTAGTCTTCTGTCCTCCATCTTTCTCCCCTGCTGGGTGGTTTCTGCCTTTGAACATCAGACTCCAAGTTCTTCAGCTTTGGGACTCTTGGACCTTTGACCACAGACTGAAGGCTACACTGTCTGCTTCCTTACTTTTGAGGTTTTGAAACTCAGACTGGCATCCTTGCTGCACACTTTTCAGATGGCCTATTGTGAGACTTCACGTTGTCATCATGTGAGCCAATACTCCTTAATAAATTTCCCTTTATCTATCTATCTGTTCTATTAGTACTGCCCCTTTAGAGAACCCTGACTATCCCATAAGTCTAAATCTGCCTTTTATCCTAAAAATAAATTTGCTTATATAATCATCTGTTGAAAGGACCAGGACCATGCAAATCACAAATTGATACCTGTAACCACATCCATATCCACTAATAACTTAAGATTGTTCTTTCAACCAGTTGCTAACCACAGCATCATACACAATGATGTTAAGAGTAAATGCTTTGATATTTGTCCCACTAAGAAGAAAGATCTACTTATTTATATTTGCTTTTGTTATTGCACAGTAAGATAACCAATTTACTTTTTAAACCTTTAATTTGAAACTTTATTAAGTAAATACAGTATACATATGTTTTTAAATTAAAAACTTCCGTGTGAACATGGCTCACTGCAGCCTCAACCGCTGGGGCTCAAGGGATCCTCCCACGTCAGCCTCCTGAGTAGCTGGAATGACAGACGTACACCACCATGTGCAGCTACTTTTTAATTTTTTTGTAGAGATGGGAGTCTCACGTTGTTACTGAGGCTGGTACAAACTCCTTGGCTCAAGTGATTTTCCTACCTTGGCCTCTCAAAGTGCTGGGCTTATAGGTATGAGTCACTGCACCTGGCCAGGATATATGATATATGTGATATTAAGAGGAATAGGACCTCAGCAGTGTTGCTCACCACTGTCTTCTCCTCCTGATACCCTCATGACCTTTGTACTCCAGTGGTTGCTGTGGCACCCAGCCATATGCAGGCATAATCCTATAATACGTTGTCTTAGCTGATCTAATATTTCTGCCCCAGGACTTCTCTGCTACTCTTGTGTAGGATGTCCACTGAAATCTATTCCACCCCTTTAAGCTATGCATAAAAATGAAAGGTTGAGAAAATTAACACTTTGTGGACTAGCCATGGACTCATGGTGCAGGAACCTGTGCATTAATACTTTACTCCTCGGTCCTTCATGCAAACATTATGAAGTGCATCCAGCAAGAGCAGCAGAACCCAGCTCCAGTTGTCCACAGGGGTGCTCAATTCAAGCATGCACATTAAAAAAAATTTGTGGGTACATCATAGGTGTATATACTTAAAGGGAACATGAGATATTTTGATATAGGCATATAATACATAATAATCACATTAAGGTAAATAGGGTATCCATCACCTCAACATTTGTCCTTTGTGTTACTAACAATCCAGTTGTACTCTTTTAGTTATTTAAAAATGTACAATTATTTTTGACTACAGTTACCCTGTTATGCTAGCAAATACTAGGTCTTATTCTTTCTAACAATGTTTCTGTAGCCATTAACTGTCTCCACTACCCTTCCCAACCTGTGGTAACCATTCTCTTACTGTGTATCTCTATTAGTTCCATTATTTTAATTTTTAGCTCCGAAAAATAAGTGAGAACATGTGAAATTTGTCTTTTAGTGCCAGGCTTACTTCATTTGATGTAATGACCTCTAGTTCCAGTCATGTTGTTACAAATGATGGGATCTCATTCTTTTTTTATGGCTGCATAGTACTACATTGCGTATATGTACCACATTTAAAAAATGCACATTGTGATGTGCTTTTCCTTCTCTGTTTACTCTTCCCAGTCCCCCATTCCTGTGTCTTAGGATCATCTCCCAGAGTAAACTACCTGTACAAATTCTTGTCTTTTGGGGCAACCTGAGCCAAGATATCAGGAAAAAAGACAAAAGCAAGAAGGCTCAAGTACCAAAGTACTTCCCAACATGGAGAGCCTTGGTAGTTCACTTGCCTGTCTCTCACTGTCTTTGAAATGCTGGTCTATCTTTATTTTGTTATGAAAAATATATTGTATGTAAAAGAATGTGATGCACTTCCTCACTTTCTATGGTAATGATCTCGTGGAGGTATTTACAAGTGAGCATGTAATTATGTAATAAAAAATGCTCCGGTATCAAGGACTTTATATTTATGTGTGTGTGTGTGTGTGTGTGTGTGTGTGTGTGTGTATTCTTTTTTCCTTTTTCCAAATTCTAAATTCAAGTAGACAAGTCAGTCAATAAAAATGGTGATACCAAATAGGCAAACTTATGAGGAATTAACTTTCCATGTAAATGGAATGGAAATACTAAAATCATGATGTAAAGTAGAAACATTGATGTTATGAAAAAAGAGGAAAATATAGGAGGCAAAAAGCATACTATCCTGGGGATATTTTTGCAAGGGCGGACACATCAATGGTCTGAGTTCTTCATTTTAGCAGTTTAATTGAATTTATGTATAAGATGATTATGAGCTTGCATTTCTTCTTTATTTTTCCTTTGTCCTTTTTTTTTTAATGATTTTTGACTTCATTTTTAAACATTCTTCTGTAATCTGTATTCCTTTGGCCTGATAAAAACCACCTTCCTAGAATGTTTAAGGAACACTAGTATCTTTCATATTCAACACATTCATTACAAATAACAAATTTCTTTTTGAAATTCTGGAAAACTTGGTTGATTTATTGATCTTTGTGGTATCCTTGAGTAACCTATATCTTTTAGTGTATAATTTTTAGTGAAAAAGGATTTATTATGAATATACAAAAGCAATATGTAGAGCCTAAGGATGAAAGTATCATTCAGCCACACAAAAAATGAGATAAACAAAATGAAATATTGTCTGAAGCCAAAGCAGCAAATCTTACCCTTCCATATAAATCTTTTGTCTCTCTCTCCAGCTATGAAGCCTCTTCTCTTCATTTTTTCCCTGGATCTTTGATTCATTCTTTTTTTTTTTTTTTTCTCTTCATAGGATTGTCTGTTTTGCTTATGTGTATAGAAAGAGAAGCAAAATATCACCATTGAATACTCCTAATTTAAACACCTTAAAAGGGCAAAGATCTGGGTGTTGAGGCATAGGATGCCTTTAAACATTTTTATCAAACTGAGTGTAATGAGATTGGCTTGTTGCTCCTAATGTTGCTGGTAAAAGTGGAAAAAGAAAAGGATGAACTCAGGGATACAAGTTCCTAACTCAGGCACAGAATGAATGAACTGAAAGCTTCTGTGTCTGCCCAGAATGAAACACTTCTACCCTGTGGGGCTGAGATTGCTGAACTCCAAACCAGCATCTCATCCTGTAAGTGATTGCATTACAAAGCAAATTGAATTTTCAGTCTCACAGGGTGTCTACTGTTAAGGTGAGAGCATTGGTTAAAAAGGAATGGGATTCAGGAAGTTGTAGAATGTGTGTGTGAAAACCATGAAAAACTGAGGACACTGAATCTCTAAATTTGAATGCATCTCCCTTGCCTATAGCAATAGCCTCTCCATCACCAATGAAGACTTTAACCCTGCATTGCCTGAAGAAACTGCAGTAGCTCCCCTTGAGGCAGTTGCCAAGCAAGACAATGCTCATTCTCCCTAGGACTCATGCCAAATACCCATCTTTGCTTTTCAACCTATAACTAGACTCAAGTTTTAGAGGTCCCCAAAGGTGAATTACAAAATGTGAGTCATGGAGAAGTATGCTACTGACCAGAAGAACTTCTTGGTTTTTTAATTTATACAAACAGAAACCTGTGGATAGCTGTGGAAATGAATATTTAAGGTGTGGAATAATGGTGGAAGGAACTTAAAGCTGGATCAGGCTGAATTGATTGATGTGAGTCCACTAATCAGACTTTCTGCATTTAAAGTCATAGTTCAGGGAGTCACAAATAATTCTTGCTGATTGGTTGGTTGGTTGGGTGAGTGGGTGGATGATTGTTTGGTTGAAACATGGAGCAAAAGGGGGCCCATAGTGAATGAACCTGAAATGCCAGATGTGCCTTGGTTATCATAGAGGAAGCAATTCAAAAGGTTAGGGAGTTTGGAATGTTAGAGGGAATTTGTTGTCTAAGACCTACTTACCCACCCTGGGAGCTTTCCCTACAAGTATGGGAAATGAATTTGTTAGAGGAGCCCCAGTATTCTTGAAGGTCTATGGGATCACTATTACCTGTGGGCCAGAACTTACAGTGGGAGCCACAGCCACTGAATTAGGAAAACTAAATGCAATGGGAATAATTGCATTCTGGGTTGACAGGGGCTAAGTGGTGGCACTCGACAACCTAAGGCAGGTAGATACACTTACTGTAATGAACAGCAGAGGCAAAGCAGCAATTACATCAGTCTAACTCATGCCTACTGTGGCATTGGCTAGTTAAATGTTGCATTCACAGAGGTGAAATAGATAGGAAGACTATTAAATTCGTCCTTGATCTATGTAAGAAGAAAGTTCTAGGTCAAGAGAAAAAAGTCTAACCTGAGTCATAAAGACAGAGAGTCATGGCTTATAAGTCAATTTTTAGATTTGAACAAGTTTATAGACACGGAATACCTTGAATGAATGGGAGGTTAAGTCCTTTTGAGGAACAACCCTAGTCCACTGCTAAAAATTTATACTGTTAACCTTTTTTCAAGCTTTCCCCCAAAGGACTACAGCTTTTTCCTATGGTAGCTACCCACAAGGAAAAAATAACTAATCAGACTTCAAGGGGCTACTGGACACTGACTGAAGTGGTACTGATTTCAAGAGACCCAAACCATTGCTATGGTCTATCAGCCAATAGGGGCTTTTGGAGGACATCAGCGGACCTTTAGGTCAGGTCTGTGGGCCTAGTGGATCCCCAAATCTATTTTGGTTATTGCCCTAGTTCTGGAATTCATAATTGGAATCGACATACTCAACAAATGGCAGAATTCCCACATTCATTCGCTGACCTGTGGAATCAGGGATATCATGATGGGAAAAGATAAGTATAAGCAACTAGAATTGCCTTTATCTAGAAAAGTAGTAAACTGAAATGTATATCATGTTCCTGGAGAGTTGCAGGAGGTAAGTGCCACCAGCAAAGACTTGAAAGAGATAGGGGTGGTGATTCCCACCACATTCCTGTTCAATTCACTAATTTTGCCTGTGCAGTAGACAGGTCGATCTTGGAGAACGACAGTGGATTAGTATAACCTAACCAGGTGGTGAGGCTAATTGTAGCTGGTGTATCAGATCATGTGGTTTCATTATTTGAGCAAATTAACACATTTCCTGGCACTTGATATGTGGTAATTATTCTGACATGTCCCTTTTCCTCCATACCCGCCCATAAGGTTCATGAGAGAGATTTTACTTTCACCTGTCAACGCTAGCAATACATCCTCACTGTTCTACCTCAGTGGTACCTCTACTCTTCAGCCTTGCATCACATTTTAGTTTTCAGGGGTCTTGTTAGACTTTCCATTCCACAAGATATTACGCTGGTCCATTATATTGATGACATTTTGCTGATATGACCTAGAGAGCAAGAAGTAGAAATTACAGTGGACTTATTGGTAAGACATTTGCATGCGACAGAGTGGGATATAAATCGGTCTAAAATTTGGGAGCCTTCTAGTTCAGTGAAATTTCTAGAGGTCAGGTGGTGTAGGACATGTTGAGATATTCCCTTGAAAGTGAAGGATATTTTGTTTGCCTCTGACCTTTCCTACAACCAAATAAGGGGTTCAATGTCTAGTGGGCCTCTTTAAATTTTGGAGACCACATATGCCTCATTTGGTTGTGTTACTCCAGGAATGTATGGAGTGACCCAAAAAGCTCCTAGTTTTGAGTCATGAAAAGAGAAGGTTCTGCAGCAGGTCCAGGCTGCTCTGCCAGCTTCTTTGCTAGTTGGACCATGTGATCCAGCAGATCCAATGGAGTCTGAGGGGTCAGTGGTAGGTAGGGATGTTGTTTGGTGCCTTTGGCTGACCCTTATGGGAGAATCAAAAAGGATGACTACTGTCCTTTTTATTTAATTTTAATTTAATTTTATTTTGAGACAAGGACTTGCTCTGTGGCCCAGGTAGGAGTGCAGTGGCACGATCACAGCTCACTGCAGCCTTGACCTCCTGAGCTCAAGCAGTCAGTCCTCCCACCTAAGCCTCCTGAGTTGCAGGGATTACAGGTACACACCACTGTGCCTAGCTAATTTTTTGGTTTTGTTGTGGTTGTTTTGTTTGTTTGTTTGTTTGTTTGTTTGTTTTTGGTAATGTTACCCAGGCTTGTCTTGAACCCCTGAGCTCAAGCAATCCTCCTACCTTGGCCTCCCAAAGTTCTGAGATTACATGCGTGAGCCATTGTGTCTGGCCTTTATTCTGTTTTTCATAAACAATTCTCAAATTGCTTCTGGGCCTTAGTAGAGCTATGGGCCATCAAGTTACCTTTGAAGCTGAGTTGTCTACCATGAACTGGGTTTCATCTGATCTAGAAAAATAGTAAACCGAAATTCATACTAAGCCACAAAGTTGGGCATGCATAACACGTACATAGTAGCACTCCATCGTCACATGGAGGTGATGCACATATGATCGGGATCAAGTAGGCTCTGAAGACACAATTAAGTTACGTGAAGAAGTGGCCCAAATGTCCATGGTCCCCACTCCTGCTACACTTTCTTTTCTCTTTCAGCCTGCAGCTGTAGCCTCATGGAGAGTTCCTTATGATCAATTAACAGAGGAAGGGTAAATTCAGTCTGGCTTATGGATAGTTGTGCATTATATGCACGTAGTATCCAAAACTGGACAGCTGTCACAATACAGCCTTTTACTGGGACATCCCTGAAGGACAGTGGTAAAGGGAAGTCTTCCCACTGGAAAGAACTTCCACCATTGCATCTGGTTCTTCATTTTGCTTGGAAGGAGAATTGGCTAGATGAGCAATTACAGACTGGTTTATAGTCCATGGCCAATTGTTTGGCTGCATCCTCAGGGACTTGGAAGGAACAGGATTGGAAAATTGGTGATAAGCAAATCTGGGAGAGAGATATGTAGATAGACCTCTCTGAATGGCCAAAAAACATGAATATATTTGTATACCATGTGAATGTTCACTAAAGGGTGACCTTAATAGAGGGAAATTTTGATAATCAAGTGGACAGCATGATCCATTCTTTTGATACCTCTTTCCTCAGCCACTCTTATCTCAGCCCTATGGGCTCATGAACAAAATGACCATCATGGTAGATAGAGAGATTAGGGATAGGCTAACAACATCCACTTTTACTTACCAAGGGCAACCTCAATATAGCTACTGTTGAGTGGCTACTGTGCCAGCAGCAGAGACCAACATGGAATCCTCAGTATGGCATCATTTTCTGGAGTGATTAGCCAGCTGCCTGGGGCTGGTCATTACATTGAACTGTTTCCATCATGGAAGGGGTAGTGTTTTATTCTTACTGTAATAGGCCTTCTGGATTTGATTTGCCTTCCCTGCATACAGTTCTGCCAAAACTACCACTATAGACTTACAGAATGCTTTTACAACCTCGTGGTATCCAGTATAACATTGCTTGTGATCAAGGAACTCACTTCACATTAAATTAAGTATAGTAATGGGCCTCTGTTCATGGAATTCACAGTATTTACCATATTGCCCACCAATCTGAAGTAGCTTCCTTGAAAGAATGATGGAGTGACACTTTGAAGACTCAGTTGCAGCACCAGATAGATGGCAGTATCTTGCAGGGCTGGGTCTGCATTCTTCAGGAGGCTTTGTATACTCTGAATCAGAGTCCAGTCTTGGTGTTTTTTTTAATCCTATAGGTAGGATTTACAGATTCAGGTATCAAGGAGTGGAAATGGGAGTGGTACTACTCACTATTACTCCTAGTAATCTGCTAGCAACATTTTTGCTTCTTGTTCCTACAGCTTTATTGTCTGATGGTCTAGGGGTCTTAGTTGCAGCGGGAGGTATGCATTCACTAGAAATTAAAACAATTGCATTCAATGGGAAGTTCAGACTGCCACCTGGACCCCGTGGGCTCCTCACATCTCTGAGTCAACAGGCTAATCGGGGTGTTATAGTGTTGGCAGGCACAACTGATCCTGACTGTCAAAAGGAAATTGGATTGCTGTGCTAAAATAGTAGCAAGAAAGAGTATGTCTGGAACAGAGGAAGTCACTTAGGGTATATCTTAGTGTTATCATGCCCTGTGATTACAGTCAATAGAAAATGACAACAACCCAATCCAGGAAGGACTACTAATGGTCCAGACTCTTGAAGAATGGAAGCTTGGTTCATTCTACCTGGTAAAGAACCATGACCACCTGAGGTGCTTGCTGAGGGCAAAAGGAATAAAGATTGGATAACAGAAAAAGGTAGCTATACATATTAATACCAGCTATGACCACATGATCACTTACAGAAGTGAAGACTGTAATTGTCATGAGTATTTTTTCCTTATTTTGTTGTGAATATGTATGTGCATATTTATTTTATTTTTCTCTGTTATCCCGTTATTTTGTAGCATAAGAGATATTGACTTACAATATTTAAGTACTTTTTTTTTTTGGAGAAAGAGTTTTGCTCTTTTTGCCCAGGCTGGAGTGCAATGGCACGATCTCAGCTCACTGCAACCTCCACTTCATGGGTTCAAGCAAGTCTCCTGCCTCAGCCTTCCAAGTGGCTGAGATTACAGGCATGTGCCTGGCTAATTTTTTGTATTTAGCCACCTGGCTAATTTTTATATTTAGCCGAGACAGGGTTTCACCATGTTGATCAGACCTGTCTCGAACTCCTGACCTCGGGTGATCCACCCACCTTGGCCCCCCAAAGAGCTGGGATTACGGGTGTGTGCTACCACATCCAGCCCCTTAATTTTACAACATTTGAGTTATAGAATATAAAGAAAGGAAGAGTTAACATTGTTCAATAACTTTATATGCTCTTCTGGGGAAAGAGTATGTTTTTGGTTGTGTGCAGAATACTTTATCATGGTAGATGGAAGTATGATTTTGTTGTTATTTGGAGATTAATATGATTTAAGGAGATGTGTACTGGTGCCAAGTTGACAAGAGTTGCACTTGTGATAGTTAATTTTATGTATCAACTTGGTTGGACCACAAGGTGCATAGATATGTGGTCCAACGTTATGCTGGATGTTTCACTGAAAAATGTTTTTGCATCAGATTGACATTTAAACTGGTAGACTTTGGGTAAAGCAGATTACCTTGCATAATGTGGTGTACCTCATTCAATCAGTTGAAGCCCTTAATGGAACAAAAGATTGACCTCCTCCAAGAGGGAATGAATTCTGCCAGCAGATGATGGACTTTGGACTTGAATTACAACATCAGCTCTTCCCTGGATTTATGCCTGGTGGCTTTCAGATTTGAACTGGAACGTTGACTCTCCTGAGTCTCCAGCTTGCAAGCCTTAAGACCAGAAGTGAAACATTGGTTCTTTCTGGGGTCTGTAGCCTACCAGCTCACTTTGCAGATTTTGGTCTTGCCAGCCTCCATAATCACATGGGCTATTTTTAAAAAGTAAATGTCTCTCTTACACACAGCAGTTGGTTCTGTTTATCTGAAGACCTCTAATACAGCTTTCAACCTAGCAAACCTCTCCACAAAGGTAGAAGAGGAGGAAAACAGTTGTATTATTGAATAAACATTAAATCACGATGTCATGCACACCACAGGCAGTCTGCTAAAGAGATTGCAGAGACAGAAAGAGATCTTACTCCTCTATGTAGCTATGCAAATACAACCCATCACATACGTGTTCTCAAGATATGCAATGACTACTCTTCAAGTAAAAGGACTTGACAGCATCATTTATCATAGTTCATGGTAAATTTACCTGGTAATTGGAGTCACCATCTGTGTTAGCTAATTGATTTTATCCAAAAGAAAAACTAAGCTCATACCTTTATGACAGAATGTAGTTAGTGTTGGAGTAAGGTGCCCAACTAAGTGAGACTCCACTCCTCTGATAGAAATTGGGAGACAGGACACTGTCTTCCTTTATGATTACATGTCAAAGAGATGGCTCCCAGGTGCTTGAGAAATTCCTGGTTTGTAAAGTTGGCAAAAGGCTTATTTAGGTTTTAAAAGGATTTACATCTCAAAGGGACGTAGAAGGCATTTATCATAACAAGTTTTCTAAAGAAGATGATCTGAAAGCAAAAGGGGAAGGTGGTATCTCTCTTTTTGCAGCAGGGAAAGTTAACTTTTTTCTCTGTTTATATTTACCTTTACATTATATATCATTAGCTTTGGAAGTTCATCTTTGCTATTGTATGGAGTAGGAATTCTTTCATCTTCACAAACAGTAATTCCCCTTCACGATACAGTAATTGTATAACTACAAGTATTTATTTACGTATACTCTTGCCAGTGAACATTTGGCTTGTTCTTCTTTTTGAGGTGCAGTTTTGCTCTGTTATCCAGGCATGAGAATCCGGGAGGTAGAGATTGCAGTGAGCCAAGATTGCAGTGAGCCTCCCAAAGTGCTGGGATTACAGGCATGAGCCACTGCACTTGGCTGTATTTCTTCTTTTTATGTATTTTTCAATTAGTCATTTGTCTCTTCCTTCTTGATTCATGAGAATTGTTTATGTATTCTAACTTACGCTCTACCAATTGTAAGATTATCTCTTAGGCAATTTGATTTTACATCTTCTTTTAGAATATCTTTTTATCAGAAACCATAATTTTAATGAGTCAAGTTTATTTTTCAATCATGATTTGTGCTTTTGTATCCTGTTTAAGAAAATCTTCCTTACCACAGGGTCCCAAAAATATTAACCTGTATGTTTTTTTAAATTGAAAAATCTCTTTTCACATTTAAATCTTTAATCCAGAAATGATTTTTCTGTATGATGTGAGATAAGAGTTCCCATTTCTTTTTATTTTAATGTGTTTAACCAATTATTCCAGCCTCACTGCTTCATAAATTCATGTTTCCAACATCATTATTTAAGCTCCAGTTTATCTTTACCAATTTGCAGTGCCCACTTTATCAAATATTATGTTGCCTTGTATATGAGGGTCTCTTTTTGAGGTTGTTACACGGAGTTCCAAGTGGTGAGGCCCATGCTCATTGATGCACCGAGGATAAATGGAATGTACTGTACTTGTATTTTTGGTTTCTAGTTCATTTAATCCTGCTATTGATTCTCTTATTCCTTCATCTTTCTTTGTTTTATTCTTTTGTCTTTTTATGACTTTTTAAAGGATATTTTCTTAAAAACATGATATACATTAAATTGTGTTAAATATCTATTTTAAAATGATAATAAATTATTAATATAAAATTCTGCTTTTGGGGCTCTGAACCTCTTTGTTATTTTTACTGACTTTCATTCAAGATAACTTGTGTTCTGTGTAATTGATAGTTATTTTGGTCTAATATTTGCCTTTAGAATTACATTAGGGCTTAGTGGAAGACGATTTTTTTCCCAAGAGGATTTGTCTTGTCATCCTGGGTCTACTTCAATTAATATTTTGGCCTCTGCTTCCCCATATCACACGCATGCTATGAAACCAAGCCCTAGCCACATGTGGTGGCAGTCTTCGGTTAGAATTTTTTATGAGACTATTTTTTTTTCTTCTAATATATTTCTCTCCTTTCACTGAAGCTGCGACAGACAAGTTTTTCTTCTTAACTCTCTGAACGCTGCTGCAGGCCTGAGTTGCCCAGGTCATCCTTCCAGCTCGTTAGAGTTGTTTCTTTTGACAGGGGACTTATGTCCAGCAGTCTCTACGCTGGCAAAGACCCACAGCCTAACCCTCAGTTATCCATCTGGTGTGAGCTCAGTCCCAAAGCTTCAGGCTCCTGTTGTTGGCATCTGCCCCCAGGACATTTCCAGCTTCGTATTTTATTTCTCACTGTGCTTGTAGCTTATTATTATTATGTTCATTATTTATTTTTTGCCTTTGGGAATTTTTCTGGACTTTCTTTTAAGCTTAACAATGCATTTAAAAGTATGTGGGTTTTTAAAAAATGTATCTTGTATGTATTTTTTTGTGTCATAGTTTGGGGTAGAGAGATTGGAATATTAATCCCCAAATGATCAGAAAAAAATGTCTCACATTATTTTCAGAAATACGATGAACCAGCATTTCAATTACTCCAAACTTTCAGGAAAAAAGAAAATAAGTGATATGGGAAGGTATATTGCAAATGACTCCAAATTTTGGCAGGGGCAGGGAGTAATTTGGTCATGTATTACAAAGGGGTGACATTTTACTTTAGCCACAACTTCTGCAATGCCTGCAGTATAGAAGAGACTGATTTATTAATTCCATTCTCTGTCTTACTGTAAAGCTGTTGCCCTAAATTGCTTTGAAAAGGCTATAGATTATATACCAATTCTTATAGGGAGCCCTAGATAAACAGAAAGTCACAATTATAGAATTCCTAATAAAATTTTCTCAGCTGAGTCTATGTTCTAAGATCCTTCTTTCTTACAGTATCTATAGCAATAACTTTATCTTAGAACCGATATAACTTCAGCATAAGCCCCACATTTAGAAAATACTGATTTCATTTTCATAATAAACCAGGTAATACCACTTCAATAATAGAACTGAAGTGTTTTCCATATATCTTATTAAAGATGTAAAACTTGGGAAATAGAAGATTTTGAGTTAACAGGAAAATCTAAATGTCCTTCTGACTTATTTTTCTTTCCCAGTTCATTCTGCAGACAAGTATGAGACTCTTTTTCTGAAAGCAAAAATCTCAGTATATGGGCCTTTGTCTACTCCGGAAACTTTAATTCTACTTTTTTTAATTCTACTTTTTCTAATTCTTTCTTAGACTTTTCTATTTGGATGCTCGATTTACAGTCAAATGCTATCCACTTGATTCCAAGACTTTTACTCCATTAAACCAAGATGTGTTGATGCCTTACTTTACATTGTATTCTGTGCAAGGCAAGGTGAGTCAAAAATACACCAGACATAGTACTGCCTTCCAGGGGACATTTAGTCTGACATGGGCAGTAGGACTGGGAGCAGAGAGGAACAAAAAGCTCTTTTAAAAAGTCACATAATGTTATAAGGTCTATAATAGAAGTTTACACAAATATTTCTTTCTTTTCTTAATTTTCATAGCATTTTATCTTGATGTCTTACCGTCAATTTCTTCTTTTAGTATATTTATCTCCTCTATGATACTAACGTTTTTTGAGAAGCAAAATGTAGATATTAAGTTCTGTGATACCTTTTTTAAAAAATTATACATATTTATTGGAGTGCCTTGCATACAAAAATAACAGTAACTTAATGACAACAGTAACACCAGTAGTTAAATAAATCACTTGAAATTATTAACTCTGGCCAACATGGTGAAACCCATCTCTACTAAAAATACAAATATTAGCTGGGCATGGAGGTACACACCAGTAATCCCAGCTACTTGGGAGGCTGAGGCAGGAGAGTTGATTGAATCCAGGAGGTGGAGGTTGCAGTGAGCCAAAATCACACCACTGCACTCTAGCCTAGACAATGGAGCAAGATTCCATCTCAAAAAAAAACCAAAAACTGAAAAAAACCGCTGGTTAACTATGTACTAGTCCCTGTTCTAGGGTATTATGTATATTAATTATGTATATACAGGTATTATAATTATGATTATGTATATTATGTGCCCCAGTTCACATAGCTAGTAATGCAGAATCCAGAGCTGGGGTACAAAAGATACTTAAAGATATAGATTGAAGACATAATAAATTATTGTTAGATAGCTTTTTTTTTTTTTTTTTTTTTTTTTTTTTTGAGACGGAGTTTCGCTCTTGTTACCCAGGCTGGAGTGCAATGGCACGATCTCGGCTCACCGCAACCTCCGCCTCCTGGGTTCAGGCAATTCTCCTGCCTCAGCCTCCTGAGTAGCTGGGATTACAGGCACGTGCCACCATGCCCAGCTAATTTTTTGTATTTTTAGTAGAGACGGGGTTTCACCATGTTGACCAGGTTGGTCTCGATCTCTCGACCTCGTGATCCACCCGCCCCGGCCTCCCAAAGTGCTGGGATTACAGGCTTGAGCCACCGCGCCTGGCCTAGATAGCTTTTTTTAAACGACAAAAAAAGCCCTTAAACACAAAAGCCTTGGAAATTCAAATACTAATTTGGGTTTGGGGTTGCATCATTGGCAGGGGCGGTAAAACTATATCTGCTTTAAAGGACTTTATTTATGTCTGATAGGAAGTCTCTTCATGCCTTTACCTGAAGACATGAAAGATTGACACGTTTTACCTCTAGCAATTCTTTGATTTTTTTGTTCTGTTTTTCAAGTTGGACAGTCCTCAAAGGACAGAAACTTCATTGGCATGCTAGACATTTCTTGTGTATTACATGGAAACTTCCCAATGCTCTGAATATAAATAAGCTTTACGCGCAATGCATAACAACTGACTTCCTAACTCGCATATTAATGGAACACACTGAAAGGAATGAAAGTCATCTGGTAACCTGGACCCTTTTTGCCTTCATGGTCCTTTACCTTCAGGCCCTAAAATAATTATAGCTTGTTGGAGTTAGAAAGGGAAAAGGAATCACACAGTCCAACTGTCTCCTTTCACAGGCCAGAAAGTTACAGTTTAGAGAAGCTCTAACTCACCCTCAGCCACACTATACATTAACAAAGAATGGAACAGTCCTGGTGAGTGATATGGCCGAGATGCACAGGATAAACATGGATGTGATCAGAGGGTAACGTGAGTTATTATGATAAAAAGAAAACGGTATAAACCGTTCTCTGTATCTGAGTAATTAATACTTGGCAGAGAACAATAAGTAGGCAGCAGTAGTCACACTACAAAGCGGTCTGATAGGGAATGCACACATGATAGATGCTAGATTGTATGGGATTGTGGAGGACTGATGGGTGCATTTTGGCTGTTGTATTCATTTATTCATTTGAAATATTTTCATCTATCCTATGTTCCAGGGGAATGCAGCAGAATTTAGATTAACTAGGGATCTTGTGTTCTGGGGAAGGGGTGATTAAAAATTTAAGACTAATGCAAAATTGCAAAAAGCATAGGTTTTGTTAGAAAATCAGCATCTATTATGAGAATAATATAATTTAAACCTGTGTGTGACATGGTAAAAGCCCCATAAAACTGCATACCTCAACCACACCTCGGCTTTCTGTTGAAACTGCTCTCTATAATTCAGATGTGAATAAGTAATTGAGGACTGTAATTTCCACCCTACCCAGACAATGTGTAAACAAATGCTAATCTTGACTTTTGTGAATCACTTAAGTAACAATCAGAATGTCAAAAGTTCCCTGGCCCTCTGAGTGTCCGGAGCCCCTCACCCTCATCTTCGCCCAGGAATCCACTGGAATGTCCAGAGCCCCTCACCCTCATCTCTGCCCAGGAGGTGATTTACCGATCCACTAGCCCTAGGAATGTCTGAAGCCCCTCACCCCCACCCCTGCCCCTCACCCTCACTCCCGAGGTGGTTTTACGGGTATAAAAGGTCTTAACACCCTCCTTTCGGGGCCACGGGTTGGAGAGACGCGAGTCCTCCGTGGCTGCCGGCAATAAAGACCCTGCAGTTTGGCATACTTTTGTCTTGGTGTTGACTTTCTAGCTCGGGCCAGTACAACACTTGGTTTGGGATGATTTCTTTCTTTGTAGTCACGCAATGGATGAGAGAGATGGAGTTTATTAGTAGGAACAGTAGTGCAGAAATTCTTTCAGTAGTCTGTGTATGAGATACTGCTAGAAAAGTTGGAACAGAAAGAATTGGAGAGAAGCAATGGTTTTTGTTGTTTCAAGAATTTCATTGAATGAATAAATTACTCTACTGGATGGGATAAACACGACTTCGTATATTTCATTGCACCATTGTAGCAACAAGTAGCTTTTCGTATCAGCCATTAGAGCTTGGCTATGTGTAATTGCAAATGATACGAAACAGTCATAAGCAATGAGATTCCAAATAATATAAGAGAGTCTTCCAGGCAACTTTTGGACAGAAGGTTCTATGCCCCTGCCTAAAACTGGAAAGATCTGAAAACTCACACAGGAGAAAGCTTATGGCAGGAGGGCATTGTTCGGAAAGTAGAGGTCAGTTTCAAAGCACATCTTTGTTTCTGTCCTTTTTCTCTGTGCATTTTAAAATGGCTGAGTGCAGACTGCAGATAAAATTTTGAATCTGATTCTTCTCAGGCATTATTAGAAGTTTTTGGTGGTATAAAATCTCTTGGTAAGCATAATTGTTAAGCATATTCAAGCCTTTGTACGTAAACCTTTGCTGGTATCTCACATTATCCCCTTAGGAAATGTTACTAGAAGATAAATGAATGGACCATTTCCAGTTACTTTTGTTTCTAATAGTTTTTGTATTATTCTTGAGAATGTAGGAAGTTGAAGAGGTGAAGAGTATTTCATTATTCCTTTCAAATGCAAACATGAGAAGTTGAACATGAATTATCAAAGCATGTCAATGGCTGACTCAGAATGAAATAATACTGATTATTTGAATGGCTGATGACTTGGTTCTGGTGATACAGACAGAAGAGGGCCAGGGTCGGGGGTCCCTGGCGAAGCCACACCCTCAAATCTGAGCCAGTGGCTCACAGTGAGAACATGCATTCCTGTTTCCTGCTGTAATGTTGCCTTTTCCAGAACTACGTATGGCCAACCCTGCCCCCTATCCTGTATCCATAAAAACTTCAGGCTCCTTTGACAGCAGAGTTGCAGAGAGGAGAGAAGAGAAGAGAAGTAGCTTGACGTTGGTGAGAAGCAGCTTGACCTCAGAGGTGAGGCTTGATGGTGGGATCTTAGAGGAGAGTTTGGCTGGGGTTGGCTGAACTCTAGGGGAAGACCACATTCCCGCTCCATCCTCTTCCCAGCTCTCCATCCCACTGAGAGCCACTTTCTTTCTTTCTTTCTTTTTTTTTTTTTTTTGAAACGGGCTCTCACTCGGTCACCAGGTTGCAGTGCAGTGGTGCAATCTTGTGAGAGCCACTTTCAACAGCAATAAAATCCCCTGTTTACACCTTCTTCAGTTTGTTTGTGCAACGTGATTCTTCCTAGATGCCAAATAAGAGCTCAGGATAGAGGGCTGCCACATTGAGCTGTTAAACGCTTAAGTTCTCTGTGGACAGCAAAGCTAAAGGAGTGCACTGTAACACATGCCCTCTGGGGCTCCAGGGGGTCACAGGTACCCCCTAGATGCTGCCATTGGGGCACATGGAATTCTGTTCCTGCCAACACCTGGAAGCACTTGTCCCAGCCCCTGTACTTGTTCACCTGCATGGTCCTCCTCCTGTGAGGGGTTGAGGATTGCAGGCTGAGTGGATGAGTCACTTGTTTAGTGAGTCCAGTGAAGGGGGTCAGGGAAAATTTGGTTTTACTGTTTTTTATGTACTATCTTCTTTAGGCTTTGAAACAATTCTGAGTTAGGTATTATTATTCTGACTTTGCAAGTATAGAAACTGAGGCTGTGAGGGTTAGCCAAGGCCTGCAGACTCCTATGTTTGACTCCAGAGTTTACTCTCAGTCTGATGACACAAATAAATAAAACTAGACAATAACCTGAATGGGAATATCCAAGCCATTCGTGGTTAAGGGCTTTACCCTTAACCCCATGAAAGAACTGTTTCTCACCTGGAAACATCCCTTTCATTTTCCCTTCTTGTCTTCAATACTCTGCTGAAGTTGCTTTCCTCACAATTAGATTTTAGCTGTTCTTCCTGCTTCCACCTTTAACATCACAGCCCTTGTAACTGTAACCACAGTGTCGTTAGACCTTACTGTAGTATCTGTGTATTTAAGATCACTTACCCTGTAGTTCATTCTATAGTATAAATTCAGTAATTATAAAGTAATTGTTCTGCCTTCAGCATAAAGTTAGATGTACAGAAGTTCTTGAATACTAAACATTTTTCTTTTTTATATATGTTATTGCGCTTTAGGTTCTGGGGTACATGTGAAGAACATGGAGGATTGTTACATAAGTAAGTACATGGCAATGTGGTTTGCTGCCTCCATCCCCATCACCTATATCTGGCGTTTCTCCCCATGTTATTCCTCCCCAACTCCCTACCCCCTGCCGTCCCTCCTCTACTCCCTCCCAAAAGACCCCAGTGTGTGATACTCCCCTCCCAGTGTCCATATGTTCTCAATGGTTGTCACCCACCTATGAGTGAGAACATGCAGTGTTTGATTTTCTGCTCTTGTGTCAGTTTGCTGAGAATGATGGTTTCCAGGTTCATCCATGTCCTTATGAAGGACACAAACTCATTGTTTTTTATGGCTGCATAGTATTCCATGGTGTATATGTGCCACATTTTCCCCGTCCAGTCTATCATCGATGGGCATTTGTGTTGGTTCCAGATCTTTGCTATTGTAAGCAGTGCCCCAGTAAACATACATGTGCATCTGTCTTTATAATAGAATGATTTATAATCCTTTGGATATATACCCCTTAATGGGATTGCTGGGTCCAATGGAATTTCTATTTGTAGGTCCTTGAGGAATCCCCACACTGTCTTCCACAATGGTTAAACTAATTTACACTTACAACAATGTAAAAGTGTTCCTGATTCTTCACATCCTATCCAGCATCTGTTGTCTCCTGATTTTTTAATGATCACTGTTCTAACTGGCGTGAGATGGTATCTCAGTGTGGTTTTGATTTGCATTTCTCTATTGACCGGTGATGATGAGCATTTTTTCATATGTTTGTTGGCTTTATATATGTCTTCTTTTGAAAATTGTCTATTCATATCCTTTGCCCACTTTTGAATGTTTTTTTTTTTTCTTGTAAATCTTTTTTTTAGTTCTTTGTAGATTCTGGATATTAGCCCTTTGTCAGTTGAGGTTAGATTGTAAAAATTTTTCCCCATTCTGTTGGTTGCTGGTTCACTCTAATTGTTTCTTTTGCTGTGCAGAAGCTGTGCAGTTTAATTAGATCCCATTTGTCTATATTGGCTTTTGTTGCCAATGCTTTTGGTGTTTTACTCATGAGGTCCTTGCCTATAAATGTGCCCTGAATGGTTTTGCCTATGTATTCTTCCAGGGTTTTTATAGTGTTAGGTCTTAGGTTTAAGTCTTTAATCTATATGGAGTTAATTTTAGTGTAAGGTGTCAGGAAGGGGTCCAGTTTCTGCTTTCTGCACATGGCTAGCCAGTTTTCCCAACACCATTTATTAAGCAGGAAATCCTTTCCACATTGCTTGTTTTTGTCGGGTTTGTCAAAGATCAGATGGTTGTAGATGTGTGGCATTGTCTCCAAGGCTTCTGTTCTGTTCCATTGGTCTATATGTCTGTTTTGGTACCAGTACCATGCTGTTTTGACTGCTGTAGCCTTGTAGTATAGTTTGAAGTGAGGTAGCGTGATGCCTCCAGCTTTGTTCTTTTTGCTTAGGATTGACTTGGCTATGCGGGCTCTCTTTTTGTTCCATATGAAGTTTAAGGTGTTTTTTTCCAGTTCTATGAAGAGGGTCATAGGTAGCTTGATGAGGATAGCATTGAATCTGTAAATTACTTTGGGCAGTATGGCTATTTTCACAATATTGATTCTTCCTAACCATGAGCATGGAATATTTTTCCATCTGTTTGTGTCCTCTCTTATTTCCTTGGGCAATGGTTTGTAGTTCTCCTTGAAGAGGTCCTTTACGTCATTTGTTAGTTGTATTCCTAGGTATTTTATTCTCTTTGTAGCAATTGTGAATGACAGTTCATTTTTGATTTGGCTCTCTTTAAGTCTGTTAATGGTGTATAGGAATGCTTGTGATTTTTGCACATTGATTTTGTATCCTGAGACTTTGCTGAAGTTGCTTATCAGTTTCAGGAGATTGTGGGCTGAGACAATGGGGTTTTCGAAATACACTATCATGTCATCTGCAAATAGAGACCATTTGACTTCCTCCTTTCCTAATTGAATACCCTTTATTTCTTTTTCTTGCCTGATTGCTCTGGCTAGAACTTCTAATACTTTATTGAATAGGAGTGATGAGAGAGGGCATCCTTGTCTAGTGCCAGATTTCAAAAGGAATGCTTCTAGTTTTTGCCCATTCAGTATGATACTGGATGTAGGTTTGTGGTAAATAGCTTTTAGTATTCAGAAGTATTTTCCGTTGATACCTAGTTTATTGAGAGTTTTTAGCATAAAGTACTGTTGAATTTTGTCGAAGGCCTTCTCTGCCTCTATTGAGATAATCATGTGGTTTTTGTCTTTGTCATGTGTTTATGTGGTGAATTACGTTTATAGACTTGTTATGTTGAACCAGCTGTGCATCCCCAGGATGATGCCTGCTTGATTGTGATGGATAAGCTTTTTGATGTGCTGTTGCAATGGGTTTGTTAGTATTTTATTGAAGATTTTACGTCTATGTTCATCAGGGATATTGTCCTGAAGTTTTCTTTCTTGTTGAGTCTCTGCCAAATTTTGGTATCAGGGTGATGTTGGTCTCATAAAATGATTTGGGGAGGATTCCCTCTATTTGGATTGCTTGGAATGGTTTTAGGAGGTGTGGTAGCAGCTCCTCGTTGCATATCTGGTATAATTGGACTGTGAAACCATCTGGACCTGGGCTTTTTTTGGTTGGTAGGCAATTAATTCCTGCCTCAACTTCAGCCCTTGTTATTGATCTAATCAAATTTTTGACTTTTCCTTGTTTAGGCTTGGGAGGGAGCAAGTGTCCAGGAATTTATCAATTTCTTCCAGGTTTACTAGTTTCTGTGCATAGAGTTGTTTGTACTAATCTCTGATGGTAGTTTGTATTTCTGTGGAATCTGTGGTGATATCCCCTTTATTGTTTTTTGTTGCATCTATTTGATTATTCTCTCTCTTCTTTTTTATTAATCTGGTTAGTGGTCTATTTTGTTGATCTTTTCAAAAAACCAGTTCCTTGATTTATTAACTTTTTGAAGGGTTTTTTGTGTCTCTGTCTCCTTCAGTTCTTCTCTGATCTTAGTTAATTTCTTATCTTCTGCTAGCTTTTGAGTTTCTTTTTTAAATCTTTTTCCTCTAGCTCTTTCAATTTTGATGATAGAGTGTTGATTTTAGATCTTTCCTTGCTTCTCATGTGGGCATTTATTGCTATAAATTTTCCTCTAGACACTGCTTTAAATGCATCCCAGAAATTATGGTACATTGTGTCTTCATTCTCATTGGTTTCGAAGACATTTGTTTTTGACTTTGTTTCATTGTTTATCCAGTCAACATTCAAGAGCCAGTTGTTAATTTTCCATGAAGTTGTGCGGTTCTGAGTGAGTTTCTTAATCCTGAGTTCTAATTTGATTATGCTGTTGTCTGAGAGACTGTTTTTTTATGATTTCCATTCTTTTGCGTTTGCTGAGGAGTGATTTACTTCCAATTATGTGGTCAATTTTAGAGTAGGTATGATGCGGTGCTGAGAAGAATGTATATTCTGTGGATTGGGGGTGGAGAGTTCTGTAAATGTCTATTTGGTTTGCTTGGTCCAGGTCTGAGTTCAGGTCCTGGATATCCTTGTTAATATTCTGTCTCGTTGATCTGCCTCATATTGACAGTGGAGTGTTAAAGTCTCCCACTATTATTGTGTGGGAGTCTAAGTCTCTTGTAGGTCGTTAAGAACTTGCTTTATGTATCTGGGTGCTCCTGTATTGGGTGAGTATATATTTAGGATCATTAGCTCTTTTTGTTGCATTGATCCTTTTACCATTCTGTAATGTCCTTCTTTGTCTCTTTTGATCTTGTTCGTTTAAAGTCTATTTTATCAGAGACTAGAATTGCAACTTCTGCTTTTTTTTTTTTTTCTTTGCTCTCCATTTGATTGGTAAATCTATCTCCATCCCTTTCTTTTGAGCCTATGTGTATCCTTGCACATGAGATAGGTTTCTTGGATACAGCACACCAATGGGTTTTGAATTTTTATGCAATTTTCCAGTCTGTGTCTTTTGTTTGGGGCATTTAGCCCATTTACATTTAAGTTTAATATTGTTATGTGTGAATTTGATCCTGCCATTTTGTTGCTAGCTGGTTGTTTTGTCCATTAGTTGATGCAGTTTCTTCATTGTGGCGATGCTCTTTACCATTTGGTACATTTTGGAGTTGCTGGTACTGGTTGTTTCTTTCTATGTTTAGTGCTTCTTTCAGGAGCTCTTGTAAGGCAGGCCTGGTGGTGATGAAATCTCTGAGCAATTGCTTGTTTGTAAAGGATTTTATTTCTCCTTCGCTTATGAAGCTTAGTTTAGCTGGACATGAAATTCTAGGTTGAAAGTTCTTTTCTTCAAGGATGTCTGATATCATATCTTCTGCTTGGTTGATTCAGCTATTGAAACTTTTGTATGCTTTGCGAAATTCTCTTGTTTTTTTTTTTTTTTCAGCTCCATTAAGTTATTTATATTCTTCTCTAAGCTGTTTATTCTCTTTAGCATTTTTTTTCTAGGTTCTTAGTTTCTTTGCATTGGGTTAGGACATGTTCTTTTAGGTTAGAGAAGTTTGTTATTACCCACCTTCTGAAGCCTGTTTCTGTCACTTCATCAGACTCATTCTCCAGCCTTGTTCCCTTGCTGGTGAGGAATTGTGATCCCTTGGATGAGGAGAGGCATTCTGGTTTTGGGTGTTTTCATCCTTTTTGTGCTAGTTTCTTCCCATGTTTGTGGGTTTATCTACCTGTGGTCTTTACAGTTGATGACTTTCGGTTGGGGTCTCTGAGTGGCCGTCCTTTTTGTTGATGATGAAGTGATCTCTCTCTGTTTTTCAGTTTTCCTTCTAATATCCAGGCCCCTCTGCTGCAGGACTGCTGGAGGTCCACTGCAGACCCTGCTTGCTTGGGGATCACCTGCAGGGGCTGAAGAACAGTAAGGGTTGGCTGCAAGTTTCTTCTTCTGATATCTTTGTCCCAGAAGTATACCTGCCAGATGTCAGCCTGAGCTCTCCTTTATGAGGTGTCTCTTTGGATATATGGGGGTTAAGGAGTTGCTTGAGGAGATAGTCTATCCCTTATGGGAACTCAAGTGCTGAGCTGTGAGCTCCATTGTTCCGTTTTGAGCTGCTGGGGAGGTACGTTTTAGTCTGCTGCAGGTGAACTCATAATCACCTTTTTGTCCCCGGTGATCTGTCCTGGGAAGGTGGGACTTTATTTATAAGTTCCTGATGTACTGCTGCCTTTTTTCAGAGATGCCCTGCCCAGCGTGGAGGTAGCCTAGTCACAGTTAAACATTTTTAAATGTGATGTTTGCAAGATTTTGGACCCCCAGGTATTTCTCCCCACCCTTCTAGTTAAAACCCAGTTGTCCATTCAACACCTACTGAGCCATGCACTCATCTTTGGAGCTCTTCCCTGCTTTGTGGTTAGCATAACCTATTTCCTAGGACTCGCTGAGAATTTTAACAACAAATAATATTTATAACAGAATTGATTGGGCTTTTTCCTTTTGTAAAATATTTTCTCCAAGTAGTTAAAGAGTATAGTTTGAACTGAATTGACCTGACTGACATTTGAAGTTGCTTGTTTTAGTTATGTTTTGGGAAAACCAGGAAATAAGGAATTGTATAATTTCATGCCTCGATAGTGATATAAAACAGTATTGCAAAGTTATCTACCGAGCAAGTATTCAGTTTTAGGGTCTGAGCACTTTATAGATACCATGCCATTCATTTACTTCTGAAAACAAAGGCATAAAATGCAATTTTCAGCCCATTTAAAAAACAATGGCCCCTGCACAATATACTTGCCGGACCTTGAAAAGGAGTTTAAGAGTTTTCTATACTCTAGCCCAGAGGTGCAACCTATTCATTTGGGGATAACAGGTATACTGGGTTGAATAGTTTGTCCCCCAAATTTATGTCAGCCTAAAACCTCAGTATATGACTTTATTTGGAAATAGACTCTTTGTAGAAGTAATTAGTTAAAATGAGGTCATACTAAACTAGGGTGGGGTCTAAACCCAATGGCTAGCATCCTTGTAAGAAGGTCATGTGAAGACTCGGAGATACAAACAGAGAAAAGCCATGTGAAGGAAGTTGTGGAGATCACAGTGATGTATATACAAGCCAAGGGACACCAAGGATTGCCAGCAACCACTAGAAGCTAGGAGAGGTATGGAACAGATTCTTCAGTGCTTCCAGAAGAAACCCATCTGTAACACATTGGTTTCAGATGCTTGGCTTTCTGAAGTGTGAGAGAATAAATATCTGTTGTCTAAAACCACCCAGTCTGAGCTATTTTGTTATGGTAGCCAAGAAACCAATGTATTAACTACCCTTTGTGTTAGTGTTATTATAATTCTTATTATCTTATTTATGTTAGGCCCATTTTCCTAATATAAATAAGGAAGTCAGAATAAAAGAAAAAAGTCAGAATAGAAGAAAATTTTTGCAAAATGTTTTTCTTCATGACTGGGAGTAGGTAATTTGCATGATTGATCTAATGAAAAGTAAGCAGTGACATTAGAATAGGGTGCTGGCATGAAGTTTCCCACCAGCTGCATTGGTAGAAAGACTTGCTAATTCCCTGGCATGGTGGCTCATGCCTGTAATAACTTTGGGAGGATGAGGTGGGTGATTCACTTGAGGTCAGGAGTTTAAGACCAGCCTCGGCTACATGGTGAAATCTGGTCTCTGCTAAAAATACAAAAATTAGCTGTGTGTAGTGTCTGTAATCTCACCTACTTGTGAGGCTGAGACACGAGAATTGCTTGAACCCGGGAGATGGAGGTTGCAGTGAGCTGAGATCATGCCATTCGCACTACATCCTAGGTGACAGAGCAAGACTTTGTCTCAAAAACAAAACAACAACAACAAACAAATAAAAAAAACCAGAGATGGAAGAAGAATTGCCTCTAATGTAAAAATGTATTTCTATAAGAACACTGTTTTGAAACAGTTATGTAATGATACATACAAAAGAATATATGTAACACATCTAAGTTACATATGTACATTATGAAGCATAATGAGCCAGGAACCTATCATTGAATTTATGAATTGTAATAGAGGTTGGTAAATACTTCCTGTAGAGAACCAGATAAGAAATATTTGCATTTTGTGGACTAGATGGAATCTCTGTTACAACTATTCAAGTCTGCCTTTGTAGCATAGAAGCCACTATAAACAATATGGAAATGAGTGTGCTCCAATAAAACTTTGCAGAACAGGCATCAGACCAGATGTGACCCATGGCTATAGTTTGCTGAGCCCTGATCTAGAACACTGTCAACGCATATCTTCAATACCCTTCTCCTGTACCCTTGCTCTGATCAGTAACTACTATTCTGATGTTAATGTTTTTCTGTTCCTTAAACATTATATTATTTTATTTTGTTTGTGAACTTTATTAAAATTCATTTTAAAAGAAAAAAGGCAGAATGGAAGAAAATTTTTGCAATCTTTCCATCTGACAAAGGTCTAATATTCAGAATCTACAAGGAATTTAACTTTACAGGAAAAAGCAAACAATCCCATCAAAAAGTGGGCAAAGGACATGAACAGACACTTCCTAAAATAAAATGCTTATGTGTCCAATAAACATATGAAAAACAGCTCAACATCACTGACCATGGGAGAAATGCAAATCCAAACCACAGTGAAATATCATCTCATACCAATCAGAATGGTGATTATTAAAAAGTCAAGAAATAACAGACGCTGCCGAGACTGTGGAGAAATAGAAATGCTTTTACATTGTTTTTGGGAATGTAAATTAGTTCAACTACTGTGGAAGACAGTGTGGTGATTCTTTAAAGATCTAGAACCAGAAATACCACTTGACGCAGCAATTCCATCACTGAGTATATACCCAAAGGAGTATAAATCATTCCATTGTAAAGATACATGCATGTGTATGTTTATTGCAGCTCTGTTCACAATAGCAAAGACATGGAATCAACTAAATGTCCTCAATGATAGACTAGATAAAGAATATATGGTACATATATACCATGGAATACTATGCAGCCATTAAAAGAAACAAGATCATGTCCTTTGCAGGGACATGGATGGAGATGGAAGCCATTATCCTCAGCAAACTAACACAGGTACAGAAAACCAAAGACTACATGTTCTCACTTATAAGTAAGAGTTGAACAATGAGAACACATGGACACAGGGAGGAGAACAAACACTGGGGCTTGCCGAGGAGGGTGGCGGGAAAGGGAGCGCATCAAGAGCTAATGCATGTGGGGCTTAATACGTAGGTGATGGGTTGACAGGTGCAGCAAACCACCATGGCACATGTTTACCTATGTAACAAACCTGCACATCCTGCATATGTATCCCAGAACTTAAAATAAAAAGAAAAATGTAAAAAAGTCCAAATATACCTGAGAGAGTCATTTATGGTTTTAAGTCAATTGTTTTCAATACTGTAAAATATTTTTAATATTAATATTCTATAGTTTTTCGTTTTGCTGTTTTCGGACATTTGGATTGTCTGCTGTTATTTTTTGCTAACATTACGAACAATGTTGCTTTGTTCATAATACTCATATCTTTTTGCACATGTGCACATTTATGGGCCATATACCTGAGCGTGGAACTGGTTAATGGTAAAGCATGTCCATCTTCAATTTTATAAGAAATAGCTAAAGTGCTAAGTTGTTTTTTTTTTTTTTTTTTTCCTTTTTTTTTTTTTATTGCATTTTAGGTTTTGGGGTACATGTGATGAACATGCAAGATTGTTGCATAGGTACACACATGGCAGTGTGCTTTGCTGCCTTCCGTCCCCTCACCTGTATCTGTCATTTCTCCCCATGCTATCTCTTCCCACCTCCCCACCCCCCACCCCTCCCCCATTTCCCCCCAACAGACCCCAGTGTGTAGTGCTCCCCTCCCTGTGTCCATGTGTTCTCATTGTTCAACACCCGCCTACGAGCGAGAATATACGGTGTTTGATTTTCTGCTCTTGTGTCAGTTTGCTGAGAATGATGGTTTCCAGGTTCATCCATGTCCCTTTAAAGGACGTGAACTCATCGTTTTTGATGGCTGCATAATATTCCATGGTGTATATGTACCACATTTTCCCTATCCAGTCTATCATTGTTGGGCATTTGGGTTGGTTCCAGGTCTTTGCTATTGTAAACAGTGCTGCAATGAACATTCGTGTGCACGTGTCCTTGTAGTAGAATGATTTATAATCCTTTGGATATATACCCAGTAATGGGATTGCTGGGTCAAATGGGATTTCTATTTTTAGGTCCTTGAGGAATCGCCACACTGTCTTCCACAATGGTTGAATTAATTTACATTCCCACCAACAGTGTAAAAGTGTTCCTATTTCTCCACATCCTCTCCAGCATCTGTTGTTTCCCGATTTTTTAATGATCGCCATTCTAACTGGTGTGAGATGGTATCTCAATGTGGTTTTGATTTGCATTTCTCTGATGACCAGTGATGATGAGCATTTTTTCATATGTTTGTTGGCCTCCTGTATGTCTTCTTTTGTAAAGTATCTGTTCATATCCTTCGCCCATTTTTGAATGGGCTTGTTTGTTTTTTTCTTGTAGATCTGCTTTAGTTCTTTGTAAATTCTGGATATCAGCCCCTTGTCAGATGGGTAGACTGCAAAAATTTTTTCCCATTCTGTTGGTTGCCGATTCACTCTACTGACTGTTTCTTTTGCCGTGCAGAAGCTGTGGAGTTTGATTAGGTCCCATTTGTCTATTTTGGCTTTTGTTGCCATTGCTTTTGGCGTTTTGGTCATGAAGTCCTTGCCTACACCTATGTCCTGAATGGTTTTGCCTAGATTTTCTTCTAAGGTTTTTATGGTATTAGGTCTGATGTTTAAGTCTTTAATCCATCTGGAGTTAATTTTGGTGTAAGGTGTCAGGAAGGGGTCCTGTTTCTGCTTTCTGCACATGGCTAGCCAGTTTTCCCAACACCATTTATTAAAGAGGGAATCCTTTCCCCATTGCTTGTTTTTGTCAGGTTTGTCGAAGATCAGATGGTTGTGGGTGTGTTGTATTTCCTGTGAGGCCTCTGTTCTGTTCCATTGGTCTATATCTCTGTTTTGGTACCAGTACCATGCTGTTTTGATTACTGTAGCCTTGTAGTATAGTTTGAAGTCCGGTAGTGTGATGCCTCCCGCTTTGTTCTTTTTGCTTAGAATTGACTTGGCTATGCGGGCTCTCTTTTGGTTCCATATGAAGTTTAAGGTGTTTTTTTCCAGTTCTGTGAAGAAGGTCATTGGTAGCTTGATGGGAATAGCGTTGAATCTGCAAATTACTTTGGGCAGTATGGCCATTTTCACGATGTTGATTCTTCCTAACCATGAACATGGAATGTTTCTCCATCTGTTTGTATCCTCTCTTATTTCGTTGAGCAATGGCTTGTAGTTCTCCTTGAAGAGGTCCTTTACGTTCCTTGTTAGTTGTATTCCTAGGTACTTTATTCTCTTTGTAGCAATTGTGAATGGCAGTTCGTTCTTGATTTGGCTCTCTTGAAGCCTATTACTGGTGTATAGGAATGCTTGTGATTTTTGCACGTTGATTTTGTATCCTGAGACTTTGCTGAAGTTGTTTATCAGTTTCAGGAGATTTTGGGCTGAGATGATGGGGTCTTCCAGATATACAATCATGTCATCTGCAAATAGAGACAATTTGATTTCCTCCTTTCCAATTTGGATACCCTTTATTTCTTTTTCTTGCCTGATTGCTCTGGCTAGAACTTCCAGTACTATATTGAATAGGAGTGTTGAGAGAGGGCATCCTTGTCTAGTGCCAGATTTCAAAGGGAATGCTTCCAGCTTTTGCCCATTCAGTATGATATTGGCTGTTGGTTTGTCGTAAATAGCTTTTATTGTTTTGAGATACGTTCCGTCAATACCTAGTTTATTGAGGGTTTTTAGCATAAAGGGTTGTTGAATTTTGTCAAAAGCCTTCTCTGCATCAATCGAGATAATCATGTGGTTTTTGTCTTTGGTTCTGTTTATGTGGTGAATTACGTTTATGGACTTGCGTATGTTGAACCAGCCTTGCATCCCCGGGATGAATCCTACTTGATCATGGTGGATGAGCTTTTTGATATGCTGTTGCAATCGGTTTGCCAGTATTTTATTGAAGATTTTTGCATCTATGTTCATCATGGATATTGGCCTGAAATTTTCTTTTCTTGTTGAGTCTCTGCCGGGTTTTGGTATCAGGATGATGTTTGTCTCGTAAAATGATTTGGGAAGGATTCCCTCTTTTTGGATTGTCTGGAATAGTTTCAGAAGGAATGGTATCAGCTCCTCCTTGTATGTCTGGTAGAATTCAGCTGTGAACCCATCTGGACCTGGGCTTTTTTTGGGTGGTAGGCTCTTAATTGCTGCCTCGACTTCAGACCATGTTATTGGTCTATTCAGGGTTTCGGCTTCTTCCAGGTTTAGGCTTGGGAGGTTGCAGGTGTCCAGGAATTTATCCATTTCTTCCAGGTTTACTAGTTTATGTGCATAGAGTTGTTTGTAATAATCTCTGATGATGGTTTGGATTTCTGTGGAATCTGTGGTGATATCCCCTTTATCGTTTTTTATTGCATCCATTTGGTTATTCTCTCTTTTCTTTTTAATTAATCTGGCTAGTGGTCTATTTTGTTGATCTTTTCAAAAAACCAGCTCCTGGATTTATTGATTTTTTGAAGAGTTTTTTGTGTCTCTATTTCCTTCAGTTCTGCTCTGATCTTAGTTATTTCCTGTCTTCTGCTAGGTTTTGAGTTTTTTTGATCTTGCTCCTCTAGCTCTTTCAATTTTGATGATAGGGTGTCAATTTTCGATCTCTCCTTTCTTCTCATGTGGGCACTCATTGCTATATATTTTCCTCTAGAGACTGCTTTAAATGTGTCCCAGAGATTCTGGTATGTTGTGTCTTCGTTCTCATTGGTTTCGAAGAACATCTTTATTTCTGCCTTCATTTCATTGTTTATCCAGTCAACATTCAAGAGCAAGTTGTTCAGTTTCCATGAAGCTGTGCGGTTCTGAGTTAGTTTCTGCATTCTGAGTTCTAACTCGATTGCACTGTGGTCTGAGAGACTGTTTGTTATGATTTCTGTTCTTTTGCATTTGCTGAGGAGTGATTTATTGCCAATTATGTGGTCAATTTTAGAGTAGGTGTGATGTGGTGCTGAGAAGAATGTATATTCTGTGGATTTGGGGTGGAGAGTTCTGTAAATGTCTATTAGGTTTGCTCGTTCCAGGTCTGTGTTCAGGTCCTGGATATCCTTGTTGATTTTCTGTCTGGTTGATCTGTCTAATATTGACAATGGGGTGTTAAAGTCTCCCACTATTATTGTGTGGGAGTCTAAGTCTCTTTGTAAGTCATTAAGAACTTGCCTTATGTATCTGGGTGCTCCTGTATTGGGTGCATATATATTTAGGATCGTTAGCTCTTCTTGTTGCAGTGATCCTTTTACCATTATGTAATGTCCTTCTTTGTCTCTTTTGATCTTTGTTGCTTTAAAGTCTATTTTCTCAGAGATGAGAATTGCAACTCCTGCCTTTTTTTGCTCTCCATTTGCTTGGTAGATCTTCCTCCATCCCTTTATTTTGAGCCTTTGTGTATCCTTGCATGTAAGATGGGTTTCCTGGATACAGCACACTGATGGGTTTTGGCTTTTTATCAAATTTGCCAGTCTGTGTCTTTTGATTGGGGCATTTAGTCCATTGACATTTAGGGATAGTATTGTTATGTATGAATTTGATGCTGTCATTTTGATGCTACCTGGCTGTTTTGTTGGTTAGTTGATGCAGATTCTTGATTGTGTTGCTGCTTTTTTACCATTTGGTGTGTTTTTGGAGTGGCTGGTACTGGTTGTTTCTTTATATGTGTAGAGCCTCTTTCAGGAGTTCTTGTAGAGCAGGTTTGGTGGTGATGAAATCTCTGAGTGCTTGCTTGTTCACAAAGGATTTTATTTTTCCTTCACTTATGAAGCTGAGTTTGGCTGGATAGGAGATTCTGGGTTGAAAGTTCTTTTCTTTAAGGATGTTGAATATTGGCCCCCAGTCTCTTCTGGCTTGTAGGGTTTCTGCTGAGAGATCTGCTGTGAGTCTAATGGGCTTCCCTTTGTGGGTAACCCGACCTTTCTCTCTGGCTGCCCTTAGCATTTTCTCTTTCATTTCAACCCTGGTGAATCTGACGATTATGTGCCTTGGGGTTGCTCTTCTTGAGGAATATCTCTGTGGTGTTCTCTGTATTTCCTGGATTTGAATATTGGTCTGCCTTGCTAGGTTGGGGAAGTTTTCCTGGATAATATCCTGAAGAGTATTTTCCAGCTTGGATTCATTCTCTTCATCACATTCAGGTACACCTATCAGACGTAGATTAGGTCTTTTCACATAGTCCCACATTTCTTGAAGATTTTGTTCATTCCTTTTTGCGCTTTTTTCTCTGTTCTTGCCTTCTCTTTTTATTTCATTGAGTTGGTCTTCGACCTCTGATATCCTTTCTTCTGCTTGGTCAATTCGGCTGTTGAAGCTTGTGCATGCTTCACGAAGTTCTCGTGTTGCGTTTTTCAGCTCCATCAATTCACTTATTCTCCTCTCTATGCTGTCCATTCTCGTCAGCAGTTCGTCCAATCTTTTTTCAAGGTTCCTATTTTCTTTGCGATGGGTTAGAACATGTTCTTTTAGCTCATTGTAGTTTCTTACTACCCATCTTCTGAAGTCTGATTCTGTCATTTCATCACCCTCCTCCATCCGGTCTGGTTCCCTTGCTGGTGAGGAGTTGTGATCCCTTTTAGGAGGAGAGGTGTTCTGGTTTCGGGAGTTTTCATCCTTTTTACGCTGGTTTCTACCCATTTTTGTGGGTTTATCCACCTGTTGTCTGTCTCTGTCCCAGGGAGTTGGAGCTTTATGAGTTTCCGTTGCACTACTGCCTTTTTTGATTTTTTTTTTTTTTTTTTTTTTTTTTTTCAGGTCGGACCCGCCCAGCTAGCAGCAGGCCTAGCCTCTGCCTGCCCGCAGGGGCTTTGCTGAGCTGCTGTGGGCTCCGCCCAGCTGCCCTGAGCTCTTCCCTGTAGTCCTTTTTATATGGGCGTAGTTAGAACTGTCTGGGCAATGGTGGCCCCGCCTCTGTTATGGCGGACTCTCTCTGTTGTGGCAGGTTGCCTCGGCAACGGCGGGTTGCCTCGGCAACGGCAGCCTGCCTCCGTAGCGGTGGAGAGTCTCAGTAATGGCGGAAGCCCCTCCCCCACGGAGCCGGACCGTCCCGGTTCAGCTGTGCTTGGTTTGAAGGGCTCAACCCAGAGGGTTTCCAATTACTGTTTTTGTTTTCGTTGTTGTTGGGGGTGGAGGGGTGGGACCAACGGAGCCTGATCACCTGGCTCCCTGACTCAGAGTCTTTTCTTTTAAGTTGAACGACCCCGCGTTCTGGTCGCTTGTTGAAAAGGCGCCGGGATCTCCCGTGCTGCGACTCACGGAGTCGGCTCGAACCGCGGCAACGGCTCCTGGCGGATTTTTTGCCTAGGAATCTCCTGGCCTGGCTCGCTATTTCAGATGAATGGGCTATTCTGCCGTCTCAGGGCTCTGCTCGCCAGCTAAGAGGGCTCCCAGACCAGTGGCTTTTGTACGGAGAACCGCAGCAACAGGGAGTGGTCACAGCCGCCGCGCGGGCGGAATCAGCCCCGCGGGGGCCAAAACAGCCGCACCGGCTGGGACTGCGACGCTGGCGACCCCTCTGCCTGGGTATCTCCTGGTCTGTGGGCAATAAGAGTTCGTCTGGAAATGCGGCGTCCACTCACCCTCTGCACTTTCACTGGGAGCTGAAGTCCTGAGCTGTTCTTAGGCGGCCATCTTGAAAGTCGGATCGCTAAGTTGTTTTTTAATGTAGTTGCAGTAATTTGCATCTGGCTAACAATATGTAAAAATCTCTAGGATTCCACATTGTTGTCAAAACAATATCGCTAGACTTCTTTTACTCATTTTTGTGAGTATGAAATTATGTTTTGATTTGGTCTTAATTTACATTTCCAGGAGAACTAGTTAGGTCAAAAGTCCTTCTCTGGCCTTTTATTTACTTTTCTGTGAAATGCCTCTGTTTTCTTTTATGTGTTTATAGTTCATTGGCTTATGTGTCTTTTCCTAATTGATTTGCAAGAATTCTTTATAGATTCTGGATACTAAGCCTTTATTGATTAAAATAATAGTATAAAAATTAGCCTCGTGTAGGTATCCTTTAATTGGCTTTAGTAAGATTTAACAATCTACAAATTGAATTTGAACATATTTTTGGACTTAATATCTAAGAACCTTGCATTTTTGTAGTTTGAATAAATGAATTTAATTAAAGACATTCTGCTTACTGGTAATAAACTAGGTTTTAATGATAAAATGGAAATTCTTTATAAAGTAGTATACAGATGAGAAGTTGGAATTGAGTCAATAATAGTGAACTTTATAATATGTAAATGTTATAATCATAGAAATCAATTTATAATATAAATATATAATATGAATTATAAACAAACATTACCTATTATGTAATATTATGTAATTATTATTTAGACATATGTATAGCAAATTTATATAAATAATACAAAATAAATTTATAATAGTAAAATACTAGCAACATTGTAATAACAGTAAAATGGGGAATTTTAATCATAGTTTACTTTTGCATATGTTTCCTAGAGTATCATAGGTTTAGTTTCCCTGAGAGTAATATGATGATTATAACTCCATTTGCTAATGGCATACTTTATAAAGTTATGTTGCAGGAATATTAAATGTTATGATAATTGCTATTTTGACAAATGAAAGAAGTTTGCCTGACATACCTGAGTTAGAAACCTGGAGACCTGAAGTTCTGTAGTCCCAATTTGTGCAATCAGGACTTCCATTAAGAAATTGTGCAGAGTTTCAACTGAATAGCTATGAATTTTTCTCTCCTCTGCCTCTTCAGCATTCATTAAGCCAAATCCCTACACAGTTGTTTAAATAACTACTTAGAAATTAAAAATTGACATTATCAAAATTATATTACTTTCTAGATGTGATTTTTTTGCATAGATCAAATAGATAATTTTTATCTCCAAACTTTGTGATTGTACACTAGATGGCAACTGACTATTAATATCATGAGGCTTAGTCAGAACAGTTTTGTAGATGGCAAAACAACCTACAAAAACCATTTTTCTTAAGTGGTAAGTAAAAAACCTCAATTTATTTTCATATTGCTATGTTGTGATTTGATACAGAGAAAATTTCATAGATTTGCTCCTTTCTTAATAACAAGCATCTTCCAGTGCTGGCTACCTTCCCTTGGAACTGTTCCTCTTTCATCCTCTGTGTTTTCAGCCCACGTTGTCTTGTTGCATTTCTATGTCTGCCAAAAAGATGTCTGCTGGAAGAATTATTTCGTAAAGCTTTGCTTAATATTTCAGCCCATCTATTAAGCCCAGCAGTGTTATCTCACAAAAACAGATCCATCTCTGTAATTTTTGAAATTTCTCTACTGACATACTCTTCTAAAAAAAAAAAAAGAAAAACAAATTATTATTGCTCAGCTTAATGAATTACCACAGAATATATAACTACCATCCAGGTAAAAAAAAATAGGAACATTGCCAATACTAGAAAAGACACTTTTAATGTCCTTTTCCAGTCCTTCTACATGCTCCCCACAAAGTAACCACAATCTTCACCTTGATCTCTAACATATAGTTTAAGTTTCACCATTATTAGCTTCGGTATATTTATATAATTAGAATTATTTTAAGATATTATTTGGGTGTTTCTGCTGATTAATATTAAATTTATGATATTCAATCACATTTTTGTGACTAGCTGCAGTAAATTTATTTTATATATTTTGTTATACAAGTGTAAGACAATTTAATTGACTTCTTTTGGACATTTGGGTTATTTCTAGTTTTTGCCGTTGTGAATTATTCTATTATGAGCATTCTCATACATTTCTTCTGGTGTACATACAGAAGCAGTTTTGTTGGATATATACATAAAACTGAATTCACTGAATCATAAGAAGAGCATATGCTTAACTTTAGTGGACAATGCCAAATAGTTGACCATCTTGGCCTTACCAATTTATACTTTTCCCAGCATTGTATGACAGTTTATATTTTTCACATAATCAACAAAATTTGGTGCTGTCAGCATTTTAGGATTTACCATTTGGGCAGGTGTCTCGGTATTTCATTGCAGTTTTAATTTTAACATTCCCAATGACTAGTGATGGTAAGAATTATGCTAAGCTCCATTTCTCATATTTGTTATTATTCAAAGTCAGTCTCTTACATGCATCATTAAACTGTAGTTGTTGTTTTTTTAATCCAATTTGACAATATTATGCTTTTCCTTGGGGTATTTAGTTTATTTATATTTAATGCAGCTTTGAAATAGTTGAGCTTAAAATGATCATACTATTACTATTTTCTATTTTATTCATATTGTAATGTTTATCTTCTTTTGTATTTACTATTATATTACCTTTTACTGTATTAATTGAATGTTGTTTACACATTATTTTAGTATCTTTTATTGGTTACTGTAGAAATTATAATATGTATCACCTCCTGATTATACACTAATGCAAAGTATTAATTTTCATATTTCCCCAGTACTGGTAGAGCCTTAGAATCTCTAAAGATTTTTTACTCACTTTCTACCTTTACATTATCTTCTTTTAAAAATCTTTCTACATGTAATTAAAATTTCACAAAATATCATACCCTTATTCATATATGATTTATATAGTATTCACATTCATTTGTATATATTTACATATCCCTAGTGTTTATTTGTATATATCCTTATTGGTGATATTTACTTCATTTTGTATTTCTGCATTTCCATCTAGAAAAATTTTTATTTTGCTTGAAGAGTTCTCAGTTTTTCTTTTGTTTATAACTGGGAAGTAAATGAACTCAGTTATTGTCTACACATTTGTTGAAGCTGACTTTCATTTCTGAATATTAATTTCACTGGATGTAGAACTTTAGGTTAGCAGTCATTTTTGTCAGACCTTTGAAGAAGCCTTTTAATTTCCGTCTTGTTTATATTATGTTTGTTAAGAAGCATGCTGTCGTTTTTCTTATTGTTTCTTTGAAGGCAATGTTTTCCCACATTGTCTACTTTGAAGGTTTGTTCTTTAGCTTTGGTTTATCCTGCTTTGGGTTCATGGAACTTCTTGGAAACTGTTTATTAATGTCTCACATTAGTTTTGAGATTATCTCATCCATTATATCTTCAGATTGTTTCTGCCCCATTCTTTCCTCATTTAGGGACATCAGTTATACATGTGATAGATTTTTTGAGCATTTAACATTTACCTGCTATTCCCTGTTCTGTCCTCCAACCCCACTATTTTTTTTTATTTTGCAATGCTTAACTTAATATTTTTATTTACTGACTTCTCAATATACTACTCTGTGTTCTGCTGTATTCAGTCTGTTATTACACTTATCAATATTATTTATTTTGTACATTCTATTTTTCTATTTACAGTTCCAGAATGTCCATATGAACCATTTTATGGAGTCCAATTTTCATTAAATTCTGTTTTTACACTTATTTGATCCACATTTTCATTTATTTCTCAAACATATTGCAGTTGTTTTATAATATAATTGTCTGCTAAACTTACATTTGGATTATTTATATGTCTGTTTCTATTATCTGCCATTTCTCTTTTTAATAGGTAACATTTTCTGACTTCTTTCCAATTATAATAGTTTTTTATTACATATTGAACATTTATATATGTTGGACATACAACGAATTGAAGAGATTCCTGATGTTGTAAACTTTCAGCAGAGAGAGTTCTTTCTGCTTTCCTCTATTAATTGGGTAAGGTGAGAATCTCGTTATCACAGTCCAGTTCAAAACTGAGCTGAATAGGAGCTGAGTTTGAATTTTAGCAATGCATAGTCGACCTCTGGTTCATCTTTGCTTTGAGAATGTGGCTCTCCCAGACCTCATGTGTAGAGCTTGGATTGTTTTATTTTTCTCAAGTGTAAACACTAACGAAGCTCCAGTTCTTTACTTCAGAGCCCAAACCTCTAGGCTCACACCCTGCCTGTCTTAAAAATGTGGCAAATATTTGAAGATAAACTTGACAGTATACTCGAAACAAATTTTTATTTCTTAGAATTAGAAAAATGGAGAGAATTTCAGTCTGCTTACAAAAAATTTGACCTTTATCGTCTTATTTCTTTACAAAATCAAAATGCAGAAAATGTCTTATAAACACATCAACTATTGTTTCAATTTTAAGTTTTTAATTTGCCACGCTGCTTCCTCTATGATTACTAAAAGTCGTTCTGACTTAACAGTTCTCTCATTAGAAGCTTTGTGCTTAGGCAAGCCTGAAGCTTGCACAACCCAAATCATTACTCTACAACTGAAATTAGCCCATGTTCCATGAAAACAAAGCAAAACAAAACAAAAAACCTGAAAACTATAAAACCCCTGGATATTATTAGATTAGCTTCTCTCAGAAAGATTCCTCTCTTACATACTTCTTAGAATTCTCCTTAGAATTTTATTTCAAATAACTCTTTTTGTTGCCATAGATTTCTAGTAACTTTAAAAGTGTGATTTGGAAAATTTACTTATCTTTTTTTCTAGTTATTGTTCCATGAGCATTGGCCTGCTTTGAAACAGCATGTTATACCTAGAAATTAATGTTTGAATGGATTATTTTTATTGCTTCATATTTTTCCTACTTATTAGCTTTTAATTTATGTAGTCGTTCTTCCATTCCTTTAGTTGTTACTTGGGATATGATAGTACACATTCTTACTTTCTGGAAAATGCAAGGTGTTTCTGCTGTCTATTTTTGTATAACACAAACTTCTACAAAATTTACTGCCTTAACCCAACAATTATTTCTCATGTTTCTGTGGCATCTGGACCTAGCTGGACAATTCTTATTTTGTTTTTTTTTTTATATGGTTCTAATTAGATGATGAATAGGCCTAGTGCCTACTGAAAACTTAACTGGGCTAGTTTCTTTTTTCTTTAATGAAGAACAGATATATCCTCTTAATATTTTAATGTGTTTTCTATTTTTTATGAGCATGTTGACTTCTTTTATATTCTGCTCGTGAAGGATAGTTATTGGAGGGAATTGCTTTTTATTTTTTCCAGCCGTATTAAGGCATAATTGACAAAATTATATATACTTATGATGTACAACATATTTTATTTATACATTGTAAAATGATTGAATCTAGCTAATTAGCATATCAATCACTTCATATACTTATTTTTAGTGAGAACATTTAAGATCTACTTTCTCAACAGTTTTCAGGTATACAGTACATTATTATTAATGATAGTCACCATGCTGTACACTACATGTTCATAAATTATTCATCCTATCTAACTGAAACTTCCTACTTTTTGTCTAAGATCTCCCCATTCTCCATCCATCCCCCAGCCGGGATAGAGATTTCTGGTAGCTTACTAATGTGGTTGACAGTTGATGCTGGTCTTCAGCTGGTAACTCAGATGGGACTGTCAACTGAGTAAATTCATTTTTATGATTAAAAAGTTCTTTGATAGTAAATAACGTCCAAGGATACCCCCCTCAATGAATCATATTTCCCAGTATTTTTGTTTATTTTTTTGAGGTTAGTTTCACTCTTGTTGCCCAGGCTGGAGCGCAATGGCTCTATCTTGGCTCACTGCAACCTCACAGCCTCCTGGGTTCAAGTGATTCTCCTGCCTCAACCTCCTGAGTAGGTGGGATTACAGGCATGCACCACCACACCCAGCTAATTTTTGTATTTTTAGTAGAGATGGGGTTTCTTCATGTTGGTCAGACTGGTTTCGAACTCCTGACCTCAGGTGATCCCAGGTGGATAGTTTGCCTCCCAAAGTGCTGGGATTACATCCATGAGCCATCATGCCTGGCCTGTTTCCCAGTGTTTACAGCATTGTGTATTCCCGTCTCTGGGCCTGCCTTACCCTAGAACTCCATTTTTTGCCATTAGAATAGGGTAGACACAATGCTGCATGACTACAAAGGCAAGGTCACAAGAGGCATTTGAGCTCTTACCTGTCTCTTCGTATGTTTGTTCTTGAGATGCTCTCTCTTAGAATTCAGTTAACATGATATAATAGACTCAAGTCAGCAAGGTCATGGAAAATCACTTGAGAGTCCCTCCTGTGACAATGGTAACAAAAGAAGAATTATGTGAATTTTTTCCTTCTTAATTTGTTCTCAAAATCCCTTATCCTGAAGTTTATGCATTCTTATTGAGGGCTTATATTGGTAGGGTGAAATGTTTTTAATACCAAGATGATGTGAAAATATTTCTGATAAGAACTGGAAAGGAAACATATCCACACAGCCTCGTGTTTACTATTCGATGCCAAGCCCTTGAAGTTGTGCCTTCTATCTCATGTTCTTTAATATATTGCATTGGAATAATCTATTTAAGTTTCTATAAGTCCATAGTACAAAAAAATCTTCCTCAAGAATATTGACCATTCTTACTCATCTTCCATCCCCAGCACCTAAGCATGACTGTCCTGCAGTTAGCACTTAATAGATGGTTATTGATCTGAACTAATGGGAAGTACAAGCTGTGGATTTCAGATTAGTAAGCCTTCTGAAGTTTTCTTTTCATTCTTTCTTTGTTTCTTTCTTTTTTTAACAGTGTAGGTCCCATGGTTCTTGGGTATAAAGAGGTAAATGTAAATAGGAGAGAGTGAAAATACTTTGATCAACTGTAGTACAAATTATCTGGCATTATCTGGTATGAAACAGGGTTTAATTCAGTATAAAATTATTAGAATGATCATTAAAAGAAAAAAATGTACATTAAGTTTTCAGAGAAAAAGCAGTCTCTGTATTTTTCTACCAATCCCATTTCTTTTGCTGCCTGTCTTCCTTTCTTTTAATTTTTCTTTTTTAAAAAAATTTAAAAAATTTTTCTTTTTATTTTTAAATTTTTAATCATCCTCATCATCATATATAATTGATCTCTATCTAGCATTAAGTTTTAAAAATACAGAAAGGTTACATTTTGAGGTAAATATTCGTTGATCACTTATTATTTGTTAGGCACAATTTTAGGTTCTTAAGATACAATAATGAGCAGAAGTAGATGCAGTCACTATTTTCATAGAATTTATGAGGTAATCACTGTGCTTTATTGAGTATGTGAAGTACAAATGGAAAACACTACTGATAGGCTTCATTGATTCAGAGTAAGTCATCACAGCTGAAGACATGTGATTAGATCCCAAGGTAGAGGTACAATTTGAATGGTGGCATCCTTGTTTAGTTATTAATAAAATCCTTGGAATTGTGACCTGTTTGGAGATGAGTATATTTTGATTGGATCAGGGGCTTTGGCATGGGTTTAATAGGAGATAGGCTTTAAGAATTAGGTGGAGGATAGATTGTTAAAAAGAAATACCATTTCTGTTGTTGTTGTTTGTAGCAAAAAAGGGCCAAGTTAGGCAAACTAATGTGCCTAATGTGATAACATACAGAGTCCAGCAATGGAACCAGACAAATAGGAACACCACTTTTGCCATGTTCTTTTGTTTAGCCGCAAGTCTCAGGTTCAGCCTATGCTTATAGGAAGGATGTTATGCAAGGGCATAAATAGTATCTTACTTTGTCTATAAGATAACCTTAAGAATAGGAAGGCATCGCGCCGGGTGCGGTGGCTCAAGCCTGTAATCCCAGCACTTTGGGAGGCCGAGGCGGGTGGATCACGAGGTGGAGAGATCGAGACCATCCTGGTCAACATGGTGAAACCCCGTCTCTACCAAAAATACAAAAAATTAGCTGGGCATGGTGGTGCGTGCCTGTAATCCCAGCTACTCAGGAGGCTGAGGCAGGAGAACTGCCTGACCCCAGGAGGCGGAGGTTGCGGTGAGCCGAGATAGCGCCATTGCACTCCAGCCTGGGTAACAAGGGCGAAACTCTGTCTCAAAAAAAAAAAAAAAAAAAAAAAAAAAGAATAGGAAGGCATCAAAATGGAGGAGAAAGGCCTAGACTTACAAAAGGGCACAAGAAGACTTCTGGGGGTAATGGATATATTCATTATCTTGATTGTGGTGATTATAGTGATTATTTTATGGATATATACACATGTCAAAACATTATATGGTTAAAATGTACAGTCTATTATATGGCAATTATACTTTAATAAAGCTGTTAAGAATGAATTATATTTCCTTATTTATCCAAATTCACACTGAAGCCAAACCAGAATAGGCAGGGAAAAACTGGCATTTTCTCATCTGCAGAGACGCAAGCCTATGGATATGGATGTGTCTTTGAGTATTCTCTAGATGAAAATGTACTAAAGATGCTAATACAGTCAGTTTTATGTAAAGAAATGCAAAGTATATAAAACATTACTGCTACTGCTATCAATTTAAGTTTATAAAAATTATGAGCTCTTGTAGTTTATGTCTTATAAGGAACAGTATAGAATGATGCAAATTGTATATACTTCAACTGCAAGTTAATTTCCCACATAAAGCATGAGTAGGTTAAGAAAATAATCTGTCACATTTGTGAAACTAGAGTTAGAGCCCTTAGAGAAGGTATATTATTTTAATGTCAAAATTCAAGTTGTTTTTCAGTTTATCATGATAATTAAATTATGAAAATATATTTTACAACATGGCCAACCATGGTATAACTTGATGGAAATGTGGATATTAAAACTAAGTTGATTTTATGTTTACTGCTAATTTTGAAAGGCTATGAAAGATAAATCATCAAAAGAGCAAAGAATGAAAGAACACAGCAGTGTATTACTTTCCAGTGAGCAGAAATACTGGTAGGTTAATATAGTCTAAGTTTATGGTAATATAATCAAGAAAATTTCATTCATAATGGGGAAAGAAAGTACCAACCATTGAGTATCAGATGGATGTTAGGAAAATGTGGTAGGCACTTTACTTATTTTAAGTAGAATATTTAATTCATATAAAATAACTACAAGTTCTTTTGTAAAGTCACACAGAGTTGTTCACAGCATAACTAGGTTTCCAGTGATGGTCTATGTCACCCTAGGTATTTTGTTCCTCAATGTAAGAGGCAGAGCACCATTTTGGAAAGAAGTATAGATTCTGGATCCTCAGTGTGTAGATTCAAATCCTGATTATATAATCTGATACAAATTATTCCATCTCTCTATGCCTCAGTTTTGTCTACTGTAGATATCAATGATATCATCCTTATTGGGTTGCTTTTTAACTCATTTCCCATTGAGGAAAAAAAAAGTACAGTCCACTGCCCATGCAGTATTCTCGGCGCAAATGGGAAATATGTTAAGGAATGGAAAAATATAAAGGGTTAGAGCAATGCCTGATACATAGTAAACACTGTGATTATTTCCTCTCATTATTATTACAGATCTTTTGACATGGATGTTAGGGCTTTTCAGGGAAACAACCAAGAAGATGTATATAGCAGAGGGTCTTCAAAAAATTCACTGAAAATGCATACTGTGAGTAAACTACTCGTGCATTTCAATTTGTTTTACACCTAAATAAACTTATACTAACTTGTTATAAAATATATGAACAGGATCTAGTTTGGGACACTATGAAGGATAAGATACCAGTTTGAAAAGAGCCCTTATCAGAGCAACATGAATTCTGTTAAAATTGAAGCAAGAACAAACATCAAATTTATGATAAGGCTTGAGTAGATGAATGGTGAAATCATGGATGCTTTATGATAAGTTTTTGGGAACAGTGCACCAAAGAAATCAATAGTTTCAAATGGATAACTCAGGAAGGGACAAGACAGTGTTTAAGATATAGCCTGCAGCAGAAGACCATCCATATCAACTTCTGAGGAAAAAATTTGATTTGCTTATGCCCTAATTGAAGGGGACCAATGACTAACAGTACAAAAAATAGCCAACACCATAGATATCTCAATTGGTTCAGCTTAAATAATTTCAACTGAAAATTGAAGTTGGGGAAACATTCCAGACACATGTCAAAACTGTTGCATCCAGACTAGCTGTAGACAAGAACAGAGCTTTCAATGCAAATTTTAAACAAATGGTATCAAGATCCTGAAGCATTTCTTCAAAGAATTACAACAGGAGATGAAATATGGCTTTATCAGTATGATCCTGAAGACAAAGCACGATCAAAGCAATGACTACCAAGGAGTGGACTCTTCAAGACCACAAAGGTCATGGCAACAGTTTCCGGGGAACAGTTTCCTGGGACGTCAAAGAATTTTGGTGGTTGACTTTCTGGAGGACCGAAGAATGATTACATCTGCTTATTATGAGATTTTTCTTTTCTTTTCTTTTCTTTTGTCCTCCCCTCCTCTCCCTTCCTCTTCTTCTGTTTTTTTGTTTTTTTTTTTTTCTGTTTTGTTTATTTTTGTTTTTTTGTTTTTTTTTTTTTTTGCAAAGCTACTCAAAAAAGAAACTATGGAAACTTCACCAGAGAGTCCTTCTCCATCCCAATAATGCTCCTGCTCATTTTTCTCATCAAACAAGGGCAATTTTATGAGTTTCAATAGGAAGTCATTCAGCATCTGCTTACAGTCCTGATGGGGCTCCTTCTGACTTCTTTTTGGTCCCTAATTTTAAAAAGTATTTGAAATGTGCCCATTTTTCTTCATTTAACAATGTCAAAAAAAAGACTAAATTCACATGGTTGAACTGCCAGGACCTGCAGTTCTCAGGGATGGACTAAATGTCTGATACAATGTCAGATGTGTCCTGAACTTGACTGAGCTTAGTTGGCAAATAAAGTTTATATTTTTTATCTTTTAATTCCCTGTTTCCACAAATGTTTTCAAGTCCCCAAATACATAGACAGAGATTTACTAGAAGGAATTGGCTCATGGAGTTACGAAGGCTGACAGGTTTTAAGTTCTGCAGGGTGCATTGGCGAGCTGCAGACACAGGAGAGCCGATGGTGTAGTTTCAGCCCTAAAGTTGGCAGACTTGAGACCCAGAAAGCCTTGACATTTCAGTTCAAGTTTGAAGGCAGGAAAAAGCTGATGTCTCCGTTGAAAGGCATTCAGGCAGGAGGAATCCTGTCTTACTCAGGGAAGGATCAAACTTTTTGTTCTATTCCAGCCCTCAACTGATTGGATGATGTCTATCCACACTAGGGTGGGTGGTCTGATATACTAAATTCACCAATTTAAATGTTCATCTCATTGAAAAACACCCTCAGAGGCACACTCAGAATAATGTTTGACTATCTGGGCACCCTGTGCCCAATTATGGAAACGACTATCACACAATTCACCAACATTATGCACAGCTAGAACCTATATTCTGTGATATTTTTGATCGAGGTTTTTTGATGTTTAAATGTTATATTTTATAGTCAGGTTTAGGGCTTTTTATTACTGATTGCTTGAGGGTTTCTTGCCTTGGCACAGACACTTATGACTTCTCTTCCTCTCAGTATGACTAATTTATTAGCTATATTGGCTGGAACATGACAAGCTGGCTGGTTACTGTGAAAATAAATCAGAACACTTGTGAGTGATAAAATAACAAATGTTATTTTTTTCATTGACAAATGAATCATTGGTTTTTAAATCTTTTGAAGCTATTCAGAAATTTGGGACCTTTTTGGTTCATAACTACCATTTCAGCATCAAGTGAGACATTAAACTAAAAAATGAAATGGAATAGTGGTGGTATTATTAGTAGTACCAGTAATAATATTTGCCATTTATTGAGCAACTACTATGTGCCAAGTGCTGGAAGAGACCCTTCACATCAATTACTTCTTTAATTCTCACCCATGTGTTTGAAATCAGTATTTTATTTATGTTTTAATCAAGGAGTTTAATACTTTAGAAAAGAAATGGAGCCAGATTGGGCTTGTGGACTTGAGTGTTTTGACTGTTGGTACCTTATTCTGACCTTCTGAAGGAAGAGAGGCATCATGACATGGGGCCACTTGGGAGATGGTAGCTCTTTAACAGTTTTCTTCCTGAATGAGAGTTACTAGGAATTAAGTTTAACTTTAGTTAACTTTAATACATTCCCTCTTCTAATCACTATGGTTTTTCTCTCTTCAGTTGTGTATTATAGTGAAAGTCAGCAGGTGTTCTAAAATACAGTGTTTAATGGAAAATTTGAGGTATAGTAAGTTCAAAAAATAAAGGGATAACTGCTATCAAAAGGACGGTTTATTACTGACAGTTCCCAAAAGAAGGGACATGTCACACCATGGGGTACCACATGGGCTAGCACTGGAGTTGGACATGACACAGAGGGAGAGGGGCAAACGTAGGAAGAGCCTTTATTGTATTTCTGCAGGAAGGAATGAGTGAGTCAGGGTGAACAGGCTTCAGATTGGCTGGTTTGAATAATTTCAGTAGGCTCGGAGGCATGTGGATTCTAGTTTGATTGGTTTGTTTGAAAAGTACATCCCTGGGAGGGGAACTCCTGATGAAAAAAGGATGACAAGGAAGGCAAAAGACCAAGGCAAAGCAAGTCAAATCCATTATTGTGTTGTCTAGAGCAAGACATGTCCGGCATTCATGTGTAAGGCAGATGTTAAAACATCAAGTTTTCAAAAACTAGAAACGTGGTTAATAATAGCCCAACTTGCTTCAACTACAGAAAGGGGATTGCGTGAAGTTGAGTATTTGTGTTCTAATGCTCAACTTTTACCTGTTTTTGGCAGAATTGCGCAGAAGTGTTCTTACAGTGCCCACAGTGCCCATTCATTTCCTCTTAGTCTATAGACCTGCCGTGAAGGTGCTGTTTGTTTAACCATTGGTTGCAATGACACCCATCTAATGAATGTTTGTTTGCTGCTCAGCAGTGAAATTTGTTAACCTGCATAGAAATCCTCTACTGTGAGGTATGAATGGAAACACCAAAGCAGAAGATTAAAGCTCCAGGAAACATTGAGATTTGTGAGAGGGGACCATGACTGTGTTGATATACATGCCCTGCTGACAACTCTTTGGGGATGATATGTGCCAGAAACCACAGGGTAGATTTTTGTATTGATGTCCTTTTTTTTTTTTTTCCAGATTTAAGCAAATATTGTTGTTTATTGAAACCAGTCTTAGTCCTTCCAATATTTTTTCTGCCTATTTCGCTCTAATTCTCTGTGTCTTTTAGGATGTTGCATCAGTAGCCAAAAGTAATAAAAAAAAAGTGATAGAGACAGATTATTTTCATTGATGGGGAGAAAAATGAAGCTGAGGGTAACTGCTTATAGGGCATAAAAACCTCCTTTTAGCAAAGAATGTGGGAAAGGGAAAATTGGAATATATTCTCATTTAAAAGTAAAGTCCTGATGGGTTTTTAAGAAGCAGGTAGGTTGAACTGAATAGGGAAACTTACGAATCTCAATGTGCCATACACCTGTAGTGAAAGATAGCTCTATGTATCTTTCTGTCCAGACCCAAATACTGTAATATGTTAGCTATCAGCAGCACCCAGGAAGAAGTTTTGGGCTCTACCTTGATTCTGATGTTAAATGCATGGGGAGGGTGCCGTTTTTGGGGGTGATTCTGAGAAGTGAGATGGAATTTTTCCTTAGATTGTTAAGGTTTTGGTGGGTCATTTTGAATAGTGTAAAGAACCCATTTCAGGTGCACTCTGTGGACAGCAGTAGATGACTCATTGAAAGTCAAAACTTGTTCTGTACATCCTTCTAGACTTCCATAAGTGTGAAGGATTAATGAATAATTAGCAATAAGACTTTTCATTTTTGGAATGGAACTCCACTCTCCCACCTTTCTGATATTCAGGGCATTGCACTGTATTACAGATGTAGTAACAGAAAAGGTGTGGATTTGTTGATTGTCTAGAAATGTTTTCCAAGGCCCAGGCTCATCAGGCCTCGAACCGTGTTCCCTCAAACAGACTCTATGGTTGGCTTTGGATCAGTAATGCAGTCGGAGCTAGGGAAATGCTAGAAAGTAAAAATTTCATGTGTAATCTCACACAGATTTCCTAAACCAGTGGGTTTCAGGGTTGCCAGACAGGACATGTAGTAGGTTTTTCCATTAACTCTAGTCTTTTTATTTTTATTTTTCAAATATGGTCATGCCATATGTATTTTACAATCAGAAAATTACTGAAAAGTACTAATCTAAGGAGCTCTAAAAGGAGAATACATCTATTTTTTGTATTCATACTTTCCCATGCCCCTTTAAGGGTATGACCAGGCTATATCCCTTACTGTAAAGACGGTTTCATGGATAAAATATATTTATCATTCAAAAGAAGAAATACCAAGATTTGTGATATGAACAAACACTTAAATTAAGCACTGGGAATGAACCTCCCTTCAACATGAGTTCATTTGTTGGCTGCCTTGTTACTGAGGGAGTGCCTAACTCATCACATCAAATAAATTGGATTTATAGTAATCTGTTCTGTTGGTCAGTAGTTAAATAAAATAAATCACATTTTCTTAATTCTAACAAAGTGTTCTAACATAGGTGGGTGCATTTTGCAACACTACTCTATGTATTTAGATATCTCTAAGACTGAAAACTATGCATTTTTTTCTGAGTCAAGATATCACATAAGAAAATATAAATAGAAATTGTTTTGTGTTTTTCTTTTGTTAATGGTGCTGAATTGCAACTTACTTTTTTTGGGAGGTTAATAGAACTTTTTTTTTTTTTTTTGAGACAAAGTCTCGCTCTGTTATCAGGCTGGGGTGCAACTTGTGCCTCCTGGGTTCAAGTGATTCTCCTGCCTCAGCCTCCTGAGTAGATGGGACTACAGATGTGCACCCTCATGCCCAACTAATTTTTGTATTTTTAATAGAGACAGCGTTTCCATGTTGGTCAGGAAGGTCTCGATCTCTTTACTTCTTGATCTGCCCACTTCAGCTTCCCAAAGTGATGGACTGTAGGCATGAGCCACTGTGGCTGGCCAGATTGATACAACTCTTGGCAGCTTTTCTTTTTTAATATTTTCTTTTTCAATGACTGACACCACTAACGTCTTAGTCATTAAGCCAGAAATGTGGACGGTACCTTTGACACATTCTGCTTTTGTCACCTCCAATACTGAATTAGTCATCAAATCTTTTCAATTTTCTCTCCATGTTTTCTGCCTTAGTTCAGGCCATTATGGTCTCTTGCATTATTGCAGCAATGTCTTTTAAGCTTCTCAGAATCTAACCCATTCCCCACTCCCAACTTCCTCCATCCTCCATGTTGATATGATAGTAATCTTCCTAAAAATGCAACGTTGATTGTATTGATTTCTGTTGCCTGTGAAAAGACCAAGTTTCTTAGCATAGTTGTGAGTAAAGGGTCAACAGCTCTTTTCCTTTCTACATGAGAAATTGATCTTGAATTAAGTGCTTCTAGTTCTTTTCCCCTGAAGGCCCAATAAAATTGGAATGTCTAGCTGTGTTACTGGGCCATATTACAAATGGCAAAAATTGCCTATCATTGACACACTGCACCTGCTCAAGGAGTATTGTGAGTGGGAAACTACAGGATTGACTGCCTAAGTGTGGTGATGGTGTCATTGGGGCATGTCTCTGGATACTTAAAAGCTACGTCTACAGCACTGTTATAAGATATATTGGTTCCTGTTTGGGGCATGGAGCTACTAAATCAATGTGGCTACCACATCCACCGTCTCATTCCTTAGTACTCAAGTGTTAGCTGGGGTTGGGGATAAAAAGGATTGGGCTGTGGACTGCTGTGAGAACTACTGAGGAAACATGCCTGACACTGGCTTGCTGGCTTGCCTGAGTCCTTTAATTAATTGCATGCCAAGTACAGCTTATTACTATTGTGTGCTTGACTACTTAGCTGAATTCAAATATTCCTACAAAAAGAGACGTTACAATGACTTACAAGGTTCCTAACCCTGCTTCTCTAATTTATTTTCAGCTGCTGTCAACGTTATGTCTTCTATACTCAGCTTTACTTGTGTCCCTGAATGTGTTGTACTCTTTCATCCTTATTTCTCTCTGCATTTCTTTCTTTCCTCACTCTCTTTCTTTTCCTCTCCTTCCTCTTCTTCTCTTCCTCCTTTTCTATTTACTCTAGAACATTATAAGCCTGGTTAGTGCTAGTTTTTCAGATTTCAACTAAATAAAACCTGTCTGAGATATGTTTCATGTCTAGAGCAGCGGTCCTTGGCCTGCAGGACAAATCAGGACCTGTTTTTTGGATGGCCTAATGGTCCAGAATGATTTTTACATTTTTTGAAATGGTTAAAAAGAAGGAAAAAAAGGAATATTGTGACATGGGAAAATTATATGAAAATCAAACGTCAGTATTCCTAAATAAAGTTTCATTGGAACATAGCCACACTCACTTGTAGAATGCATTGTCTTTGTCTACTTTTGGACTACAGTGGCAAAGTGGAGTTGTCTTGAGAGGGCACATATGGCTTGTAAAGACTAAAATATTTATTATCCGCTCTCTTACAGAAAATGTTTACTGACTCCTTGTCTCAAACAGCACTTTGCAACAGAGATTTCTACAGTGATGGAAATGTTTAAATTTGCACTCTTTAATATGGTAACTTCTAGCCTATGTGGCCGTTTAAATTTAAATTAATAAAAATTAAACAAAACTAAAAATTTATTTAGTCACACTAACCACATATGGCTGGCAGCTGACCTATTTGACAGAGCTGGACTAGAACTCTAGCTTTATTGTGTTGGTTAGTTCCATAGCACCCTGAGCACAACTGTGTTATTGCATTTAACACATTATTCAAAGATTTCTTATTTCCTTCATTTTTTTTCTAAACTAGATAGAGAATTTTGTGGAGACAGTTATTTTTATTTTAGTTGACTTTCGATCGTTAGGTCCATTATAGTACCTGGCAGATGAAAGGAGCTCAGTGAAAGTTAGCCTAACAGCCCCATCTGATAGTAACCTTTAGATATCTATAGTTCTCTTGAGCTGTTTTTTTTTTCCAAAGGGATTATGAAGGCTTTAGGAGTCTACTTAATATGACTGAATTTGTCAGAATGATCAACAGAATGTTTATTGCTTTCTTAACATGAGCCAGTCTTAGTTCTAAGCATGATTATGTTTAGTACCTTATTTGGTTCCCACAAATTTACAAAATAAGTTTTTTTTTTCTTAAATCGTAGTCGTCATTGCATAGCTAGTGAAGGTCAGACTCACTATTTTTACATTAAGGTTTCACTCTCCCCACATTAAGGTTTCAGTCTCCCCTTAGGGATTTTTAGATGTAAAAATCTAAAAAAGAAATGTTCTTTAGACCAAGTAAAGGATTTCCTCATACAAAATTTCAGTGATGTAGAGTAAATGAGAGGGGATGATATTTAGGGTCAGGAAAATAAACTCAAGTTTTCTCACACTCTTACACTATAAGTGATTATCTGCTGTGTGTTTTATTGGTGGGTTCAAAAGGTATTTAAATTTTATTTATATAATGAAGGGAAGTCTTTAATTGTCACAATTATCTTGTGAAACTATACATAGATTTACCTTTCTATGTAGATTTAAAAATTCAGACTCCGAAAGATTTAAAAAAGTGACTCAACTGGGATGTAAATATCAAATTATCAAATTCAAAAGTTATGATTCTTAATGGAAACTTTCTTCTGCAGGTTGAATATGTCCCCCAAATTGTGTGTGTTGGAAACCTAAGTCCCAAATTCATTTGTAGATGTTACTTGGAGATGGGGTCTTTGGGAGATAATTAGAATTAGATAAGATCATCAGGCTGGGGTTCCCATGATGAGGCTGATGGCTTTATAAGAAGAAAAAGACCTGAACTGGCACTTTCTTGGCCTCTTGCCGTGTTATGATGCAGCAAGAAGGCCCTAACCAGATGCCATGACCATGTACTTGGACCCGCCTCCAGAACTGTGAGCTAAATAAACCTCTGTTCTTTATAAATTACCCAGTCTGTGGTATTTCATTATAGAAACAGAAAAAAGGCTAAGATACTTCCCTAATAAAGTTGCTTTAGAATTAGGTGCTCTAAAATGATACATCTCTCAAAACTGAATTACTGGGTCGATTCTGGGCTCAAGTAAATAGTATTTATATCTAATGTTCTGATAATGCTGAGCCTCCAAGATAGTTGAAGAGGATTCTGAGTGTTTCTTTTTATGTTGTTGCCCATCTAACTTAATTAAGGCTATATTTAAGTGATATGAAGAACTTAGTAAACAGGTATCTGTTCTTACGCTTGTTGTCTGCCTGTTTATCCTATGTGTTCCTTGAAGAGGTTTTTTCAAATTTTTAAATTTTTCAAGTGTTCTGCAAGTCAGATGAAATTTCACTAAAGTATTCATCACATAAACTTTGATGTCCTTTTAACAAATGAACTAGGTGAAGAGAAAATACATTTTGTGGTGGCGGTATCTTATAGCTATGCTTTATCTTGAAGATTTAAAAAATTATGTAAGTAATGCATGAAAATATGCTCACTGGGATTTTTTTGTAATCAATGAAGATTATATAAATTTTAAAGTAAGAGTCTACATTATACGCCACATTCAATCTGTTTTTCTCCCTAGAGGTAAATATTGTAAATATTGGTGTATATCCTCTGTACTAGAGTTTTTTTTTCTATATATGAATCAGGCTTATTTTTATATAATGTAATCATCCTATAATCATTTTTGTGTAACTTGCTTTCATGACTCATATTTGTTGAGACTGAGTTACTGTATTTCGGTAACCTATTACCAGCATAATGCTGTGTAACAAAATATCCCAAAGCCTAATGACTTAAACCAATAGCCCTTTATTATCTTTCACGTATCTATAGGTTCAGCTGGTAGGTCTTCAAATATAGGCTGATCTTAGTTGTATTTTTTTTGTACATCTGTTAGTATATGGGCTAGGAGCTGGATAGTCTATAATGGTATCAGCTGGAAAGGCTTTTCATCATTTACCTCTCACATCTCTTAAGCAGGCTAGCTGAGACATGTTTTAATTACAGAGACAGGGATCCCAGAGTTGATGCAGAGGCAATAAGAGTTTGGTCAAGACTCTATTTTTATCAAATTTGATATTTGACTGAAGCCCATCACAAGGTCAAGTGCAGAATCAGTGTGGCAATATATGAACAAAGAATGTGAATTCCAGGAGCTGTGAAAAATTGGAGTGATGAATATAGCCTACCACAATGCAAAAACAGCATGATTTCTATTCTGTATAGTATTTTACTATGTAGCTATACCAAAATTCATTAATCTGACTCCCATGATAGACACTGAGGATGTTTCTCGTTTTAACTGTTACAAACATTGCTGCAAGGAATGTCCTTTTGCATATGTATTTATAGCTACATTTAATTTTTTAAAAAATAGAAATGCATTCTAAGAAAATTTTGAATTTTGCTTCTCATTGAAAGAATATGAAAGCCTTTGTAGTAAAAGACTACACCTAAATCTGGTAAGGATGTTTCCCTCAGATTAATTGATTTCTGTCATGGGAAGCAGCATATTCTTCCCACAGGTTGAGATTTTGACTTACTGTTGAATCAGCAAAGAGCAAAGAACATGCTTCTTTCAAATCTCTCTTGTCCCTCTTAATCATATGAAGTGGAGTCCAACAAAGAGAAGCAAATCAAAACCATATTGAGATACCATCTCATGCCAGTTAGAATGGTGATGATTAAAAAGTCAGGAAACAACAGATGCTGGAGAGGATGTGAAAAAATAGGAACACTTTTACACAGTTGGTGGGAGTGTAACTTAGTTCAACCATTGTGGAAGACAGTGTGGCAATTCCTCAACGATCTAGAAATAGATGTACCATTTGACTCAGCAATCTCATTACTGGGTATATACCCAAAGGATAATAAGTCATTCTACTAAAGACACATGCACATGGATGTTTATTGTGGCACTGTTCACAATAGCAAAGAGTTGGAACCAACCCAAATGACCATCAATGATAGACTGGATAAAGAAAATGTGGCATGTATACACCATGGAATACTATGCAGCCATAAAAAAGGATGGGTTCTTGTCCTTTGCAGGGAAATGGATGAAGCTAGAAACTATCATTCTCAGCAAACTGAGACAAGAACAGAAAACCAAACACCAAATGTTCTCAATCATAACAATGAGTATGTGTGGACACAGGCAGGGGAACATCACACACCAGGGCCTGTCAGTGGGTGGGGGGTATAGGGAGGGTTAGCATTAGGAGAAATACCTAATGTAGATGATGGGTTGATGGGTGCAGCAAACCACCATGGCACGTGTATACCTATGTAACAATCCTGCAAAATCTACACAGGTACCCCAGAACTTAAAGTATATGGAAAAAAAAAAAAGAAAAAAGAAACTAAGGACTTGAACAGCACATAATGCAAGGGGAATGCTGTACTTTATTCTGTATTTGCCATTTCTTTTCAATAAGTTTTTGATACTATAACAACTAGTACCTTGTCTCTTGGATTAAATATTTCTCATGTGTGATTATTTCCTTCTGGAATATACAGATAGAAATGGAATCAACTAAAAGCCACATTGCCACAGATATAATTATGAACAATTCCACATATTTTGGTAATAATCTAATTCCAAATACAAGGATCAGTGCAAGCACATGGTAGGTGTTTCATACATCTTTGTTAAATAAATGTCAAAAAAAAGTTACCACCTGCACTAGAAGTCCTTTGTAATGGAGATTATTTGGGAGGAGAAAGTGGACTGACACTTGAGATCTGAAACATCTTGTGATTTTTTTTTTTTTTTTTTTTTTTTTGAGATGGAGTTTCGCTCGTTACCCAGGCTAGAGTGCAACGGTGCGATCTCGGCTCACCGCAACCTCTGCCTCCTGGTTTCAGGCAATTCTCCTGCCTCAGCCTCCCGAGAAGCTGGGACTACAGGCGTGCGCCACTGTGCCCAGCTAATTTTTGTATTTTTAGTAGAGACGGGGTTTCACCATGTTGACCAGGATGGTCTCGATCTCTTGACCTCGTGATCCACCCGTCTCGGCCTCCCAAAGTGCTGGGATTATAGGCATGAGCCACCGCGCCCGGCCACATCTTGTGATTTTAACTTCTCAGAGACAGTTGTACCTAGCACCAGGATTCTGTTTTGCTTGACTATTGATTTAATGTGTAAGATGCTGGAAATAGTGATTCTTCAGCATTACGAAGTTTCATTCAGTCATAGTGATAAGAGTCTTTGAGGTGCAGCATAAAGATCAACACATTAGAAATGGATTTGTAAAGAGCCCAGGGCCTGGTTTGAGGTCATGTAATTGAAGACAGTTTTTCTAAATATAATGAGAACAGCCAAGGCCTAAAAGCTGAGAGTTTAACAGGAACAGATTTATGCAAGGATGAGAAATGCCAAGCCGTTACGTGAAGAAAGTAATTTTTCATTCTCAAATTGCATTTTCTAATAAGGTTCAATTTATTTTACTTATAAATGAATAGACACTTTTGCCCTGCCTTCTCCTTGTTTGATTGTAGGAGTTCAGTTCAGAGAATAGGAAAAAGAAAACAAAAACAAAAACAAAAAACCCGCAGTGCCGTTGGTTTCCCTTAGAAGGGAGATGATTATATATATAATCACCAAATTAAATTAAGAATATAGAAAATATCGCCGGGTGTGGTGGCTCACGCCTGTAATCCCAGCACTTTGGGAGGCCGAGGCGGGTGGATCACAAGGTCAAGAGATTGAGACCATCCTGGTCAACATGGTGAAACCCCGTCTCTACTAAAAATACAAAAAATTAGTTGGGCGTGGTGGCACGTGCCTGTAATCCCAGCTACTCGGGAGGCTGAGGCAGGAGAATTGCCTGAACCCAGGAGGCGGAGGTTGCGGTGAGCCGAGATCGCGCCATTGCACTCCAGCCTGGGTAACAAGAGCGAAACTCCATCTCAAAAAAAAAAAAAAAAAAAAAAGAATATAGAAAATATCTTTTAAACTTTCTCCCTATAAAAAGGCAAATTTTCGTTGTCAATGACAAGAAAAAATGTAGTTGAAAGCAAAATAATGTATTAGCATTTTTAAAAAATCATCCTGGAAAAATAGCTTTGAAGACGGAAGACTGATGCTTTCATTAACTATAAATTTTACCACTAGCAAATTGTCAATCAATCCACTATATTTGTGCTTCCAAGTGTATAAATTTGTTGAATATGTAGAACTTGTTTGTCCCAGAAACTTAAAAGTCACTAAGGATAGCTTAACCACATTTAGATGCTGCTTTAGAAAGAAGGAAACAGAAATGTTGCATAATGTAACCTGTATTTTCCCAAGTAACGTGAAGGTACATGAGTTAGCATAGGACAAATAGAATCACATGAAAAATGGCCGTCTTTATCTGGAAGTGGTAGCTGACACCTTTAGTCTCTGTACTTTGGGAGGCTAAGGTAGGAGAATTTTTTGAGGCCAAGAGTTCAAGATCAGCCTGGACAACATAGTGAGACTCCATGTTTACAAAAAATAAGATAAATTTACTTTACTTTGATGGCATGCAGCTGTAGTCCCAGCTACTGGGGAGGCTGAGGCAGGAGGATTGCTTCAACCAAGGGGTTGGAGATTATAGTGAGCTATGATCATGCCACTGCACTCCAGCCTAGGTGACAGAGTGAGACTTTGTCCCTTGACAAAAAAGCAAAAAACTAAACCAACCTTTCTCATCACCACCTGCCCATGAAGAGCCTCCGGAGGCCTGCCTCTGTTACTTCAGGCAGTCCCCAGAAGTGACTTGAGAGCAAGGCTTTCTCACTCCACTGCAATGAGAAAGCTCATTCTGTTCTCCACTATGCCAGCCCTCCCTCCTGACGCTGCGTCCGAGGATGTTGCTGGGGGCTGCTTCAGTGCTATCAGAGGTACCAGTGGCCATCAGGAGAATATGTGGGGGTCTATGCTTCCTCCCTTCCTGATGATTGCTTTAAAGGTGCTAAAGTAAGCTTTTCCTGAAGTCATCTGCTGACCATCATCGTGCTCTGTGTTGTGGGTTGAAGTGTGAAGACTGAATCTCTTTTTCCATTCTGTGACGTTTTGCCACCTGGTACTAAAGCAGCACAACTTGTGAGCAGAGGTCTCCCAGGGTTCCAGAGGGGCAGGCCTTCAGTTTGGGCCTGACATTCCTCTCTAGAGCACTCAGATAGGCATCTTCAGGGCTAGGCAAGTTGTAACCAGCAGATGCTAAGCCCTCCCCTATGGCACTTTCACTGTCTTTCCCTACTTAATCCCACCTCCACACCTTGCTTCATGCAGACACAGAACTCCTGCAAACTCCATTCACCAACAACTCTCCTTCAGGATGGCTCATGAAAACCACCTTTGAAAAAATATACTTTTAGGGACAATATCTGGCTCTGTCTCCCAGGCTGGAGTGCAGGGGCACCATCGTAGCTCACTGTAGCCTCAACCTCCTGGGCTCAAGTGAGCCTCCCACCTCAGCCTCCCGAGCAGCTGGGACTACAGGCATACACCTCCATATCCAGTTAATGCTTTTTATTTTTTGTAGAGATGGGCTTGCTGTGGTCCTCAGGGTGGTCTTGAACTTTTGGCCTAAAGGAGTCCTCCCAGCTTACCTTCCCAAAGCATTGGGCTTACAGACCTGAGCCACCACATTGGTGGTGTCATCTTCTAACAGTTCATGCATCTTTGCAGGCATATATAACTTTCCATGATAGACATAGGTTAGGACTTTGCTTCTCAGACTGTAATATACAAATAAATCACCCAGGGAATCTTGTTAAAATGCAGATTCTTCGGCCAGGTGTGGTGGCTCACGCCTGTAATCCCAGCACTTGTTGAGGCCGAGGCGGGTGGATCACGAGGTCAAGAGATCGAGACCATCCTGGTCAACATGGTGAAACCCTGTCTCTACTAAAAATACAAAAAATTAGCTGGGCATGGTGGCACGTGCCTGTAATCCCAGCTACTCAGGAGGCTGAGTCAGGAGAATTGCCTGAACCCAGGAGGCGGAGGTTGCGGTGAGCTGAGATCGCGCCATTGCACTCCAGCCTGGGTAACAAGAGTCAAACTCCGTCTATAAAAAAAAAAAAAAAAAAAAAAAAAATGCAGATTCTTCATTTGACCTAAGATTATTCATCTCAATGAACTGTCAGCTGATGCTGATGTTGTGGGGGCATGGACCACACTATTAGTAGCAAGGCTGAGAATGCAGCTGAGAATTTTGCTCTGCCAGTAATTGGCCAGTATGGGAGTGACACTTGGGTTCTACAGTGATCTGCAGCTGGTTTCTTTGTCTCTAATATCACTCCTGATTTCCTTACATGAGGAAAACAGTAAGGCAGAATCAGAAAAATAACACCTGTTCAGTATTTTGTTCTACTATGAACAAGGTAAAATAAAAATTGTGCATGACTAATATTTCTGATGAAATACACTCAGGCTACCTTAGATTTAATTTAAAATTTTGGAGGGTAAGTTATGGTTTCTGTAGGGAAAACTTACAGTAATCTCCACTTACATGCTTAAAATTTTTGTCATTCTTTTCCATTTTGGTGCCAACATTGCCTTACTTTGGAAGTAAGACTGGATAATTTCCTCATAGTGATAACTTTAGTGGCTTATGGACAGGTTAGGATGCAGTCTTTAATTTATATGATTCTAATTATAATGTAACAACAGTCATGCAGTACAAATTTTACAATTTATTATAAGTGTACATTATAGAATTTAACCCTTGTAACAACCCTGTGGAAGTAAATAATTCAGGATATCTCTAATAAAATTTTACAAATGAGAAAACTGAGGCTCAGGGAGATTATTGAACTTGCCCAAAGTTTCAAGTCTAGTAATTGGCAAAGGGAACATTTAAGGCCAGGTCACTTAATCAAAATGCATACATTTCCATCTTTTACCACAATGACTTAGAGATTCTGTTATTTTCTTACGTATTCAAACATTCCTGTGTTATTTTATGGTTAAATTTTACACACACACAGCCATGCAAATAAACACATTTTATAAATTTATGTTATGATATTATTCAACTCCCTCTTCATTTTGCTGAACTTTTCTTCCTTTTTTCTTATCCCATCAAATCAACCTGACCCTCCATCTTCACACAGATATACCATGTAAACAACATTATTTTCCTTTTTAATGCTTAAATCACATAAAATATGCATATATGGATATGAATAATAATATATAGTTTTCTGAATTTTGCTTTTCTTATTTAACAATGCAGTTGGGAATCTTTCCAAATTCAAAAGTTTAGTTCTTTTTTATTCTTTTGATTGGCTACATAATATGTCATGGTCATGTATCCTATAAGTTGTTCAGTATTCTTTTGACAATGGACATTCAGTGTGTTTGCAATATCATCATTATGAATAGTGTTGTAATTAATATTCTTGTACATATGTCTGGTTGCTATTTTGAAGGGGTAAAGGTTCAGTATTCTTAATAGTTGATAGATTGTTTTCCTAAAGTTTCTAACAAGCTACTTTTCCATAGGAAGTAGATAAGAATATAATCTTATGCTCTGTTATGCTCCACCTGCAAGAGATGATAATTTCTAATTTTTGCCTATGGGAATAACATTTTGTATCAAAGCAAATTTCCATTTGCACTCTTATTACTACTACAGTTGGACATCATTTTTAAGTATTTTTTTTTTTTCCATTTGGGTGAGATCTTCTGTGAATTGCATTTTCTTTCTTTCTTTCTTTTTTTTTTTTCTTTTTGAAATGGAGTCTCACTCTGTCACCTAGGGTGGAGTGCAGTGGCACACGCGTGGTCTCGGCTCACTGCAACCTCTGTTCGTGGATTCAAGAAATTCTCCATTTCAGTCTCCTGAGTAGCTGGGACTATAAGCACATGCCACCACACCCACCTAATTTTTGTATTTTTAGTAGAGACTGGGTTCATGCCTATAATCCCAGCACATTGGCAGGCCGAGGTTGGCGGATCACTTGAGATCTGGAGTTTGTGAATTGCCTTTTCATATCCTTAGTATAGTTTTCTACAGGGTATCTCCACCTTGCCTGTTTCAAAAAGCTCATGGCATAATTCATCATATAATATGTTGATCTTTTTTGTTTGCATCACCATATTATCAGTCTCTTGTTCATCTGTTGCATTTTAGTACTAAATGTCATACAATTTTTAAAAAAATAAGTTTCTTTTTTTTTTTTTTTTGCATTGGGTGCAAGAGGTCCTGGGTTCAAATCCCGAACGAGCCCACTTTTTTCATTTCAACTAAATTTTTTGTTCAAATCCCTGATGAGCTTGCTTTTTTTTTATTTTATCGCATTTTAGGTTTTGGGGTACATGTGAAGAACATGCAAGATTGTAGCATAGATACATACATGGCAGTGTGGTTTGCTGCCTTCTTCCCCTTCACCTATATCTGGCATTTCCCCTCATACTGTCTCTCCCTAACTCCCCACCCCCTGCTGTCCCTCCCCTGTTTCCCCCCAACAGACCTGAGTGTGTAGTGCTCCCCTCCCTGTGTCCATGTGTTCTTATCATTCAACACCCGCCTATGAGTGAGAACATGCGGTGTTTGATTTTATGCTCTTGTGTCAGTTTGCTGAGAAATGATGGTTTCCAGGTTCATCTATGTCCCTACAAAGGACACGAACTCATCGTTTCTGATGTCTGCATAATATTCCATGGTGTATATGTGCCACATTTTCCCTGTCCAGTCTATCATCAATGGGCATTTGTGTTGGTTCCAGGTCTTTGCTATTGTAAACTGTGCTGCAATGAACATTCGTGTGCATGTGTCCTTATAGTAGAACGATTCATAAACCTTTGGATATATACCCAGTAATGGGGTTGCTGGGTCAAATGGAATTTCTATTTGTAGGTCCCCTGAGATTGTATATTGTGCATGAATTTTATTGTTTTATTTTTTGTATTTAAGTGTTTTGTTCTTCTGAAATTTATTGATGTACGTGGTGAAATAATGAGTCTGCTTTAATTTTATTCCAGTTGGAAAGTCAGTTGTTCCAATACCATTTGTTGAACTTCATAGTTTTTTGCTGAATTAAAATTCCTCCTTTGTTAAACATAAACTTCTCAGATTACTAGATCTGTTTCTGGATTATGATTTAGAGATTTTTGTCAAGAACTGTGAGGGATCTGAGATTTTATCTTGCTTATGAGTTAACAAGGTAGCCTGCCATAGTTTTTGGATCCTGGAAAAAGATATAAGACTCCTGGGTCAGAGGCAAAGGACGGTGTGCAGCTCACAGCAACAGCAGTAAAAATAGTTCCATAACTTTCTGGTGCAGATTCCCTGAGCTCCAATTCCTTCAGAGTCATGTGACAAGAGCCAGGTGACATTGCTTTCACTGCATTACTTAAATGTTGATATGCTGTGGATTTTTAAATTTTTTTTCACTTAGTTCAAGAAATTTTCTAATTTACTTTATGATTTCTTTGACTCGTGTTATTTAAATAAGTGTTATTTAATTTCTAAATATTTAGGGGTGTCTCATATTTCTTTCCATTGATTGCTAATTTAATTTCATTGTGGTCAGATAATAGATTTTGTTTTATTTAAAAACGTAAAAGATTCTTGAGACTTGTATTATGGCCTACAATATGGTCTGCAGAATATTTCATATACTCATGAAAATGATGCATATTATACATTTCACCTACTTCAAGTTAGTACTGACTTAATTGCAGCAAATATAGCAATTTGACATCAGTTTAATTCCATTTTTGCAGCTCTTATTTACATGAGTTATTGCCTGGTGTTATTTGTATTCAGATTTTCGTCTGCTATTGCTTCAGCCTCAGGAACTTTCCTTAACATTTCTTGTAATGCATGTCTGCTGCTGACACATTTAATTTTCATATATCTAAAAATGTCTTTATTTTTATAGCCTTTCCAACTTTATTTTATTATGGTAAAAGCATATAACATTAAATTTACTATCTTAACCATTTTCACGTATGTAGTTTAGTAGTGTTAAGTATTTTTGTGCAACAGATCTCTAGAACTTTCTCATCTTGCAACACTGAAACTCTATACCCATTAGGTATTAATACTGTCTTTCCTCTAATCACATTTCTACTTATTGTTTCTATGATTTTTGACTACTTTAGATATTTCATATGCATGGAGTGATAAAGTATTTGTTCTTTTGTGACTGGCTTATTTCCCTTAGCATAATGTCTTCAAAGTTCATCCATGTTGTAGCATGTGATGGGGTTTCCTTTTTTTTTTTTTAAGGCTACATGATACACACACACACACACACACACACACACACACACCCCCCACACACACACTTTCTTTTTCCACTCATCTATTAATAACTATCTGGGTTGCTTCTATGACTTGGCTCTTGTGAATAATGCTCTAGTGAACATGGTTGTACAAATACTTTGAGATCTTGCTTAGAAATCTTTTGGGTGTATACCCAGAAGTGGGATTTCTGGATTACATGCTAATTATAATTTAAAATTTTTGAAGAACCTACATACTGTTTTCTGTAATAGCTGTTCCATTTTACATTACAACCAACAGTGCACAAGAGTTTCAGCTTCTCTGCATTCTCGCTGATGCTTAGCATTTTTTGTTCTTTTTTGATAGTGGCCATCCTGATGGGTGTAAGGTTTTAATATGCATTTTCCTACTGATTAATGATATTGAATATCTTTTTATATGCTTATTATCCATTTGCATATATTTTTTGGAGAAGTATCTAAAACCTTTGCCTATTTTTGTTGAGTTATTGCTAGAATTTTTCAAGGAATATTTGCAAGAGATTGGAATTCTGGGTTGAGATTTTTCTTTCAGTATTTTAAAGATGTTGTGTTGTTTTCTGGCCTTAATAAGTTTTTTGTTTTTGTTATTTGGTTATTGTTGCTCTCCTTTTCCAAATGTAATATTCATTTTCCTCTGGTTGATTTCAAGATTTTCTCTAAACTCTTCATTTTCAGCCGTTTGGCTATAATGCACCTAGATATTTGTTTGTTTTTTGTATTATCCTGCTTGGAATTTGCTTCCCTCACCCTTTTCATTTAAAGGTAGTAATTTTCACCAAATTTATTATAATTTTGACTATCGTTTTTTAAAAATATTTTTCTTTTTCTCTCTCTCCTCTTTTTTTTAAGGTCTGATTTTAACTGTTAAATGACTTAATATTGTTCCACATATCTATCATTGGAGCTGTGTTCCCATCATGTTTTTCAATCTTTCTTTCTCTGTTTTTTAGATTGGAACATTTCTATTTATCTCTTTTCATTTATTGTGCTTTTCTTTTTGGAATCTCAATTCTGCTGTTAAGCCTATTAAGCAAAATTCTGATTTTAACATTGTAATTTTCAGTTCTAAAATGTCCATTTAGTTCACAATGATCATTTCCAAATGTCTGTTAACATTTTCTATTTGTTCATTTGTTCAGTAATATTTTTACACTTTTGAACATGTTTATAATAGGTGTTCTGAAATCTATACTGTCACATCTGGGCAACTGTGGAGTTGGTTTTTATTGACCATTTTATCTCTTGATTATAGGAATTTTGTTTTTGTTTTGCTTTTAGCTTTCTTTTAAAAATAATGTTTAGTAATTTGTTGTGTAATGTGTGTTTTAGTTGATATATTGTAGGCATTCTGAATTTTGTTATCTTCCAATGAAAAATCTTGAAATCTTGGCATTTGTCCTAGTCAACAGTTAATTTAGCTCAACAGCAACTCCTAACTCGGTCAATTCTTTGGTGAACAAGTAGTTGAAATTTCCTGTCAATTTCTTGGACCTCCACTATTTCTTCCAGTATATATAGTTCAGGATTAACTAAGGATTTGGGTAGAGTTTATAAATAGATTAAGACCTTCTCCTTTATAGCTCTCTTCATTGGGGATTTTCTTTGTCAGACCTAAACGCCATCCTGTGCATTCACAATCCCCTCACCTACTCAGACTGGGGCATGCTCTCACAGAAGGTGAAAAAAACAGAATTTTGCCCAGGGCATTTAGTCTCTTTCAAGGGTGTTTTCCCCTAAGTTATGTAAGCATTACTCATTCTCCAGTGCCTTAAAATGGTTGTTTTTATTCATCTTCTGTCAAGAGTTGATAAGTATTATCTATGGGAGAGTTGACTACTCTACTATTATAGATAAACCACAGAGATATTGTGAATTCAATTCCGGATGACCATAATAAGGTGGATATCATAATTAATTGAGTTAAAATAGTTTTTTGGTTTCTCAGTACATATAAAAGTTATATTTACATTATATCATAGTCTATGAAGTGCACAATAATGTTATAGCTAAGAAATATCAATACCTTAATTAAAAAATACTTTATTGTTAAAACCTCCTACTAATTATCTGAGTCTTCAGTGAATTGTATTTCTTTTGCTATTGGAGGGTCTTGCCTTGATGTCGATGGTTGCTGACTGATCAGGGTGGTGGTTGTGGAAGATTGGGGTGGCTCTGGAAATTTCTTTTTTTCCTTTTTTTTTTTTTTTTTGAGACAGAATTTCGCTCTTGTTACCCAGGCTGGAGTGCAGTGGCACGATCTTGGTTCACCGCAACCTCTGTCTTCTGGGTTCAAGCAGTTCTCCTGCTTTAGCCTCCTGAGTAGCTGGGACTACAGGCGTGTGCCACCATGCCCAGCTAGTTTTTTGTATTTTTAGTAGAGATGGGGTTTTGCCATGTTGACCAGGATGGTCTCGATCTCTTGACCTCATGATCCACCTGCCTTGGCCTCCCAAAGTGCTGGGATTATAGGCGTGAGCCACCGCACCCAGCCTGGAAATTTCTTAACACAACAATGAAATTTGCCACATTGATTCTTCATTTAATAAAAGATTTATCTATAGCACGTAATGTTGTTTGGTAGCATTTTACCCACAGGAGAACTTTCTTTAAAACTGGAGTCAATCTTCGCATACCATGCTATTGCTTTACCAACTAAGTTGATGTAATATTCTAAATCCTTTGTTGTCATTTCCATGATATTCAGAGTATCTTCACTAGGAGTAGATTCCATCTCAAGAAACTACTTTCTTTGCTTATTTGTAAGAGGCAACTACTGATTCATTTAAGTTTTGTCATGAGATTGCAGCAATTCAGTCATATTTTCTAGCTCTACTTCCAATTTTAGTTCTCCTGTATTTCTACTACATCTGCAGTTGTTTCCTCTGCTGAAGTCTGGAACTCCTCAAAATCATCCATGAGACTTAGAACAAACTTTTTCCAAACTCTTTGTTAATGTTGATATTTTTACCTTCTTCCATGAATCATGAATGTTGTTACTGGATCTGAACTGATTAATCTTTTGCATAAGGTTTTCAACTTTCTTTTCCCAGATTCATCAGAGGAATCACTTTTTATGGCAGCTATAGGCTTATGAAATAAATTTCTTAAATAATAATTGTAGAAAGTGTGAATTACTTTTTGATCCATGGGCTGCAGGATGGATGTTGTGTTAACAGCATAAAACAAGATTAATCTCCATATATATATCTCCATCAGAGTTATTGGTTGACCAGGTGCATTGCCAATAAGTATTAATATTTTGAAAGAAATGTGTGTTTTTTTTTTTTCCTGAGGAGTAACTCAGCAGTGGGCTTTCCATAGTCGGTAAATCATGCTATGAACATGATCTCAGCTTGCTGCAACCTCTGCCCTCAGGCAATGCTTGGGAGCCTCAGCCTCCTGAGTAGCTGGGACTACAGGCATGCACCACCATGTCCAGCTGATTTTTATATTTTTAATAGAGATGGAGTTTCACCATGTTGGCCAGGATGGTCTCAATTTTTTGACCTCGTGATCTGTCTGTCTTAGCCTCCCAAAGTGCTGGGATTACAGGCCGGAGTCACTGCATGCAACCAACAAGTTATATAATACATATTTGTTTAAAAAATAGGTGAATCCCAGTAAAGAATCATCATATGCTTTTTTCTTAAATTGAAAATATGCTTTCATATGATTTTGAAAAGAAGCAAGCATAGCAAATATCAGTGTTTTAGGCATTTCTGGTACTGGCTTTGTGTAGGAAGTGGTAATAGTTATTACCATTTTTAATAGCATTGCATTTTCCTTTCTGAGGTGCTCTAAAGTCACTAGTTTTGCATATAAAATAGATTAGACTATGAATATTTTGGGGATAGAGCTGCTTCACTTATCTTTGTAATCTGTGTCTATCACAATACCTGGCACACAGTAAAAAGACAAGAAATATTTGTTTTCCAAATAGTGTTTTTTACTACAAATATATTTTTTAAGAAACTAGATTATTGGATTTTTATTATTTCCATTACTTTACACATTGTGTTAATGGTCTATAGTTTTAATATAAACACTTAAGTGTCAGATAAATTTCCTTTCTGTTTTAAAGTATAATCATATGTTAGGGAAGTACTTATTTTGGAAAAAAAATTCTGAAGCAAGGTTTTTTGCTTCAGAAATTAGTGTTACATTTTCACAATTTAGAATTTAAGCATAGTTTAGGGAGACCATTGTTTAAGGGGAACATGATTAGACTTTCAGATTCTTAAGGTGAGGGCAGTGGATTGTTCTGGCTGCCTTTATATTTGGAATTCCTAACATATAGAAGAAAATCAATAAATATTAAATTAAGTCAATAAAGAGTGAATGCTAGGGTTATTAAAATATGTTAAGATAATAAATGTGATTCTAATATTTCTTAGCAAATCAACTGCCAATCAGAAAAGTTCCTAGGTTAATAGCAATCCATTCAGTGTTTGCTACATTTCATTGGAATTTTCAAACATGGCATTAACTTTCAGTGATCTACCTAAATACATTCACTTTTTTCTGCTTTCATGATGGAATTTATTACATGTATGTATGTTTAGATTTCCTCTTTTTTATATTGATCCTGACAGCTCTTAAGCAGCTTGAGAAGCTAAACTTTCTTCACTTATTCTGACAGATTATGATTCTGTTTGAAAGTCTGTTCATCACTGAGTAGTCACCCAAGATTCATTTAAGAAAAAGACTCACTCAGTGCTCATTATCTTCACTCACTTAATAGATGGAGGACTGTAATTTATGAAAAGGAAGATAACTTGTATGGAGCATGGCATACTGTACAATTGCCTCTTATTCCAGATTTTACTTATTTTTTGACCTTGCATTCCTCTGTTTATATTCATGCAGCTTCCAAAAGTAATTATAGAAAGACTAATCTAAAATTGTAATGCAGTTGGTATTTTTCTGCATTCTTTCACATGTACCAATTATCCAGCTAAATTGAAAATGAAATAAGTGGATTTTTTTTATACTAGTATTACTTAGTTGGAAGTGTCCAGTCAGAGATGTTGAGATTGTTACAATAGGCTGATCAGGATGGAGGAAGAAATGGGATGGTGAGTGTTACTGTTCCTCTGCTTGGGCTCAAACTCTCCACTCTCACAACAAAGTCACTGGGAACGTCAAGGCTGTTTTGGAACCACTTCACTCTTTTTTTCTTTTTTTTTTGAGACAGGATCTGTCTCTGTTGCCCACACTGGAGTGCAGTAGCATGATCTCGGCTCACTGCAACTTCACCTCCCAGGTTCAAGCAGTTCTCTTGCCTCAGCCTCCTGAGTAGCAGGGACTACAGATGCGTGCCACCATGCCTGGCTCATTTTTGTATTTTTAGTAGAGACGGGGTTTCACTGTCTTGGCCAGGTTGGTCTCAAACTCCTGATCTCAAGTGGTTCACCCTCCTCGGCCTCCCAAAGTCCTGGGATTACAGACCTGAGCCACTGTGCCCAGCCCCACTTTACTTATTATTTTTGATTTGGAGGTAGATATTTGTTCATAGGACAATAACAACGAATTCCAATGAGTTATTGAATGTAAAATCTGGTTAATAAAAACATTTTCGTAAGTCTCCATTGATATCATATTATGATGGTCCCACTAGATTCCAGATTCCTGAAAGGAAGGTACCCATATTTATTCAGTGTCTTATATTGAACTGAATTATGGAATTGATGGTTTGTGACTTCAAAAAAGGTTTGTAAGAGAGGAAAGAACTAAGGAACAAAAATGTAACAGTCTTACCACTCAATAATCTCAGAAAGCTGATTTGTTTTTAGAGCTTTATCTGCTTTTATGGATTTTAGGTAGCAGTTTTTGGGACTGGTGGGGTTAGGATATGTCTGCTTATGCATACATGAAAGGATGATGTTTTACTAGTTTATGTGAAATTTATATTTGCTTTTTGCATTACATATTGGAACGTGGAAATAGAATCGTCGTCTAAATTTCAGAGATTTCATTGGCACTTGTGGAATGAAAATTTAAAGGCATTTAAAAATTATTTTTAAATAATGAAAGATTTCAAGTAGACAAAAATTTATAGAATATAATATGATGAACGTCTATGTGTCTACCACCCAATTTGTTTCAGGATTTGGAAAATAGGTTAAACATAAGAATAAAGCAAAATAAGTGACTCTGAGAAAGTGTACCATTTCATGATATTTTAAATACAATCATGACAAATTTGAGTTGATTCTTTAAAGTTAACTCTGTCCCCAGGAATTAAAAATCTTATTTCTAAACTGGATATTCTAAGAATGGTATATGGATCATTTTCACATTTTAATAGGTGCACTAAACATTGTTCAGTCTCACTCTCAGTTTTATTTGAAAAGTAACTTTTCATCCTATTTTTAGAAAACTCGCTCTGTATATTCTTACAGTTTATAGTAAGTGGCATATGAAAAGCTCCATAAAAATAACTAGACAGAAATCTAAACAAGCTAGTACTTACACACGTAACATTTATACAGAAATATCATGTATGTTTTTGACCATGTGGCATTAGTAAGCATGTTAATATTTCACAGAATAGTTTAGTAGGAATAAAATTATGAATCTATTATTTAAATGAGGTAAAGGATTATATGGTTCTTTATGCAGAAAATATATCTCGTTTCTCTTACTTCATTATCTCATTTGCTTTTAGACGAAGGATGTCAGATTGTATAATGAGGAAACCAGTTCTCATTTTCACCAAGACTGCCCAAATTTAATACATGTGCTTCAAGCTTCAGTATCTTTCTAAGTAATAAGCTGCTATGTGTCTGACTTTTTTGTTTGTCAAATGTGGGCAAGGGCATTGTGAGACTTAAAATTTCGCCCTGCTCAACTGCCTGTAACAATATTAATTGAAATGGCTACAATTTACCATGATACTAAAAGTTGGCATTTTCTACTGTTTCTAATATGCTTTAAAGATATTTTCAGTGTTACTGGAATTATTAGAGGTAGTAACCAAAGATATTTTCTCAGGCTATTTCTAACAAATTTGCAAATTCTTTATTCATAATCAAGACATAAATAGCATAATAAAATGTATATATAGGTCTAAGCCTATAAAGGGTTTTTTTTTTTCCCCCTCCAAAAAAATCAGTTCAAAGTAAATCATTCAGTACCTATACTCTAAATGTCTTTATGGGTTATTTCGTTTCCTGCATGGAATGTACTCCAGTAAAAAGGATTACTTAAGGATAATATAGAATTTATATTTTACTTATTTCCTTCCCAATTAGTATACACACACATATGCATACACACAGACCACTTGAGCTGCCTTGATGGCTAGCCCACACTTTTACCTAAATGAGAAATAGAGTAATATTATAGTAGTGAAGTAAAAAGGAAAAAAATAAAAGGCCTAGCTTTGTCCAGCTCACCCTTTCGGGCAATAAAAAAACATCAGGAGAGTTTCAAATAGTTCTGAAGAGAAGTAGAATGGCAGTTACTTTATGGCAGTTACTTAACACCATGTTAAGATGAAGATTTAAAAATATATTATTTGTTAGAAAGAAGGGCAAAATTTGGCCCTTCCTGTTTAATAAAATAATGTCAGCATTTACCTGGACATGTACACGGGAAACAAAATGACTGCAGGGAAGAATGTCTATGAGATCAGACCCAGCAAATAAGATTTCTTAATTGTCTGCGGCCATACTAGACACTCAGAAATGCAAAATAAGATAATTTTAGTGTGAGGATAAGAAATTCTGTTAAATTATAAAATGGTGTGTGCTTGGGTCTCGTGGGGTGGATGTAATTAGGAATCATGTCTTGGAGGATCAGCCTATTAGGCTAGGTAGCAGGTAGGTAGCCTCAGAAGAGACAAGCTGAAGAAAAGACTCAGAGGTGGAAATGAGTTTTAGCCTGTTGGAGGAACTAGGAATCAGACCCTAATGATACTCAAGTGTTCTGCATTTATTTTTACCAGATTTATCTGGAAGGTTCAGTCCCAGAGATAAAAGGTTAAATGATGAGGCCGGACTTGATTCACCTACTGATAAGGTAGACAGGCTGTCCTCTGGAAACTGACTGTGTGAAATTATCAGAACCTTGGCACTGATAAGGCAAGGGAAGAATGCTGAAACCAGCGAGATTGGTGACCTTTATGAAGACACGTTAATGCAATGGGAAAACATTCGTGTATTTATAAAGGTCCCTTGTTATTGACTAATCAATCTCTATGCTGTAATAAACTCTGTAGAAAAATAAAAAGATAGCTTAATACTTGCAAAGATAGATATTTCCTTTTTTTTTTTTAAGACAAGAATGAGGAAAATCCACAGATTTCCGCCAACTACCCCCGAGTCCGCGCCTGCTAGAGGTTAGCAGACATGGGACCTGCTCCTTATTTTCAGTGCTGTAATATTTCCCCAATATTTTCTCCTCCTGAGTCTTGTGTCTTGAGCCTAGGCTTCCTTAAATGTAAATTAGAATTGCTTCTATATAACTGAACCCAGCTCTTTGATTTCCTGTGATAAACCTTTCTTTTAAAATGACTGTCATGCAATGGATTTTGTTCTTTCTGTATCTTGTGTATTTGGTTGAAACTCTAAGTAGTTTTTTGATTTCTTTCTTCCAAACATGTCTGATGCAAAGGAATAAAAACTAAAACCCAGTGATCTCAAGGTGGGAGTTGGGTGGGAGAGGGTATGTTCTTTGAAATCGACAGGAAACCTCATTCTTGATGTTCTGAGATTAATGTTCACATCTTTTAAATAGCTGATTATGTCTTGAGCAAGTCATTTGGTCTCTGCAGGCATTGGTGTTTTCATTTCAGAAGGTGAGATGATAACAATTTTTAAAGTTGCTTTACATTACAGTCACTGCATCAGGGCATAATATGTTCTATTTAAAGGTTATAGCAGCTTTTTATCAGTCTTTTCGCATAAATGACTGACACTTGAAATAGTGCTCTGTGAGTAGCGAGTATTCACTGTACAATGAACAAATGGGATGGATTTTTCAGGCATTATTGATTCTAGTTGGAAAGTCATATGCATGTTACCATCTTTAAAAATTAATAGCACCCCTGTCCACACTTAATACATTTTCATAATCTTCCCTATTTAATTTATTTTCTTCTTCAAACTTTCAATACTTCATTATGTTACTGATATCAGGAAATTTTTAAAAAGTGGGGAAATAAAATAAAAATCTCATTTTCAGTCTACTAATTCAATAGTAGATCTAACAAGTAAAACCAATCATAACTAAAAGTATTTTCACCACGTCTTTCAAATTTCTCATTCAGCTATAACCAGGAAAGCTAAGTATAAAGATTAACAGAGATTGTTCAGAGATTGTTCAAAGAAGTCATATGCTAGTGAAAATAGGAAATTTTAATAGAAACGTTTTTACAAACTTTACTCTGGTGGTTGTTATAATTGTAGATACTGAATGGAAAATGTGACCAAAATGTTCAGTGACAGGGATTTTGACAACTTTTGGAATGAAAATATCCAGGCATTTTGTAATTTTAGCTTTTTTTGAAAGTTTAATCTCTTTTGTCTTTTGCTCCCAGTCACATTTCTTTCTTTATACACATTTATTTCTCTAAACTATGCATTTGCATTAGTATGAGCAATGTGGCACTAAAATTATATTTTGAATAATCAGAGAGCTTCAACTTCTCATCAATTAGTAAAATTAACTAATGAAAAAATAGATTATTTTTAATTTTAATGAATTTCAACTTATCAGTTTTTTTCTTTTATGTGCCATCTTTTATTCTAAGAAGTCATCACCAATCAATTAATTTTTAAAGCATCACATTTATTAAAATATATTTTAGTGTTTTTTTGTTACATTTTGTTTTTGCATTTTCCTTTTTTTTGGTTATACTTTAAGGTCTGGGATGCATGTGCAGAACATGCAGGTTTGTTACATAGGTATACGTGTGCCATGGTGGTTTACTGCACCCATCATTTCATCATCTACATTCAGCTATAACATCCACATTGGATATTTGTCCTATTGCTATCCTTCCCCTTGTCCACCACCCCCGATAGGCCCCGGAGTGTGACATTCCCTTCCCTGTGCCCATATGTTCTCATTGTTCAGCTCCCACTTATGAGTGAAAACATGAGGTGTTTGGTTTTCTGTTTTTATGTTAGTTTGATGAGAATAATGGTTTTCAGCTTCATCCATGTCCCTGCAAAGAACATGAACTCATTCTTTTTTATGACTGCATAATATTCCATGGTGTATATGTGACACGTTTTCTTCATCTAGTCTACTATTGCTGGGCATTTGGGTTAGTTCCAAGTCTTTGCTATTGTGAATAGTGCTGCAGTAAACACACATATGCATGCATCTTTATAGTAAAATAATTTATAATCCTTTGGGTATATACCCAGTAATGGAATTGCTGGGTCAAATGGTATTTCTAGTTCTAGATGCTGGAGGAATTGCCACACAGTCTTTCATAGTGGTTGAACTAATTTATACTTCAGTCAATAGTGTAGAAGTGTTCCTATTTCTCCACATCCTCTGTAGCATCTATTGTTTCCTGACTTTTTAATGATCACCATTCTAATTGGCATGGCATGCTATCTCATTGTGGTTTTGATTTCCATTTATCTAATGATCAGAGATGATGAGCTTTATTCCATATGTTTGTTGGCCACATGACATCTTTTGAAAATGTCTGTTCATATCCTTTGTCCACTTTTTGATGGAGTTATTTGTTTTTCTCTTGTAAATTTGTTTTAAGTTCCTTGTAGATTCTGGATATTAGCCCTTTGTCAGATGGATAGATTGCAAACATTTTCTGCCATTCTCCCAACCTACAGACTGGGAGAAAATTTTTTACTCTGACTCTAGGTTCTTTTGCTGTGCAGAAGCTCTTTAGTTTAATTAGATCCCATTTGTCAATTTTGGCTTTTGTTGCAATTGCGTTTGGTGTTTTAGTCATGAAATCTTTGTCCATGCCTATGTGCTGAATGGTATTGCCTAGGTTTTCTTCTATGGTTTTTATGGTTTTAGGTCTTACGTTTAAATCTTTAATCCATCTTGAGTTAATTAGGGCTCCAGTTTCAGTTTTCTGCGTATGTGTAGCCAGTTTTCCCAACACCATGTATTAAAGAGAGAATCCTTTCACCATCGCATGTTTTTGTCAGATTTGTCAAAGATCAGTTGGTTATAGATGTGTGGTGGTATTTCTGAAGCTTCTGTTCTGTTCCTTTGGTCTATATATCTGTTTTGGTACCAGTACCATGCTGTTTTTGTTACTGTAGCTTTGTAGTATAGTTTGAATTCAGGTAGCATGATGACTCCAGCTTTGCTCTTTTTGTTCAGGATTGTCTTGGCTAAATTGACTCTTTCTTGGTTCCATATAAAACTTAAAGTAGCTTTTTTTTCCTTTTAATTGTATTTGGGCACTGGGGTACATGTGCACAAACTGTATCCTGCAGGATTGTTGCACAGGTATATACATGCCATGGTGGTTTGCTGTCTCCATCCCCCCGCACCATTGCCTACATCAGACATTTCTCCAGGTGTTATCCCTCCCCCTCCTCTCCACCTCCCCCTTGCACCTTCTCCTCTCCACTCCACCCCCTGACCTAGACCTGTGAATGTTGTTCTCTTCCTTGTGCCTAAGTGTTCTCATTTTTCATCACCTGCCTATGGGTGAAAACATGCTGTGTTTGGTTTTCTGTTCTTGTATCACTTTGCTGAGAATAATGGTTTCTAGATTCATCCTACAAGGACACCATCTCAGCGTATTTTATGGCTGCATAATATTCCTTGGTGTATATGTGCCACATTTTCCCTGTCCAGTCTGTTATCAATGGGCATTTGGGTTGGTTCCAAGTCTTTACTATTGTAAACAGTGCTACAATGAATATATGTGTGCATGTGTCCTTGTAATAGAACTATTTATAATCCTTTGGATATATACCCAGTAATGGGATTGCTGGGTCAAATGGAATTTCTATTTCTAGGTTCTTGAGGAATCACCACACTGTCTTCTACCATGGTTGAACTAATTTACACTCCCACCGACAGTGTAAAAGTGTTCCTGTTTCTCCACATCCTATCCAACATCTGTTGTCCCCAGATTTTTTAATGATCGCCATTCTAACTGGCATGAGGTGGTATGTCAGTGTGGTTTTGATTTGCATTTCTCTAATGACCAGTGATGATGAGCATTTTTTCATATGTTTGTAGGCCTCTTATATATCTTCTTTTGAAACCTGTCTGTTCATATCCTTTGCCCACTTTAATGAGTTTGTTTGTTTCTTGTAAATCTGTTTTAGTTCTTTGTAGATTTTGGATATAAGTCCTTTGTCAGATGGGTAGATTGCAAAATTTTTTTCCCATCCTGTTTGTTGCCAGTTCACTCTAATGATTGTTTCTTTTGCTGTGCAGAAGCTCTTAAGTTTAATTAGGTCCCATTTGTCTATTTTGGCGTTTGTTGCCATTGCTCTTGGTGTTTTAGTCATGAAGTCCTTGCCTGTGCCTATGTCCTGAATGGTTTTGCGTATGTTTTCTTCTAGGGTTTTTATGGTGTTAGTTCTTATGTTTCAATCTTTAATCGATCAGGAGTTGATTTTAGTGTAAGGTGACAGGAAGTGGTCCAGTTTCAGCTTCCTGCATATTGCTAGCCAGTTTTCTCAACACCATTTATTAAACAGGGAATCCTTTCCCCATTGCTTGTTTTTTTTTTTTTTTCCCCCAGTTTGTCAAAGATCAGATGGTTGTAGATGTTTGATGTTGCTTCTGAGGCCTCTTTTCTGTTCCATTGGTCTATATCTCTATTTTGGTACCAGTACCAGTACCGTGCTGCTTTGATTACTGTAGCCTTGTAGTATAGTTTGAAGTCAGGTAGCATGATGCCTCCAGCTTTGTTCTTTTTGCTTAGGATTGTCTTGGCTATGCGGACTCTCTTTTGGTTCCATAATGAAGTTTAAAGTGTTTTTTTCCACTTCTGTGAAGAAGGTCAGTGGTAGCCTGATGGGGATAGCATTGAACCTATAAATTACTTTGGGCAGTATGGCCATTTTCACAATATTGATTTGGAATGTTTTTCCATCTGTTTATGTCCTCTCTTATTTCCTTGATCAGTGGTTCATAGTTCTCCTTGAAGAGATCTTTTACCTCCTTTGTTAGTTGTATTCATAGGTATTTTATTCTCTTTGTAGCAATTGTAAATGAGAGTTTGCTCATGAGTTGGCTGTTTGTCTGTTATTGGTGTATAGAAATGCTTGTGATTTTTGCACATTGATTTTGTATCCTGAGACTTTGCTGAAGTTACTTATCAGTTTAAGGAGATTTTGGACTGAGACAGTAGGGTCTTCTAAATACACAATCATGTCATCTGCACATAGAGACAATTCGACTTCCTTCTTTCCTAATTGAATACCCTTTATTTCTTTGTCTTGCCTGATTGCTCTGGCTAGAACTTCCATACTGTATTGAATAGGAGTGGTGAGAGAGGGCATCCTTGTCTAGTGCCACATTTGAAAGGGAATGCTTCAGTATCTTTGAGCGACTATTGGTTTTTCTATCTTACTTCCTTTTCCTGACCATTTTTGAGGGAAAGGTTATCAAATAAAAGGGCTATTTTTTTTTCCCATTTTTGTTCAATTTCTTTTAAACACATTGTCTAAGTGTCATCCATGTAGATGTAGGGAAAAAATAGTCCTCATCTGTTCTTCTGCTTGGGTAGAAGTACCCTCTCATTACCTTTTCAGGATTCTGTTGACGCTTAAGAAAGTATGTTTCAATGTCAGAAGGCGGTTGATATAATATGTTTGCATAAATATTTTTTGAAACTGTAAGATTGAGATAGGATGACAAGTGAACTTCTGTTCTAGCTGAATTGGATCTGTAAAATAATAAAAATAGTTTTCAGAGTCTTTAACTTTACAAAGCTAGAGTCACAAAACCAAAAAGAGGAATCTCAACATGTCTGTCATGCTGTACTAAAGACTTCATCTTCAACCAGGGCTCAACACTTGCTTATATTATCTGTTCAGAGACTTCCACATCAGTAGGAGACAATGCCATATGATCATCACAGCTAGGTGGCCATAGCAACCACTTGATTATTTGAATAATTCCTATTTCTGTTTAATTTTTCTTCCTTTACAACTGAGTGCCATTTTATAGGCAACTGAATTTGCAGCAGATGGTTGTACAGTTTGTGCCTTTTTCATGCTTCTTCCATTTGTTGTTCCTTTTTTGCATGTCCCTGGGTCCCTTTAGTAAAAATGGATCATCAAAAATTAGGAAAATTAAATCACATTAATTGCTATCTTAAGGAAAACTCTTGCAAGAAAAAAAGAATATTGACCTAGATTACTGTGACTGCTGTGACTGTTTATGCTCCTGCAAATGTAAAGGTTATCAGTAATTAACTGTAAGTTTCTTACAGGTACCTAAAGAGCAAATGCATTATGATAAAGATGAATTTGGCTTACGTATGTTTCTATCTTTTCTTTCTTTCTTTTTTTTAATAAAGCAAAGATGGGATTTCACCATGACAGTCAGGCTGGTCTTGAACTCCTGACCTCAGGTGATCCACCCACCTTGGCCTCCCTAAGTGCTAGGATTATAGGCCTGAGCCACCACACCTTGCCATTTCTTTTTTTTTTTTACAATGAATTCAGAATCACATTGCTACTTTTATGACGTTTATAGACAGTCTGACAAATTTTAGATTTGAAAAGTAAAATAATATTGACATTTTATTTTAGAAACTGATTCTCTTTCAACATTCTTTAGGTGTGTTTGAGTTTAGAAATGATTGCGCTATAATACTTTTCTAGTATATTGCTCCCACAGGCAATTTGGATTTCTTTAAGCCCTATTGATTTCATGTGGCTGCCCGGTGTTCCTCATCCTGCAGTCTGTGACTTGAGTCATTTCTTTCTCGCTATCTAGGGCTTTGTTCTTTTTTTATAAGCTGCCTCTGACTTCTGTAGTCACTCTGGGTTTCCTAACAAGTATCATATCTGGCTCATGGTAGGGATGCAATATATTTTAAAATTAATTTCTTTGTTTCCTCTTATTAAATGATGATTTCATTATTATCATTGGAATCCACAGATATACCTGTTTTCAAATGTTGGTTTAAACATGACTGTTTCAATTGCAAACAACAGAAACAAACTTGGCAAACCTAAAAGAAAGAAAGCAAGCAACTTAAGAGCAGAATAAAGAAAATCTCAAAGCTCACAAGTTGATGGAAAGTTTGAAGATATGGGGCTGTCAATGAATGGAGACTAGAAGAGCTAGTAGCAGCAACTATAAATTAGACCAGGTAGGAACATGCTGCTCTGGTCACCACAGCTGTTATAAATAGGCTTTGATCAGCTCCAGTCTTTTCTTAATACTTCTCAAGATACACAATACAGGGATAGAGTATCACATTGACTCTTCCGGATTTAAATTCTCACCCTTTGTATAAGGGTGAGAATTTAATTGATTAAAGATACATTGATTAAAATTTCTTCTGACAATGTCAAAATGGAGAAGAAATAACTCCCCAAAAGGAAATTCAGTTGTTATTATCAAAGAAAGTGAAATGACTGTGAGTAGCTAGAACCCAATAAATATCCAGTAGAATATCTGTACTTGAAAAGTCATAATAGTTTAAAAGTTTTTAAACTTTATTCTAAATTGGAACTTTGGTACTCTGGACAGGTTTTAGAATTTACCTAATGTTACTGATTTTGTGATCACATTTTTTTTCACTTCTACACATTTGGAAGTATTCAAAATAATTAAGTTTAGGTGGGTGTAGTTGTTATACAAAATATTTTTTAATCCTCTATTTTAAATAAAGGATTATAGTATTTTTAGTTATTAATGCTTATAATCAAAATTGCCAAGAATGTATTAATACAAAATGATGTTATTTTAAGAGAAATTTCTAGAGTTGTATACTTTTCTTAGAAAGAATACAGTTTTATATGTTCTATATTGATTCAGTAGGTCTTCCGTTTGGGGCTACAAGAAAATGTGATCAGAAAAATGAGTATACATTAAATTCATTATAATTGCTTAGAAAAGAAAGGTAGCAAATTATGACTATTGAGAGTTACTTATCCAAAGAATAGAAATAATATGTAGGGTAATGTCCTATACACAAAAAAATCACTCTTATTTTTTGAGACAGGGTCTTACTCTTGTCACCCAGGCTGGAGTGCCATGGCACAATCACGGTTTGCTGTAGCTTTGACTTTCTGGGCTTAATCGATCCTCCCACCTCACTCGCCCAAGTAAATGGGACTATAGGCAAGCACCACCATGCCTGGTTAATTCTTTATTTTATTTTGTTTTAATATAGAGATGGGATCCCCTTATGTTGCCTAGGCTTATCTTGAACTCCTGGGCTCAAGCATTCCTTCTATCTCAGCCTCCCAAAGTATTGGGATTATAAGCATGAGTCACCGTGACCAGCTGAAAAATAATATTTTGAAAAGTATAACGATATATGCAATGTTCAAACTGCCTTTACCATTCAGAAATAAATAATATGTTTAATTAACACATACTCTAAATGATAACATGAGTGTAACGAGTTTTATTGTTGTCAGGGAAAGGAAAAAAAATAAGACAAAGCGTAGGGCTAGAAATGAAACAGAAATGGAGAGCAAACGAAAGGCAGTTCAGAACTGGAAGTCAAATTTTCCACTTCCCATATCCCCTTAACAGACCACAGTGCCTTCAATCTGTTCCTCTGTTCCTAAATGGGCCTGACATGCGTTCACCCTCTTATGACCTTTGCATTTGAGTTAAATTGTTCTTAGACTTGGACATTATCCCTTGCTCCAACAGTTCCCTACATTCACTGCCATGAATCACCTGTGTTTCTTTTATGTGAATCCTTTCTCTTTCAACTCTTTACATTTTGTACTAGCACTTGAAATGGGCCCAAATCTCCTTTTTCTTTGACTTTTGGCCTACTGCCAGTGTTGTAAGTCTCTCTTTCCTGTTTTCTCTCCATCAATCAAACCTACTTATGGGCAATCTGCTTATGGGGTGAATTAGCTTCTGCCTGACCTCTAAATTGGCTGTCATCAATTAATTTATCAACTGTTTACTAAATTCAGATGATGTATCAATGCCTAGGTCTCCACCCCACTCTGTAATTTCCCAATCCACGCTGAATGCCAACAGATTTCCTGTGAGATCTGCCAACCCGTTAATTTTATCTCACTTCTTTCAATAGTTTCTATGTTAAACTAAGGCCTGAGTCTTAGCATGGACTCCTGTTTTTTCAAAAAATGCATCAACTCTTTGAGGGGCCATGGATACATGAATTTATTGACTTTTTTAAAAAAACTGTTCAGCTAGGTGTTCTTTGGGGCACGAATGGAGGCAATTATTCAGATAATATGCCTGGAATTAAAGAGAAAGAAGAAATTTATTCTGAGCTGCATTTCACCGCTCTCCTGAAATGAAAAATGATATAATCTCTCACAATGAATCCTTTATATTAGGTACCATAAGAAAAAATGCCACAGTCTCAGTACTTTGGGAGGCTGAGGAGGGTGAATCACCTGAGGTCAGGAATTTGAGACCATCCTAGCCAACATGGTGAAACCCTGTCTCTACGAAAAATACAAAAATTAGCTGGGTGTGGTGGCATGCGCCTGTAATCCTAGCTACTTGGGAGGCTGAGATAGGAAAATCGCTTGAACCCAGGAGGTGGAGGTTGCAGTGAGCTGAGATTGTGCCACTACACTCCAGCCTGGGCGACAGAGCAAGACTCTGTCTCAAAAAAAGAAAAAAAAAAGAAAAAGAAAAAGTGTCACACATGTAGAATGGGCATTACTTGGTATATATTTAGTAAAAATCCAATGAGAAGTCCATTTGGGTATTTAAAAAAAATCTAAAACCTAATGAGTTTTTAAAATTATGACAAGTTAAACTAGAGTCAAAGTATTCTAGAATTAGCACCAGAAAATTGCAGGAACCCTCAGTTGTGATGGTGTGATCACAGATTAGCCACCGAGGTCTTCTGGCTAGGGTCCTTTGCTAAAATTCCTCCCACTAGCTTCCATAATATAAATTTACTACAGTTCTGTCTTAAAGAGTTCTGTGCTTTAGTTGTAAGATACTATTTTTGAGATTTGATCTGTTATTTGTTTGATTGTGTGTCTTTTGAGAGGTTTCCTTTTAAAAGCATAAAATGTTGGCCATGTGTGGTGGCTCATGCCTGTGATCCCAGCCCTGGCAGGCTGAGGTGGGTGGATCACTTGAGGTCAGGAGTTCAAGACCAGCCTGACTAACATGGTAAAACCCCATCTCTACTAAAAATACAAAAAGAAAAAAAAAATAGCCAGGCATGGTGATGCACACCTGTTGTCCCAGGTACTTGGGAGGCTGAGGCAGGAGAATCACTTGAACCCGGGAGGTGCAGGTTGCAGTGAGCCGAGATCATGTCATTACCCTCCAGCCTGGGCAACAAGAGTGAAACTCTGTCTCAAATAAATAAATAAATAAATAGTATAAAAAATTGAAACTGGTGGGAATCAGGAGTCAGTTTCTATAATATGAGCTGGCTGGCTAAGGATTGCTGGATGCTAATAGAAGTGCATGCCATTCATGAGAGCTTTTGTTTTTGAGGCAAAGATGCTGTGTCAGTAACTGTATGGGATCTTCCCAAGTTTGCAAAATATCCCAATTGGTAATTTTACTTGATTTTGCATCTTTTTTAAATTTAAATTTTAGGCCATTGCGTGCAGTGGTTATTTTGTCAACATGTGTGTCAAAGGACAAACCTCAAATCCCATTGCTTTCTGGCTCCTTTCCTCCCTCCAGGCTTCCCTCCTCTCCTTCCACAAACATTTGTAGAATACCTAGTTTGTGTCAGGTTACATGCTAGTCTATGTGTTGTTGGTGAGCAACACAGAAACAGTCCCTACCTTACAAGAAACTCTTTATATTTTTTATAGCTAATTATGAAAAAGACAGATGTTAAATAAAATTCCATAAATCAACAAATAGTAACAGGCTGTAGCTGTTAAGGAAAGACTGCTGAGTGCTTAGAAGGTACATTTTAGTTAAACTCCTGTATTAGGGTTCTCCAGATGGACAGAACTAATAGGATAGATGTATATATAAAGGGGGGTTATTAAGGAGTATTGACTCACATGATCACAAGGTAAGATCCTGCAATAGGCCCTCTGCAAGTTAAAGAGCAAGGAAGACAGTCTGAGTCCTAAAGCTAATGACTTGGAGTCTGATGTTTGAGGGTAGCAGGCTCCCAGCACTGGAGAAAGATGGAGGCCTGAAGACTGGACCAGTCTAGTTGTTCCCTGTTCTTCTGCCTGCTTTTATTCTTGTGGCACTGGCAGCTGATGAGATGGTGCCCACCCAGACTGAAGTGGCTGTCTGTCTTTCCCAGTTCACTGACTTAGATGTTAATCTCTTTTGGCAACACCCTCACAGTCACACCCAGAAACAGTACTTTGCATCCTTCAATCTAATCAAGTTGACACGCAATATTAACCATCACAACTCCCCCTCCCAATCTATATTTTGGTCATTTTGTGGTACTGGAATGAGGCAGCCTCCTGTGGGTCTTTGAGCCTTTTTCATACAGGCTATTTGCTGTATTTTGCAGGGCTCAGTTTAAAATCATTACCTCAAGAAAGATGTTCAGAACATCTAAGTTTTGTCATTTATAAACTTTTACACTATCCCGGTTTCCTTTCTTAACATTTATTTAAGTGGAATTAATCATTTATTAGCATAATTTTAATGTCTTATCCTCCCATTGGACTGCACTATGTCCACTGTGTTCTTATATATCAATAATACCTCAAAAGTGAACATGGTAATTACTTGATAAATGCTCTTTTCCCCTCTTAAAGCAGAGATATTGGACTACAGTGACTGTGTTATTTTTCCAATATCTGAAATGAAGAATTTCATGTGTCATTGTGGGTGTTTTCCAGCATCATTTTTCCCTGTATACAGTAGTCAAGTAACATGAGGGTGATCCCAGCCTCAAAGGAGAGGGACTTACTAATCAATGCCAACAGGGCAATTTGATCAGTCTTGCCACAGTGATAGATTTGGGATCAGGGAGTTTCAGCTGGTTGGTTTATAATATCCTGTTGGCCAGGAAGTGGAGTGGATTTATGATTTAATCTGAAAGAATAAGCTTCAAAGACAGATTTGTCAAGCCTTCTGGGAGAATCTCCCTCTTTCTGTCTATTCTGGGATGCATATGTGAGGCCAAGCCTGCTGTCTGACTCATCATGAACCTAAAGCATACACAAAAAGGGCGAGCCTGAGGGGAATCCCGATAGCAGAACCAGACCGAACTGGCCCTGCTGGTCCTGACTCTGGCATCTGCCCATCTCTGTACTTTCCAGTGACTCGGGATAGAAATGGCTTTAACCGTTTTTATCCCAGTTTGAGTTGGAGATGTTGTTTTTGTTGTTGTTGTATTTTTAACTATTTAAGGATTATTCTCCATTTGCACTGGAAATCTTCTCTCTCACCCACACTTCCATTGTCAAACAGGCAAAGATGCAATATTAGACAATGAAAAAAAAATGGGAAATCCCAATCTTCACTTAGATAATACTTTACAACTTTTAGAATATACTCATTTTAAATCTAGTGTATTGAGCAAGATGAATTACCTATGTTTCCTAAGAACAAAATGGTAACTTTGTTAACTATTCAGAACTTTTGTATTTTACTTATTAATTTTGTTTTCATTCATTGTGGTAAAATATACATAACATATGATATGGTTTGGCTTGGTGTCCCTACCCAAATCTCATCTCGAGCTGTAATTCCCATGATCCCCACATGATGAGAGAGGGATCAGGTGGGAGCCTGTTGCCCAAGCTGGTCTCATATTCCTGGCCTCAAGTGATCTTCCCACCTCAGCCTTTCAAAGTGCTGGGATCACAGACATGAGTCACCATGCCCGGCCCAAACACAATTTTTAAAAGATAAAATTGGATGAACCATGCAGTCATCTACAAGCTATATTTGGAACGATTCCATGAGGGCCTATTTAGCTATCAAAACATAGTTTTCTTACTGGCCTTCTGCCCTGCCTGATCTATTATTTTAATAATCAGAGTCTGAAATAACAGAAATGACCAGACATTTTTAAAGTACTCTTAAATTAGTTTATCTTGTTAACTCTCCTTGAAATGGGGGCGTCTGTGGCAGGATGCAGTCTCCCTGAAGGGATGACTTTTAATTGTAATTGAATGAAGAATCTCAGCTACTGAATCCTGAAACTCTTGGGAGCTGGATTATCTGTAGTATAGGATGAGTGATTAAGCCATCATGTTGAGAGGCCAAAAACAAACAAAACAAGTGACCTTAAAAGGTAGGAAGACTTGAGGACATTTGCATTGTAGGTACATAATGCATCCAATGAAAAATATTTTTATGGTCACAATAATATTTTTTGTGTTTCTCCAATACCAACTATTATTAGCAAAAATGGGTTTGGTTAGTTTGTTAATCACTGAAATTAACTTATTCAGGAAGCATATCCCTGTGGCTCATGGAGAATTACAGAACAGTGAAGAATTATTTATTGCTTTTGCTTAGCCTGATCGGAAATGGATGTGAATTCATTCTTACGGACTTTCCTCACATAGACAGCCCTAAACTCCAGTTTCAACTCAACCCACTATTTCATATTTCACCATTTCAAAGACTTTTTATTTTTCTCTTTCCTGCCAATATTTATGCTGTTTTGAGATTGTCAATTCACTGATGGCCAAAACTCATCATTATTCCTTTCATTTCTGGAGGTCTAAGATAATAAGCTTTTAATTCTAATTCTAAACAGATGTCTACAAGATATATACCAACATTGGCATACAATTTAATAGTACAAATTACTTTGAATCTCATCTTTATTTTCCTATTGTTATTGGTACTACCAAAAATCAGGTATGTTAAAGATAAAAGCAGGTCTTTGGGGGAAGATTTTGGATGCAGCAGTGGTTGGTGGGGTGATATGGGTCCTTTTGTGAACTAAGTAAGGTCATTGAAAACAGGCAACAGACAACTACATTGAGACTGAACACTTCTTAGGAATCAAACTAAGCATAAATGTCTATAAGCTGCCTCATTCTTGGGCATAAAATAGCAGTAAAGAGACATATGTACATAATTTTTAAGAACAATCATTAACAAAGAGTATTACATTTGTTCTGTGCTTCTTAGATATACTATAAAGCAAGTCTTGCAGGCAATAATCATATGTCATATTGATTTTGAGTCTTGCATGCCTAGTAAAGAACCTTATACATGGTTGGCCTGAATACACGCTTAACTAAATAAGAAAAGAAATTATGTGTGAAATTCACATTAAACTTTATTGCTTTTAGAGTCAGAATCATGTAATTAAATAGTGTTAAGTACTAACACATTGAAGTGGTATTTCACTTTGAGAAAAAACATTTCAGGTAGCTGATTTTGAAACTGCTTATTTCCTTCTGGCAAAGTGACACAGAGGCTTGGGCAGCAAGAGGTAGAGTCTTTTCACATCCCAACTAAATAATTTAGGCCCACCAAACCATATTTCCTCATTTATAGCATTGCATTTATCAAATTATTTGAATAATTGCCATGATTTTAAACTCAATTTACCTGTGTAAACACAGTCTTATATTTTTGCTCACCAAATTAGTTTGCTTTACTTTAATCTTTGTCATCATTTTTCAGCTGCTACCAGCAAACATTTACTGTGTGCTTATTGTTTACAAAATAGTTTCATACTCTGATGCTGGTATAGAAAATGTATTCTTCTTAGAAAGAAGTTTCCCCTGTGGACATAATTTAAAATAAAATAAAAGCATGAAGCAACTTTTTACCAATTTATTTGTAATATAAAAATTTTTTAAAGGCTAAAAATGTTAGGGACAAAAGGAAATGGTTGGTTATGTAAATTGTGAAATCAGCTTGATGAATATTTGAAGATACTCTGGCAACTTGGTAACCTACAATTATGTTTAAGCTGTTGTGATAACAAAAACCATTTGAGTATGGAGGAGAATCATCAAGGAAGACAGGAAAAATGCACATAGTGTTAGTTTAGTTGAAATAAGGGTGATCAATATGTCCTTTTAATTTCTTAAATGTTCAAAGAGTTATATACTTTAAATAATGAAAGTTATGATCAGTTGAGATATGATCTTAATCCCTAAAGAGCTTGGCTTATAACTTAATTGCAGGGAGATAGTAAGTACCCCTGTGTTTGGAGAAATAACGCATGCTCTAGGCTTCCTGTCATCAGAGTTAAAGGAATACCATGGACAATAAAAATTTCAGTTCTAACATTTTTCTTCTATGCTGGCATTCCTATCTCCTGAGATATTGATGAGATGGTCAATTCAGAGTCCTTCAGATACAGGAAACATATTACATGATGAATAGCATCCCTAGTGCATTACCCCTTCATTTCCAACTCATTTAGTTTCCATCTACAAACCCATTTGGTGCTTGGTTACAGCGACTGATTTTCCAATTTAAACCACATTCATTCATATTTTATTTAGTTTTGCTTTCTTATAAAAATACTGTAGGGTAAGACTTAATGATTAGCACTAATTACATTTTTACAAAAATTTCACTTAATTCCTCTGAAGTTTACATTTGGATAGGGAATTGGGAACATCTTAATTCAGTTTACCTTTCTTCTGAATAATTGTGAGCAAAATATTCCTGAGAAAACATGATTGTAATTGCTGTAGAAAGGGCCAATTTTCAAGTCTGTCCTTGAGGCAAAGGTTGGTATCCTATGACTGTGTATGGTTAGGCCAGAAAGCTAGTGGATCAGGATCATAGGCTGTTTTTATGTGGTCAAGTTAGATTTGGAAATGTGCTTGTAGCCTGTGCCCTGCTTATGCATTGCTGATCTTATTAATGCTATGTGCTAAACCGTCTCCCCCTAAAATGTATATATTGAAGCCCTGAGCCCCAGCGTGATGGTCTTTGGAGATGGGTCCTTTAAGAGAGAATTAGATTTAGATGAAGTCGTGGGGCTGGGCCCTTGTGATGGAATTAATGTCCTTATTAGAATAAACACCAGAGTGCTTACTTCTCTCTCTCTCCCAGCCAAGTGAGGACCAAGCAACAAGGTGGCTGTCTATAAGCCAGGAAGAGGTTCCTTAACAGAAACCAGTGACCATGCTGGCATCCTGATTTTCAAATTCCAGCCTCTAGAACCACAAAAGGCAAAGAAACAAACAAATTTCTGTTGTTTAAGGTACCCAGTCTATGCTGTTTTGGTGTAGCAGCTTGACTAAGTGTTAGGATACCACATTAGTAGCTGAAGGTCATATTCCAATGGCCAGTGTCTCTAACTTACTTGAGGACTTTCTCTGAAACCAAAAGCAGCTCAACTTGAGGTCTTGGAAGTGTCAAGAAACTCACCAGTGCATTCCCCACCCACTCAGCAGCTCTCAAACACTGGCAGCACCATTTGACTCCTGGCTTCTGGAAAATAACTCTAGGGGTGTATTTTCAATTGTTTATCACACCTGTTGGTAACTGGCTTCATGACACCACATTTTGGGGCTGCTTTCTCTTTGTGGTCACATCCTTATTCCCTGATAGAAGTTTCTTGTATCTCTCAAATAAACTGCAAGCACTTGATTTTTGCTCAGGGTCCGGCTTATTGGAACACAAGAAAATGTTGAGCCCTTCTTTTGGCCATTTTGTATGATAGGATGTAGTCAGTTGCAGTGGGGAAATTGCAGGAGTCTGGAAATGTCACTAGGTTGTTCGCAATGTTGGAAAGAGATTTAAGTGCAAGCTTTAATCCTAGTTGATAACAGTATTTCTCTCCTCCCTCAAACACTCAGGCAACACATGCATGTACTGAATGTGTGTTTATTTTTGCAGTTGTTAAATAAACCTAAAATCTGGTCTGCAAAAGCCTCTGTACTCATACACTTGAATTAATGCATATGAACTGCAACCTGATTTAGTAAGTAAATAAACAGAAAACCTAATTTCGGAATAGGTGTCTGTAAGAAGAGTTAAGTCTCAGCAAACACAGCAGTTCCACTTCAACCATGCACAGGCAGCCAGTTCAGATTGTTTTTAAATAAGGCAATGTAACCAATCCAGCTGTTACTGTGCCTGCCTCCTCCTCCCCCTCCTCCTCCCCCTCCTCCTCCCCCTCCTCCTCCTCCTCCTCCTCCCTTCTTCTTCTTTCTTCTTTCTTCTTCTTTCTTCTTCTTCTTTTTTCCTTTGAAGCAGCATCTCTGTCTGTCACCCAAGCTGGAGTGTAGTGGCACCATCTCAGCTCACTGCAACCTCCGCCTACCAGGTTCAAGAGATTATCCTGCCTCAGCCTCCTGAGTAGCTGGGATTACAGGCACCCACCATCAAGACTGGTTAATTTTTGTATTTTTAGTACAGACAGGGTTTTGCCATGTTGGCCAGGCTGGTTTCGAACTCCTAACCTCAAGTGATCCACCCACCTCGGCCTCCCAAAGTGCTGAGATTACAGGCATGAACCACCATGCCCAGCCTTGGTGCCTCACTTCTGCTTTTCATGCATCACATTCCTTTTTTCTGCCTGTAAATCTCTGACCACCTGGCAGTCCCAGAGTCTCTCTGAATCTGTTCTAATTATTGAGACTGCCTGATTCATGAATCATGGTTTTTGTCTTGCTCAGTTAAACTCTATTAAACTTAATTTCTCTAAAGTTTTTATTTCAAATCTGGTATCAGAAGCGAGATTTGAAGTAAAACTTTGGTGGCCCCCAGGAACAGCATGGGACCAGGTGAGGTGCCCACATAGCCAGTTTTGCTCACTGCTCTCTTGTTTGTACACTAAAGGTCATACGTGGGTTTTCTCGTAGATTCTGAAGTCCACTAATTTGTATCTCATGCTCTCTGAATTTATTTGAGCAATATTTAGATTGCATTGGATCAAGGATTAGATTAGATTTGATAATTAACTGGATTGGATTGAGGTCTCGGACCTCAGGCAGGTGCCTTTTCGATAATGGGTTTGTCTCAATCCAAGGAGTCTGGGACTCCATCTTCTGGGATTCTAGTTAATTTTATGTATAGAAATTGTGAGCCCAGAATGTATGCATTTTTAGAGAGATGGGTTAACCTTACTAGAGAAAACTTAGAATTAATATGGCCACAATGAAGAAATTTTAATTTGGAAAAAATGCTTCATTTCTGATGCATATAAAAATGATTTAAAAAAAATCCTGCAAACACAATGGAATGTATTCTTTAATTGGTATGTGGAGATATCTAAAAGAAGTTGCGAGTAAAAAATAGCTGCCTTAAAATTTTTTTTTTTTTTTGCAAAAAAGCAAATGAGAAGCTTAAGTAACAGATCAAGAACATGACAGAAAAGGGCTATACAGTGACCAAACCAACATCAACTATCCCTTCTCTGTCAATTTCTCCCTATATACTCTGAGCCCACTAACCTTTCTCTAAATTACCCTTTCACAATGAAGATGATGAAAAAAGAAAAATAAGATGCCTTGCAAAGTAAGACCTTTTTATTTTTATTTTACTTATCCTTATTTTTAAAAATTTTATTTTTCCATAAGTTATTAGGGTACGGGTGGTGTTTGGTGACATGAGTCAGTTCTTCAGTGGTGATTTGTGAGATCCTAGCGCACCCACCAGAACAGCATACATGGCACTGTTTTTGTTGTGCAAATACGGTACTCTATTGCTAGGTACTATTGTAAAAGCAGGCAGCCTTTTTTTTTTTTTTTTTTTTTTTTTTTTTCTCTAGTGCACTGGTTGTTTGCAATAAAGGCAGGCAGTTCAAGTAAAGAATTTCTTGTTCTAGGACCTCTTGGTTGGAACTTAAAGTAAGGATGAGGTCGCTTTGGCTTTGTCCTTTGTAACTGTTAAAATTGGTAAGACATAAGCTTGTTAGCCTTTTGGGTTTTTTCTTGCCCTGGAGTCCTCACAAAATGTCCAGCTAAAGTCACTCATACAGTCATATTTGTAACTTCCTATCTTAGCTTATGTTTTTTAATTAAACTGCTAAGCTAAAGACAGAGTCCATTTATAAATACAAGTTAATAGCATTTCAGTTCCTGCAGGAAATACTCTTTGCTATATGCTTATTCCTCCCTCCTTTTTTCCTTTCTTTTTTTTTTTTTTGGTGTCTGTGTGTCTACAAGATTATTTGATGGGCTAATCAAGTTTTTGTGGAAATATCTTAGGAATTGAATCTAAAAGGCTTTTAGCAATTTCTTCTAGTTTCTTTTGGCCTTTCTCCTGAGAAGGTTTTTGAAAGATTTTTAATATCCTCCTCGATCATCTAGTTCCATTGTTGCCTTCCATTTTCAAGTGTTACCAGGCCCCAAATGTTAAGTGAATAAATTGGGAAAGCTCAGGGAATCCTGGACCATAACTTCCTATGGGAATTCTAAATTCTTCAGTAAATTTTTGATGCTTTTTCCTTGAATCAGGGAAGCCCTTTACAGTGGCTCCAAGCTCAGTTTTAGACCATGAAGTGTAGATGGTTGCAGCAGGAAGGCCTGACTATTCAGAACGTCTTACTTTGTAAGGCATCTTGTTTAATTTTTCTTTTCTCATCATCTTCCATGTGAAAGGGTAATTTAGCCAAAAGGTTACTGGCACTAACCTAAACTGTATTTAATAGTACTGTAAAATGGATCAGAAGCTTTCATACAGCTTGCGAGGTCTCTCATTAAGGTTCAGGCAGGATGAGGACACATACTGCCTGGACTTACCAAATTTTGGTACTTACCTGAATTTGAAACATAGTACCTACTGAGACATTGATCACCACCTGCAGAGGTCTTTCCTGCAGACTCCGACTTAGCAATGGATGAATGAATACACTTACACACAGTACAGTGAATTGAGTGGGCTAGGGAGGTCATCAGCTGGTCTCAAAGGGCATTTGCAGCTAATAGACCCCTACTCCCTGTTCCTCCTCCCATTTATTCAGTATAGATTTAATAACAGAGGTTCTAAGTCAGCACACTTGTGGATAATTAACATGGTTAAAAGAGTAGTTTTCGGAATGATAAAAGCTTTTGGTTCTGGGGCCAAATGCAAACACCATTAATGGGTCCCCCTGAGAGGACCATACAGTACAAAGTTTACATGCGTAAACAGAGTAGAGACAAAGGAATGTGGGGTAAACAGACTTAACTGGGGAAGCTTCTAGTAGCCATAATCTTCACCCTATTACCTTATGCTTTAAGGTAGAAACTGGCTGCCTTCAGCCAAAACGTCTACTGAAACTAATGCAAATCCCCCAGCCTTCCAAGGAGCTTTGTTACTATAACCTATAACTATCTCTTAATATTTTGCCAGCATCCTGAGTGAATTCCTACACCTTATAATCCTAATGGTATCTATCAAATTTCAGTAAGAACAATTTTAACATCAACTAATGAACAGTAGCAAAACTAACAAATGATCAATCAAAAGTGCTTTGAAGGGAGCAGTACTGGCTCTTGTTCTACCATGTCTCTGGGCATTCAGGGCCTGGCTACAGGGAAAACAGAATCAAATCAGCAGGTACTCTGGACCCAATCCCTCACATTGTGGCTCACCTTCCTCCGATAGTCCCTGGCAGCCCATGGTCCCCTTGGTACTTCAGACCCCGATGGGATGTGGGTGGAGCCCTAGGAGTCAAGGGACCACTTAGGAAAGGCTAGAACTTGGCCTTAGGGTCAGTTGGCTTTTGCCTTTTGTTATGTTCTTTCCAGAGTGCCTGGAGCACTCTCTTAGTGGACACAGTGGCCATCCAGACTTCCTGGACCATTTTCTCATAGAAGATGATCTCCCTCTGAAAATTGGAAGTGTCTTTCTTCGATTCCTGGGTCAGGTCTCAGGCCATTTTCTTGTGGCACTTGCTGGTGTGATATATACAGTTCAAGTTTTCATACTGCTTGCAAAGTATCTCGTCAAGGTCCAGGCAGGAGGAGAACATGTACTGTCTGGACCTTGATGAGAGAATCCTGCTGAGGTCTTATCATGTGTTCTTGGTGCAGTTCAGGTGGAGTAGGAAGCATCAGCGGCAGCTATCTGACCTTCCTCTCTAGTTCTGCAGTTGCATCTTGTAGAGAGTCCTGCCTGCTGAGCAGGTCTTAGATTTGTGCCGTGAGTTCTGTACTCCTTTGGATTCCTTCCCATAGTGGCATGCCTGCTTCTCCAGTCTTCCCCTTAGGACATTCAAAGGACACACCCACATCACCATCATCACCCACACTCTTCATAGGGAATTGTGGCCAGAATGCTGAGGGACTACCATGTCCTGCTTCCCTGTTCCCCTCCACTGCTGAGTCCCCATCGTCCATGTGGTCTCTCCCACCTTCAAGCAGATGCAGGATGCTTGGTGAAGTGTGGGCCAGGGAAGTCACTCCAACATTTGCAGGCTGGTCCATTCCTGCCTTGGCCTCTTCTGACCTTTTCTTCTTTGCCTGAAAAGGTTGCTTCCATCTTGGAATTTCTTGGTCTGGTAGCTCTGCAGGTTGCTGACAGTACAAGATGTCATTCAGATTGCCCATGATTTGCCCCTTAAGATCCTTTCCACCATGCTGTGAAGAGTGCAGGACGTGCTTCGTGTCAGTCACTAGGGAAATTCAGAAGGCCTGCTTTCTTGTGCTGCTTTTAGAAGCTCACCTGAGTCCGGAAGGGAAGACCTGCTCATTTCATTTGGAATCGTCAAGCAGAGGGTTTGGGGCAATCAAGAACTAGCCTCCGTCATGGACACTGTGAGGCCACCACTGGCCTGAGTTGCTGGCCACAACTTGTCTCTGGCCTTTCTGTCGACTTCACGCTGGGATGAATCCCTTTGGGCCGGCTCACCACATGTCATTTCCTGACCATAAAGGCCACCACAGCAGTGCATGCTTGGATCACCGGGTATCCATAAGGTTGCTGGCACGAGTACCAGGATTCTGTATTAGTACTACTGCCCACAGGTGGGCCACCAGCAGCTGAGTAGGCATTTCATGGCAGCAGGCCCTCCGTGTCTCCCAAGGCCTCTGTAGCTCTGCCTTCACTTATCACTGACCTGTGAACCACAGCTGACCACTCAACCCTGTGGAATATTCCACCTCTAACTCCAACAAGGGCCCATCGACCTGAGTAGGCCATTCGTTGAGCTGACGGTAGGGGAGTCACCCTGTGTGCTAGAAAACTATCCCTGATTTTGCTGTGCAAATAGAAGGTGGCATTACTTATGCAGTTCCTTAGGGGAGTCGAAAGAGTTCATGGCAGTCCCTAGATCAGGCCACTCCAGGCCCAACTTGGCTCTACAGCACAGCTAGAGGATCAAAACAGGCCACACAAGATCCTCTCAGGGCAACGTGGTGGCCAGTCTCTGGTGGGGCTCACGAGCCCAATTTCAAGTTTCCTTCTGCTTCAGGGAAGCCTTGTCCTACCTACAAAGAGGCTGTGTACCTTACTAGATTGAGCTTCTTGAAGGGACGGTATTCTCTTCATCTCTCCATTCCCCAGTAGCTCACCAGTGCCCAGTATACACTAGGGGCTTAGTCCTCCTTTGTCTTTTGTGTTGACTCCACTGTCACTTAGGACATGTCACTTTCCTCTCTCGACCTCTATATTCAGATCTGCGAATAAGAGTACGTGGGTAAAGGCCTTACTAGCTTTAAAACTTCTGAAAAATAATGGGAGTTTCTGGTTCTGAAACCAGAACCAGGAGCTAAGGAATGCTGAATGCAGCCTTTTTCCTGGCATGATGGATAAACCCTACACATCTGGCTATAGGGTGATATTTGGCCACTTGAATTCTTCTACAGAATTTGACCCTAGTTTTCAAATCAGACCCAAGAATCATCTTCAGTGTTGGTGGCTTGGTGGTTTTTTGCTTTCTTTTTTTGAGACTTTGTTATTGACATAACAGCTTCCGAAAACCCTTTTCATGCAGAGTGTGGGGGCCTCTTTGGCCAAATTGGGTGGGTGCAGTCTCCATCTGCTGGGCAGCTGCTGTCAGGGCCGCAGCATGTCTGCTGTGTCCTGCAGAAAGCAATAGAGTTTTCTGCCCTGGAATCCTGCTCCCCACAGTCACAGCTACAGTATGCTCCAGTCCTGCTCTTTGCAAGAATACAGGCCATGGGGCTGCCAGGACCCCACTCCCTTGCACTCTGCAGTCTGTGTGGACAGCAAACCCAAAGTGGTGAGAGTCACCCTGATGGTGAGGGCTGAAAGCAGGATGGTTGCGTTAGGCAGTGTCCTGGACACTAGTGATGAGCACAGGGACAGCCTCTGTCTCCTCCTTGGAGCTGCTGTCTTGTCATTATTAGCTCTTCCCCAGGACCTGTTTCTTGGTTTCCCTTTGCCTGGGTGGTAATGGTGGCCTGTCTGGTCCTGCCAGGGACTAGGCATAGGCAGGGGAGGGGCAGGCGATGGGCCTGGGGTGAGTGGATGGCCTGTGGCCTCTAGGTAGGGCCTACTGCAGTTCAGGTACCTTCTGTCAGGCATCCACCTCCACCACCTCTAGGGGCCCAGACTGAATCCCAAGACTTACTTCCAAAGCTAAAAGGGTATATAAAATTCTCTTCAGAGTTTCCTGTCTCTCCTGAACCAGAATTGTTATGCTCTCTATGGCAGAAATTGATAAGATCAGAACTCAGGCCTGTGACACCTCTGACCTTTCTAAAATACCTGAATGTTTAAGGGCTTCCTCCTCAACTGACATGGGAAGAATTAAATGTGTGGAGCTTATGAAAGTCCAAATAGACCATTTGTAACCTTTGCCTAAGTTGCCTCATTATCCACTGAAACCCAAAGAAATTCAAGATTTGTCACTAATTATAGAAAATATAATTAAACAAGGACTTCTAATTCCATGTTCTCATCCTTGTAACACTCCAGTCTTTCCAGTTTTTTTTTTTTTTTTTAAACGAATGAGGTTAGAATTTATTCAAGATTTATAGGTGTTAGCAGTGGCAGATTCATTTGGTCTGCAGCAACCTCAGTTTTTGCCTCCTTGGAAGAATGAATTTGACTGACAGGCATATAAGGCAGAGGGAGAGACTGAGACAAGTTTTAGAGCAGGAATGAAAGTTTATTAAAAATCTTTAGAGCAGGAATGAAATAAAGTAAAGTATACTTGAAAGGCAGCCTTTTTCTTGGGAAGACAGTCATGAGCAGGCTTTTAACCAAATAAAATAGGTTTTACAACAACCCTCAGATTTAGGACTTCCAAATTACACTAAACCTATTACCTTGTTCATTCACGAACGTTTGAAAAATAAAGCACTAGCAGTTGTTACTGAAGAATACAGGGGAAAACATAGGTCCATTGTATGGTATAGCCTGCATCTACGCCGAGAAGCTAAGACATATCTCAATTGCTTAGTAGCAATAGCAGCAGTAGCTAGGTTGGTAGATGCTTTGTCGGAATTGGTTTTAGGGGATGCACTTAATTTGCAAGTCACATATGCTACAGAAAGTCTTATGTTTCCATGAAACTCGGCCTTGAAACTCAGCCTTTTTCGGCAAGTTGACTGACATCTTATGAAATTCTTCTCCTGTGTCCTCCTAATCTTTACCTAAACACTGCCATCTATTTAACCCTGCTCTACCTCTCTCTCTCTCTTTTTTTTTCTTAACACAGTGAATAATTTCTTGTTTTCCTCCTGGGTCATCTAATATGCCCTCTTATATAATACAGCTGACTCAGGCAGCATAGGTTTCATTGTCACCAGGCTATAAGGGGGTCTGTTTATTTGGCTTGTCTATTTTGGGTGCTACAGTCTTAACCGCATTTGTCATTAGAGATGCATAAAGGGTACATACTGGCATAGTCATATCAGTTGGTAAAATATTGAAATACTTCTGAACTGGTTGCTAAAAGGCTGCTTCCTTGATATTCCGAAGTATTATTCCTCCCCTCCTAGTCCATTTTCACACTGCTGATTAAGACAAAAATACTCAAGACTGGGCAATTTAAGAGAGAGGTTTAATGGACTTACAGTTCCATGTGGTTGAGGAAGCCTCACAATCATGGTGGAAGGCAAAGGAGGAGCAAAGGCACATCTTACATGGTTGGTAACAGGCAAAGATAGAGTTTGTGCAGGGAAACACCCCCTCATACAGCCATCAGATCTCGTGAGACTTATTCACTATCATTAAATCAACATGGGAAAGACTTGCCCTCATGATTCAGTTACCTCCCACCAGGTCCCTCCCACAACAGGTAGGAATTCAAGATGAGATTTGGGTGGGGATACAGCCAAACCATATCACCTCCCTTCTCCCCTCTCATGCTGTCTAGATTTTTTCATCACTCAGATCTGACAACTGAAGAGTTAATGCTTGCACATAATTTTTAATCTTAGCACTAAGTATAGGGCAAGATAAAAAATAGGAGTGTTTTAATGTAGAAATGTTAAAGGTAACCTCATAATTAGTTTAAATGACTAAGCTCATACAAGAAAGTAGGCTTTATTTTTACTTATAATTTAAGCTTATTTGTTATCAATTTGCTAAAACATGGATATATATGTGAGCATATATATATATATATATATATATATACACACTTACATTCACACATATGTGTATATACAGCACATTAAGCTTATCATTTAGGTAAAACATGAATATATATGTGAGTATATATACATACACATTCAATTATCTATGTATACACAGTACCTACATAATCATATATGTGTATATATAAAAAAAATACCTAACACATTATAACTAGTGGGTAATTCCTTATTATCTCTTCCTTAGTCCTACTTTTGCTGACCTGATCATGTGTCATCATCCTCTGAACCCATTTTTGATATTACCATAGTGTTCCTTGTTTTACTCACCTCTAAATACATGTATAGACAAGTGCGGCTTTGGCTTAATCTTCTCAGCTGCTGGGATTCAAACACGTCTGGGCACTTGTGGCAGCCAGGTGGTGTGGCCCCATCAGGGAACATAGTACTGATCTAGGCCAAGGGCTCGGTAGGTTGCTGAGCATCATCTAAACACATGTCGTCTTTGTTCTGCTGACTCCTATGAATATCTGACCAAAGAAGACACATAGGAGGATTCTTTCTCCTTTATTAAAGTTCCTGGGACACTTCTGAAGCCTGTTATCCTAGGAATGAGTTTTCTGTTCACTATTGATTTCTGTCTGAAACTTTCCTCTGTGAACTTTGATCTATGCTCTGCCAATGAGAAAAGACTAGAGGATTTGGAGAGGAAAGAATAATTTCTGGGATTGGCAATAATCTGCAAAGAGTCATTTTTGGAGAATAGTTAATAGATACTGGGCTTAATACCTGGGTGATGGGATAATCAGTGCAGTAAGCAACCATGGCACACATTTATGTATGTAACAAACCTGCACATCCTGCACATGTATCCCAGAAGTTAAAATAAAAGTTGAAAAAAAAGTAATTTTCATATATAAAACTTATGGCATTTCTTCTGTTTTAATAGCAAATATTTCTCTTGATGTAGTGACCTCTTAGTTTTCTCTGTTAAATTATATCAAGTCCATATCATGTATTTTGTACTTTCAAGTGCAGCATTTTACTTTCTCCAATATCAATGTGAGTTACAGTATTAGAAATATGTTTTACATTTACAGATGAGGAAATTGAGGTGCAGGCTCAACAATACTCAAAAATACTCAATTGAGAAATTGAGTGTTTCTCAACAATATAAATGGCCAGATTAATACCAGCAGCACCACCCCTAGCTTAAATGTTGTGTAAAGGCATTACTTCCTTGAGTCTCCTGGAAGAAATGCGATGCCTTGCAGCTCTAGCTAAATGTAGACAATTTATCTGAAAAAGGACTTTATAATAGATTAAGATTTTGAAATGATTGGCTGTTTGTAAAATGTGACTTTAAAAATGATTCTGGTGATTAAGCATCTGTTTCAGTCCTAAGTATATGCTTCTGGCTTTTATCATTTCTCTTTATTTTTTACCTCTTCATCATCATATTACATTTAGCTGTTTTTTTCTTACTTTTTTTTCTGTTTATTTTTATGCTTGCCTCGGGAAATATCATATGCCTATAGTACTTTATTATTTGGCTTACTAGAAAGTCATCTAGAAATCACTATTCTCTTCCCTCCTTGTGCTTTATTTCTATTATATGCACAGAAGACATTTGGATTTCATGGGCAAGATCATGGGGATGATTTTTGAAGGTAGCAATCATGCCTTATGCCATTTTCAGTACCCTGGAGCATCTAGCATGTTATAGAGGCAAGTGATACATTCTTGTTCAATGAATGCTCAGAGAGGAGAACAAGACCAGAAATAAGGGTTTATAATGTTAAATTAGAGCAAAAACACAGGAGTGACCATTATAAAAGAAGAGAAAAAGGTTTTAAAAAATGTATTCTTTATCATTATTTTGTTGTGCACAGAAGATTAAATTGTCAAAAAATTTAGATTGATGTTTAAAAAAAACAGATCATCTTACACTCTACAGAAACATAGTTTTTACATACTTATTTAGTCTATTCATTTACTTGCTAAAATTAACTGTCTACTATTATAATGGCTACTATACTAACTAGCCATTATAATGGGTGCTAGGGATATAACGGTGAGTAAAAACAGATAGGATGTTTGTTTTCATATTTCAGAACCACTGGAATATAAAGACTGAATACCAACTGTGTGATATTTAAGATTTGATTGATTGTAAACAAAAGAAACACAAATCAAAATAGTGAAGGCAAAAGTCGTAGATGTAGGTGAGAATTTTTGGCACATAAAACTGAAACATGGAGGTTACTTCTTTGGGATGGTTGGACTAGGGGACTGTCACCCCCCATTTCTTAGGCTTATTCTCAGGCAGACTTTCTCCACATTCTAGCCAGATAGCCCCTAGTAGCTCTGCTTTATACAAGCCTTAGCATCTGTAATTCCAGAAAGAGACAGATTCTCTTTTCTCTGTTGCTCCAGCTATGATAACTTCTTGGGATAGTAATCACTATGGCTTGAAAGAACGGGGCTGATTGTTTAAGTCTGTGGGAGAAATACCAGACTTTACCTTCCCATAAGCCACATAAAAAGTGACTTAGAAAGAGGGTTTATGTTTCAGAAGAAGGAGGAAGAGATGATAGGCAGGGAAAAATAACTGAGAGTCACCATAAATACTACTAAAAATATGGAAATTATTGATTTGAAGGAAAGGAGCAGAATCCTATAAACTCAAGTCAAAACGGTGAAAATACTTAAAATCAAATGGTAATATATTGCTAACATACATGCAGCATTTATTATATGTACATAACAATCATCTTCCTAAATGCAGAAACATTAGCAGCACAACTTTAAAAATCACCAGAAAGCCAGATACACAGACTGTCATTATTTGTATTAAACAATTTACTAGAAGCTTAGGTTGTAAATCAAGTCAGGAAATAGAAATTAAAGACATAAAAGATTAGAAAGGAAGAAATACAGCTCTTGCTGGTTTTTGCTTAATATGGTTGTCTGCATAAAAATTTAAAATAATCTGACAAATTAGTAGAAATTGTTAGATCTAAAATGAAGGTTAGCAAGATGACAAGATATAATACCAATATAAACAGATCAATTATGTCTCCATTCACCAGCAAAAATGTCTTTTCTGTACCACCTATAGTAACAACAAAAACTGAAAAATACGTATAACTATATCTAACAAAAGATGAACAAGATACATAATAATAAAATTTTATTAAAGGCATTGAAAAAACTCAAAGTAGAGTTATGCAAAATTCATGTGTAAGCAGATAATATCGTTCATAATTCAGTTTATCCCAATCTAACTATAAAGTCCATATGGGGTCAATAAAAGTTCCAACAGTTATTCACGGAACTTGAAAATCAATTTTCACATTATAAGGGTGTTCAAAGGGTCCAGAAAAGTCAAAACACACCAAAAAAGAAGCATGAAAGAGGACTTGCCCTATTATATATCAAGACTCTTCTGTAGCTGCAGTGATGAAGACAGTGTGGTGTCAGTACAGAGGACACATTGAACAATGAAAGAGAACAGAAAGATGACAATAGACCACACAGATTTTGACCTTGATATTTGACAGAGACGACAAAGCAGATCCATAGTGGAGCAGAGACCATTACATACATGGAGTTGGAAGGACTGGTTGACCATATGAAAACCTAAAAGGACACTGGTACTTAGATTGCACCATAGTTAAGCTCAACAACTAATAGATTAACATGAATATCAAAAACAAAGCTTTAAAACATTTAGAAGAAAGCATAAAGAAATGTTCTGCTAGATTTAGGATTGGACAGGATTTTTTTTTGTTTTTGTTTTTTTGAGATGGAGTCTTTGTTTGTCACCCAGGTTGGAGTACAGTGGTGTGATCTTGGCTTATTGCAACCTCTGCCTCCTGGGTTCAAGCAATTCTCCTGCCTCAGCCTCCCAAGTAGCTAGGATTACAGGCATGTGCCACCATATCCAGCTAATTTTTTTTTCTTTTTTGTAGTTTTAGTAGAGATGGGGTTTCACCATGTTGGCAAGCTGGTCTCACACCCCTGATCTTAAGTGATCCATCCAGCTTGGCCTCCCAAAGTGCTGGGATTACAGGTGTGAGCCACCGTGCTCAGCTAGAGGAAAATTTTTAAGATACAAAATGTGTTAATCATAGGGGAAACTATGGGGACATTTTTCACATTAAAATTAAGAATTTCTGCTTACCAAAAACACCTTAGAGAACCTAAAAAGAGAGTCTACAGCCTAGGAAATGAATATTATATTACAAATACCTGACAAAGTACTAGTAAACAGATTATTCATAGGATTGCTACAATTCAATACAAAAATACAAACACACCCTCCCCCCCCGAAAAAAAAGAAGCATGAAAGAGAACTTGCCTTACTATATATCAATATTCTTATATAGCTATAGTAATGAAGACAGTGTGTTGTTAGTACAGAGGGACTAACATAAAAATGAGTAAAATACACAAATAGTCATTTCAAAGATGGAGAAACTCAAACTGGCAATAAGAAGTTTTGACAATTGCCAACATTGGAGATATGAATTCTCTGGATCCTTTACATATTACTCACAGGTTATATGCTGGTGCTTGAAACATTGGCCATTATATTTTAAATGCCTATCTTATAATGCAGCAATTTAAATCCTAGCTATATAGTCAAGAGAAAATTCTACCCAGATGCACCAGGAGAAGTGAAAAATAATGTTTCTGTTCAAAAAGAATTAGAAAAAAAAATAGTCATCAAATATTGGTAAGTTCTGGTATGTTTCCACTGTGGAATACTTTAGCTACAAATTGCAGCACCAAAAATTTTTGTATAGTTTTGAAAAAAAAGACAAGTTTCAGAAGACTATATACTGGATATAGAGTTCGAAACTAAAAGACACTAAATACTGTACTGCTTTGGCATATATAGAAGGGAATTGTTAGCATAAAGTGAGGTTAGTTATCACTGGAAAATGTTTGAAAGCGGGTAAGGCAAATGAGGTAAGAGAGGAAATGAGCTGATAGATTCAAGTTACTGTTATGATAACTCACTGGTTTGAGTAATAGATTAAAATTGACCATTATATCATTTTAAATTGACCAAATAAAAATAAGGTCTTGCATAGATTATTAATGATCAATAATGAAGAACTGATTAATTCAGTCAAGTGTTGGACTTAAGTTGTACAACTGGAAAATTAATAAAGTCATTTACAGGAAAACTTGAAAGCAGACCAAGACATCTCTCAAAAGAAGAAATACGAGAAGCCAACAAACAAGTGAAAAAATGCTCAATATCGTGACTCATTGGACAATTGTAAATTAAAACCACAGTGAGATGTCATCTGACGCCAGCCACAAGGGCTTGTATTAAAAAGTCAAAAAACAATAGATGATGTGAATGTGGAGAAAAGGGAACACTCATACACTGTTGGTGGGAAGGCAAGTTAGTTCAACCTCTATGGAAAAAAGTATGGAAATTTATCAAATAACTAAAAATAGAACTAACATTTGACCCAACAATCCTACTACTGTATCTATCTCAAGGAAAAGAAATCATTATATAAAAAGAGATACTGGCACTCATGCATATATTGCAGCACTACTTAAAATAGCTAAGTCAGGGAACCAACATAAATATCCACCAACAATTGATTGGACAAAGAAAATATTTTATATATATATATATATATATATATATATATATGTATGTATGTATATACATACATATACACACACACACACACACATACACACGCGTGCGCACACATACCACACACACTGTGGAATACTATGCAGCCATAAAAATAATGAAATCATATTCTTCAGAGAAACATGGATGGATCCGGGGGCTATTACCCTAAGTGAATTAACACAGAAGCAGAAAATCAAATATTGCATGTTCTTTCTTATAACTGGGAGCTAAACGCAGGGTATGCAGGAACATAAAGATGAGGTAAATAGACTCTGAGGACTTAAAATCAAGAAGGGAAGAAAGAGGGTTAGAGTTGAAAAATTACCTATTGGGTACAATGTCCAATTTTGAGGCATTGGGTACACTACAAGCCCAACCACCATTATTACACAATATATCCGTGTAACAAACAAGCACATATACCCCCTGCATCTAAAATTTTAGAAGAAAGGAAAACACCTATATCGAATGGATGTCTTTAGTTCCTTCTTAGTAGGGAAATTGTTGTGTTATCACTTAACCAGAGAAACAAAGAGAATTATTTTAGCACTTTTGTCTTTATTTTGTTCCTCTGGGGGTACACCTTGTTTTCTCTGTTCCTCTGTATTTTGTGTCCATTATTTGATTCATATCTGTATTACTTCCTTTGTTCATACATGTTTTATTTGTGAGATGATTTCTATGCATAGATGGAAGTCTCAGATTGTACATGGCTTAGTCTACAAATTGCATTCAGATATGTCTGAATACTGATAGGGAATGCTTGTTAAGATCCTGCATACTGGGAGGACTTTGATGTTTCCTGAAGAAGATCTGCTGTAAAAGGAATGGTGAGTTAGGCAGAGAAGCTGGACTCAGTTATATATTAGAGGCTATTGTCATGGGTGGGTGATACAAAATATATATAACATGATATCATTAATTGAATTTCTATCCACTGATTTACAAATACATTTTAGAAATGAAGAATCTGATTTTTTTTTTTTTTGGAGGCAGAATCTTACTCTGTCACCCAGTCTGGAGTGCAGTGGTGCAATATCAGCTCACTGCAACCTCTACTTCCTGAGTTCAAGTGATTCTCTTGCTTCAGCCTCCCAAGTAGCTGGGACTATAGGTGTGTGCCATCACACTCAGTTAATTTTGTATTTTTAGTAGAGACAGGGTTTCACCACGTTGACCAGGCTGGTCTCAAACTCCTGACTTCAAGTGATCTGCCTGCCGCGGCCTCACAAAGTGATTGGATTACAGGCATCAGCCACTGTGCCTGGCCTGAAAATTTTTTATAAGAGGGACTTAAGGACATCTGCCAAGATGGCCAAATATGAACACCTCTGGAGTGCAGTTCCCAACAGCTCCAGAAAGTTACACAGAAGGTGAGTGATCTCTGCATTTCCAACCAAGGTACCAGGTTCATCTCAGTGGGACTGGTTGAACAGTAAGTGTAGCCCAAGGAGGGCAAACTGAGGCAGGGTAGGGAGTTGCCTTACCTGGGAAGTGCAACAGGCTGGAGGACCCCCGCCTCCTACCCAACAGAGGCTATCAGGGACTTTTCTGGCCACTACAGCCCTCTGGTTCAGATACAGTGCTTCTCCCACAGTCTTTAAAGCCCATAGACCAGGAGATTCCCACTGGTCTGACAAGCGCCGTGGGTGTCCAGCACAAATCTGGGCCTCTGTTTTAACTGGCATGGGGAACACCTGTGAGATGGAGCCACCCATTACTCTGAAAAAATGGGGACTGAAGGCAAGGAGCCAAGTGATCTGCTTTGGTGGGTCCCACGCCCACAAAGACCAACAAACTGAAACCCACTGGCTTGAAAGTTTTGCAGCCAGCACAGCAGTTTGAACTTGACCTGGGAAAGTTGAGCTCCGTGTGTGGAAGAACATCCACCATTACTGAGGCAGTTCTAACCTTACCTCTATAAACAAAAACACAAGGAAGCTTACACAGTAGCTGGGTGGTGCCCACAGCAGCTCAGCAACGCCTCTTCAGGCAGACTGTGACTCCCTTCTTGCTGGGCAGTGCATCTGAAAAAAGGCAGCAGCCCATCACGGTTTTATAAAGAAAGCCCCACCTTCCCAGGACAGAGCAACTGGGAAAAGGGGTGGTTGTGATTTCTGCTGCAGCAGACTTAAACATCCCTGCCCACCAGCTCTGAAGGGAGCAATAGAGCTCCCAGCACAGAGCTCTGATAAGGGACAGACTGCCTCCTCAAGTGGTTCCCTGACCCGTGTATATCCAAAGAGATACCTCATACGAAAGAGCTCTGGCTGATGTCTGGTGGGTACCCTTCTGGGATGAAGTTACCAGAGTAATGAACAGGCAGCACTTCTTGCTGTTCTGCATCCCTCAGAGGTGATTCCCAGCAAGCAGGATATGGAGTGGACATCCAGCAAAGAGTCTTGATTGTTAGAAGGAAAACTAAAAAACAGAAAGAAATAGCTTCAACATCACCAGATATTGAATGTCCACTCAGAGACACCATCTGAAAGTCATTAACTTTAAAGACCAAAGATAGACAAATCCATGAAGATGGGAAGAAACCAGTGCAAAAAGGATGAAATCACCCAAAAACTAGAATGCCTCTCCTCCTCCCAGGGATCACAACTCCTCACCAGCAAGGGAACAAAACTGGATGGAGAATGAGTTTGACGAATTGACCGAAGCAGGCTTCAGAAGGTGGATAATAACAAACTTCTCTTAGCTAAAAGGACATGTTCTAACCCAATGCAAAGAAACTAAGAACTTTGAAAAAAGGTTAGACAAAATGTCAATTAGAATAACCAGCTTAGAGAAGAACGTAAATGACTTGATGGAGCTGAAAAACACAACACGAAACTTCACAAAGCATATACAAGTTTCAGTAGCCAAATTGATCAAGAAGAAGAAAGGATTTCAGAGATTGAAGATCAACTCAATGAAATAAAATGAGAAGGCAAGATTAGAGAAAAAAAGAGTGAAAAGAAATGAGCAAAGCCTCCAAGAAATACAGGATTATGTGAAAAGACCCAATCTACGTTTGATTGGTGTACCTGAATGTGACAGGGAGAATGAATCCAAGCTGGAAGACACTCTTCAGGATATTGTCCAGGAGAACTTCCCCAACCTAGCAAGGCAGGCCAAGATTCAAATCCAGGAAATACAGAGGACACCACAAAGATATTCCTCAAGAAGAGCAACTTCAAGGCACATAATCGTCAAAGTCACCAGGGTTGAAATGAAGAAAAAAATGATAAGGGCAGCCAGAGAGAAAGGTTGGGTTACCCACAAAGGGAAGCCCATTAGACTCACAGTTTGTATTTCTGTGGTATTGGTGATGATATCCCCTTTATCATTTTTTATTGCACCTATTTGATTCTTCTCTCTTTTGTATTTTATTAGTCTGGCTGGCTGTCTATCTATTTTGTTGATCTTTTCAAAAAACCAGCTCCTGGAACTACTGATTTTTCACAGGGCTTTTTCTGTCTCTATCTCCTTCAGTTCTTCTCTGATCTTGCTAATTTCTTGTCTTCTGCTAGCTTTTGAATTTGTGTGATCTTGCTCCTCTACCTCTTTTAATTGTGACGATAAGGTGTGATTTTAAAACTTTCTTTGCTTTTCATGTGCACATTTAGCACTATAAGTTTCCCTCTAGATACTGCTTTAAATGTCTCCCACAGATTCTGGTATGTTGTGTCTTCATTCTCATTGATTTCAAATAACATCTTTATTTCTGCTTTCATTTCATTATTTATCCAGTAGTTATTCAGGAGCAGGTTAAGTTTCCACATAGTTGTGCGGTTTTGAGTGAGTTTCTTAATCCTGAATTCTAATTTGATTGCAATGTGGTCTAAGAGACTGTTTTGATGTTCTTTCTTTTGCATTTGCTGAGAAGTGATTTACTTCCAATTATGTGTCAATTTTAGAGTAAGTGCAACGTGGTGCTGACAAGAATGTATATTCTGTGGATTTGGGATGGAGAGTTCTGTAGATGTCTATTAGGTCTGCTTGGTCTAGATCTGAGTTTAAGTCCTGGATATCCTTGTTAATTTTCTGTCTCATTGATTTGTCTAATACTGAGAGTGAAGTGTTAAAGTCTTCCACTATTATTGTGTGAGAGTCTAAGTGTCTTCGTAGGTCGTTAAGAGCTTGCTTTGTATATCTGGATGCTCCTGGATTGGATTCATATATATTTAGGATATTTAGCTCTTCTTGTTGCATTGATCCTTTTACCGTTATATAATGTCCTTCTTTGTCTCTTTTGATCTTTGTTGGTTTAAAGTCTGTTTTATCAGAGACTAGGATTGCACCCCTGCCTTTTTTTTTTTTTTTTTGCTCTCCATTTGCTTTGTAAATGTTCTTCTATCCCCTTATTTTGAGTCTATGTGTGCCTCTGCACATGAGACGGGTTTCTTGAATATAGCTCACTGATGGGTCTTGACTTTTTAAAAATTAATTAATTAATTAATTTTTAAAATTGCTTTTTAGGTTTTGGGGTAAATGTGAAGAACATGCAAGATTGTTGCATAGGTACACACGTGGCAGTGTGATTTGCTGCCTTCCTCCCCCTCACCTATATCTGGCATTTCTCCCCATGCCATCCCCCCAACTCCCCACCCCCACTATCCCTCCCCTATTTCCCCCCAACAGACCCCAGTGTGTAGTGCTCCCTTCCCTGTGTCCATGTGTTCTCATTGTTCAACACCCGCCTATGAGTGAGAATATGCGGTGTTTGGTTTTCTGCTCTTGTGTCAGTTTGCTGAGAATGATGGCTTCCAGGTTCATCCATGTTCCTACAAAGGACACGAACTCATCCTTTTTGATGGCTGCATAATATTCCATGGTGTATATGTGCCACATTTTCCCTGTCCAGTCTATCATCGATGGGCATTTGGGTTGATTCCAGGTCTTTGCTATTGTAAACTGTGCTGCAATGAACATTCATGTGCATGTGTCCTTATAGTAGAACGATTTATAATCCTTTGGATATATACCCAGTAATGGGATTGCTGGGTCAAATGGAATTTCTATTTCTAGGTCCTTGAGGAATCGCCACACTGTCTTCCACCATGGTTGAACTAATTTACACTCCCACCAACAGTATAAAAGTGTTCCTATTTCTCCACATCCTATCCAGCATCTGTTGTCTCCAGATTTTTTAATGGTATTTTATTCCATTTGTAGCGATTGTGAATGGGAGTTCACTCATGATTTCACTCTCTGTTTGTCTATTGTGGGTGTATAGGAATGCTTGCGATTTTTGCACATTGATTTTGTATCCTGAGACTTTGCTGAAGTTGCTTATCAGCTTAAAGAGATTTTAGGCTGAGACGATGGGTTTTCTAAATATATAATCATGTCATCTACAAACAGGGACAGTTTGACATCTTCTTTTCCTATTCAGATACTCTTTCTTTCTTTCTCTTGTCTGATGGCCCCAGCCAGAACTTCCAACCATGTTGAATGGGCGTAGTGAGAGAGGGCATCCTTGTCTTGTGCCAGTTTTCAAAGGAATGCTTCCAGTTTTTGCCAGTTCAGTATGATATTGGTGGTGGGTTGTTATAAATAGCACTTATTATTTTGAGGTTTTGAAAGATGATCCATCGATACCTAGTTTATTGAGACTTTTTAGTATAAAGGCCTGTTGGATTTTGTCAAAGGCCTTCTCTGCATCTATTGAGATAATTATATAGTTTTTGTCTTTGGTTCTGTTTATATGATGGATTACATTTATAGATTTGCAACTGTTGAACCAGCCTTACATCCCAGGGATGAAGCTGAGTTGATCGTGATGGATCAGCTTTTTGATGTGCTGTTGGATTCGGTTTGCCAGTATTTTATTGAAGATTTTTCCATCAGTGTTCATCATGGATATTGGCCAGATGTTTTCTTTTCTTGTTGAGTCTCTGCCAGGTTTTGGTATTAGGATGATGTTGGTCTCATAAAATGAGTTAGAGAGGATTCCCTCTTTTTGTATTGTTGGAATAGTTTCAAAAGGTATGGTACCAGCTCATCTTTGTACCTCTGATAAAATTTGGCTGTGAACCTGTCTGGTCCTGGACTTTTTTTGTTTAGTCTGCTATTAATTCCTGCCTAAACTTCAGACCTTGTTATACATCTATTCAGGGATTCACCTTCTTCCTAGTTTAGTCTTATGAGGGTGTAAGTGTCCAGGAATTTATCAATTTCTTCTAGATTTACTGGTTTATTTGCATAGAGGTGTTTGTAGTAATCTGTGATGGTAGTTTGTATTTCTGTGGGATTGGTGAATAAAAATAATTACAAAATTCTCCTGAGACAGCAAATGCCAAGACATAGAACTGGAAATGAAGTCTGATTTTTATGAAATGTCACTTTGCTTTTTAGTGTGTCTAAGTTATAGGTAATAGGTTATAATCTTCCAGGACCTTTCCAGGTAATAGCAGGTCCTTGCCAATCTCAGAGCCTGAGTCTTTTATACTCTGGAGCAGTATCTAGTAATTTTTGGTTGCAAATGACTAAATACTCAGTAGCTGGTGGGCCAATGTGTGATTTTTACATTGTGCAGGCTGAAGGGCAAAATTATGGGTATTAATACCTAAGACATGTTCCTTTAGAGCCATGGTTTTATTATTTTCTGAAACCAGCTACTCTGGAAGGTGGACTTTTCTTCCCTTTACCAGTCTTGAAATACATTACAGTAGTCACCCCTTACTGGTGGTTTGCTTATATGATTTTTGTTACCTGTAATCAACCAAGGCACATTACAATTAGATATTTGGAAAGACAGAGACAGAGACACAGAGATAGAGCACATTCGTATTACATTTATTATAATATATTGTTATAATTGTTCTATTTGATTAGTTGTTGTTAATCTCTTACTGTGCCAAATTTACAAATTAAACCTCATCATAAGTATGTATATATATATGTCAGTATAGACATGTATACATAAATATAGGTATATGTGTGTGTGTGTGTGTGTGTGTGTGCGTGTGTGTGTGTGTATGCATTCTTGGAATTAATTCCTGAAAGATAAGGGAGGGCTTCTGTACTTCAGTGGCATGATGATAAATGTTTAACAGCTGAATTTCCCAGTGGGGGAAAAAGCTTACATTTTCTGATTTCCAAGGTAAAAATTCTTCCACCATGGTCAATTTCATGTTGTCATTGTACACTCACTGAAAGTGAGTGTGGGAAGAAATGTGCACTTTTTGGTCTCAGGTGAGCCAGTGTGAGCCAGCCCCAGTACCGTAATGTCTGTGTTGGAATTTGCCTGTCAGAACAGAAGGGCAGATGTGAGTGAGGCTGAAAAAGAAATGTGATGACCTGTTTAGATTTTCTGTCTTTATGGTATCATACCCTCAACTTTGAGAGTATGATGGAATAGGTAATATAAACTAGTATACATTCCTATTTCAAATTTGTTAGACTTTATTACCTACACTATTGAAATATAAAATGATAATATACATGGTGATTTCTAAGATGGAGTTTTCATCAAAAAAGAGGACAATTAGTTTCCCCAAAAAGTGAATCACATAAAAACAGAAAATCCAAGTTTGATAACCAATCAACTGCAACTTAGATAAGAACTGTCTATAGAGGGATAACTTAAAATGAAAGTCACTATCAGTGTTGTTTTTGATTCTTTTATCTTTTACAGCACTAACTCAACCTTATGGCCATCTTGATCTTCCCTGGTGTTATAGTTAGTATTGTGGATTATTAGGCCAAAGTTCAGACATCAGAAACAAGGATAAAGCAATATAAATTTGAACTTTGAAATGTTGCTGGTTCTCTGTGGTAGAAATTTAGTTTAACTGAGTGGCAAGTGAAATGACACCAGGCAGAAAAATCGTGTGTCAGTGGGAGGGAAAAGGGATAAAAGAAAGTTATTAAACCTTCAAGAGCTATGAAGAAAATTCAAGAAATCTGTTCACATAATTTCTACAGAAGGATTCTCTCTTCATTTCTCTTAATGCTAATATTTCAGAGTATAATCTAGACTATACACAAAGTATCTTTTTTAATGCTTCAGAAGTAAATAGTTTGGTTAAGTAGGAAAGGTAGAATCCTTGAAATTCTAGTTTATCTTTTACTGAAAAGTTGAGGGAGTAGATATGTTCTCACTTTTTTTCTGTACCTAATTAGCCCAAGCAGTTGGAAAAGAGTTGTAACAGGTGTTAAAATGGTTTTGAGATCTAATTTAAAGGTTCTAAGAGTTTTGTGGCTTTTTGTAGTCCTAAAATCTACAGTTAAGGAAGTAAATTCTCTTCATTATGGAGAGGATTGAAACCTTTCAAAGTTGGCATCTAGGCTCATATTTTAAAATTTCAGGTATCTGTTGATTCTGTCTTTAATTCTGCATTAGAAGAAAGTCAGCAATGTAGGAGCTGGGCACAATTAAGCTTTCAATTCCAGCTTAACTTCTAATCTCTAAATGTAAGACTAGGCAAATCTCATTTTGGCCTCAGCCACTGAGAAGCCACTTCTTTAGAGAAGCCTAAAAATGTCAACTAATCAATGTACAATTTACAGTTTGGAAATGAACTATGAATACAAAAACAGAGCAAATGAAATCTAAAAAGCTGGGGTAAAACAAAATACCATGCATTAATAAATAGGATTATATACATTTTTCTAGTTTCTCCAAAATGGAGTTGGAACATAAACAACAACAATTAAAACATACTTTATTCGAATCTTAAAAAAAATTATGGAAGAGAATAACTGAAAGTTGTTTATGAAAGCTTTGAGATAAATACATTTAGAACAAATAAAATACTGTTTTTCATGGTGGATAGCCAAAGAAGGACTTTGTAAAATATTAAAGAAGGATTTCAAAAAGCCATAGATGGGAGATGTAGTTCATCCTGGTCATTCATGGGTGCCATATTTGCAAATTCATCTATTTGGTCCAACGTATATGTAACCCCCATACTCTTAATTCCTTGTAATTCACAGACATGCAGAACAATAAAAAATCTGAGTCACTAACATCATATTTTCAGCAGAGGTGCAAATAGGCAATATTTTGGTTTCTTGTTTCACCTCTTAGACTGTCAGGTGTCTTTTCTGAGGTCTATTTAGTGCCATATTTTTTGCTTTTTTTTTTTTTTTTTTTTTTTTGCCTTTTTCTGGTGACTTCACTGTTTAGAATGATCTGCAGGCATAGTGCTGAAGTGCCATCTAAAATTATTAAGCACAAGAAAGTTGTGATGAGCCTCACGGAGAAAATATGGATGTTAGATAACGTTAGATAGGTATGAGTTACAGTGCTGATGGCTGTGAGTTTAACGTTAATGAATCTATTATATATAACAACAACATACGTAATCAATCAACAAGAACTGGGGGGGGGGTCTTTAAACACAAACACACATAAAACAAGGTTATCTATTGATTGGCTGAGGAAAATGTGACCAGGAACTCACAGGAATCTAACTGGTTCTACCCCTTAGGAATTCAGTGTTTGTAGAGGCTTCATAGAATGTAAGTGCTGCAAATAATGAAAATTAACTATATATAATATGCTAAAAAAGGAAGCTAAAGGTGTTTGAAAGATGCATCCACACCTTTTTAAGTTTGTTCAGTGTGATATGTTACATGAAAACCACTTTGAATCAGTCAGAAACAAAAACTAGACTGAGTCCAACTAGTCTGATGCAGTAAATGAAGTCTTTTGTTTTTAATTGATTATTTTTAAAGAAGTGGCCAAAAAAACCTATTGCCGTATTTGAATAATGGTAATACATGGAAATCATGTGTAAGAGAGAGGGTGTGGATCATAAAATTGGAAAGAGCTTTGGTATTTACTTCTTTGTGTAAGGATCTGATAACAACTTACAAGTGCCATTTGTCCCCTGAATTATCATTGATTAGACTGAGATGGTGGGATTTATTTATCTTTTCCTGGAAGTTGGTCCTGTGTTTTTATTGCTGCATAATCTTATAAGATAAGAAATCTGATCTACCCCATTGTAAGAACTAAGTTAATATCTACGATTACTTGTTTTGTTTTTTTGAGATGGAGTCTTGCTCTGTCACCCAGGCTGGAGTGCAATGGTGCGATCTCGACTCAATGCGACCTCTGCCTCCTGGGTTCACGCAATATTCGTGATTCTCCTGCCTCAGCCTCCCAAGTAGCTGGGATTACAGGTATGAACCACCACACCTGGCTAATTTTTTGTAGTTTTAGTAGAGATGGGGTTTCACCATGTTAGCCAGGCTGATCTTGAACTCCTGACTTCAGGTGATCCACTTGCTTTGGCCTCCTAAAGTGCTGTGATTATAGGCGTGAGTCCCCATGCCTGGTTGCAATTCCTTTTTTGAAGAAAACTGAAGAACATTGGGTTATAATATAAAGTGCTTTGAAACCCTGGAACAGAAAACTATTAACTTTTTAAAAAGTGGAAATATTCTCTTAACTAGTGTATCATTAATATTTGATTTGAAAAATGAATTTACTGTCCCCTATAAAGCTGATGAAGAATGCAAAATAAGGTCCTAGGTTTAAGAATTAAAGCTTTAAAACACATGTATCTGTTTCATGAATTCTTGCACACTAGAATATATTACATTATTGCTATATCATTACCATAATGAAGAACCTCCTTTATGCCTTTTAAGATTATGTTAGCATGGGAAGGGGAGTCGTTAACAGAATTAAGCTTTAGATGAAACTGAATCAAAGAGGTGATCAGTCGTCTCTGGCATGGCACTGGGCAAAGGAGAGCCTAACAGTGAACAATGTCTTTGGTTGACTTATGGAGCAAATTGGAAATTACAGGTTAGGCAAACCATGAATGAAAGAGCGGATGGGGACTGTGATTGATGACGGCTGGTTTTGCCATCATTCTCTATCAGTTTTTCTCTAGGAAGAGTACTCTAGCTTTCTTCTGGTGAGCCATGCTTTCCTCTTATTCTCAGTCCATGTGCTGGGCTGGCAGACCTGGAACTCAGTCTAGACCTTTGCAAACACTGCATTGTACCGGCCCTAAGAACTGGTTTGATGAAAGACTTAAAACCAACTAGAGTCAAGGACATATCCGCTGGGCCTGTTGGGAAAGGGAACTATATGTTTTCATTGCAGTATTGGGGCCTCTGCCACCAACGGGGATGCTTAATTGACTCTGCTCACAGCCACTGATAAAATCTGATAATAAAGCAGAGGAAAGGGAAAGAATTGAGTCCTGAGAGGACTTCACACTCTGAATGGGACTTTTCAGCTACATCAGCAATAATTTCCTCTTATTTCTTATTTTGCTTTAAATGCCAATTTGATTCATTTTTTTTTTTTTCACTCTTAACAACTAAACGTGTCCTAAGTTGCAGATACTTAACTCTTCTAAGTCCTGAATTTCAGAACTGATGAATGCTTTAGTATCAAATCTCACATCTTACCTTTCTAGGCATAATATAGAAGCAAGTGAGTAAGAATTGATTATATTTTTGAAGAAGGAATATACCGGGAATTCTTCCTGATGTTGTAGAGAATTTAACCTTGGCTCATAGAGGCTGACTATACAGAATACATCAAGGAGATACCCAAATACTCTGTTTTTTAGATGGACTCTTGCTCTCTTGCCCCAGTTAGAGTGCAGTGGCACTATCTCAGTTCACTGCAACCTCCACCTCCTGGGTTCAAGTGATTCTTCTGCGTCAGCCTCCCACATAGCTTGGACTACAGTTGTATACCATCACACTTGATTAATTTTTGTAAATTTTAGCAGAGCTTGGACTATAGTTGTGCACCACCATGCCTGGTTAATTTTTGTAATTTTAGGAGAGACAAGGTTTTACCATGTTGGCCAGGCTGGTCTTGAACTCCTGGCCTCAAGTGATCTGCCTACCTTAGCCTCCCAAAGTGTTGGGATTACAGGCGTGAACCACTATGCCCAGACCCAAATAGTTCTTTAATGTTATTATTTTTTTCCCCTGGTTGCTTAAATTTTTGTGTAAGGCTGAAAATATTGTAAATAAGATACAGTACTTCTGAGAATATTTTGACTACAAATATGCATCAGTTGTATGTCATTTGTGTTATGAAAATTCTTTTCTATTTTACTTTATTTTTTTATTTTTTTGAGATGGAGTTTCACTCTTGCTGCCCAGCCTGGACTACAAGGGTGCCATCTCGGCTCACTGCAACCTCCGCCTCCTGGGTTCAAGCAATTCTCCTTCCTCAGCCTTCTGAGTAGCTGGCATTACAGGCACGTGCCACCACACCCGGCTAATTTTTGTATTTTTAGTAGAGATGGGGTTTCTCCATGTTGGTCAGGTTGGTCTTCAACTCCTGACCTCAGGTGATTTGCCTGCCTTGGCATCCCGAAGTGCTGGGATTACAGACGTGAGCCACTGTGCCTGGCCAAAGATTCTTTTCTATTTTAAGGAAAAAAGTACAGATATCTCCATTCATTAAGTTAAAAGTAGGTTGATGGACTCAGCTGTAAAATATTTGGACAAAATTCACGTGATAATCTCGATAATTTTGCTTTAGTTATATCATTGGGAAGGTCAGATATAATTGCTCTTAGTTGCTAAGATGATTTATGTAAAAAAGTTGAAGCTATGCATCATAAAAGATTTTATGCACAACTATACCAAATTAGTTTTGTCTTTTTTAGCTTGAATATCAGCTGTGAGAATGAAATACAGAATTAGGTACTCTTCCTGATAGGGCATATTCTGTACAGTTGGGTTGCCAGTCAATATGATGTAATCAGTACATCTAGATCTTATCTGATAAAGTCAACAAACAGACTTGTGCCTTCGAGAGCCATTTTGTAAATTTTACCTTCAGCATGAAAAATCAAATAGTGCTTCTTTTATTTTGGATTTTACCTTGTCATTAACTAGCCAGAGGCTTCTTGTACTATATCATTAATTTTAGCATACAATTCATTTTCAAAAATACTCTCTGATAAGTTCAGAAAAAGAAAAATATATTAATAACTTAAACGTCATTTAGGAAGACTATGGGCAGGTTCAGGGACTGCAAGGACTTGGCAACTATTGGGTATTCCAGGGAGCCATCTCCTTCCTGAAAGATAATTCAGTTATGAAATTCACTGGACATTCATCAGCTTTTAAAGATATACTGCTTCTTAAAGGTTGGAATGCAGGGATGAAAACTGGCTATATTACACCAATAAATGGTTCTTGAAAATAGCTTATTAACTCAGCAAAGGTGAACCCTAGAAAATAGCTCAAAAATAATTTTAATGAGTTTTTTTTCTTTTTATAGGTTTATAATTCTTTACTAGTGGAATGACATAAATCATGTCTATAAACACATAGATTCATAGCATAAATAATAGAAATGAGGGAGAACACAGAAATAATTTGTCCAAATCTCTCATTTTAGATAAAAAATAAAATACATTACAAATAGAATTTAAAAAATCAATTTAGGAATTTACATTTTTAGTATAAATTTAAAATGTATTTATTTTTATTTTTACTTTTTGAGACCGCCTCTCTCTGTCGGCCAGGCTGAAGCGCAGTGGCACAATCTTGGCTCACTGTGGCCTCCACCTCCCGGGTTGAAGTGATTCTCCTGCCTCAGTCTCCTGAGTAGCTAGGATTACATGTGCTTGCCACTGCACCTGGCTATTTTTTTTTGTATTTTTAGTAGAGAGGGGGTTTTACCATGTTGGCCAGGCTGGTCTTGAACTCCTGACCTCAGGTGATCTGCCTACCTTGGCCTCCCAAAATGCTGGGATTACAGGTGTGAGCCAGTGCATCTGGCCTAAAATTTTTTTAATGAGAGAAATAAATGTATATAATTTAAGAAGTCAGTAGTACCATAGAGATTATTATTTTAAAAAGCAGTCTTCTGTCCAAACTCTGATAATATTGCTGATATGACAATAATGATAAAATTAGTATTTTTAGAAAGTGAACTACATTGCATTCCATGGTAATATTTGCTTTGATATACAGTTCATAATACCAGAGTACTTGTCAAAGCCAAAATAAAAATAAACAAATCTCAAAATTTAATGTTTTAGTTGGGAAGATAGAACTGCCTCTCAGGGCATACACACAGACCAGGTGGTCTCAGGTTTGTCCAAAGAACAGACAGAAAGTTAGAGGTTTTACAAGAAAGGAGAAATGTTATATATCACTCTCTGAGAAAGTTCATTGGCACTAGTTAGGGGTTGAGGAACTGGCTGGCTTCATCTGGTAAGCAGTGATGGTGGGCAAAATTATTCCTAGCTTGGCAGCACATTATCTCAGAAGCTGTGGATGAAACTGGTTTCAGGTTGCAACAGTCTAAGCATTCAGGCTTGCAGAGAATTACTTTCTTGGAGCAGTGTTTTGTATCATGAGTGCTTTTTCCCTGTGACTTCTCAAGTTTATTTTCTGGATCTTCTATTGAATTTTTAACTTAATGTTATTAAATTTTAAAATGCCATATTCCGTTTTTAATTCTTTGAATAGTCCTGTAAAATAGCATTCTATTTTTATATCATGATAAAATTTTCTCATCTGTATGAAGATATACATTAGTCTTTTAAGTTTTTAAAATTACTCTCTGAACATTTTCTGTTTATTGAGGTTTTTCTTTCTTTGATTCCCAGTTTCTTGTTTCATTATTCTTATTCAAAAAAAGTATAATGATAATATTTCTTTAAATATTTATTGTCATTATTCTTACTTTTATTGTAAACCATTGGGACCCTATTCTTTTGATTGGATGTTCTGTGTACATGGGTGGTGCTTATCAAATGAAGGCCCTAGGATGGTGTTCTGGTCATTTCCTAGGAGCGTTCTCCTAATGTTAGTGCGATGGTCAATTCTGCCTGTAACCTTGGAGAGGTTGCAGTCGTAAGTTATTCAATAAATAGATTCTGGTGTTGCCATAAAGGTATTTTGTAGCTATGATTAAAGTCCACAATCAATTGACTTTAAGTAAGGGAGAATATCCCAATATATTCTAGGTGTGCCTGACTCAATCAGTTGAAAGGAATTAAGAGCAGAACTGAGGTTTCTCTGAAGAAGAAGAAATTCTGCCTATGGATAGCAGCTTCAGTTGTGTTCAAGAATTCTAGCCTGTCCTCCCTAATGGCCTGCACCATAGATTTCAGATTTGCCTTGTCAGGCACCCTAATTATGTAGGCCAGTTACAATTTCAGTTTTAAAATTTAAGTACCACTTACTCCTATCTTAAGTTATTCCTGGTTTCCTGAGTCCTGAGAGTCTCACATTCAGCATCTTTTAAGAGTACCCTTTCTTTGTTTTGGGTGTGTCGCAGCCTCTGTCTGTATGAGCTTGAAACCTCGATTGTTTTCTTCAACTGTCTCCTATTTAAACCCCACCCAAAGTTTAGCTTTCAGTGGTGTGTTATCTAGTCTCTTCACCTCTTGTATTGCTCTGAGTCGTGGTGGAAATTGGTTTCCTTTTTATTGTAATCTTTTGTAAGCAGTTGGGTTTCATCATTCTGCTAAATGCTGAATCAGTTACTGCTTGTCTCTTTTCTTTCTCCAATATTCATTTGATGTGTCTCACCTGTTATAATTCCCCTTTCTTTTCTTGTAAATTGTCTTTTTGTCTTGTTATTTGTAGGTTATATTCCTGCTCAGGTTTTCTTATAACTTTTGCTCTCTCCCATATTTCTGGAATATCTGGGCCAATGCCTCACAATTAGGGATGGGAGGATGGAATTTCCTAGAGAGAAAGTGGGATATATTACATAGTTTGAAGAAAGCATATTTAATATATTTTTGAGTTGTTTTTGGTAATAAATTTTAATATATTTATATTTTCAAATATATAAACTTTAGATCAAAAACATTCTCAAAATTTTTTTTAAAAACTAATTTTTTTTTGAAATATCAAGAGGCATTTGATAAAAACAGGTATACCTGTTCAAACAAGTTTAGAAAATGAACTACAATATACTAGTTTTAGAAATGCACAGAGAAAATTAGGCATAATAAAACTGAAAAGACCCATGATGAACTTTGCTTGCCTTACTATTTTCCAGACTTGCTTGAACATGTTTTTAAGTGGGAAATCCATAAATGCCCAACTCTTGGGCCACATACAGCACAACGAGATCTGCTCTGAAGTTCAAGACTAAGAAGCTGACTGCTTCTGATGGCTTAATATTTGAAACCTTAGGCCTGACTTTAGTTGGTTTATTTTTATACTTTGTGTAGAGTTTATTGTAATCTATGAAACGTTTGGTCAACAAGAAGCTATGTCATCATTCTAGAAATGGAATTCTTCTGCTTTATTTTTGATGAATTTTTAAAATGACTTTATTGGGATATTACTGACATTCAAAAAGCTGTAAATATTTAATGCATATACCTTGATGAATTTGAAGATAAGCATATACCTATGAAAACATCACCAAAACCAATGCCATAAACATACCCAGAACATCCAAAGGTTTCCTCTCACCCTCTTCATTTTATTTTTGTGATAAGATTTTTTTTCTGTGCAAGATAAGAGCACTTAATGTAAAATATATCCTCTTAGAAGATTTTTCAGTATTGTTACCAATAGCATTATGTTGTATAGTGATCTACCATATGCTACTATAATATGTCATATACAGTGCAAGTAAATCCTATGTAGGATAGGAGACATTTAGGATAAGCTGACATTGTTCACCTTGGCCAATTAGATACAAGTGGAATCTCCCCACATCTTGCATAATGGAAACTTTTACTCTTTAATCAACACCTCCCCACTTCCCACTTACCCAGCCCTGGCAACTACCATTCTACTCTGTATTTTTATGAGTTTGACTTTTTTAGATTCCTCGTAAAAAAGGGATCATGTAGTATTTATATATTCCAAAAATTGAAATCAGTATCCTGAAGAAGTATCTGCCCACCCATATTCATTGCAGAATTATTTTCAATAGCCAAGATGTGAGAAACAACCCAAATTTTTATTGAGAGATGATAAAGAAAATGTGGTATATACATAAAGCAAACTACTATTTAGTCTTCAAAAAGGAGGCAAATTCTGACATTTGTGACAACGTGTTTAAACCTGAAAGACTATGCTAAGTGAAATAAGCAGACATAAATGGATGTTTTCATTTGCATCAGCATTTTAGTTTGTCAGTTATTTTTTCTCAGCAGTGGGAAGATGCCGTTCCATTTTTTCCTGGTTTTCATCATTTTTGTTTTTATTTTTTAATTTAATTTTCTTTTGAGACAAGGTCTCACTTTGTTGCCCAGGCTGGAGTGTGGTGGCATGATCTCAGCTCACTGCAACCTCTACCTCCTGGGCTCAAGCAATCCTCTTATTTCAGCCTCCCGAGTAGCTGGGACTACAAGTGTGCACCACCATGCCCAGCTACTTTTAAATTTTTTGAAGAGACTACATCTCACTATGTTGCCCAGGTAGGTCTCAAACTCTTAGGCTCACTTGATCTACCTACCTGGACGTCTCAAAGTGCTGGGATTACAGGCATGAGCCACCTTACTCAGCCATTTTTGTTTTTAAATAGTAGGTTTGTGTTACATATGTCTTTAGTAGAGTAAGATTTTAAGATAAAAAATAACTTACAGGGCATATGATCTTATCTATTATTGTTATTGTTGTCAGTTATTATTATGCCTTCCCTATGATATTTATGTGGTATCACGCTTGCTGACATTCTTTGCTTTGGCCAATCAAATATAGGTGGAATTCCCCCATGTCACTTCCATGTATACTTTGGGAGCAGAGAGGGTGTGTGTGTGTGTGTGTGTGTGTGTGTGTGTGTGTGTGTGTAGCTTTACCGCAACAATAATACACATTTAGAATTAAGACAACATATGAAAGGCCAAAAAATGGACCTGTAACTTAAATGGGAAATAATACTGCATTGTTGTAAGCCATGGAATTTGGGGTTGTTGCCATCATGTAACTTAATAAAAGGTAAGTGATACAGGGTTACTGTTGTTTTGCTGCCTGGCTATGGTCTAGAAATATCGCCTTTTTATTTTTCACAAATTTTAGTTTCTCTTTAAAAGTGGAAGCTAAATAAATATTTTTGATTGAATTAGCACTTTTTAAAGTGAGTATGTCATTTTGAATGAGCTTGATTCTTAGGAACAGAAAACCATCTTCAACTGGCATAAATGACAGAAGTTCACTGATTTAACTATCTGGAAAATAAAAAAGGTCTTTGAGCCCGGTTTGATACAGTGGTTCATTTAGTTCATTGAGAACTGAGTTTATTTATGTTTCTCCAATTTACCTTTGACAGCGTTAAGTTTTATTCTTATTTTTCCTTTTTAAAGTAATGGTGCTGCCAGACATTACCAGAGCTATGTTATCTTGTCAACTCTAGGAAGAGATAAGGGTCCTTCTAGAAGCTTTTCAGAAGCGTAGGTGAACATCTTTCTTAGAAGCCAGAATAGACTTTTTTTTTTTGTGGAGTGGGGGGCAGGAAATGAGTTACCCACACATTTCTGGACCAATAACAGTAGCCATTAAACTGGATCTCAGACACAGATTGAACCCCTTGAGCCAGGGAGAATTAAACTACCCACAAATAAAGTAGGGAAGTGAGTTTGCCCAAAGAAATAGCAATGAATACTTAGATGTGCTAGGCACAGTTGCACTGCGTTAATTATGCAGTAATAATGACTTTTTCATCAATCTGTGTACATGAATGTGATACATTGTGTCAAACGATTTGTATTTCTGACATTTACTCAATAAACCTATGCATTTAGAATAACCCGGAAGAAGTAGAAATAAAAGAAGTTATGATCTAGCTAGCACATATCCCATTGTACATGGTCACTGGATTCATCCAATCTGGTTTTGTGAATTATCATCTGACTGATTTCTCACAAGATATAACATAGTCAAATATGTCCAGTCTTTGCTGTGTTTCCTGATCTTACTCTCTCATGCTCTCCTTATCTATCATCTGTGTATGTATGTATGTATCTGTCTATCTAGATATTTCAATGTAACTACATAAGCCCAGCACTTCAGAGGTCAGGGTGGGAGGATCACTTGAGGCCAAGGGTTTGAAACTAGCCTGGGCAACACAATGAGTCCCCATCTGTACTAAAAATAAAAATTATAATAAATCTATATTGATATTTAGATAGATGGAGATTTATATCTATGTTTATATCTCTAGTTATCTGTATATCTAGATATCAATACATATAGATATCTATGTATCTTTCTAGATATCTAGTTATCAATACATATTGATATCTATATATCTCTCTGGATATCTATATATCTAGATCTCAATACATATCTAGATCTCAATACATTTATTTATATATAGGTATCTAGAGATGTTTATATATTAATCTCTAGAGATATCTCTATATTTATATATTGATATTTCTAGATATTTAGAGAAAATAGATTATATATAAGATAGATAAGATTATATATATCATATATACAAGATTTAAAATATCTGTCTATATGTATTTAAAAAATATAGATGTATATATATCTGTATCTTCATTTATCAAGAGAGAGAGTGAGATTTCAAAGAGTTAAATGCTGAAAATACGTGAGCTTTGGTATCTGCTTCCTTTTCTTTATTAGTAAGAATGAAATTTATCTGTTTTTTTTTTAAATACCTCCAGGTTTTTCAAGATTCATTTCATACCATATTAGATTCGTGGAAAAGTAGTTGGTCTAACATAACCTCGAAGTAAATAATTTTCATAATTTTAATGGACAATTTTTGGTTTTATTTTCTTCATTTGAATATTGCAGAAGTAATATAAATACTTAAGCTTGTCTTAATATTATTTGCCAGCAACTAGTAATAGGCTTTTGAAGCATAATACCAATTTGACTATGAAAATACATTTTAAAATCTTGATTTTTCTTCTTCCTTATCTAATTCACAGACAGAGATGGTTTAAAGATTTTGCTGAGATACCACTTCACTTTGAATAATTTATAATCAATGTGGTTTTTTTTTTTTTGGTTGTGCTAGATGACTGATTATTTATTTATTACATGTCTGTTTTTTTTGTCTTTCAAAATAGAATTTTGATGGACATTAAATCAATTAGAATACATTTGACAATAATTGCAGATTAACTGTATGTGGAGATCTAAACCTTTTTTATTTAGATAAATGTGCACTGATAAAGTGCTGAGAACTGCTGAGAAAGTCATTAAAATGAGAGAAATTATTACAATGAAAAATTTCTGAGTCTATTATATAAAGTAGGCCCTTTAATGCATGCTAGATTTTGAAAAGTTTCTGTTTGGTAAGTGAATGAATGGATTAAGAGCTATCATTTCCTTAGCGAAAATGCCTACACAACGTTTAAGGTAAGTCAATCTGTAATTAATATATCATTTAAAAATAAAACATGTTGTAAGGGAGTTGCATTTAATTTTCCAGTAACATGGCTATAAACTTCTTCACTTGGTTGTTTTCTTTTTTTCAACTCATAGTCAGTTCACAGTTCAACTATCAGAAGGATGCCCAGGGGAAATCAATGGTGGTGAAACTCACCTACAAAGCTCAGCAGCCAGGAGACAGGGGAAGAATTGAGGTTCAAGTGCTTGGCTAAACATGAAGGTTTTGAGTGATGCAGTCATGTATTTTTCAGTATTAATTGGGACTGAATCCAGGGTGGCTGGAGGAGGCCATTGTCTACAGTAGGGCAATAGGAAGTTACCCTATTATCTAGAGTTTTATTCCAGGAATAGTGGGTGGGGGAGAAGTGCACATATCTTAAAAGTGTAATGGAAAAAGCAATTGCTTTTCATCATGCAAAACTGAATTTTAATCCTGATTGCACCTTAGAGTAGTTTTGTAATCTGTGGGAAATTTATTTCACCAATTTAAGACTCCACTTCACCACTAGAACAAACATCGGCCGGGCGCGGTGGGTCACACTGTAATCCCAGCACTTTGGGAGGCCGAGGTTGGTGGATCACTTGAGGTCAGGAGTATGAGAACAGCCTGGCCAATATGGTGAAACCCCATGTCTACTCAAAATACAAAAATTAGCTGGGTATGGTGGTGCATGCCTGTAATCCCAGTTACTTGGGAGGCTGAGGCAGGAGAATTGCTTGAACTCGGAGGCAGGGGTTGAAGTAAGCCAAGATTGCATCACTGCACTCCAGCCTCAGTGACAGAGCAAGTCTCTGTCTTAAAAAAATATAAAGAACGGACATTAACATCACAGCGTAGTGGGGAAAAAGATATCAAGTGAGTTGACATGCGCAAAAATTATTGGGCACCATGTCCACCTTTTGGTAGGGACTTGGTGAGTGATTGGGTCTTGCCTGCCTTCTCTTCCTCCTCTTCCTTCCTCTATCTGCTTCCACCACCCACTCAAAGAACTGGTTTATAATGGGACAACTCTGAAATTTACAGTGAAACATGAAAGATGTCTGATTTCTTATACATTACAATATAGGCATCTCACATTACAAAATGGATTTAAGAATTAGGGAAAATATTGTACACAAAACTCTGGTATGCTATAGAGGGAAAAAGCACTTTGGAATCAGAGACATCAGAATATCACCAGTTTCAGAGTCCTGGGAAAACCATTTGTTTTCTCTGAGTTCTGGTTTCTTCTTTTTGAAGTAGTGTGAGGAGAGGTATATAAATTTATGCAATGCAGACCTGGGCATTTAGTAGGATATCAGAGGATTTTGCATCTAGGGGCTCCAGTATCATAAATAAAGGAGAACTGTGTCAAACTTTAATCCAGTAGCTGTCAGTTGAAATAATTAAAGAGTTGGCTCTGTGCAAGTCTTCCTTGGCATAGCCTTAACTTACAGCTGTCACTGATAATTGTTTAACAGCCCAGTTAGCATGGTGGTAAGTTGTTGATTTCAGATGACTTATATATTTGGGAAGAGATTTCAAATCATTTCAGTGACCATGCCTGCATTTCAGTTAATTCAAAAGATGTCTCAAGCACTTTGATGACCTTGGGTTTAAATTTTTATTCAAAATATTTGATAGAACCTGCTCTCTCTTTTTGAAAAAAGTTGTATATGAGATATCATGAATCATCTTGACAGTCAAAATACACAGTAGCAATTGTATTACATGTTCAATCAGTCAGGAAAGCAGTAAGAGTTTATTGTAAAAGTATCTAATGCTCAACATAACCATTAAATTAGCTTCAAGTGATTTAAATTCAGAATATATGGAATATGATTGGCAGTGCTTAAAAAACTTGGCTGCTGCCAGCAACTGATATATAAATTTAGCAGTGGGGACCAAGTTTGGGGATTACAGGTGAGGTAGTTAAAATGTGAATATAGAAAGGGTTTTAGCGATGGCTGTGAAATTAGCTTTGGCCATGATGTGAGTGTTCAGGGACAGGGCTGTTCTAGAGCCTGTAGCCGACTTAATACCTTCTTCTTTTCCTAATAGCCAAGTTTTGAATATCTCTCATGAATAATTATTCTTAGGAGGATAAACCTGTGGCCAGTACCACACAGTTGCTGCAAACTTTTCATGATGCTGCCTATTTTCATCATAGACTTACTATTTGAAATTTCTGCAGTAGAAGCATAGATCTTTTAAATTAAAGTAGATTTTCATGCTGCCCTGATAGAACCTATTTTTTAGATTCAGTTGAGGGGCATCCAGTGAAGATTTTCATATCCATCTAGTCCTGATCGTTTAGGTACAGAGCCGTGATTCTCAAACTGCAAGTGTATCAGCATTCTCTCAAGGGCTTGTTAAAACAGACTTGGGGGATAGGTGTAGAAATGGGTATTTCTGTAAAACTTCCAGGTGAGGCTGATGCTGCTGGTACAGGGATCACACTTTGAGAACCCTGCTCTGCTACAGAAGAAGTGATTCAGATGGCTTGCATTACGTGACATGCAGGAGAACACCTTAGTCAAGTGGCTTAAACTACACAAATAATCTCACATAATAAGAAATCCAGAAGTAGTAAGTCTCAGTGTTGGTTCAGTGGCACAGGAGGTCCTTAAAGGCCTCTTTCTGCTTTTGTGTGACATCCTCATTGTGTTGGTTGTGGCTTCTTCGTATCTTTGGATATGGTGTCTGCATATCACTGATGACTGCAGCATTAGATGCCAACACAACAGCATTCAGAAGCAGACAAATGGAAGGATAGGAAATCTTTCTGATCTGTACTGGGGGAACAATCTCAGACAAAAAGGAAGAAGGGAAAGGGCTGGAATGATGCCAATGGGTAACCAACAACCATCAGAGGCAACCTTGTCAATAACTTTAGGAAAAGGCTTGCTAGCTTTTGTTTTCCACAAGGTTCTACAGCACAAAAGCATTGATGGCTTATATTTCCCTCCCTCCCTCTCTCCATCTTTGCCTCCTTCTGTCCCTTACTCCATGTATTAGTCAGGGTTCTCTTGAGGGACAGAACTAATAGGATAGATGTATATATGAAGGGGAGTTTATTAGGAGAATTGACTCACATGATCACAAGGTGAAGTCCCATGATAGACTGTCTGCAAGCTGAGAAGCAAAGAAGCCAGTCTGAGTCCCAAAACCTCACAGTAGGGAAGCCAACAGTGCAGCCTTTAGTCTATCACTGAAGGCACAAGAGCCCCAGGCAAACCACTAGTATAGGCTCAAGAGTCCAAAAGCTGAAGAACTTGGAGTCTGATGTTTGAGGGCAGGAAGCATCCAGCTTGGTAGAAAGATGGATGACCAGAAGACTCAACAATCAAGTCTTTCCAGCTTCTGCCCCCTTTATTCTAACCGTGCTGGTAGCTGATGATATGGTGCCCATATAATTTGAGGATGGCTCTGCCTCTCCCAGTCCACTGACTCAAATGCTAATCTCATTTGGCAACACCCACACAGACACACCCAGGACCAATACTTTGCATCCTTCAATCCAGTCAAGTTGACACTCATCCTTTTTCCCTCCCTCCCTTCCCTCCCCTCCCTCCCTTCCTCCCTTCCTTCCTTCCTTCCTTCCCTCCCTCCCTTCCTCCCTTTCCTGCTCCTTTCCATAATGTATTCTCATTCCCACCACCTCTTAATACTGTTTTCATCCAACTTCCTTCTTCCCACCCACCAGGAATTTTAAATTACATTTGAGATAGTTGAATAATTGCAGTTCTGATTTTGAGAGTCACATGCCTTTTCCTTGCTTTCTATGGAACAGAGTTGGATTTCCTTTCTCCTCCCTGTCATCCTAAATTCCCCCCTTTACCCTTTTGGGGGAGAAGCCTTCAGACAAGGCATAATACAATTTTAGTTCGCCTTGCAGTGTTCCACTTTCAAAATCTAGAAAGCCCCAAAGTTTGCCAGATCAGATGTTAAGCCTATAGGAGTGCCGATGTTTAGAACTCCCAGGATATCACCCTCCTAGAATGACATATGTCTCCAAATCTGCCCTTCTTATCATCTTATATCCATAAAAGGTATAACTCCATCTCTAAGTTGTCAGGCCAATATCTGGGAGATATTTTCTATTCTTCTCTTTCTCTTGCACACCAAAAATAATTCTTTAGCAGAACTGACTTCTGGCAGCTTTGACTTCAGAATACGCCTCAAATCTGTCCGTTTCTCACACCTTTCATAAATACAACACTAGTCCAAGCCAACATTCTCTTATCTGAATGTTCTTCTTGTTCTCACCTTGGTCTTCTTAAATTTATTCCCAATATAGGAGCCAGAGCGATTCCATTAAAATGTAAATAAGATCAAGCCCCTACTCTTTAAAATCCTTCAGTGGTTCCACATTGCACTATAATTAAGAGCCAAAATTGCTGCCCTGGCCTAGGAGGTTGATAAATGATCAGCCCTCTGTCCTGCTTTGCTGCTCTTCGAATACACTGGGGGTGCTGTCATCTTGGGGCATTTGCTCTTGTTGTATCCCAGGCACCCATGATCTTTATTCAGGCCTTGCCTCAATTGTCTGCTTCTCAGTGCTCCCTTTGTAACTCTGTTTAAAATGATATCCTCAGCCTCTGTTCCTCATGGAACTGCATCACAACAATCTGGTTCAAGTTTTATGTATCAGTGTTGTGAGTTGTTTCTCAGTTGCCATGGACTCTTGGGTCATGTAACCTGAGCATGCCCTGACCAACAAAGTGTGTGACCTCAGGGGGAATGTAAGTTCTCAGACAGAGGAGTGGGGAATGAATTAAGAAGTGGACAATGCTTAGCAGGATCCAGGATCCAATCACATTGAGCCATGATGTCACCCCATGGCAGGATCCAGTTGGTTCATGCTTGCTGGTATCACCTTATTGCAAGATCCAATCGGATCATATCTTATTACATTATGCTTATAAAACCTGACCCAAACCCCAGCACATGGAGACATATTTGAGCATTTCCTTCTTTCTCCTTGACAGTAGACTCCAGATGAAGCTTTTCTTTTCTCAAATGCCAATTCCATGGTATTGGCTTTTATGTGCATTGGGCAGCAAGCCCATATTGGTAGGTATAACACATGCTATTTTCCCTCTTTGTCTGCTTTTCCTTTTCAGCACTGAAAACCATGCATTATATTGTATATTTTACCTATTCATTTATTGTTTATTTACTCTATATTTTTTTTCTTGTTTATCCTCCTTCACCAGGATGTGAATTCTATGACAATAGCCATGTTTTTTTTTTTTTTTTTTTTTTTTGTATTGGTGGTGGTTCTTATCAGAACTGAAAATAGTACTCACCACATCTAAATCACAAAGAAAACTTTGTTGAATCAAGGAATCATTATGCAACAATTTAAAATTCATATCATAAGAGATACCAAGCACATGCAAAATAAAAAAAAATAATATGATGAACCTCTTGTACCAGTCATTCAGATTCAGTAGTGATCATCACTCTGCCATTCTCATGTCATCTAGTCTCCCTGTCACCTACTCAATAACTGAGTGAGGACTCAATTGTTATTTATTTTTTAAAGATTTTTTTCAGGTAAAATTACATATATTGAAATGCATAAATGTTATCAGTACAATATTTGACAAATCTCCATACCTATGGGAACTATACCTCTATCATGATTATAATACATTTTCATCTGCCTAGAAAGTTCACTCACATCCTTTCCAGTAAAATGGGAAAGTTCCCTTATCCCCCTTGCAGGGTGTGTGATGCGAGTCTGGCTCACTTCTTTAGTGCTGCCGCTGCTCAAACCCCTAGAGGGATGATGCAGATGGGCAGGTTGTGGGGACCATGGACTTCCACCTCACAGCAATGTCTAGGGTTGAGTGTTTACAGCTCCTGAAGCCCCAGTGGGCATGTGTTATGGTATGTCCTTTTAGTTTAGCTGTCCATAGGCAGCTTGTGTTAATCAGCTCAGTTAGACTCTTTGCCTTATCACAAGGACAGAGGGCTTTCTCTAACCCCGGTTCTTGCCTTACTCTACTGGAAAAATTGGATCATACATAAGCTTGGAGAATGAGTGTACGATTTAGTGAATGGTAGTGGTAGCTTGCAGCAGATGGATGGGAGCCAGAAGAGATATGGAATGGCAAGGTGGCCTTCTCCTGGAGTAAGGCCACTCAGTGGCCAGGCTCTTCTCCAGTCGCCCTCAGCCAGGTCTCCCTAGGTGTTTACCTTGTTCCACCATCGATGGCCTGTCAGCCTCTGTATGTTCTTATGCTGGTGTGTTCCTCTTAACGTCCAGCTGCTTCTGTCTCTGCCTGATAGAGTCTTGGGTTTTTTTCTTCTATTTTCTTGGCACACTACAACCTCTGCCTCCTGGGTTCAAGTGATTCTTCTGCCTCAGCCTCCTGAATAGCTGAGATTTTGTTACTGTATTTTGTTATGATTGTTCCATTTTATTGTCGGTAATCTTTTACTGTGCTTAATTTATACATTAAATGTTAGGTATGTGCATGTATGAACAAAACATAGTATATATAGGGTTTAGTACTATTTGTGGTGTCAGGCATCCGTTAGAGGTCTGGGAATATATTCCCCGTAGATGGGGGAACTATTGTATCTGGGAATTGAATTATTTCAGGTGTAATTAGTTTAGATGAGGTCATACTGGAGTAAGGTAGAGTTGGACCTTAATCCAGTATGAGGGAAATCCAATCCAAGAAGAGAGAATCGTTACTCAGAGAAGAGGACAATTTAGACACAGACACAGAGGGAAGAAGGCCATGTGAAGATAGAGGGAGAGATGGAGTTATGCAGCCACAATCCAGGGAATCTCTGGGGCTACCAGCCGCAGGAAGACGCAGAGAATGCCCCCCCTTGTAGAAGCTTTGGAGGAAGCAAAGCCCTTCCAACACCTTGATTTTGAACTTCTTGCTTCCAGAACGGTGAGACAGTATGTTTCTGTCACTTAAGCCATGCAGTTTGTGGCATATTGTTAAAGCATCCCTAGGAAATTTATACACACACACACACACACACACACACAAACACATATGCACACACATGCATAGCTATACTGCATAGATACATGTAAGCTTTTTTTTCCAAATTCTAAAATATACAGGAAGGTTAATCTGACCAACTTATTCTCTACTATCCCATGGTTATTTGAAGTAAGCTTTCAGATACCATATTACTTTCTAATAGAATCCTAGTATTTATAATCTGTATTAAAAACATAGGTGATTGTACTTTTGATTGTATCAGTTAGAACCTTTGAAGTTTATTATTCTGTGGTAACCTTGGGAGGAAGTAGATGTCTCATCAAATTGTGACATTCCCAGTTCGTTAAGAAAACTTATAGCAAACTCTCCCTCTCATTATTTAGTATTGTTTTCCAAATGACAAAATATCTATTTGCCTTTTACTAAGAATGAATTTTGTCTGATATATTGTGAATATCTGCCAAATAATAAAATTGAGAGAAATAATATGAACCAATGCCATATTTCTTGGCTCATCTGAGAAATATAAAATAACATGTTTAACATGATATCACAGTTTAGGAAAAAATAATAGTATTATGAGGTTATATCCAAGTAGGCAGAGTGTGCTATGATTTGAATGTTTTTGTCACCTCCAAAGATGCATGTTGAAACTTAATCCCTAATGTAACAGCATTGCGAGGTGTGCTGTTTTGGAAGGTGTTTAGGTCATGAAGATTCCACTCTCATGAACAGATCGATGCCATTATAAAAGGACATAATGGGAGAAAGTTGGCCCCTTTTTCACTCTTCCGTCTTTTCCACCATGTGAAGACATAGACTTCCTGTCTTCTGGAGGACATAGCATTTCAAAGTACCGTCTTGGAAGCAGAGAGCTGCTCTCACTGGATGATGGCACCTTGCTCTTGAACTTCCCAGTGTCCAGAGCTGTGAGAAATAAATTTCTGTTCTTCATTAATGACCCAGTTTGTGATACATTGTTACATCAGCAAAAAATAGACTAAGGGAGATAAGCAATGAAAAATAAAAACAAAATATTTTGTAACAAGTGATATAATAAAACAAGAAAATATGCAGGAGAGTGATTGTGGGGATTTAATCTATGTCTGAATGAATGTATATTGGAGAACCCCAGGATATTGTTCACATAGGCTTTGGAGTCACAGGCACCCTGGAGTTGTTCAATGCAGCAGCCTTAGCTGGGTGGCCACTTTCTAATGTATGGCCAGAGAAAATGGCTTTGAATGGTAAACATTTATACTGCAACTTTAATAAGATAAAGGAGCAAGCTTTGCAAAGTTTAATGAGAATAGACTCTACAGAATTAGGAAAAGCTGATAGAAGTTCTCATTGTGGCTGAAATGGAATGAGTGAAGGAAGAGAAGCTACACCAGGACTAGATTATGTCAGAGTTTGGATTTTATTCAAAGTATGTTTAAAAGCCCTTTGAAGGCTTAAACCAAAAGTTGTTGGATCTGATTTATAATTTCAAAAGATTTTTCTTTTTTAGATGCCATATGTAAGTGAGATCATGCAATTATCTGTCTTTCTGTGCTTGGCTTATTTCATTGAGCAAAATGTCCTCCAGGTTTGTCTAGAAAGCTGAACTCATAAAAGCAGATAATTAGACTGGTGATTTCCAGAGGCTGGTGGTTATGTTGGAAGAGTGAGGAAAGGAGAGATATTGGTCAAGGGGTACAAAGTTTTCATTAGACAGGGATTAAGTTTTAGTGATCTATTATTGCATAGCATAGTGACTACAGTTAATAGCAATGTGTATTTCCAAATTGCTAGAAGAGTAGATTTTAAATCTTCTCACCACAAAAATATGACAGTTGAGGTGACAAATGTTAATTAGTTTGATTTAATTATTCTGTAATATATACATACATTGAAAAAGTATATTATACCTAATAAATATATACAATCATTATTTTTCAATTTAGAAAAAAAGGATTCTTCTGACCAATTTGTGGACAGGAATGCAGTGTAGCTGGTAGGACAAACATAGACACTGGAGTGGGGAGATGAGTAGAAGGACATTGCAGTCATGCCAGTGAGTGCTGATATGATCTGAGAGTTGGTTATGCAGCTAGTCGTTATCTTGAAAACAGACTAAAAGATTTCCAAAAGCAAAAGGAACAAATTCTAGGCAATTCAGTGGTCTCTGAGGCAATAGATCACCAAGACTACAATCTAAGTCTCCAGAATAAATATTGCATACCAGAAAGCAATGCCTTTATATTTAGCTTTATTTTCATTAATTCCATAGTCGAGCTAAAATAATTATTTGTCACTTCCTAAACTTGTATCATATTTTCCAATTCTGTATTTCTGCATGTGACACTTCTTCCCATTTGAGATGTATTTCCTCTATCGCTGAAACATTCATTTGTTTGAGATCTTAATCAAATGCTACCAAGGTCATTTTTTGCTTCCTCTCATTTCTGTTGCAATTTTGTCTATGATATGTTTCAAGGTATATATTATATGCTAGTTTACACTGTAATTACAATTTATTTATTGGCAAGTACTATGAACAGCCTGGGAATTCATCCTAATTGCAAGCTGTTAATAACAAGTTGGCAAGTTACAGTTTCATGGACACTGTTCTGCAACTCCATGGACCCAGGAGACATGAGACTTCTGGGTCAGAGACAAATGGCCTTAATACATAGGGCACTGCAGACAACATGAGCTTCATGTTTTGTTGATTTTTCTTGTTTCCAAAGTCTAATGAGATTAACAAAGAGAAGCCCAGGTGGATATTGTGCACTCTTGGGCTTTGTGTTAAAGTTGAGAAGCCTCAAATGTACAAGCTCCGAGTCTTATATAAAGTGTGTTAAATAAGCCTTTAAGCTTGTTTTGCTCCAGAATGAGAAAGTATATTTATTGTAATGGACAATCAGCAAATCTGATCTCTGCTTTCTGCATCTTCCAGTTGTTGTTTGCTCTACAAACATCCTTGAAAAGATAGTCCAAGACGAAAAGGTGATTAGTGCTACTGCTGGTGCAATGTGCAGAATCATGAACAAGCCTTGGAGAATTGTCTCCCAATGTCTTTAATGCAAGGATGGAGTCCTAGATGTGCTTGTACCACCCAGGTCCCTAGTCCGATGCCTATATGATTAGAGGAGTAATATACTACATATTGAGTAAATGAAGTGCCTGATAATATTACCTATTCCTGTGTTTGCAGCTCCTCAAATCCTATTAATATAGATTACCAAGTTAGTATATTTGTTATAAAAACTTGTTTTTTTAAAAATTTAAATGCTGTACTGCTGTCAGTTAAACTACTTTTTGGATTATAGATTGTGGGAAATTTTGATTTTCAGACATTCACTAAAATATTGCAGACTTTATGTGGGAGATAGACAACTGGGAGGTTTACCTTAACCAGAAGTGAGGAATTCTAGGACAAGACAGTTTAGAAATTGTTTCTGGGATACGGGTAAATGTGGGAGCAGAGAGAAGAGTATTCGTTAGCCAGGAAGCAAGCACCTACAGTTATTCAGAAAGGAAACCCCACATTATCAGGTTCCCAGCCTCAACAGCGGAGAAACTGAAGCTTAGCTCTGCACTGTCTCCGCTCTAAACGGAGTTTTGTTCAGGACAGTTCTTCATTGTGAGAGATTGTCTGATGCATTGCAGAGCACATGGCATTCCTCATTCTCAGGCCCTCTGTGCCAGCAGAACTTCCCAGGTAGCATTCATTGTGCGCTATTTATCAAAAAAATACCCCCCAGCCAAAACAAAATAAAATGAGACAATACAATATACCGGGAGGGGGTAATATTGTCCTTGGTCAAGAACTGTGGGTGAGATGAAAGGTGTCAAGTTGATGGACTGTGTGTCAAGATCAAGGTAAACTCTACTGTTATAGGGGCACAGATACTGAACTTGTGGGCACTGGCTTCCTGGACAGAATATTACCCTTCTGGAGGTGAACCTCACGGATACTATCAAGATTTCACATAGATGCCAGTTTCCCCATGAAACCACTGAATATGATTTATAATTTTTAAATTAATGGTATTTATTTATTAAAACGTTTTTTGAGTCACTGCTATGTACTAGATACTCATTCTAGCTGTTGGGATGGAGCATTAGATAAGAAAATGGCCTGAGTTTCATGGAATTTACCTTCTGCTAGGAGCAGCTAGATAACATAATTCCACAATTAAAATAGGTAGTTTGATGTAGTGACAAGTCTTTAAAGAATATAGGTCTGAAATAGTACCATTAAGGAGAGAGGAAAGAGAGGCTTCTTTAGAATAAGGGACATTCAGGAGGGGTTCTCATAGGAGGTGATAATAAAATAAAAATCTGAAAGATGAGAAGAGGTTGGACCTGGGAGGAGACAGTGGGAGCCTGCTCCAGAGAGAAGAAAGGGCAAAGGTACGAAAGAGAGAAACAAGCATATTTTAAAAATAATAACTAGGATTAATTGCAATGATGGTGTTTATCATTTCTTGAGCCTTTACAAGGACTCCATTATCTCATTCAATCCTCACAGCAACTCTACGAGATACGTGTACTCACTAATTTAGAGATGTGAAATGTGGAGGGGTTCAGTCACTTTACTAAGGGATTTGGATCCCAAATCAAGTCATCTTGATAGGAGACAGTACTCTTCACTGGATCCAGTTCAGCCAATTTTTGATTCACTAATGTGTTTTGTGGCTCTTTCTTGCCTTCTAGGTATATTCTGAGCTTTATAAAAGATGGCATATTTATCAGCCATAACTTGTAAATACCATAAACTGGAGGGCTGAAATGATGGGGATTTATTTCTCACAGTTCTGGAGACTGAGAAGTCCAAGGTCAAGGTGCACGTCCATTTCGTTCCTGGTGATGACCCTCTTTCTGGCTTGTGGATGGATGCTTTTTGGCTGTGTCCCTAGATGGCGGATAGAGAGGGAGAGCTCTATTCTCCTCTTTTTTTTAAAAAAAAAATTTTTTAGACAGTGTCTCGCACTGTCATCCAGGCTGGTGTGCAGTGGTGCAATCTCAGCTCACTGCAACCTCCACCTCCCAGGTTTAAACAATCATCTTGCCTCAGGCTCCCAGATAGCTGGGACTACAGGTGCGCACCACCATGCCCAGTTAATTTTTTTTTTTTTTTTTTTTTTTTTTTGTATTTTTAGTAGAGGAGATTTTACTGTGTTGGCCAGGCTGGTCTCGAACTCCTGATCTCATAATCTGCCTCCCAAAGTGCTAGGATTACAGGCGTGAGCCACCATGCCTGGCCTCTTTCTCTTCTTATAAACTCATTAATCCCACCATGAAGGCACTACCCTCCTGCCCCCATCTAAACCTAATTACGTTCCAAATACCCCTTCTCCAAATATCAACACATTGGGGTAAGGGCTTCAACGTAAGAATTTTGGAGAGACACAGTCCATAACAGACGGGAATCCCACATCGCATATATTGGGTATTCCCTCAAATACTTATCAACCAATGCAGAATCAATGTTACTTAAATGAACAAATGATGCCAATTTCATTCAAATAGAGACCTGCATCTTGAAGTCAGTTAAATACTGGCTTTAAATATATTCAATTTTTTTCTCTTCTGGATGCACTCTTCATCTAACCCATTTTGCCTAGCTAATTCCTACTTAGCTTTCAGGTTTCCGCTCAGCTGTTAGCTTTCCAGGAAGGCCTGTGTCCACTGTCCTTCTCTAGTGCTATAGCATGCTGTATATTTACTTCTTATCCATTTTCTTACGTTTTTCCCCTTGAGTTTGTAAGCTCCCTGAAAACCATCACCATCACATTACTAGTGTTTGTTGGCACAGTATCTGGCACACGGTAATTGTTTAATAATTGTTCAGTGAAATTGCTGGATGATCCGTGGCAAGTTAAGTTACATGCTCTTTGACCTTTAGTTTCCTGTGAATAATCAACTTCAAGCATTTAAGAGAGTTCAGTGAACTGATAGATATATGCATACCATTGTTGCCTTTTCTTATTTGTTCATCATCCACCGTTTATTTGTTCTCTTTTAAAGTTTTTTTTTTACCTCACTTTCAACATGCCTTATGATTTAGCTATCCAAAAGGGTCAACTGTAGCAGGTGATTTCAAAATGGATCTCTTTCTAGAACATAGCTGTAATTCTTTTTTTTTTTTTTTTTTTTGAGACTGAGTTTCGTTCTTGTCACCCAGGCTGGAGTGCAATGGCGTGATCTCGGCTCACCGCAACCTCCGCCTCCTGGGTTCAGGCAATTCTCCTGTCTCAGCCTCCTGAGTAGCTGGGATTACAGGCATGCGCCACCATGTCTAGCTAGTTTTTTCTATTTTTAGTAGAGATTGGGTTTCACCATGTTGACCAGGATGGTCTAGATCTCTTGACTTCGTGATCCACCCACCTCGGCCTCCCAAAGTGCTGGGATTACAGGCTTGAGCCACCGCGCCCGGCCAGCTGTAATTCTTTAAATGCGAAGGTTGAAACAGCATAGTGATTTTTTTTTTTTACTTGAAGATGACCTTTTATCACACTAAAGATAGACGCAATAGATTTTTCCATATCTTGTGTAAAAGTTCAAACTGCACTAATAAATTATTTGAGATGCCTTAAGTTGAATTAGCAAAGGTTAAAAATATGGTTAGAGTAACAATTTTCAATCAGAAAACAAGATCGCTTTGTCTGACAAGCATAAACATATTTGTTGGAACAGTGGGATATAATATTTGAAATTATGGCTATTCCAGAAAATCTTAGGTGAGCATGGGTCTAGGGGATTTCAAGGTTCATCATTATTTCCATTCCACGTTTATTTATTTATTTTAACAAACTCCTTGAAGAAAATGCAGTATATCTATAGAACTGAATATACAAATAAATGTTTTAATATTAAATGATAAGATATTTATGAGTACTTGATCATTATATTTTAATCCTTAGATTAATTTTAGTTTTATCAAGGTAATATGATACTTAAAACACCAAGCTTACTTGAAGTAACACCTCCATCCCCACAACCCTTGGTCTCTTTCTACAAAGGCAAAAACTTTCAACTTTCTTGCTGTTGCCTCTGATATTTACATTCATATTAAACAACATGCAAATGTTATTATTTCTAGTTTATCAGTTTTAGATTTTATTTGCTTCCTGTTACGGTGGCCAATAATATTCCTCTCCTATACCACCTTTTTCCTTTACCAACGCCCTCCTCGTTGTCCTGATGTAATTGTATTATAGTTTCATTTACACCATTAGTCAATTTCACATGATCATTATAACATGAATACTGTTGATAGGCTCCTTTCTGGCACAGCCTTTTGTTGTTTTTTGAAATTAATGGCGCTCTCTCTCTCTCTCTCTCTCTCTCTCTCTCTCTCTCTGTCTTCCCATTTACTTAGGTTTCTTCTTATCTACCCCTTTTATCCACCAAATAGTTAACAGGCCAATAACTTTCCAAGTATTTAAAGAAAGCCATTAACCCACAATCTTTTGTTTTCCCTGGAAACCTCCTGCTGTGGCCTTTCCTGGCTCCTGCCTGGGCTGCTTGCTCCCAAGGTTGCTGCACAGCTGTTGCTCTGGGACTTCCTACTCTCGAGCTCCAGTGTCCGAAATCCTTGAGCTTAAATCCCAGGCTGTCCGCTCTTGGTTTTCTACCTTCTTTTGCTATAACACATCTTATTATAGCTTCATAAGGAAGGGAACATCGATGATGTGTTTCTTTTCATCATTACATGTCTCAAAATGTCTTCATTTCACGCTTGAAACTTGATTGACAGTGGAGTGGGTTCAAAATTCTAGGTTAAAAGTATTTTTCCCTCAAAATTTTGACATTATTGATTAATTGCCTTTAAACACCCATTGTTGCTGTTGAGAATTCTGTCTAGTGCAACTCTAATCCTTGCAGATGTTTGTTCTAACTAAAATACATATATCAAAATAAATTTGTATATATAATAAATGTATGTACATACCTATCATATATGTAAGCTTTTCATTTTGAAATAATTTTAAACTTACAAAAGGATGTTGAAATAGTAAAAATAATTTTTCCATATATGTCACCCAGATTCTCTGAATGTTACCAGTTTTAAAAATATATTTGTAATTAGTCTGTCAATTTCTCTTTATAGTGACATGCATATTTTTATTTATTTTGAACTATTTGAGAGTAAGTTGCAGATATGGTGCCCCTTTTCTCTTAAATGCTTCAATTTGTATTTTCTAAAAACAAGGGAATTCTTTTTTTTTATTGCATTTTAGGTTTTGGGGTACATGTGAAGAACATGCAAGATTGTTGCATAGGTACACAGATGGCAGTGTGATTTCCTGCTTTCCTCTCCTTCACCTATATCTGGCATTTCACATTTCTCCCCATACTATCTCTCCCCAACTCCCCATCCCCTGCTGTCCCTCCCCTATTTCCCTCCAACAGACCCCCGTGTGTGATGCTCCCCTCCCTGTGTCCATGTGTTCTCATTGTTCAATACCTGCCTATGAGTGAGAACATGCGGTGTTTGATTTTCTGCTCTTGTGTCAGTTTGCTGAGAATGATGGTTTCCAGGTTCATCCATGTCCCTACAAAGGACACAAACTCATCGTTTTTGATGGCTGCATAATACTCCATGGTGTATATGTGCCACATTTTCCCTGTCCAGTCTATCATCGATGGGCATTTGGGTTGGTTTCAGGTCTTTGCTATTGTAAATGGTGCTGCAATGAACATTCGTGTGCATGCGTCCTTATAGTAGAACGATTTATAATCCTTTGGTTATATACCCAGTAATGGGATTGCTGGGTCAAATGGAATTTCTATTTCTAGGTCCTTAAGGAATTGCCACACTGTCTTCCACAATGGTTGAACTAATTTATACTCCCACTGACAGTGTAAAAGTGTTCCTATTTCTCCATATCCTCTCCAGCATCTGTTGTCTCTAGAGTTTTTAATGATAGCCATTCGAACTGGCATGAGATGGTATCTCAATGTAGTTTTGATTTGCATTTCTCTAATGACCAGTGATGATGAGCATTTTTTCATATGTTTGTTGGCCTCCTGTATATCTTCTTTTGTAAAGTGTCTGTTCATATCCTTTGCCCACTTTTAAATGGACTTGTTTATTTTTTTCTTGTAAATCTGTTTTAGCTCTTTGTAAATTCTGGATATCAGCATTTTGTCAGATGGTTGTTTTTTTTCCCATTCTGTTGGTTGCCGATTCGCTCTAATGACTGTTTCTTTTGCCATGCAGAAGCTGTGGAGTTTAATTAGGTCCCATTTGTCTATTTTGGCTTTTGTTGCCAATGCTTTTGGTGTTTTGGTCATGAAATCCTTGCCTATGCCTATGTCCTGAATGGTTTTACCTAGATTTTCTTCTAGGGTTTTTATGGTGTTCAGTCTTATGTTTAAGTCTTTAACCCATCTGGAGCTAATTTTAGTGTAAGGTGTCAGGAAGGGGTCCGGTTTCTGCTTTCTGCTCATGGCTAGCCAGTTTTCCCAACACCATTTATTAAACAGGGACTCCTTTCCCCGTTGCTTGTTTTTGTCAGGTTTCTCAAAGATCAGATGGTTGTAGATGTGTTGCCTCTGAGGCCTCTGTTCTGTTCCATTGGTCTATATCTCTGTTTTGGTACCAGTACCATGCTGTTTTGATTACTGTAGCCTCGTAGTATAGTTTGAAGTCTAGTAGTGTGATGCCTTCTGCTTAAACAAGGGAATTCTTTTACCACTGTTGAATTTTCTAGATGAAGAAGTAAATTTTGATATAATATTCTTATCTAATCTACAGATGCTTTATTTTGTAGCAAAAAAAATATATTCCTGATGCAGGATGGCTCCAGGAGGATACACTGCATTATTGCTTCGTATTCAGCTTTCAGCATCAGTTTTCTTTACTTCAGTTTGTTTAGTCTGGAAAAGTATCATGTGCTGGAATTTAACAAGGATACGCTGCACAATCTGTGGGCCCTTTTGTTTTGAAGATTTGAGGTCTTCAGTTGGGTTTTTTTTCTTAAATTTCAAAAATTATTATTTTTTAATTCACTGCCTTTGTTTGCACTCTTTCTGGAATATCTGTTAGTGGGAAGTTGGTGTTCTGATCTGATCCTTAAGTTTTCTTATAGTTTCTCTCCCCAGTTTTTGATTTGGTCTTTTTTCTTCTAGTTTCCGGTAGATTCTCTTTGCTCTATCTTATATCATCTCATTTTTTAAAAATTTCAGTTGATTAAATTTTTAATTTTTAATGGACTTTTTTCTTTTTCTGATTGTTTCTTTTCTTCAGCAGTTTGTTCTTGTTAATGTTTGTTAGGTGTAATATCTTAATATCTGCTCTTATTTCTCTGATATTTTTTTTTATATATTTTTTTCCAGGCTATAGCTATTTCTTTAAAAAGTCTCTTTTTCCACTGGTTTGATTTGATGTGTATCTTTCTTTCTTTCTTTTTTTTTTTTTTGAGACGGAGTTTCACTCTTGTTACCCAGGCTGGAGTGCAATGGCGCGATCTCGGCTCACTGCATCTTTCAAGTCAGAGCTTCTATCAGGATCCTGGTAGGTAACGGTTTTCACACTCAGGCAAGGTGATAGAAAGGCTTCTTTAAAGGGTCTGCTTGCATGGTTTAGTGGAAACAACTCCTAGATGGTAAAAACAAACAACAACAACAAAAAACAGAGGTTAGCAGTTACCTCTCACTACTCTAGGACTAAGTAGCTAGAGGAGAGAGAAATTAATGGGATTTAGAATACCATGGTTGTCACTGGAGAAGAAAGCTGCCTGAAAGTAGCTACAGTTATTTTTAAATAATATTACTATGGTTTTTAATAAAGGAATGTAACTATGGCCAAACTGGCTCAGCAGTGAGAGAGACTTCTGTCTTCTCTTGGAATCTCTGGCTGGGGCTTCTCCTTAAAGCAATCAGGAGCCAGGACTCCAGGGTCTGGCTCCTGCATTCTCTAGGGCTCAGCCTCCTGGGTCACAGCATGGGGTAGAGAAGGAAGTGGGGTGGCTCTGGAGAGACACATAGAGAATATCCAGCACAAAGTCTTCTTCAAATAGTAGTCATCTTTGGCTAGCTAGCCATTTGTGAATGATGCAATTAAAAGCCAATTGGAGAGTCTAGGATTTCTTGGAGGCCAATCTTTGGGAGAATGGAGGGAGAAAGCGTTAGAATCAAATACATTGGGCTAAATATGCTGAGTTAGGAAGAGATCTGGGAGAATTTAGTATTTGTATACAGGCTTTTTATAAAGTCCTATTTTTTTAAGTTTAATTTTATTTTAGAGACAAGGTCTCTCTCTCTCTTGCCCAGACTAGAGTAAAGTGGTACAATCACAGCTTACTGCAGCCTTGAACTCCTGGTCTCAGTGATCCTCCCACCTCAGCCTCCTGAGTGTTTGGGATTTCAGGCATGTGCCACCATACCTAACTAATTAAACTTTTTTTTGGTGGAGATGGAGTCTTGCTATGTTGCCCATGCTGGCCTCAAACTCCTGACCTCAAGCAATCCTCCCAAATTGATCTTCCAAAGTGATGGGATCACAGGCATGAGCCACTATGCCTGACCTAAAGTCCCAAGTTTTATTCCTGCAACTCAATTATGTTTTCTAAGGCACTGCTGCCTCCAGTTACTGGAATGATCAGGATTTCCATGAGACAAATATTCTTTTATCCTCCTCTTCTCTGCTAAGCTATTTACAGTTTTTCTGTCAACTTTCTATGTTTCAGAATTTCATTGGGATCTATTTTATGCTGTCTTCTTTCCTAATTTCTGCACTTTTCATTTATATCTTTTTTTTTTGTCTCTGATCCTCAGAGGCTTAGGAATCAAAGAGAATATCTTCTATTTAACTAAAATTCATGGGCATTTTTATAAATCAACCCAGGAGAATGTAAATTGTATAAATTGACTTAGGGAGAATTGAATGAATTAAGAAAGTGATTAATAACAATGTCATCACAAAATATGTCTTTTAAGTAGAGAGTCACTAATCTGAAAACTACATGATACAATGAAAAATAGCATTTTGTAGTTACTGTATGGGGGATTTATTATTGTATAGAATTTTGGTCATTTTCTGGTCATTTAAAAAGAAGCTTAAATAATGTATAATGTTATTGTTTCTAATGTTGGAGCCACTCATTGGCAGCAATGGATGTAGGTTCCTTACCTCTCATTCACCCTTTCTCTGTCAAAAATTGCTAATACACTAAAATCACAGAGATGAAGGAAAAAGAAGCAAAGCGTCCAAGTTAGCAATCCTTAAATGATTGAGAATTTGCTGCACCAGATGCAACAGAAAAAAATCTGCCCAACGTTCATTTTAATCAAACTTATTTATAACTCAGTCTTACATTTGTAATTTAACAATTGAGTTAGTTTTGTTTAACTGGCAGCAGATGGTGTGTGATTATTGCCTTCTTAATAAAAAAGTGCCTGTCAATACCTGTTATAGATTCTGCCAAGGGTTCCTGCAACTGCTTGGGTTTTCATTAATACCATTTATTCAACTTGAATTTGGCAATTAAAATGTGTAGGAATTCCATAAATTACATATGCATTATGCATCTTGGCACCTCAGCTGAGAAATGAAGAAGTTTTGTAGTGAATTCGTCTGGAAACAGAACTTACTTTTGCTAGTTTAACTTCAAAAATAAAATGGTCCCTGTGTAAACACAGGCAGAAGCTTGCATATATAAAAACTGATTATGTTAGTGAAATGTTGCCCGTAAGCGTGGAACCCAGGCGGGTTTTGCAACCTGCACTCTGGCATGCTCTCCAGTAGATGGAACGACGCAGCATAGAGACACGGCAAACACAGGCTCCCTTACAACTGAAACAGCAGATGGAACGGAAATGCTTTTCCACTCATCAGAAACTGTAACTACCTTTTTGAAAAGGTAAATTATCATCCTTCAAGTACCTAAGCCTGTTCAGAAGCGTTTAGGTTCATTTTTTAATTGACTCCTTTGGTGGGAACTGAAGTAACCGCAGTATCATTCGGAGGTTTGCAGGATGGAGTGAGTGTTTGGGTAGAATCCATTGCGTTGTGTATTGCAGGAAAAACAATGCAAGTCATTTTATCTCAGTTTCTTCTTCTTTTTTTAACGAGCATTGAGTGTTTTAGAAGTTTTTGTTTGTTCATTTTCCGACCTTTGTCTCTCCTGTAGTTCACTGTTCATCTTTGTGATATTTTTCAGGGAAATCTCAGACATGGGCCTCGGGTGTCCCTGCTGAAGCTTCCTTTCCTCCCTCCAGGGCTCAATTGATCTTTTTTTCATCGCGGATCCATTACTTTCCTTTCGGCTTCCGAGGGCTCATCACTCATTCTTCTCATAACTAACTTAGATGCCTGCTTCTTCGATTTGGAAAAATAGTTTTTGCCGCGGTTTGTTTTTAAAGAAAGTTCTTAGAGGACATTTTTTTGGTGGTGTGTGTAAATGTCATAAAGTTCTAGAATCAAATAGGAATAGACAGAAAAATATATGGAAAGGTTGCAAGACATTTGTATCTTGGCTAAAAAAACTTGCCAGTAAAGTACTGTGTAAATCTCGTAGTTGGCTAGGGTTTGGGTACCTCCACGAGAGTTGGCCTGACACAAATGAGGGCACTTAATAGGTCCACTTTTATATAGTTTTTGTAGAAAACTAGCAATTGAATATCAGCAATTTTATATACTTCAGTGTGACATTTGAGTTTTTAAAAATTGGAATTAACAGAACTTGATAAATTATTAGTGGCAAAAGACGAAAGAGCTAAGTGACGTTGGTAAATGTTGGTCTTTGTTGCTTATCTTGAATTTGAGTTCATAGTCATTAATGTTAATATAGACAATAGTCATCACATATGAATATTTCAGTCACAATTCCATATATTTGTATATATGTGAACAATATACATTATATGTGTATATATACACACAAATATATACTTATATATTATGACATAAGTATATAAATATACTTATGAAATATAAATATGGAACTTACATGTTATATATTATAAAATATATCAGTATATGTAATATATATAAGCATAAGTAAATATATATTATATATAAGTATATAACATGTACATATATAATATGTATATTTACAATATATAAACTATATTATATACACTTATATAATGTATGCTTATATAAGCAATATATATGCTCTGATATAGATTTATAATATGTAAACAATATATATTATAAACACTTATGTAATATATATAGACAGTACTCCCTCTCATCTTCTGTAGGCCCATTTTATACATCTCTTTATCCTCAAACCACCAGCACCTCTCCAATACTCACATTCAGCTTACGACTTTGCTTTCTATATGTCTAAGAAAATTGAACAAATGCAGGTCAGGTGCAGTGACTCATGCCTGCAATCCCAGCACTCTGGGAGGCTGTGGTGGGCGGATCACTTGAGGTCAGGAGTATGAGACCAGCCTGACCAACATGGTGAAACCCTGCCTCTACTAAAAATACAAAAATTAGCTGGGTGTGGTGGTGTGTGTTTGTCATCCCAGCTACTTGGGAGGCTGAGGCAGGAGAATTGCTTGAACTGAGGAGGTGGAGGTTGCAATGAGACAGGATTGTACTGGTACACTGCAGCCTGGGTCACAAACGTGAATCCGCCTAAAAAATAAAAAGAGTGGCCGGGCGCGGTAGCTCACGCCTATAATCCCAGCACTTTGGGAGGCCGAGGCGGGCGGATCACGAGGTCGACAGATCGAGACCATCCTGATCAACATGGTGAAACCCCGTCTCTACTAAAAATACAAAAAAATTAGCTGGGCATGGTGGCACGTGCCTGTAATCCCAGCTACTCAGGAGGCTGAGGCAGGAGAATTGCCTGAACCCGGGAGGCGGAGGTTGCGGTGAGCCGAGATCGCGCCATTGCACTCCAGCCTGGGTAACAAGAGCGAAACTCCGTCTCAAAAAAAAAATAAAAATAAAAATAAAAAGAGTGAGAATGTCCTTAATCATCACCACTCTTACCTACCCACCTGCCTAAATCTGTGTCCCTATGCTTTGCCTCATCTTCAGCAATTATGGATAAACCGCCTTATATCTGCTTCCCATGGACACTAGAGTATATCTCCTTTCACCCACTCAAGGGTAATCCTTCAACAGTTTTCTCCCCTTTTGCATTCTCAATTTTTACCATTCTTCTGGGTTATTCCCATAACCATGCTGTAATTACCTTGCTCTTAAAAGAAGCAGCACCTTCTTCCCAGGTCTTCTTTCCAGCTACTCCCTCATTTTTTTTTCCTACTGTGATAAAACTCTTGAGTTGTTAAGTGAAATAAGCCAGGCACAGAAAGATAAATGCCACATGTTCTCACTCATATGTGGAAGCTAAAACAGTTGCTTTCATCAAAGTAGAGAGTAGAGTAAGTGGTTCCTAGAGGTGGGGACGGATTGCAGAAAAGGGAATAGCCAGAGGCTGGTGAAGGGATACAGAAGTACAGCTAGATAGGAGAAAGTCATAACGTTCTGTAGCACTGTAGAGTGACTATAATTTACAACAAACTAGTGTACATTTTCAAGTATCTAGAAGAGCGAATTTTGAATGCTTTTGACAAAAAAAGTTGTTCGAGCTGATGGATATGCTCATTACCCTGTTTTGTTCATTTCACAGTGTATACATGTATTGAAATACCACATTTTATTCCATAAACATGTTCAGTGATTAAGTGTTGATTAAAAGTATTATAATAGCAATAAAAAACTGTTGGAAAGAGTTACCTATAATAATTTCCCCAAATTCCTCTCCTCCCATTTAATTTACTCCAAGTAGGCTCTTTCAGCTGCTCTTGACAGTCACTAGTAACCCTCACATCATTGCTATATGCAATGGCTGGTTAGTTTCTTAGTTGATGTCTTGGCTGCATTTGACATGATATAGTTGATCATTGTTTCCGTTCTCCCTTCCCACTTCCCTTCCCTTTCAGTCTCTATCTGTCTTTACTTCTTTCCTTTGTTTGGACAGGATCTCACTCTGTTATCCAGGCTGAAGTGCAGTGGTGTGATCATTGCTCCCTGCAGCCTTGAACTCCTGAGCTTAGGTGATTCTCCTGCTTTATCCTCCCTAGTAGCTGAGACTACAGACATTCCCCACTATGCCTGGCTAATTTTATATATATATATTTTGTTGGGGGACAGGATCTCACTGTGTTGTCCAGGCTGCTCTCAAATTCCTGGACTTAACTGATCCTCCTTCCTTGGCCTCCCAACGTGCTAGAGTTTCAGGCATGAGCTACCTTGCCCAGCTCAATTCCTTTCTTAATTTAGTTCTAGGACCCTACACTCTTGTGGCTTTCATCTACTTCCCCAGCCTCTCCACCACTTTTGCTTTTTGTATTTCTGACCTTTAAACACTGGAGTAACTCATGAATTCCGTTTCTGTCTCCTCTCACCGCCTTGGTGCTCTTAATCCTGTATGTGGCTTTCAATTCTGTTGGCATCCACTGTCATGTGTACCTCTGTGTATCCTCTTTTTTTGTGCACCATTTCAGATCCTCACTGTCTTTTGTTCCAGCTCTGTGCCTATTTGTTTGTTTTTGCCTCCTGTCTCTATTTCTGTCACCTGGGAACCTTTCTGCTTATGCTACGTAGCCACACTTGTGCAGCCCAGCAGGTAAGTTAACACTAATAGAAGGTGAGACCCAGTGGATAAATTCCTTCCTCTTTCTCACATTTTGTCTCTCTCATTACAGGTAATTTCACCATTGCATACCCTGGTGTTTAGTGTTCTTTACTCCTTCACAATTGTTCTAAGAACAGGAGTTAGCAAAGAAGGCCATTCCCATGTTTCTGTAAAATACTCCAACTATAGCTTTAAATAAAATATTATATATAATATTATTAGAGTCCAGAATTGTCAACAGCAATCATATTCTTCTGGTTAGATGCTCTCTCTAAATACATTTTGTGTCACATTCCACGAACTGTACGCTTTAGTATTGTTTCATAAGCAACTTCTCTGTATTTCTATAACATCCACACATAATAACTGATGGCTTTTTTTTCTTTTCTAATTCCACTTTCTTCTTGCTAGTTAAACTCTTACAGATACAGTATCTTTAATATAGGTGCAATTCCAGCTTCTTACTGGTGATTTGATCTTATCTTTATTTATCGAATCTTTGTGTTATTTCTCCCGGTTCTGCTTGCTTTTGTGAATTGTCTGCCGTAAGCTTACCCTTCAATGGCTTGCAAGTGTCTCTGACACATGCTTTGTCACCTCCACCTCATGATACACATCCTATATATTCTCTGACTTCAGATTTTATTCAACTGTAACTCTAAGAACTGCAAACGGATCTGGGCCTTTAATGATGGAAGCAAAAGTAGCTCAGGGGAAAACAGAATGGTAAATAGACTGAGAAAGACAAGACATGTCTGTCTTTGTCACTAAAGGGCAAAATAAAAAAAAAATCATTTCTTATTTACTTGAACATCTTCCTGTTCTCCTTCAAGCTTTTGAAACTGAATTCTATGAAGTTTTGCCATAACAATAAGCTGCTTATCCTGCCCTCCCTTCCCCTCACTCCTGCTTCTTCCCTTCTGCCAGAGGACGAAGGTTGAAGGGCAAGTACAAAAGCAAATGTCAAGGCACTGCACATCACCGAGATTTAGTCACAGCATTTGGCATATTCCATGTCTGATTTCTTTGTCTAGCTTCTGTCTTTAAGCCTACCATGGCAGGTCCTCCATATGTCATGTGGAGGGATAAGATTCTTAGCCATTTGTTAGATAACAAAAGTTGCATAATTCCACTTCTTTTTTTTTTTCTAAACACACATCTATGTGCACTCACAGTTTATTTCATTTATTCATTAATCATCACATATTTCTTGAACTAATCACCTTAACATTAGAGTGTCACTCTTGTCATGTTGCCAAGTTGTTCAGACCTTACAACTTTTATGTTTTCTTTTTTGTCCTTTCGCTATGTAATTGTTATTTTTTGGTGCTACTTTTCCCTAGATGCCTTTGTCAAAAAGTAACTCTCCAAACATTACCAACAACTCCTAATTATAAGACAAAGCTGATTGTATGCTTATCATGAAAAGGGAGAATGCCGTCTCATGAAGCTTTGGCAGTAAGTCACAGGATGAAAGATAACGTCAGATATATCAAGAATTAGACATTTGAGTTAAGACAGATTTTTCAGTGCAAAGACTTGAGTAGAATTAGAACTGATGTAACAGTTCAGAATTGATAGAAACAGCCAGATTAGAACTTCGAGGCAAAAAATCGAAGTATTTTAGAGTGCAAACCCAAGGACAGTCCTGGAAGAGTAAGGAAGTGCTAATGAAGATGTAACATGTGGGTTTGCTTTCAATATCTAGGCTGAATATTGAAATTGAAATCTTGGTCTTACCGTCTATTTTATGCACATACTTGAAGAACTAAAATGTCTAAATATATGCAATTTTTGGTATCCTTACCATGAAAATGGAGATCATAATTTTCTATTCACTGATGGGTATTTCCTACTATGCAGTTTCAAAACACTGGTCTCTTTGATAGATTTTTGTGTGTCTGTGGGTTGTCAAGATATCCCTAGTGTGTGGAACAATTTTACCTTTTAGCCTATTGCCATTTTTACAATGCCATTTATGGCTGCCATCCAAAAGTTAACATACTTAGTCCCCTTGAATTGGTGTCCCAGTCTTCATTTGTTAATTTTTATTTTACTGTAAGTTCTGGGATACATGTACAGAATGTGCAGGTTTGTTATATAGGTATACATGCGCCATGGTGGTTTGCTGCACCTGTCTACCTGTCATCTAGGTTTTAAGTCCTGCATGCATTAGCTGTTTGTCCTAATGCTTCTCCCTCCTCTTACCCCCGACACCCCAGCAGGATCTGGTGTGTGATATTCCCCTCCCTGTGTCCATGTGTTCATATTGTTCAACTCCCACTTAGCGTGAGAACATGTGGTGTTTGGTTTTCTGTTCCCAAAGGATTATAAATCATTCTACTATAAAGGCACATGGACACGTATGTTTATTGCAGCACTATTTACAATAGCAAAGACTTGGAAGTAACTCAAATGCCCATCAATGATAGACTGGATAAAGAAAATGTGCAACATATATGCTGTGGAATACTATGCAGCCATAAAAAAGAATGAGTCCACATCCTTTGCAGGGACATGGATGAAGCTGGAAGCCATCATTCTCAGCAAAGTAACCTAGTCTGCGTTTTTATGCTTTGGGGAAGTTTCACACCAGTTAAGTGAATAGTCCATTTGTTGTTCTATAGGCATGAAAAAACACATTCTAACATGTGCAAGGGTGGGAGGTACTTCTATGCGACTTATACCTGATGGTCCTATTTCTGCAATGGAACAACAACAGAATATAAGACTCAGCCTTCATTTATAACTGAAATTTTTCTTAATTCATCTCCTCTTCTGCTAAACTCTTTAGTTTATCTTAGAACAAACATTTGGGTCTCTTTGCCCTCTTGATTTTTCTCTTGTTCTCTCTTTGAAATGTTTCACAATGTCACTGTTTCTCCCCAAGCAGAATAATCAGACTGAATGCAATTCTCAGAGTATTCTTGGTCACTCTCCATGGGGAGCAAAACTGCAGCTTCCTTGATCCTGGACACTATTTGTGAAACAAAAGATTGATGTACAGGCCAGGACTAGTGGCTCATGTCTGTAATTTCAGCCCTTTGGGAGGCCGAGGTGAGCAGATCAGTTGAGGCCAGGAGTTTGAGACCAGCCTGGCCAATATGGTGAAACCCCGTTTCTACAAAAAATCCAAGAATTAGCTGGGCATGGTGGTGTGTGTGTGCCACCCAGCCGCTTGGGAGGCTGAGACAGGAGAATTGCTTGAACCTGGGAGGTGTAGATTGCAGTGAGCTGAGGTTGTGCCTCTGCACTCCAGCCTAGGTGACAGATGAGACTGTCTCAAAAAAAAAAAAAAAAAAAATATATATATATATATATATGTGTGTGTGTGTGTGTGTGTGTGTGTGTGTGTGTGTGTGTGTATTTGCTTTTTCCTAGATGCCATATCACACGTGAAATCATATAATGTTAACATCAAAAAAGACCAAGCAGTTTCGCCCAAGTGTTGCTGTGAGGCCACTTGTGTTTCATATGTGATGATACAGTCTAGGGGTTAAACACATAGTCTTAGGATTGTTGAGATTTGGCCTTTGGCTCTGTTCTACCAGCTGTGCAAGCCTAGACAACCAGTGAAGTCTCTGACCCTTAGTTTTTGAAATTTGAAAATAAAATAAAAAATCTACCTATTTCTTTGAATAGTGTGAGGATTCATGAATTGGTAAGTCCCGAGACCAGTGCCTAGCATAGAACATAAGACAGTTAAAAGTATTAGCATTTATTTTATTTTAGGTAGCTCTATTTTTCAAAATGAAAAAGCCTTTTATTATAAAAATGATAAATGTAAGTTACTTTAAATTTATAATGAAAAGAATAAAGCAAAAGTAAAATTTTATTCCCCAGAGATTACCACTCTCAGAATTGCACTCATGTTCCAGACGTTTTCTGCCTATCTACACACATACCTTTGCAAAATTTTATAAAACTAAATACTACACATGATGTCTTGTATACTATTTTATGAATACCTTTCATGTCATTTTTTACTGACCTATCACAGAGGTCAGTAACTTTTTTCAAGCAACATAGATAGCAAGTACTTTAATTAATCTTGTGAGCCACACGCAGCCGATATTATATATAGTCCTTTTGTTTTGTTGTTGTTCTTGTTTGTTTTATGGTATTTTAAATATGTAGAAACTGTTCCTTAGCTTGCATGCTATAGAAAAGCAGGCCATAGGCCACATTTGGCCTGCAGCCCATAGCATGGCAGTCCCTGATCTGTGTTATGATTTTTCAATAACTAAGTTGGATACATCCATCATATTCATAAACTTTTCATCTATTTACATTTTCCCTTTTTTAAGAAATGCTGGGATAAAATTTTTAGATAATCTTTTGAACAATTTTACTCTCTCCTTAGAGAAAATTTTAGAAGTGGAATTGTTGGATTAAATTTTTGATACATAGTGTAACTATCTTTGAAGCTAAGTGTAATACATTAAAGTAAGAGACGGATGCTGTCATCTAAGTTATTATTTGTTACCCATAGCTTCTAGTTATTGGAGACTGTCCTCAGAAGTTCTGCATCTAATCTCTTGGTCAGGACAGCAGAACAGTGTCCATTTTTACTTTGACAGCATGTATTCCACGATTGTTAGAAACTTATTTTCCCAACATGCTTATTTGTTTATTTATTATACTTTAAATTCTGAGGTACATGTGCAGATCGTGCAGGTTTGTTATATCGGTATACACATGCCATGGTGGTTTGCTGTATCCATCCCTGCCCCTGCCATCGTCTACGTTAGGTATTTCTCCTAATGCTATCCCCCAACCACTGTTGTCTATCCCTCCCCTAGCCCCCGACCCTGCAACAGGCCCTGGTGTGTGATGTTCCCCTGCCTGTGTCCATGTGTTTTCATTGTTCAACACCCACTTATGACTGAGAACATGCAGTGTTTGGTTTTCTGTTTTTAGGTCAGTTTGCTGAGAATGACGGTTTCCAGCTTTATCCATGTCCCTGCAAACCTTTTAAACAAACACTGAATCCTAAATAACTGTAGTCACACCAAACATACGTTTAAAAATCTAAATCCTAATAATGTCAGAGATCACCAAAAGATGAGCTGTGATCAGTCTTAAATTTATTAACGTATTAAAACATTTTCTTTTTTAATGACTCACACACATTCTTTGAACTATTGTGAAATATTTTCCTGGTCTGAAGTTTGTGGATTCCCCATTGTTTCTTTGCTGGGTCTACCCTGTCATGCACTGGGGATACATTGACGAAGAAGATCCCCAATTCCAGTGGGGAGCAGCCAAGCAGGACATTATAATGCATTCTGATGATTAGCATGAGATTCATGCAAGCCAGAACTTTATTTGTAGGGCACACATATTCAAGCCCTTATCAGCTTCCAGATTCTGTAAAGATGCCTAGCTGAAATCTTTTTCTTAGGTGATCTTAATGGTCTGGAAGGTCTGAACTGATTTAGAGGCACTAATGATGACACTGCCATCTACCCAGTTGAGGCAGAGCTAACTTGATGGATAAATGCAAGACAGACTTGTACAGATTGAACAGAACACTGACAGTGTAGATGGATCCATTTCAATTAAACAAGCTCCCAGCAATAATGGTTCTGAATTCTGAGACCAGAGTGTGAATTTTCTGTTTAACGGTTAAAACAAATGGAAAGGATAAAGAAAATGGGCATCTTTTGACACTGAGAGAAGTTTTCAAAAGTGGTATTTCAAGAACATTGTGAAAGCATCATTAACTTAAGAAACTCTATGATTCTGTTCATTTGGTTTGGACAATTTCTGGTTTCAAGGGCTGGCTGCATTTTATGTACAGAGTAACATGTCACTTGGTGGAGATAAATCTTTCAGAAGTTTTTGAAAATATTGCTCTAGGTGTGTTGTTAGCACTGAATATGTCTGCTTCCATATCAAAGAGACTAAGTGAGTTCTGGTCTTAAACAGATGGGTATTGTAGGAGCTGTGATGGGATGAAATCAAACTTTCTTCTTGTGATCTATTGCAGCCTTTGAGACTCTAATTCATCACTTCAAAATAAGTCTGGTGCCATCTAAGTGTCTCCCCTGAGCCAAAGCCACATTCTCACTGCTAATTCTGACTTGCCTTGTTACTATGAGAGACTAGATTTTATACTGTGCTATCTTGTAATGTAAAATTTAAAACATTTTCTTTATATTTTAATTGCAATTATATTTGTTAATATTTGATAAAATAAAAAATCAAACACATTACATGAAAATTATCTGTAAGTCTACAATTTGGGGGAAATTTTGGGAGATAGTAACGAGAGCATTTTCTCCTCCTGGAATTGCCCCTGCAGAGGTGACACGTTTTTATAATGTGTAATATAATATATTCATATTATATATTCATATATATTATTCACATAATAAATGCATTAATGCACATCAATCAATAACATTAATTATATATTTAATATATAATTAATATTATAATATACATGTATATATTAATTAATTTATATTGCCTCTTTTTTCTCTTTTATCTGCCCCGTCAACTTCATGTAGTCATGTAGTCATATTTTAGACCTGTCATTGTATGTTCCAGGTTTACGTATTTATTTTTTTGAGACAGAGTTTCACTCTTGTTTCCCAGGCTGGAGTACAGTGGCACTATCTCGGCTCACTGCATCCTCCGCCTCCTGGCTTCAAGCGATTCTTCTGTCTCAGCCTCCCAAGTAGCTGGGAATATAGGCACCTGCTACCATACCAGGCTAACTTTTTGTATTTTTTAGTAACGATGAGGTTCACCATGTTGGCCAGGCTGGTCTCGAACTCCTGACCTCAGGAGATCCACCTGCCTTGGCCTCCCAAACTGTTGGGATTACAGGTGTGAGGCACTGTGCCAGGCCTATACCCAGGTTTCTTAAGCTATATATGTTTAATATTTTCTATACATCCTCGTTGCATTTCATGTAATTTATTTGTTATCTACTTTGCAATTCATTAAGTGCTATAATCATGTCAATTTTTTTCTGTATTCACTTCTTTGTTATTTTTTTAATCATATTTTTAATATTTAAGAAAATCATGGTTGCTTTGTTAGTTTATTGTTCATTGCGCATAATTTTAAAATTTAATCTTTTAGAGTATTTGTTACATAGTTATTTTATATTATCTCTCTCACAGTGCCAGTGGACAGTCTTTGAGTGTCTACTTCTGCCTCTACTCGTTTGATTGTTTTGGCTCTGAGTCATAGAGGTTTCCTTCCTGTATGCCAGTTAATCTTTCGCTTGAGCTCTTATTTAGATGATACAATTTATGGGAGTCCTGAAGTGCCTTGTTAAAGGTGCCAGGAATTTTTTCCTAGCAAATTCTTCCTCTGGCTTATGCAAGATATGTGTTCTCATTCTCCATTTATGCAGATTCAAGTCCTTTTATCATGTTTCCCAGTTCATCTTTTAAGATTTAGGGGTCTGGATTTCTGCAATTCGCAAATGTGTCTCCAGTCTTTCGTCAGCATTTCTTCGTGCATCTCAGACTTTTAGTCAATGCTTATTTTACATTAATCCTGGAATTTTGTTGAAAATATTCTTGAACATGATGTTTTAGTGATAAACTCTCTTTTGTGTCACCTCTATATCCGCCAATCTCCTTTTCAACTTTGGAAATTGGCTTTACGTTTTGCAAGCTCAGCACTTGGTTATACATTTAAGAGTATTTTATATCCGATTCCATCCAACATACAGCTTTTCTGTTGTTACAGAGTTGGCTTTTTAAAAAATAGGAAATGTAATTAAGCATTCTTGACAAAACTATAAGTAATGTGTTTGCATATTTTGCAAGTGCCTTTATACATCCTTGCCTGTGTTTAAAATTTTTTAATGTCAGGGACATGGCTTTATTACTCACTATATTTCTTCTCTCTTCCTTTTACCTATCTCCAATATCTAGCATAAAATAGGTGCTCATTTTCTTTTTAATACAAGAGGAAACCATGTCTCTGATAGGTTTACATGGTTATTTTGGAATCTATTGCCTTGTGGAAGTCTCAGTTGGGAGATTTATAATCTATGATAAAAGTCACTACCAATATAATTCCATTAAAACATGTGGGTATGTTTTCTGTCTTGGGTTCACATCAAGCTCTTGCATTTAATAGTTATGTATTCTTGGACGAATGCTTACTATAATATTGGTGGGTTTTGTTCCTCTGTTTGTTTTGTTTTTGAAATGAAGTTTTGCTCTGTCACCCAGTCTGGAGTGCAGTGGCACCATCTCAGCTCACTGCAAGTTCTGCCTCTCGGTTTCAAGCTATTCTCCTGCCTCAGCCTCTTGAGTAGCTGGGATTACAGGTGTATGCCACCTCACGCAGCTATTTTTTTTTGTATTTTTAGTAGAGACAGAGTTTTGCCATGCTGGCCAAGCTGGTCTCGAACTCTTGACTTCAAGTGATCTGCCCACCTCAGCCTCCTACAGTGCTGAAGTATAGGCATGAGCCACCATGCCTGGCCTGAATGTTGGTTTTTAAAGTAAAAGGAGAGAACAAAAAAGGAGGAAACATCAGACATAATGACAGTGTTTACGAAGCAGCCAGCACAGTGTTAGAGCACTAGGATCTAATCAGGCTTTCTTCTTATTCCTCAATAAACTGGATAAAAACAAACCTAGGTGCTATCATTATTCCTTTATTCCTTGTCCCCTCTGGTACATTTAGAGAAAAAGTGATAAAAGATTTATCAGTGGAAAATAATTTTATCTTTTAGAAACAAAATATAAATTTGTTTTATAAAATTTACACTACTGGATGATACAGAATTACTTTGGATGCCACCATTCCAGTTCATTTCTTGTTTAAATGATGAGTAACACTTGAAACACCATAGAGAAATGTTATTTTTAGTAGGTAGTAACAGTTAATAAAGCAGTTTACTGGCTGAAACTAGGCAGTAAACAGCTATGACAGCAACAAAATATGTGATTTTTTTTTTTTTCAAACAAAAGATGTTACAAGACCTGAATTTAGAATGTTTCTGTATCTTCACATGCTTCCTTACATTCTTTCGCTTCTTTTCTTTCTTCTTCCCTCTTTATTCTTTTCCTTTTTCTATCCCCCTTCCCTCCCTTCCCCTCCCCTCCCAATCCTTCCTCCCTCCTTCCCTCCCTTCCTCCCTTCTTTCCTTCCTTCCTTTCCTCCCCACCCCACCTCACCCCGCCCCACCCCGCCCCACCCCGCCCCACCCCTCCCTGCCTCGCCTCGCCTGGCTTTTTCTTTTTTTCTTTTCCAGAGTCTCGCTCTGTTGCCCAGACTGGAGCGCAATGGCCCAGTCTCCGCTCACTGCAACCTCCACCTCGTGGGTTCAAGCAATTCTGCTACCTCAGCCTCCCGAGTAGCTGGAATTACAGGCGTGCACCACCACACTCAGCTAATTTTTTGTACTTTTAGTAGAGACGGGGTTTCACCACGTTGCCCAGGCTGGTCTCGAGCTCCCAACCTCACATGATCCAACTGCTTTGGCCTCGCAAAGTGCTGGGATTACAGGCATGAGTCACCGTGCCTGGCCTGTATATTAGATCTTTACACTTGCTCACAAGCCAAGACATGGAAACAACCAACCTAAGTGTTCACTGACAGATGAGTGGATAAAGAAATTGTGGTAGATATATGCAATAAAATACTATTTGGCCCTTGAAAAGAACAAGATCTTGGCATTTGCCACAGTGTGAATGAGCCTGGAGGACATCATGCTGAGTGAAATAAGCCAACCACACAGAAAGAAAATACTGCATAATCTCATTTATATGCAGGAATTCAAATATACAGATGTAAAAAACAAATCACTGTTTATCAGGATTGGGGAAGAACATGGGGAAATGTAGCTCGTAGGATACAATGTAGCATGTTTGTAGAATAAACAAGTCTAGAGATCTGATGCACAGTCTGCTGCCTTCCCATAGGATAGTGAAGGAATCACGTAAGGAGACAATGACCATACTGGACCTTCAGGTGCTCTTTCAAGAATAGGTATTGAACCCTGTGAGAGAACCTAGGAATGGAATATAACTCAGCCTGAGCGAATCAGCCTTAAAGAAAGTCTCCTAAGATGAAAAATAAAGAATAATGATTAAGCTGATGATTGGTGTGGGGCAGGGATCTCAGATCTGGAGTTGAGAGATGGCATGTTTAGAAAACTACCAGCACAGTCACTCAGCAAGGCTGTGGCTGAGAGCATAAGGAAGCATTGAACCTTGCAAGGTAAGCTGTATTTGTAAGCTGCATTCAGAGTATGACAGTTATACAGATTTCAGAGGGAAATATATAGAAGTGGATTTGTGCTTTAGAATGGTCACTCTACCCAAAGACTAGGAAATAAGGTGTTCTAGTTCTCACTGGAAACATGCTGAGGTGAGAATGGATAGAGTCTTCAACAGAAGTACCAAAGATACCAGCCAGGGTGGTTAATAGGTAGGATAGGTGACAGTAGTTCAGGAACAATATAGACAGTCCTTACTTGGGTAATTGAACAGAAGAAAGGTTCCATTCATTGAAATATGGAATGTGGGAATAAGAGCTGGTTGGCTGGTGGGGAGAAGGAAGATGAGTTTAGTTTTCTGTTGAAGTAGATGTGTCAATTAGGAGTGTGTGTGTGCGTGTGTGCGCCGGTGTGTGTGTGTGCTCACGCGTGCGTGCACTCAGGAATAAGTGCATATTAGGATTGCAGATATCAATTGAGGAAAAGAAAACAAAGGGATCATCCTTGAAATCATAAGAGTGCAGAGGGAGCCTAGAAAACAGTATTAATACAATCTTAGGAGAAACGGGAGCATAAAATGGAACTATAAGGATAGTCAACATTGAAGGGACAAGCAAAAAGAGGTGGGTGAGGTATTTATTAGTATTTATTTGTAAAACAGAGAGGTAAGAAGAAGAAATTTCTAAAACAGGACTGAAGCACAGTGCAGCACAATGTTAGATTATGTGGAGTGCTCAGATGTAAGGCAGAATTGTGGGTTCCTGACCCCCTGCCCCCCAGAATCCAGAACGTCCACACCGTATATATATGTCCCTAGAATATGGGTGATTTTTAGAACATTTAAAAAAATTCTGATGCCTTTTCTGTTCCTGGTGTCTGGTCCTTTCACTCTACATTCTCCAGTTATTTTTGTGTCTTGTGGTTACACTGCAGAAATTAAAATAGTTGAAAAAGAACTTTAACATGCCCTTAAGAAATAAAATATAAAGGAATTTGCAGAACATTTAACCTCACACAATTTCCATAATATTCGCCTTCATAAGATTTGTAATTAATATGTCTCTGTGATCTCAACTTCCATATATTGTTCATTCTGAATATGCATCCTGAAATCATGTGTTTCACTTGTGAAAGTCATGATGAATTGGCAGGTGAATTCTTGCGCTATAGGAGAGCGAACACTGTGCTTAACAGCAGGATATTTGAGCTCTAGTTTCTTACACCAACTTACCGTATTTTCTCACATATATCCCATAACTTCCTTAGGTTGAAGTTATATGATTTATAAACAATAACATCCAATGCCCCCTCAACTTTTAAAAATCTGTATTTCTTAATTTATCTCAAGAAGCACTTACTAGCAGCCATAAACTATAAACAAACAAAACAAACAAAAACAAGTAAGGTGATAATAATGGATAAGCATTTTATTTTCATAGAGCAGTTCTAATAATTGGGCCTGAAATTTTGAGTATGTTTTAGTGTTCACCATAATGTTCTAAATTATATGAATGTGATTAAGTGAGCATAGGAATTAACACAGACCATTTTTATGCTACTCGTAACTTTATCATGGTTCCCTCTGCCCTCCTATTTATTTTCCTGGCCTTTATATTTTACAAATGTCTTTCAGGAGATAGCATGACCATAAAGGCTTAAATCGTGTAAATATGGCATACAGGGAGCAATAATTATCTATGGTTAGCTAGATGCAGAGGCAATGCAATTACTCAAGTTAAATATTTTCTAAAGTCACTCCTCTGAAAGAGTAAATTAACCACCTGAGGAGTAATTTGTTAGAGTTGCAGATAGCTACCAGTAGTATCCAGTTAGAAGAAGCAAGTCTGGGAAAGGAAGAATATTGAAAAAAAAGAATGTTTCCACTGATGGACTTACTTATTACCACGGCTTGATCTCTAATAGACAATACCAAGGAACGCTTTTCTTCCTGGACAGAATGTTGGCATTCCCGATGAATGAAGCTTTTTGTTTCCTTTGGATTGCCTGTATTTTCACTCCTGCACTGGGTGGGCAAGGAACAGAAAGCTTTCAGTGTGACAATGGAGTCTCCTTGCCTCCTGACTGTGTTTGTGACTTCACAGATCAGTGTGGGGACAACAGTGATGAACGGCACTGTAAGTGACATTCTCCTTTCTCCAGTTTTAGTTCCCTGTACATCTTGAAACCAGGGCCTCTGAGAAGTCTGGGAGATTTGGCGAGATACCTGGCTCTGTATGGATTTTATTTGTATGCCTTTAGTGTAGATCAGAAACTAAGATATATTGTTTACTAAGTCATGAAGATTTTAACCTGATGGAATATATTTTCAGTCAGTTTCTACTGATTATGAAGGAGTACTAAACAAAAATGTAGCTTTTTATGTTATGTGAATGAAACAAAATTCAAAAGAACTCGTTAATGCAGCTGTAAAATGCTATGGTGGATGTGAACGGGTTAAGTGTGAATTTAATGTGGAAATATTTGAAATGAATACTAGATTGGATGGGTAGATTTTATTTTCATTGAAAGATCACTGCTGCCAGGTGCGTTGGTGCCAACTGCACATGGAATACAACTCTGGCTTTTGTCCTTTGATTTCAGAGTAGTAGGAAGGCACAAGCTTTGGAGAATGCAAGACCTAGATTTACGTCCTGGACGAGTCATCTGGGACCCAAATCTTGTGTGATTTTGAACCTTTATTTTATTATAAGAGGTCATGAGATGAGATAAAGCAACTCTCACAGGTGGGAAAATGCCCCATGGCATACTGGGAGAACACTGATAAACGAAGAAGTTTACGAAGGGAAAACGTGGGAAACCACACACACATTCCTGTCATTTCTACTGCAGTATGAAATCTTGAGGGCACACTCTCTTTCAGCAATGGAGACTAGTGTCATTCTGACACACAATCACCTTTCAAAAACCACGTTTTCATAAAATTACCAGGGGCTCATTGCTGGTTCATAGTAGCTGTTGGTGAAATTAATTATCCAGATGCACGAATTCTATTATTATAGGTCACTTAACTCAAACATATATCTTCTTTTTTATTCAGATAAAATATCAATTCATGTTTACAGAATTCATTCTCTTCTGCTAAAATTAGGTTCTATGTGTTTGATTTTGCCATTGTTTGCCTTTCATTTATATATTCAGTTGCTATTACATTAAACCAAGAAAAGTGATTACTGAAAACTTTTTTCTCTGTAGAATGAAACAGGCTAATAATATTTTTCTTAGTTTTGGATAGCTGTCATGCTGTTACTACTCAGTAACCATTCAATACCAAGTGCAGCCAAGGGCAAGGATTCATTTGTATTTGTCCAATTTCCCTAGAGATGCTAACTGGAGGCTTGTTGCCCCTTGCTCTGGCCTGTCTGGAAGAGCCCTTACTATTCTTTGATGAGCAGCAAAGAGGAACGACTTGGCTGGTTTGACAAGCAGTGCCAAGTCCCTTCCATTATTAATCTATATAAAGCCTCCTTCAGTACCCTGGCTGTGATAACATGCATGGTCCTGCTTCAGAGAAAAGGTTAATGTGAAGAATTGGAAAGCCGCGGAGTAGGAAAGGTCTTGGCTGCATGAAAAATTCCAATAACTTACAGCCTTGGAAAGAAGTGAAGGCATATATCTATCAAATAAACAGATTTCATTTTAAATGTTACATGGAGAGGTCACCTTTTGGCCTTCTTGCTTTTCATTTTGATTTCTGAGAAATTTCTACTTTGGCATTTAATTTAAAATGTGGGTGAGAATCTGCAGATAAAAATTGAGAATCACTTTAAAGCATGAATTGCTTTTTTTTTTTTTTTTTTTTTTCTTTTTTTTTAATTGCATTTTAGGTTTTGGGGTACATGTGATGAACATGCAAGATTGTTGCATAGGTACACACATGGCAGTGTGCTTTGCTGCCTTCCGTCCCCTCACCTGTATCTGTCATTTCTCCCCATGCTATCTCTTCCCACCTCCCCACCCCCCCGCCCCTCCCCCATTTCCCCCCAACAGACCCCAGTGTGTAGTGCTCCTCTCCCTGTGTCCATGTGTTCTCATTGTTCAACACCCGCCTATGAGCGAGAATATACGGTGTTTGATTTTCTGCTCTTGTGTCAGTTTGCTGAGAATGATGGTTTCCAGGTTCATCCATGTCCCTATAAAGGACGTGAACTCATCGTTTTTGATGGCTGCATAATATTCCATGGTGTATATGTACCACATTTTCCCTATCCAGTCTATCATCGTTGGGCATTTGGGTTGGTTCCAGGTCTTTGCTATTGTAAACAGTGCTGCAATGAACATTCGTGTGCACGTGTCCTTGTGGTAGAATGATTTATAATCCTTTGGATATATACCCAGTAATGGGATTGCTGGGTCAAATGGGATTTCTATTTTTAGGTCCTTGAGGAATCGCCACACTGTCTTCCACAATGGTTGAATTAATTTACATTCCCACCAACAGTGTAAAAGTGTTCCTATTTCTCCACATCCTCTCCAGCATCTGTTGTTTCCCGATTTTTTAATGATCGCCATTCTAACTGGTGTGAGATGGTATCTCAATGTGGTTTTGATTTGCATTTCTCTGATGACCAGTGATGATGAGCATTTTTTCATATGTTTGTTGGCCTCCTGTATGTCTTCTTTTGTAAAGTATCTGTTCATATCCTTTGCCCATTTTTGAATGGGCTTGTTTGTTTTTTTCTTGTAGATCTGCTTTAGTTCTTTGTAAATTCTGGATATCAGCCCCTTGTCAGATGGGTAGACTGCAAAAATTTTTTCCCATTCTGTTGGTTGCCGATTCACTCTACTGACTGTTTCTTTTGCCGTGCAGAAGCTGTGGAGTTTGATTAGGTCCCATTTGTCTATTTTGGCTTTTGTTGCCATTGCTTTTGGCGTTTTGGTCATGAAGTCCTTGCCTACACCTATGTCCTGAATGGTTTTGCCTAGATTTTCTTCTAAGGTTTTTATGGTATTAGGTCTGATGTTTAAGTCTTTAATCCATCTGGAGTTAATTTTGGTGTAAGGTGTCAGGAAGGGGTCCTGTTTCTGCTTTCTGCACATGGCTAGCCAGTTTTCCCAACACCATTTATTAAACAGGGAGTCCTTTCCCCATTGCTTGTTTTTGTCAGGTTTATCGAAGATCAGATGGTTGTGGGTATGTTGTATTTCCTGTGAGGCCTCTGTTCTGTTCCATTGGTCTATATCTCTGTTTTGGTACCAGTACCATGCTGTTTTGATTACTGTAGCCTTGTAGTATAGTTTGAAGTCCGGTAGTGTGATGCCTCCCGCTTTGTTCTTTTTGCTTAGAATTGACTTGGCTATGCGGGCTCTCTTTTGGTTCCATATGAAGTTTAAGGTGTTTTTTTCCAGTTCTGTGAAGAAGGTCATTGGTAGCTTGATGGGAATAGCGTTGAATCTGTAAATTACTTTGGGCAGTATGGCCATTTTCACGATGTTGATTCTTCCTAACCATGAACATGGAATGTTTCTCCATCTGTTTGTATCCTCTCTTATTTCGTTGAGCAATGGCTTGTAGTTCTCCTTGAAGAGGTCCTTTACGTTCCTTGTTAGTTGTATTCCTAGGTACTTTATTCTCTTTGTAGCAATTGTGAATGGCAGTTCGTTCTTGATTTGGCTCTCTTGAAGTCTATTACTGGTGTATAGGAATGCTTGTGATTTTTGCACGTTGATTTTGTATCCTGAGACTTTGCTGAAGTTGTTTATCAGTTTCAGGAGATTTTGGGCTGAGATGATGGGGTCTTCCAGATATACAATCATGTCATCTGCAAATAGAGACAGTTTGATTTCCTCCTTTCCAATTTGGATACCCTTTATTTCTTTTTCTTGCCTGATTGCTCTGGCTAGAACTTCCAGTATATTGAATAGGAGTGGTGAGAGAGGGCATCCTTGTCTAGTGCCAGATTTCAAAGGGAATGCTTCCAGTTTTTGCCCATTCAGTATGATATTGGCTGTTGGTTTGTCGTAAATAGCTTTTATTGTTTTGAGATATGTTCCGTCAATACCTAGTTTATTGAGGGTTTTTAGCATAAAGGGTTGTTGAATTTTGTCAAAAGCCTTCTCTGCATCAATCGAGATAATCATGTGGTTTTTGTCTTTGGTTCTGTTTATGTGGTGAATTACGTTTATGGACTTGCGTATGTTGAACCAGCCTTGCATCCCCGGGATGAATCCTACTTGATCATGGTGGATGAGCTTTTTGATATGCTGTTGCAATCGGTTTGCCAGTATTTTATTGAAGATTTTTGCATCTATGTTCATCATGGATATTGGCCTGAAATTTTCTTTTCTTGTTGAGTCTCTGCCGGGTTTTGGTATCAGGATGATGTTTGTCTCGTAAAATGATTTGGGAAGGATTCCCTCTTTTTGGATTGTCTGGAATAGTTTCAGAAGGAATGGTATCAGCTCCTCCTTGTATGTCTGGTAGAATTCAGCTGTGAACCCATCTGGACCTGGGCTTTTTTTGGGTGGTAGGCTCTTTATTGCTGCCTCGACTTCAGACCATGTTATTGGTCTATTCAGGGTTTCGGCTTCTTCCAGGTTTAGGCTTGGGAGGTTGCAGGTGTCCAGGAATTTATCCATTTCTTCCAGGTTTACTAGTTTATGTGCATAGAGTTGTTTGTAATAATCTCTGATGATGGTTTGGATTTCTGTGGAATCTGTGGTGATGTCCCCTTTATCGTTTTTTATTGCATCAATTTGGTTATTCTCTCTTTTCTTTTTTATTAATCTGGCTAGTGGTCTGTCTATTTTGTTGATCTTTTCAAAAAACCAGCTCCTGGATTTATTGATTTTTTGAAGAGTTTTTTGTGTCTCTATTTCCTTCAGTTCTGCTCTGATCTTAGTTATTTCCTGTCTTCTGCTAGGTTTTGAGTTTTTTTGATCTTGCTCCTCTAGCTCTTTCAATTTTGATGATAGGGTGTCAATTTTAGATCTCTCCTTTCTTCTCATGTGGGCACTCATTGCTATATATTTTCCTCTAGAGACTGCTTTAAATGTGTCCCAGAGATTCTGGTATGTTGTGTCTTCGTTCTCATTGGTTTCGAAGAACATCTTTATTTCTGCCTTCATTTCATTGTTTATCCAGTCAACATTCAAGAGCAAGTTGTTCAGTTTCCATGAAGCTGTGCGGTTCTGAGTTAGTTTCTGCATTCTGAGTTCTAACTCGATTGCACTGTGGTCTGAGAGACTGTTTGTTATGATTTCTGTTCTTTTGCATTTGCTGAGGAGTGATTTATTGCCAATTATGTGGTCAATTTTAGAGTAGGTGTGATGTGGTGCTGAGAAGAATGTATATTCTGTGGATTTGGGGTGGAGAGTTCTGTAAATGTCTATTAGGTTTGCTCGTTCCAGGTCTGTGTTCAGGTCCTGGATATCCTTGTTGATTTTCTGTCTGGTTGATCTGTCTAATATTGACAATGGGGTGTTAAAGTCTCCCACTATTATTGTGTGGGAGTCTAAGTCTCTTTGTAAGTCATTAAGAACTTGCCTTATGTATCTGGGTGCTCCTGTGTTGGGTGCATATATATTTAGGATCGTTAGCTCTTCTTGTTGCAGTGATCCTTTTACCATTATGTAGTGTCCTTCTTTGTCTCTTTTGATCTTTGTTGCTTTAAAGTCTATTTTATCAGAGATGAGAATTGCAACTCCTGCCTTTTTTTGCTCTCCATTTGCTTGGTAGATCTTCCTCCATCCCTTTATTTTGAGCCTTTGTGTATCCTTGCATGTAAGATGGGTTTCCTGGATACAGCACACTGATGGGTTTTGGCTTTTTATCCAATTTGCCAGTCTGTGTCTTTTGATTGGGGCATTTAGTCCATTGACATTTAGGGATAGTATTGTTATGTGTGAATTTGATGCTGTCATTTTGATGCTACCTGGCTGTTTTGTTGGTTAGTTGATGCAGCTTCTTGATTGTGTTGATGCTCTTTTACCATTTGGTGTGTTTTTGGAGTGGCTGGTACTGGTTGTTCCTTTATATGTGTAGAGCCTCTTTCAGGAGTTCTTGTAGAGCAGGTTTGGTGGTGATGAAATCTCTGAGTGCTTGCTTGTTCACAAAGGATTTTATTTTTCCTTCACTTATGAAGCTGAGTTTGGCTGGATAGGAGATTCTGGGTTGAAAGTTCTTTTCTTTAAGGATGTTGAATATTGGCCCCCAGTCTCTTCTGGCTTGTAGGGTTTCTGCTGAGAGATCTGCTGTGAGTCTAATGGGCTTCCCTTTGTGGGTAACCCGACCTTTCTCTCTGGCTGCCCTTAGAATTTTCTCTTTCATTTCAACCCTGGTGAATCTGACGATTATGTGCCTTGGGGTTGCTCTTCTTGAGGAATATCTCTGTGGTGTTCTCTGTATTTCCTGGATTTGAATATTGGTCTGCCTTGCTAGGTTGGGGAAGTTTTCCTGGATAATATCCTGAAGAGTATTTTCCAGCTTGGATTCATTCTCTTCATCACATTCAGGTACCCCTATCAGACGTAGATTAGGTCTTTTCACATAGTCCCACATTTCTTGAAGATTTTGTTCATTCCTTTTTGCGATTTTTTCTCTGTTCTTGCCTTCTCTTTTTATTTCATTGAGTTGATCTTCGACCTCTGATATCCTTTCTTCTGCTTGGTCAATTCGGCTGTTGAAGCTTGTGCATGCTTCACGAAGTTCTCGTGTTGCGTTTTTCAGCTCCATCAATTCACTTATTCTCCTCTCTATGCTGTCCATTCTCGTCAGCAGTTTGTCCAATCTTTTTTCAAGGTTCCTATTTTCTTTGCGATGGGTTAGAACATGTTCTTTTAGCTCATTGTAGTTTCTTACTACCCATCTTCTGAAGTCTGATTCTGTCATTTCATCACCCTCCTTCTCCATCCGGTCTGGTTCCCTTGCTGGTGAGGAGTTGTGATCCCTTTTAGGAGGAGAGGTGTTCTGGTTTCGGGAGTTTTCATCCTTTTTATGCTGGTTTCTACCCATTTTTGTGGGTTTATCCACCTGTTGTCTGTCTCTGTCCCAGGGAGTTGGAGCTTTATGAGTTTCCGTTGCACTACTGCCTTTTTTGATTTTTTTTTTTCAGGTGGGACCCGCCCAGCTAGCAGCACGCCTAGCCTCTGCCTGCCCGCAGGGGCTTTGCTGAGCTGCTGTGGGCTCCGCCCAGCTGCCCTGAGCTCTTCCCTGTAGTCCTTTTTATATGGGCGTAGTTAGAACTGTCTGGGCAATGGTGGCCCCGCCTCTGTTATGGCGGACTGTCTCTGTTGTGGCAGGTTGCCTCGGCAACGGCGGGTTGCCTCGGCAACGGCAGCCTGCCTCCATAGCGGTGGAGAGTCTCAGTAATGGTGGAAGCCCCTCCCCCACGGAGCTGGACCGTCCCGGTTCAGCTGTGCTTGGTTTGAAGGGCTCAACCCAGAGGGTTTCCAATTACTGTTTTTGTTTTCGTTGTTGTTGGGTGTGGAGGGGTGGGACCAACGGAGCCTGATCACCTGGCTCCCTGACTCAGAGTCTTTTCTTTTAAGTTGAATGACCCCGCGTTCCGGTCGCTTGTTGAAAAGACGCCGGGATCTCCCGTGCTGCGACTCACGGAGTCGGCTCGAACCGCGGCGCCGGCTCCTGGCGGATTTTTTGCCTAGGAATCTCCTGGCCTGACTCGCTATTTCAGATGAATGGGCTATTCTGCCGTCTCAAGGCTCTGCTCGCCAGCTAAGAGGGCTCCCAGACCAGTGGCTTTTTTACGGAGAACGGCAGCAACAGGGAGTGGTCACAGCAGCCGGGCGGGCGGAATCAGCCCCGCGGGGGCCAAAACAGCCGCACCGGCTGGGACTGCGACGCTGGCGACCCCTCTGCCTGGGTATCTCCTGGTCTGTGGGCAATAAGAGTTCGTCTGGAAATGCGGCATCCACTCACCCTCTGCACTTTCACTGGGAGCTGAAGTCCTGAGCTGTTCTTAGGCGGCCATCTTGAAAGTCGGATCATGAATTTCTTTTGTATATCATGCTGGAAGAAAAATATTATGAAGAAATAACAATAGCTAAGCAATTTCACTCATGGAAACTTGTGATGCTAAACTTATAGATTAGATCTTTGTTTTTTAAACTAACTTTGTAAGGATTTACAGTAGCCACATTAAAAAAAAAAAAAAAAAAGAATGTCTCCTTTAACATCCAACTTGTGTGACCTTTTAAGAAATAGATTAATATGTCAACTTTTCTGAATAAAGTTGGCATAGTTGAAGTTAAATTTCTGCTGCATCTGGTGCATTAATGCATTTTTGAAAATAAGTTATTGGACAGTGACTCAAGATGTCAGCCACCAGGATTTGGGAGTCAAAGTCCCTGGCAATTTCCAACTGTTGGAAGAACTTGAAGACGGCCAGATAGGAGTAGGAGGTAGCACAATTCGCTGGAGTCTAGAAATGATGAAGACATGACATTTACAAGAATGACAGGGATAATAATTGAGCCTCTAAGAACAATTTATGAAAACCAAATATACAGCCTTAAAATAGCATGTGAGCCTAAATACCCAGAAGCACCCCCTTTGTAAGATTTGTAACAAAAATTAATATGAATGGACTTAATAGTTCTAATGGAGTGATAGACCCAAGGGCCATACCAATGCTAGCAAAATGGCAGAATTCATATAGCATCAAAGTTGTCATGCAAGCACTTTGGCACCTAATGATGTCTAAAGAAGATGTGAAATTCCCTCAGCCACCTGAAAGACAGTGTTACAGCAATTCATCAAAAAGAAAACCACAGGCCCTTCCCCTTTCCCCCATTCAATTTAAGTAGTCTTCATTTTCTGCAGTAGTAAATTTTCTAGATACATCTTGTAGACCTCAAAGTACTGGAATGGAACCTCCCATTCAAAGGAAATTTATCTTTTCAGATGGAGGCTTGCTCTGTCACCCAGCTTGGAGTGCATTGGTGCAATCTCAGCTCACTGTAACGTCTCCCTCCCCGGTTCAAGCGATTCTCCTGCCTCAGCCTTCCAGACTACAGGCATGTGCCACCACACCCGGCTAAGTTTTGTATTTTTAGTAGAGAAGGATTTTCACCATATTGGTCAGGCTAGTCTTCAACTCCTGAACTTGTGATCCATCCACGTTGGCCTCACAAAGTGCTGGGATTACAGGTGTGAGCCACTACACTTGACTGGAAATTTATCTTAAGATATTGTAAATGATACTATTTTTTTGTCCATTTGAATTATAAGTTGTGCTGTAATAAATCATCTTGTCCAGTGTAACCACTGTCGACATAGTTGAACTTCTGGGATCAAGAAAGTCTACTTAAATTGATTCTTGTTATAAGTGTTGGGTCACATCTAACTCAACTGTGAGAAAGTACATTACACAATCACCTTGCTGCTGATTACACAGTCTGGGGTCTCTGTCTTCTTCCCTCCCCCTCCCCCACCTCCCACTCTTTCTGCAACAACAGCTCTCTAGCCTGAGGGGCTTGTTAGAGTAGATGCGAAGGTTTCAGGTCGCAGCCTGTGGGACTACTGGGTATGTGGGGTGCTTTGCCTGCACCCCTGGTTTCTTTAAGTCTTAAATGATGCCCCTTCCAAGTCATCATCTGGTCCCCACGCGCCTCTATTTTTGTTCTTTGCCGAAACATAGGTTGTAACCCCTCCACTCCTCTCTGAGATTGGCCTTCTGTGAGGAATTCAGAGCTTTCCCCATATTTTCTCTCTTCCCCACCTTTATTGAAGGGTGCTGCTTTTTCTGTCTTCCTCCTCAAAATCCTTTTTGCACCATCACCACCCAGCACCTTCCATGATACTTCCTTGCTTTGGCCAGAAGCCTTCAGGCAAGATTGGAAAACCTCCCTTATTTAGTTTTGGAACTGTACTTTTTCACTCTCCATCAGCCTGGGAAGTGAATATTGCGTTCTCAGCCCTGCCACTCTCTGCTGTCATTGGCTGATCCATTGTTTTCAGCTAAGATTTTGATAAGGTGAAAAGAAAAGTCACCAGGGTTACTCAGACCTGCCAGCTCTCGGAGTCCTTGGTGGTTGAACTTGGAGAAAGATCACACAAAGACACTTGTAAGCACACATGATCCCTCTTAATTGTTTTACTTTCTGGTAATTGCTTTTGCTTTTAAAAATTGAGGGAGTTTTAAACAGGGCTTTCATTTGGTCATCCTTGCAATCCATTGGGGTTTAGTTTGGAATCTGACAACTGGACCAAAAACAACCTTGAATCTGATGCATGCCTTGGTTTTGGTGCTGCTCCCTTATTTCTGCATTCTGGCGGCACTTGTCTTTCATCTATTTTTGGTAAAAAGCATAGTAACAGATAGGAGATTATATTTAATTGTGGTTGTAATTTGGATTTTCATAATGATGAGTAATACTGAGAGTTTTTTTAATGTACCTATTGAATATTTGTATATATCTTTTTGAGAAATGTCTTCTCAGATCCTTTGTCTACTTTTAAATCAAGTTACTATTTACTTGCTATGAAGTTGCTTGTGCTCTTTATATATTCTGAATGTCAACCATCATCAGATGTGTGGTTTACAAATGTTTTCTACCATTTTGTGGATTTTTGTCTTCACATTGTTAATTGTCATCTTTGCTGTGCAGAAGCTTTTTACTTGGATGCAGTCCTATTTGTCTAATTTGTTTTTGGTTGCCTGGGCTTTTGGGGATGTAGCCAAAAAATTATTGCCCATACCAATGTCGTGGAACTTTCCTCCATCTTTACTTTTACAGGTAGAAGTTTTATAGTTTAAAGCCTATGATTTAAGTCTTTAATCCATTTCAAGTTGGCTATTTTACATGGTGAGATATAAGGGTCCAATTTTCTTTGTCTGAATATGGATGTCCAGTTTTTCTAACACCATTTACTGAGGAAACTCTCCTTTCTCCATTGTGTGTTTCTGTCACTTTCGTCAAAATCAATTGACTACAAATGTGTGGGTCGATACACAATACAGGAATAGAAAAGAAAATGCTGCATGTTCTCATTTATAAATGGGAGCAAAACATTGAGTACATACGGATGAAAAGAGGGGAACAACAGACAGTGGGGACTAGTTAAGAGTGGAGTGAGAGAAGAGGGTGAGGATTGAAAAACCACCTATTGAGTACTTTTCTTATTACCTGGGTGGCAAAGTAATCTACACCAAATTCTCATGACACACAATTTACCTGTATAACAAACTTGCGCATGTACCCTTTAGCCTAAAATTAAAGTTCAAAGAGAAGTGTTGCTTTATTTCAGGGGTTTCCACCTTGTTCTTTTGGTCGGTGTGTCTTTTTTTGTTCTTCTATTTTTATGTTTTGATTAGAGTTGCTTTATAGTATATTTTGAAACCAAATAGTGTAATGCCTCCAGCTTTGTTCTTTTTGCTCAAGATTGTTTTGACAAGTTGGAATCTTTTGTGGTTTCATATGAATTTAAATTTTTTTTCTATTTCTGTGAAAATCACGTTGGAATTTTGAGAGGGATTGCATTAATTCTGTAGATCGCTTTGAGTACTATGGACATTTTGACAAGATTAATTTTTTAAATTCAGGAACATGGAATACCTTTTCATATATTTGTGTTTCCTTCAATTTAATTCTCAGTTTTATAGTTTTCAGTATGCAGATGTTTCACCTTCTTAATTAACTTTATACCTAAGTTTTCACTTTATATGTTACTGTTGTTAATGGGATTGTTTTCTCAATATTTTGGATAGTTTCTTATTAGTATATAGAGAAACTATTGGTTTTTGTATGCTGCTTTTTATCCTTCAATATTACTGAATTTTTATTGGCTTTAACAGTTTTTTGTTGAGTTTTTTTGGTTTCTATATATAAGATGATGTGTCTGCAAACGGGGACAGTTTTACCTCTTTCTTTCGGATCTGAATACCTTTTCTTTCTTTCTCTTGCCTAAAGGCTCTGGCTAGGACTTCCAGTATGAAGCTGAAAATAAATGGTGACAATGGGTATTTTTGTTTTGTTCCTGATCTTACCAAAAAAAGTTTTCAACTTTTCGCTGTTAAGTATGGTGTTTGCGACATGTTGGTCATATGGCTTTTCTTGTATTCTCTCTGTATGTAATCTGTTGAAATATTTTATTATAAAAGGATTTTGAATTTTTCAAATGCTTTCTCTGAATCTGTTGAGATGATTATATGTTTTTTTCCTTCATGATGTTAATGTGGTGTATCACAGTATTTGATTGGCATATGTTGAACCACACATACATTCCAGAGCTAAATCCCACTTGATCATGCTGAATGATTTTTTAATGTGTTGCTGAACTCAGTTTGCCAATATTTTGTTGAAAATTTTTGCATCTGGGTTCATCAGGAATATCGGCTTGTAATTTTTATCCTTTAAATGCCCTATCGGCTTTATTATCAGGGTAATGCTGGTTTCATAAAATGGGTTTTTATCTGTTCAGCCACTCTATGCCTTTTGATGAATTCAATACATTTGCATTCAAGATAATTATTGATAGGTAATTAAGTATATTTGTTAGTTGCTGGCACCATGAAGATGACAGCAGATTTAGTGTCTGGTGCCCTCTTCTTGGTCTACAGATGGCTGCCTTCTTATTAAGACCTCACATGGCACAGAGACAGATCCCCTCTCCTGTGGCTCTTGTTGAGAAGGCAGTAATGCAGTCATGGAGGCACCACCCTCATGACCTCATAACTTCCCAGAGGCCCCACTTGCAAATACTATCACATTGGCAATTAGGGTTTTAAATATGAATTTTAGGGGAAACACACATTCGGTTTATATTATAACATAATTATCTATGCAAGAAATCTAAAAATAAATATGTAGAACCTATCTGAAGAAAATCAGAAAAAATAAAGATGTACAGAAAAAAGACTCATGACAAGACTATGCGTCATAATGGGATGTTTCAATGCTGGGAATAGGTCCATTTTCATGGAATCAATTTAATTATATTCTAGTACAAAATCTAACAAGGACAAATTTTGGAACCTGAGAAAGTATTTTGCAAGTTTATCTAGAAAAATGAGGGATAAATCGGTAGAAAAAAGGAGAAGGTCAAGAGAAAAGTTTCATGAATAGGAATAACAGTGTAGCATATAAACTACAGTAAAAGTATGAAAGTTTATGATTAGAAAGGAATATGATTGTTAGAAATATTAAGCATATCTGTAATGTGTTTAACAAATAAAGTTGGCATTCCAAATTAGTTGGGAAGGCAAAATAGCTAATAATAATTTCAGCTGATTTGTATACATACTTACTATATGCCAAGCACTGTTAAATAATCTCCATCCAGTGTCTTGTTTAATCTTTACCAAAGACAAAAATAGTAGGAATAGTTGTTCTATTATTGTTCCTATTTTACAGCTTGAGGAAGTGAATCTTGGACTAGGTAAAATAAAATGCCAGAGGATACAGAGCTGTTCCATGGAGGAGCTGGAATTCACAAACAATTCTATCTGATCCTGAAACCGTCAATATTAACCACCATACCATGCCGTTCTTCTTACATACAATAAATGAGTATCAGGCAATTTCATGAAATACATTTCTTATCTGCTCTAGATAACAAAAGTTTCTGAAGATAAGATGTTGAATATTAACAATGAAGCCATAGTTTTTATTGCCCCTAATAATCAGCTTTGAAAAGTCAAGGCAAGTTTACCTTTCTTTTTTTTTTTTAATGTATAGTAGATTTTCAAAATAGGTTTGTTGAATATTGATGTTGAATAAGTATTGGGATGGGAAAGACCTTTGTACGTGTTAAATGAAAGAAAAAAATTTTAAAAGTCAATAAATTGGAATGTATAAATTAAAAGTTTCAGTATATCGAAACATCACAAGTAAAATGAAGGAGGAAAAATGTCTGCAATATAGCAGACCAGTAATTCTTTTCCAGGTCAATTAATCAAAGATACATTTTTCTTTCATAGAAATATAGGTAAAATTCTTGAAAACAACTCACACACACACAAAGAGGAATGACCACATATGATGAAGTTATCAACTTCACTGTTAGTTGTAAATCACAATTGAAAACAAAAAACTACCAATATTTTTAAAATAAAATAAATATGAAAAACAAAAAAGCTTGTTCATTGTTGGGAAGGGTATGGGAAGGTGGATACTATTGCAGGCAAGAGAATTATACACCCTACCTGTTTTGTTTAGTATTTTTATAATTTCAAAGAGGATTTTAAAAGTATTCATGCCCTCTAACTGGTGATTTCACTTTTAGAAATTTATTCTAAGAAACAAAATGAGCTCGTGAAAAAAGTCTCCTCAAAGTATTATTTAATATGGTAGAAATGGGAAGTAATCTAATTTTATGATATTAGGTTAATATTTAAATAAGTTATGATGCATCAATAATATGGACATCTGTGCATCCATCTGTCATAATTTTTAATGCTATTTAAAAATGAGAAAATGATCATGATATATTGTTATGGGAAAAACCATGATTACCCATCAATATATTTATTGCACTTAAAGATACAGTATGGTACTGCACACGTGTTGGGCTTATATACCACTTTTATTTTTGGTATATCTTTATGATTCCAACTTTTCTAGAATAGCATCTATTGTTTTTGGGGTTTTGTTTTGTTATTTTTAAAGGGAGTCTTTCTCTGTTGCCTAGGCTGGAATGCAGTGGTTTGCTCTTGGCTCACTGTAGTCTCTGTCTCCTGGTTCAAGTGATTCTCCTGCCTCAACCTCCTGAGTAGCTAGGACCTCGGGTGCATGCCACTACACCCAGCTAATGTTTTTTTTGTTTTGCTTTTTTAAAATTTTTTTATTTTTTTATTTTTTTAAATTAGAGACAGGGTTTCACTGTGTTGGCCAGGCTAGTCTTGAACTTTTGACCTTAAGTGATCTCCCACTACGGCCTCCCAAAGTGCTGGGATTATAAACATGAGGTACCACACTAGTCTCTACATTTATTGTTTTTATAATAAGAGTAAAATGATATTTTAAAATGATCTAATAAACAGCCTTCCTATTAGAAATTATGTTTATTCTAGAAATGAGAACAAGAAAATATTAGGAATATATGCTATGTAACAGGATTCCCTTTCTTTCTCATTTCTATGTTTTTCCTCAAAATAATGAAAGAGGTTTTGTTTTCCTTTCTCTGTTGTTGCAGATGTTATTTTATTTATTTATTTTGAGACAGAGTCTCACTCTGTTGCCCAGGCTGGAATGCAGTGGTGGCATCTCAGCTCACTGCAACCTCTGCTTCCCTGGTGCATGTGATTCTCCTGCCTCAGACTCCCATGTATCTGGGAATACAGGTGCCTGCCACCATGCCCAGCTAATTTTTGTATTTTTAGTAGAGACAGGATTTCAGTATGTTGGCCAGGCTGGTCTCAAACTCCTGACCTCATGATCCACCCACCTCAGCCTCCCAAAGTGTTGGGATTACAGCATGAGCCACCATGCTCGACCAGATGTTATTTTTTAATCAGGAAATTGAGAATTTGCTAGTAAAATAAAAAAAGTTATATTAGCAAAGACAGTCAATATCAGCATGAAAAGTGTTTATGTAGCACGGTTAAATCCATGCATTGTCCAGTCCTATGCATCTTCAGAGTCTGGCACTTTTTCTTCCCTATCACAACTCCCCATCTGGGTGTCAATCTTTTTATTTTGTTTTGTCCAGGCTCTCTTTTGTGTGATTGTGTGTGTGTGTGTACCCACCAGCATCCACCTATGCTTCTCTGGTGAGCCTTCTGCCCCATGCGGTTGTTCTTATGGAAGTAAAACCTCGTCTTACAGCAGTAAGAGGAGCTCATGTGGCTCCTCTGTGCTGGTGTTTCTTTGAAAGCAACAACTTGTCTGCAAGTTTGTCCATCATGCTCCCTGATGCTAGCCTAGAAGTTCTTTAACCATCACACGAGGTGAACACAGTTTTTTTTTTTTCATGTGGTTTCTGGAAACCAGGACCTTTTTTTTTTTTTTTTTTTTTTTGAGACGGAGTTTCGCTGTTGTTACCCAGGCTGGAGTGCAATGGCGCGATCTCGGCTCACCGCAACCTCCGCCTCCTGGGTTCAGGCAATTCTCCTGCCTCAGCCTCCTGAGTAGCTGGGATTACAGGCACGTGCCACCATGCCCAGCTAATTTTTTGTATCTTTAGTAGAGACGGGGTTTCACCATGTTGACCAGGATGGTCTCGATCTCTTGACCTCGTGATCCACCCGCCTCAGCCTCCCAAAGTGCTGGGATTACAGGCTTGAGCCACCGCGCCCGGCAACCAGGACCTTTTTTCTCTGGTCTCTTCTCCCAATCTACCCCCTGCAAAGTCATGTCCGTCTTTCCTGCCCTCTTCTCAGATCCCTTATCCTTGCCTGGCCTCCAGAGATGGGGTCTTTTCACTCTCCCATTATGATTTTTCCGACTCTAGTGCTATGGAGTTAAGCCTATGCCCTCCATGATTCAGACATTTTAGCTATTCAAGGACCAATTCTTAGTCAAAATTGGACTGTCTATTTTTGCTTGTATTTCATTTATAATGGTTATAACTTTCTTAGAGTCAATGACCAGAGGAAGGTCACAGAGCAGAAGGTAAAGAAAAAAGAAAAACACCATTTTTAAGACTTCAAGGTTTGTCAGCAAAGTTTTCTACATTGAAGATCCTAGAGTGTCAGAGCAGCTTGTATGATGTGCTGCAGCACTCTTCACAATATCAAAGATGTGAAATCAGCCTAAATGCCCCTCAGTGATAGACTGGATAAAGAAATGTGGTTATACCATGAAATACTATACACCCATAAAAAGGAACCACATCATGTCCTTTACAGGGACATGGATAGAGCTGGAAGCTGTTATCCTCAGCAAACTAACACGGTAATAGGAAACTAAATGCTGCGGGTTCTCACTTGTAAGTGGGGCCTGAGCAATGAGATCCCATGGACACAGAGAGGGGAACGACACACACTGGGGCCTGTTGTTAGGTTGTGGGGCCATCAGGAGGGAGAGCATCAGGAAGAATAGCTAATGGATGCTGGGCTTAATACCTAGGTGATGGGATGATGTGTGCAGCAAACCACCATGGAACATGTTTACCTGCATTGCCAAACCTGCACATCCTGTACTTGTTGCCCTGAACTTACAAGTTGAAAATTAAAAAAAAAAAATAAAATAAAATTGCATTACAGTAGAATTGGATATATAAACAATAGAATTGAGAAACCAGAAATAAATCCTTACATTTATGGTCAAACAACAACAACACCACATTAAACTCCTTGTTCAAACTTCTACTGATGTAGATTCTGAGAATTTCCCAGTGAGCAAGGTATAGCACATGAAATTTACAAGTACTTACTTGTAACTAATGATTCAATGGTATGAGTATTTATTAGGAATTTCTTCATTTATCTTAGTTAAAATAAACATATCTCCTAAAGCTTTTTATTATTTCTATGCTCCCTTTTTTCCTTCCTTCAGTGCCATTTTTTTTTTATTATTACCCAGTGCTTTTAATTATTTCTATGTTACCTTTTCTCTTTCCTTCAATGCTACTTTTCTTCCAAGAGAGCTGATTTTAATCTTGGTCCCATAGATGGACTTCAGAGATACCTTGAACTGGGTATGCCTTTTATTTTTCTTTTGGGATATATGTCTATTAGATTCCTTCTGTTATTTTGAAAACAGTCTTCATAAAATAGCTTTCATGCCAAATAACACCATTAGGAACTTTTCACTCTTGTCAATTGTTGTATGACTCAGATGCTGGTGTACACAGTGGTGTAACGGAAATCATTTTCTTTAATATAGTTTGGTGTCTATAATTGCTTCCTAGCTGTAGACTGTTTTGTGTCATAACGGTCAATGGAAATATAAAAGAAAAGATGAACCATAAGTAATGGGGATTGGTCTTTCATCTCTGGGTATGATGTACAAAACTGGCAGTAGTTCCTGCCTGTGAAAACATGAAAGCATTGACCTGAGGAAGTGTTCTCGGCATATGCTGAAAATTGGCTGCACAGTGACTCTTTCTCCTAGGGAAAAACTAAAACTTTACTGACATTTTATTTTGACCCATCTTATAGGGTTTCTTATCACAATTCCAATAAAAGATGACTATTCCAATAAAAGATGACTCTTATGACTATTGCGGCAAATTTGGTGGGGTCGTGTACCTTGAACAGTGTCGTGTGACTTAGAATCCGGTGCATGCCTTGGTTTTGGTGCTGCTGTTGCTTCTCAGGACCCTCAGCAGGGATTAAAAAAGAACCCAGTGTGCACAGCAGATTCCCAAAATTGGCGGGCTTGACCTCCTGGCAAATTGCTGCGTCTTTCCCCTTTCTGTTTAGGACCACTAAATGCGGAAATGTGGATGCGTACAGAAATAAAAGCAATTCATTGTGTACTAAGTTTTTTTTTTTTAAATTTAGTATTTGTGTAAAGCCACCTTTTGAAGCAGCAACTATCAAGTCTGAAAAGCAATTGATGTTTTCATTAATCTTTTTCTGGGGGAAAACCTTAGTTCTGAGGATTTAACAACTGGTAAGTGAAGTTTGTGTTTCTTTCTCCTAGGGAGAAACTAAGACTTAACTGGAATTTTATTTTGACCTGTCTTATAGAGTTTCTTATCACAATTCCAATAAAAGATGCCTTATAACAGCGCAAATTTGGTGGGGTCATGTACCCTAGTGAGATTTTAATTAAAAAAAACAAATATTTCTGTATGAAATGATATCATTCTTCCAGAGTTGCAAGCAGTTTGTCTGGTATTTTAAGGAGGTCATGAAAATGCAAAATAGTATCCCCATTAGTTCAGGAAATGTATCTAGTTCCCCCACTTCTAGAATACTGATTGGCACTTACAGTCAATAAATATTACATAGCCTGGCCGATATTACTGGTTTACTGATTGACTGAGTGAATGGAGGAATATTTAGTCGCATTGTTTTCTTTCACCATGGAATTACATGAAATTATTCAGTCTTACAATGCAGTCTCCTCCTATTTTGTGGCTCAAGTGTGCAAATTGATATCACACAAAATAGTATTCAGTTTGTGAGCTCCCTTTGAAGATTTCCGAGACACCTGGCAACATCAAGTGGTAAATTTTTTCCTCTAAAGCGAAATGTCTTCTGAGCCCATATCTGTACAAAGACAGAACTCCTGCCATGCCTGTCATCCCGTGTGCACTTTTCTGCTTATAAGCAAAAAGGTTTGTAAATAAACATTATTTCTTCATTTACACGTTGACACTGTAGGCTTGGCTAGGAATTCTGAGAGAAGGCTGGCATTCTGTTGCAAATGCTATCAAATTTATGAAGGCAGAGTCCTTGAATCTCAGCTTTTAAATAAGTTTCCATCAGAGAAATATGAATAGAATATAATGTTCTCTACTACCCAGAAATAACTGTGACTTTCTACTGGGTAAGTCTTGAAATGCTTCATTGAATTTGGAAAAGAGATTTTACTTATTTTGAGAGAGATTGAAAACCTATTTGGGGAAAAAAATGTCAGGAGTTCATTTGTTCATGAATTAGCTTAATGAAAAATTTGTCCATGCAAGATATTAAACTTTCTATTTAGGGCTCTGTATTTGTCCTTATAGAAACTACTGAAAAGTCATTACATCTCTGGCCAAACTGCTTCTCTGGAATAGAGAATTATTTGTAAACAGCCATATGACACTTATAATACTTAATTGAATACTGCTGTAAGCCGGAGTGAATGCTATACCTTGTTAGTATTTCTGCAAATATCATCAGACACCAGCAAACACTGAAGACCTCCTTTTAAGGTTACTAATCCTAGGGCAATAATAAAGTTGAAACATGGTCTGGTAATTCTTTTCTCATTTATAGAGGTACCAGTGATGACACATCCTTACCAAAGATGTTCTCAAGACTTAAGGATAGAGGCAACTACATATGACAAGAATCCAACTGAAGAATCCAGTTGGATAATTCTGGTGTGACCTCTAGCAGTACTCATTCAATTCACTGTAATATACCTTTGTGACTTAGGGTTTTTCCGTTCCTATGTCAAGGAAAATGTTAACATTAGTTCAATGTAAATGATCAGAAAGATATCCTTAATAAAAACTAGTGAATACTTTTAAATCACCAAGCCAAATAATAGCAATCTTTCACTGACATTTCCTCTTGAGAGTTCTGAAATTTTACTTTTATTAAACTGGAATTATTTTAGATTCATTTCATTCTTTTCAGGAACTGGCCACTCATTTTTACATTGATTGAGAGTAAAGGAAATAATTCTTTATGAAAATATGTTTTTATGTTATCTAAATGATGGAAATTATTTTCCAGAACAATACAATGAATTTTATGTAAAATTTTGCAACAGTGTAATACCTTGTGTTAGTGCATTTTGTGTTGCTGTCATAGAATCCTTCAGACTAGGTAATTTGTACAGAAAAAAAGGTTGATCTGCAGGCTGTAGAAGCAGGGGACCAGCATCTGCTTGGCTTTTTGTGAGGAAGCTTTTGCTCATGGCAGAAGGCAGTGGGGGAGTAGATGTGTCACATTGTGAGACAGGAAGCAAGGGATGGGAGAAGGTGCAAGGCTCCTTTATACCACCAGCTCTCTTGTCAACTAACGGTGAGAACTCACTCATTTCCATGGGGAGGGCACCAAGCCATTCATAGGGGATCCACCTTCCTGACCCAAACATCTCCCACCAAGCTCCACCTCTAATATTGGGGATCACATTTCAACATGAGATTTGGAGTGGTCACACATCCAACCCATATCACGTAGCTCTCCTCAGAAAGGGATAAAATACACTCACAAACTTGGAAAAGAAGGAAACCACCTCAACATAATAAAAGCCATGTATGAGAAACCACAGCTAACATCACACTTGATGGTAAAAGACTGAAAGCTTTTCCTTTAATATCAGGAACAATACAGGAATGCCCATTTTTTATCAATTCTATTCAGCATAGTTCTGAAAGTTTTAGACCACGTAATTAGGCAAGAAAAATTTGAAGGCATTCAAATTTGAAAGGAAGAAGTAAAACTATCTCTATTCATAGACAACATGATACATGAAGATTCTATTTTTTTAATAAAAAACCTGTTAGAACTAGTTTAAGAACTCAGTTAAGTTGCAGGATACAAAACAAACACACAAAACTGAATTGCATTTTAGTACAATAACGATGAACAGTCTAAAAATGAATAAACCAATTTCACTTACAGTAGCATCAAGAAGAATAACATACTGAGTAAACTAGATAAGGAGACAAACATTTTATGTATTGGAAAGTGTCAGTGTTGAAAGACATTTAAAAAATAGATAAATGGAAAAGATACTCTGTGTCCATAGATTGGAAGATTTAATATTGTTAAGATTTCAGTACTACCCAAAGCAATCTACAGATTCAGTGCAATCTCAGTAAAAATTTCAATAATTTTTCTTTTGTAAAGGTAAAATTTATCCTAAAATTCATGTGTAATCTCAATGGATCTCAAATAACAACAACAACAAAAATCGGGCAAAAGAAAAAAGTAAGAGGTCTAACACTTCCTGATTTCAAACTTCATTAAGAAGCTACAGTACCTAAGAGTGTGGTATTGGCATAAAAACAGACATATTGACCATGGAATAGAATAGAAAGCCCAGAAATAAACCTTCAAATATGTGGTCAAGTCAGTTTTGAGAGGGAGCCCAAGACCAATGGGGAAAGGACAGTCTTTTTAACGAAGGTAATGGGAAAATTGGGTAACCACAAGTAAAATAATTGGAGTTGGACCCTTACCTTACACTATATACAACAAGTTATCTCAAAATGGATTAAAGATGTAAATATAAGAGCTTAGTAACATAGGAGAAAAGCTGTATAATATTAGATGTGGCAAAGATTTACTCAATGACACCAACAGCACAGGCAACGAAGAAAAACAGATACATTTACTTCATTGAAATTAAAAACTATTCATCAAAGGACAGTATCAACAGAGCGAAAAGGCAATCCTTGGAGTGGTAGAAAATATATGCAAATCATAGATCTGATAAAGGATTGCTGTCAGAATGTAAAATGAACTGCAACTCAATAACAATGACAAAAAGACAAATAACCTGATTAAAAAATGAACAAAGACCTTGAATAGATGTTTCTCAAAAAAGATATATAAATGTCCTGAGATACCACTTCACACCCATTGGGATGGGTATTATGACCATCCAAAAAGTCTCCTAGAAAATAACATACTTACGAAGATTTGCAGAAATTGGAACACTTGTGCTTTTCTGGTGGGAATGTAAAATTTTAGCCACTTTGGAAAACAGATGGCAATTCCTTAAAATATTAGAAATAGAATTACCATATGATACAGCAATTTTACTTCTTGATATGTACCTAAAAGAAACCAAAGAACAGGTATTTTTAGACCCGTGTTCACAGCAGCATTATTCACAATAGCCCAAAGCTGAAAACCACCCAAGTGTCCATTGATAGATGAATGGATAAACAACATTTTATATGCTGCAACATGAATCAACCTTGAAGACATTAAGCTAACTGAAGTAAGCAACTCACACACATACAAAAAAAAAAAAAAAAAAATACACTGTATGATTCCTCTTATGTGAGTTACCTACTGTACTCAAATCCATAAAGACAGAAGGTAGAATTTTGGTTGCCAGGGTTTGAGTAGCGAGAAATGGAACAGTGGTGTTAATGGGTACAGTTTCCATTTTGCAAGATGAAAAGACTTCTGGAGATAGATGGTGGTGATGGTTGCTTAACAACCTCAATATGCTGAATACCACAGAACTATACACTTAAAGATGGTTAAAACGGGCCGGGCACAGTGGCTCATGCCTCTAATTCCAACACTTTGGGAGGCTGAGGCTGGTAAATTGCTTGAACCCAGGAGTTCGAGATCAGCCTGAGCAACATGGTGAAATGCCATCTTTACAAAACGCAGAAAATTAGCTGGGTTTGGTGCTGTGCAGGTGTAATTCTTTAGCGATTCTTTAATGAAAGAATCTGACGGTATGGAAGCCAACTCAGGAGATAATTGTGGCTTCCAAGCAACCCTCCAATCCTCCCTCTTTGACTGCAGTACATCTGAGCTTTGGGACTATAAAACTGAAAACAAAGCAATATGTTGCACAAGTTCAAAACACACACCTGTGGTGGTGTGCACTCAGCTACTCTGGAGGCTGAGATGGGAGGATCAGTTGAGCTTGGGGAGGTCAAGGCCTCAGTGGTCCTTGATTACACTACCACACTCCAGCCTAGGTGACAGAGCAAGATCCTGTCTCAGAAAAGAAAGAAAGAAAAAGAAAAGATTAAAATGTTATATTTTATATGATGTGTATTTTACCACAATAATAAAAAAAAAGAGTAGGACTCTGTGATGTGAAGACTACAACTAGACTACAGCTGTGCCTCATAGAACCTGTAGGAGAAAGAGAAATGTACATTATTAATATGGACCCAGGGCAAATTTTGAAACAGGTGTGGTTTCTGTCTCATCTCTTCCCTTCCTAGATTTTTCCTAATTCTTACGTTGTGTTCTGTCTTCTAAGAACATTATGTTTTCTGTTCTTGTGTCAGTTTACTGAGAATGATGGTTTCCAGTTTCATTCCTATCCCTGTAAAGGACATGAATTCATCCTTTTTATGGCTGCATAATATTCCACAGTGTATATGTGCCACATTTTCTTTATCCAGTGTATCATTGTTTGGTGTTTGGGTTGGTTCCAAGTCTTTGCTATTGTGGACAGTGCCGCAATAAATGTATGTGTGCATGTGTCTTTATAACAGAGTGGTTTATAATCCTTTGGGTATATACCCAGCAATGGGATTGCCACATGTTCTCACTCATAAGTGGGTGTTGAACAATGAGAACATATGGACACAGGGAGGGGAACATCACACACTGGGGCCTGGGGGATGGGGGCCTAGGGAAGGAATAGTAGTGGATGAGGCAATTGGGAAGGAATAGCATTAGGAGAAATACCTAATGTAGTTGACGGGGCAATGGATGCAGCAAACCACCACCATGGCACACATATACCTATGTAACCTGCATGATCTGCACATGTACCCCAGAACTTAAAGTATAATAAATAAATTTTTAAAAAATGCCTAAAGTACAATTAAAATGTATATATACATATGCATATATATGCATATATATGTATATATATGTGTGTATATATATATATATATGTATATATATATATATATATAAAACACATTGATTTTAAAAAAAGAACATTATGTTGTGGTGATTTACCCAGACCATACTTTCCAGAGTTAATCTTGAGTTCTGGGTTACCTGAGTTTCTTCACCGTTACGACAGTGAAAACTTTATCCTATTCATTCCCACTTTTTCAAAAGCATGCCTCAAGCTGACTGTCACTTTGGCATGTTATTTAACATTTTTCTTTCCGTTATCATGCTAAAGATCAAAACAATGAGGAGTTCTTTAGCGATTCTTTAATGAGAGAATCTGTCAGTATGGAAGCCAACTCGGGAGATAATTGTGACTTCCAAGCAACCTTCCAGTCCTCCCTTTTTGACTGCAGTACATCTGACCTTTGGGATTATAAAATTGAAAACAAAGCGATAAGTTGCACAAGTTCAAAAAGTCCAGCAACTTGGATTCCACTGATAAGTTCCTGTATAGCACTCCTAATTGTTCATCATATTGTCCAATGTGGCATTATTACTTCACACTATTTAGTGATGGCTGTAATCTACATGGTGACAGATTTTATTACAGCAGACAGTTTCAGATTTGAATGTGGGTGTGGCATATGAAGTTAAAAGGTAAACCAGCTACAATTCAAGGAAAATTATTCAAATTGTTTAAAATATGCAATTCTCTAATGGGGAAAATGAGTATTTAGAAAATTTTCTGATGTATTTTTGAGTCATCTGGCAGTTATAAGTTCACGATTTCTTTTTTTTTTGGTAATAATTAATTGAAAATGTGTGCTCATTAGATTCATTTTATAACAAAAAGAACCCCTGTTGAGACTACTTAGAAGAAAAAATATTTTATTTAGCTGTATTTTTCTAATTCTAACACTCAAAAATTATTATCTTGTGAATTAAAGAACATTGCAGACAGACATCAACTAAGTAATTGTATTGCAGCTAAATTTCTTGGTATTTAAAAAATGTTTGACCGCCTGTGTGAGAATGTGTGTACCTTTCCAACACATAATTGCTGAAATATGGTGATAATTTAGAATATTTTGTAATCATAGATCATTGTAAAAATTGTGGAGAACTAAAACAAACTTGAAAATAGATACATATTTATGGCAATACGTGTATAGCTAATTGTATCTTGTGTACACACAAACACATATACAAGTGACTACATAATTTAGTTCCATTTTTTTGTTCAACTAGACTCCATGGATAACTAGGAGTCTATAATAATTTGGATATTCCAGCTGTCGTAAATATTTCAAAGGCCTTAAAGAAACTGTATATTTAATCATAGTATGTCTCATAGACTAATAGAATTTCTTTGCTTTTGAAGAGAATGACATCAACTCTATCTGGAAATACTTGTTTCCTTAGGCTAAGTAGGAGTTCTGATAGAGCTTTAATTCTAGGTCAGCAATAAAAATGGGACAGTGGATTAATAATTATGCCTTAGATGAAAGCTTTAAGAGCTATAGTTCTGTAGTAAAAAAGACCTATGTTCCATTCTCAACACCAGCACTCATTAGCTCTTCAATCTTGAGCAAGTTACTTAGTATCTACAAGACAGAATCTAAGTTTTCTCATCTTTAAAATGGAAGAACAGGCCTGCTTCATGAGGTCGTTATAAGAAATAAGTTACTTCAAATAACATACAACAATTACCTTACCTTAGTAAATTGTAGCAATGAGGAGCTTTGTTATTGTTATACAATTCATCCGGTCAGCAAAATCTTTTAAAATATGGGATCTAGGAATAAAATTAATAAAAATAGGCCATAGTGATGAAGCAGGCTTCATGGCATGTGAGTGGCTGAATCCACAGATGCTGAATCCACAGACATGCAAGCTTCATTACCAATGGCCTGTTTGATTTTACTCCTAGATCCCTTACTTGGAAAGATTTTGCCAACTAGCGGTATTCTGTAATAATAGCAAGATTCCTCATTGCTGCAATTTATTGAGGTAATTGTTTTACTATAGGATGAAATGAAAATGATGTTCTTTTGACTGAGTTGCCAAGCACTGCTTAACTATTAAGTAGCATGTTTGATCCAGCTACGGCTAGTGCAACCAGTCACGAAATGAAGAAAATTGTCAGAGCAATGCAGACGTGCAAGGGAGCCCTGAAATGAGGGCTTAGCCTGGGAGGTTTCTTGAATTCTCCCAGGAAAGAATTTACTAAAAGAAGTTTCATAGTCATGGTTGCAACGCTTTGGATATATAGTCAATTGTTTAACAATAATTAAAATCATGGTCAAGGCCTTCTTCTGTGCCTTGACCATGATTTGAAGTTCAATGCAATTCAAAGCTACTTTCTACTGCAATAGAGTTTTGTTTAATTAAAAAAAAAAGACTGTTGAAATCTCAAAGCCACATGGCTGTGGTGATGGACCAGAGTATAAAATCTCCAGTGTTTAAAGTTTGTTCTTTCTACTGTCTTCAGGTTCACTGTCGTAATCTTATAACTGAACAGTTCTAAGATTTGTTAAGCAACTCTGAGTCAAGCTGAAAAGAGAGTTAGAGTTAAAGAAATGAGAATATCTTTTGCTTTTTTTTTTATTTCCAGTATGGAATATGTTATTCTGCATTAAAGGGTAAAAAAAGGTGGAAAGGAGAACAAAGCATTATGTAACGTATTTTGGCTACAACAAAAGTATTAAACATGAACTGTGGAAATTAAAAAAATTTCAGGCTGGGTGCTGTGGCTCGTGCCTGTAGTCCTAGCCGTTTGGGAGGCTGAGGCAGGTGGATCACTTGAGGTCAGGAGTTCAAGACCAGCCTGGCCAACATGGCAAAACCCTCTCTCTACTAAAAGAAAAAAAATTGCTGCACATGGCAGAATGCACCTGTAATTCTAGCTACTCTTGAGGCTGAGACAGGAGAATCACTTGAACCCGGGCAATGGAGGTCGCATCCAGCTGAGATCAACCACTGTGCTCAAGCCTGGGTGGTGACAGAATGAGACTCTATCTCAAAAAAAAAAAAAAAATTGAAAGATGAGCTGGTGGTGTTAAACATCAGTCTTTTATTTTATTGAATTGTAGCTGCTTCATGCAGAGCAGGGCTGACTCATAGATAGTGCACCTGGGGCCATGCTTTTGGGGTATTGGCAACTATGGTTATACCCATTCTTACTTACATGCGAAGTAAGGAGCAGGTTAATGCAAATTGAGGGGCAAGCCATTTAGAAATCTCTAGAAAGGGAGTGGTAACTTTTATGTCATTGCCATGGCATTTGCAAACTGTCATGGCACTGGTGGGAGTGTCTTATGCTAATGAGCAATGAGAGCATATAGGGATTGCTTTTGTAGCCATCTGTTGGTTTCTGCCAGCTTCTTCACTGCATCCTGACTGGACTAGTTTCTATTTTGGTCAGCAGGGTTGTGACCAGAAGACAAGTCCTGCCATTCTCCTACCTCAAAAGGACCATCTTTGCAGTTGCTGAGGACTACAACCTGGGGAGGAACCATTTGTGGCTGAGATAATGTATTTTTAAAATGTGACATTTGTAGACATTGGATAATAGATAAAGCCCTACATGGGTAGATATTGTGAACAACTATGTGCTCGAATTCTATTTCTCCCTAGCCTCTTGGATCACCCAGAGAAAGAGTCAGAAATGTCTTTCTTGTGATTGAAAACACTAAACTTTCCTCAAACACTGAGATTCAGTCATGGGGTACTGTACTTAATTTCAGGAGTATGTCTCAGCCACTGATGGTTGAGTTTCCATCAGAGGAGCCTCTGTGATTTGATCTACCCAAACCTGACATTCTGATATGTCTTCATGACATAAAGATGGAAGTTCAGTTTTAAGATGTAACCTTAATAATAATTTCTTATATGTTATGATACCTAAGGATCGTAAAGTAGAATGGTTCCTTGCTATCCATGGATAGCAAGTCTGTGATATAATGTATTTGCATATAACCTAAGCATGTTTTTCTGTATACTCAAGATCACCTCTAGACAATTTATAATACAATACAAATATTAAAACTATGTAAATAGTTGATATACTGTATTGTTTAAGAAATAACAAGAGGCCGGGCGTGGTGGCTCAAGCCTGTAATACCAGCACTTTGGGAGGCCGAGGCGGGTGGATCACGAGGTCAAGAGATCGAGACCATCCTGGTCAACATGGTGAAACCCCGTCTCTACTAAAGGTGCAAAAAATTAGCTGGGCATGGTGGCGCGTGCCTGTAATCCCAGCTACTCCAGAGGCTGAGGCAGGAGAATTGCCTGAACCCAGGAGGCGGAGGTTGCGGTGAGCCGAGATCGCGCCATTGCACTCCAGCCTGGGTAACAAGAGCGAAACTGTCTCAAAAAGAAAAAAAAAAAAAAGAAAAAATCTGTATGTGTTTAGTACAGATGCAGTTTTTTTCCCCAAATATTTTTGACCTGCCATTTATTGAATCCACAGATAAGGAACCCGTAGACATGGAGGGCCAACTGATTTTTTCTTTTTCTTTTTATTTATTTATTTATTTTTTGAGACAGAGTGTTGCTCTGCTGCCCAGGCTGGTGTGGAATGTCGCGATCTCTGCTCACTCCTGCCTCAGACTCCTAAGTAGCTGGGATTACAGGCATGTGTCAGTATGCCTAGCTAATTTTTTAATTTTTAGTAGAGACAGGGTTTCATCATGTTGGGCAGGTTGGTCTCGAATTTCTGACCTTGTGATCCACCTACCTTGGCCTCCCAAAGTGCTGGGAATACAGGCATGAGCCACTGTGCCCGGCCCCAACTGTATTTTTATACGTATTATATCATAGATCTTCATAGCAATTGCTTGAGAGACACAGAGCAGGATGTTATTGTTCTAATTCTGCAAGTAAAGAAAAGGCTTGCTATGGTTGAGTAGTTAAGCTAAGATCCTCAGTTAATGAGAATCAAAATCAGGATTAGTTTCTCGGTCTTCTGACTGTGTGTCGTGTGGCATTCTTTCTATTTGAACACACTGTTTTTTTTTTTGTTGTGGTAACTTATTAGAATATTGGATGCATAAAAAGCTTTGGATTAATAAAGCAGACTTAGACTTATAAGGAATAATTTGTATGTAAACTTATGTTTGTCATTTTTTGCTAACTTTATTTTTCTACTGTTGTCTTATTTTTGAAAAAGCCAAGCACAGTTGTGAAAACCAATCTCTCTTCTCTCTCTTCTTAGGCTCGAATTATGAAAGATGTGATTTTGAGGATGGGCTCTGTGGTATGGCTCAAAATCAGAGTCTGCAGCCTAGCTGGACAAAGAGAAGTGGGATGACTGGTCTGTCACTTCCATTTTATGATCACAATGGTGATAAGTCTGGTAAATGCTTTAAATCTGTTTTCTCCCCTCTCTCCCTTCCTCCTTTCCTTCTCTCCTTCCTTCTTCATTCTTTCCTGTCTCCTTTTCTTCCTTCACCACCCCCCACAATGTTTAATTAGGGAAGTGGAATCTTGTCTGATATTTACATATTAGTAGTTAAAATGTCTAATTTTATGCATTCCTTAACCAGTTTCAACGTATTTATGATTTTAAAATATCACATTGGATTCTCATAATTGGGTTCCTGGGATTACGATAGGTCTATTTAGATAATTAGGATTTTCCAGTTTTTCTTACTCTTTATGGAAATTATAAAATGTAAATGGGACAATATACCTCGATTAATTAGACAGTCAAATTTATTTTATTTTGACTGGACTAGTTTCAGCTCTGTCTAGTACCACTTGTTTAAATCAATTTGACTAGAAAGCTCTACTGAAATGCTCTCTAGACTTTGAGGTAACTCTGGAAGCCAGAAATTTCTTTCTTTATTAACTAATGAGCTCCATTTATTCAACACTGGGTACCGGGTGTTCAAGCTGCATTAGGGAACAAAAATGGACTCCATGCCTGCCTTTGTCTGATGGGTTTACACATGGTAGGAAAAGAAGTAACATTTCCTGGCATAACTAGAAGCTAGTTATTTGTATAGGTGATACTTCTCTTAAATAAATTCAATTAAATGTTAAAATATGGTTATTGCCTGGAGATAATTTGAAATAAGCAAATGTTCAGGCTTTGAATGTTAGTTTGGCAATGCTTTCATAAATATTACACATGTGGATTAGACTCCCTGGTCTGTCCCTCCCTAGCTGTAAAATCTTAAGAAATTAATTTTTGAGTCTTAGTTTTTACAACTTTAAGAAGGGGAAGTAATGATGCTAAATTTTTAGGATAGTTATTCTAAGAAGCACATGAGAAATTGTTGATAGAGCTTGTTATAGAAAACCTGGCACTCAAAGTAGATCTTCAGGCCATTTCTGAATAATTTTGGTGTTGCTAATGTTACTTCTATATTGGTAAGATAGAGTTTCTTATTTTGTTGGGCTTTCATGTCAAAAAATACTTTTGTTTAGAATTCATAACAATATTTAGGAATCAGCCAGTTTTATTGCCAAAAAGGGACCAGCCTCATAAATAATAACAACCATTAACTGCAATAAAGGAAACTTTCATTACCGATTTAGTTATGTTAGATGGCGATATTGAATCTTGCTCACAACCGAATGGCCATTGCTTAGTGCTGATTCTATATGTCTCTCCTTTAGGATCTCTTCTCTGTTCTTTCTTTTACTAAGAAGGTTTACCACAGTACAAATGTATTTACTCTAGACTTTTGTCTGTGACTCTTACTGAATTCCTCTTGCTTGCCTCCTTACTGTGGAATTAAATAACTTCAGAAGACACTGTGCTTCCCAAGTTTCTTCTATCTTATCTTTCTGACATTTTCCCTTGTTTTTTCATATATATATATATATATATATTTTTTTTTTTGAGACGGAGTTTCGCTCTTGTTACCCAGGCTGGAGTGCAATGGCGCGATCTTGGCTCACCGCAACCTCCGCCTCCTGGGTTCAGGCAATTCTCCTGCCTCAGCCTCCTGAGTAGCTGGGATTACAGGCACACGCCACCATGCCCAGCTAATTTTTTGTATTTTTAGTAGAGACGGGGTTTCACCATGTTGACCAGGATGGTCTTGATCTCCTGACCTCGTGATCCACCCACCTCGGCCTCTCAAAGTGCTGGGATTACAGGCGTGAGCCACCGCGCCCGGCCCTCATGTATATTTTTGATTGCCTAGTCAAGAGGTAAAATGGGGGCAATTTACATCAAAGCTGAGATGCTGTATAGGCAGAAACCATAGAACAGTATCATCTGGGTTGACTTAACATCTCTGGAGTCAGACTAGATGGCTTTGAAGCCTACTCCTGCCGATTAGCTAGTTTTGTAGTCTCAGTTTCCTCATCTGTAAAACAGAGATAATAATAATGCAAGCTGCATAGAAAAAAGGTACAAAATATTGCCTGAGATAACTAATTGAAGGCTGGTAACTTTGCTAATAGTCATGCATCTCTTACAAATATAATTAAATGTTAACTTGTAAAAGTATTCTCTAGCAATAATTTTAAGTAAGCAAGTGTTCTGGTTGTAGATATTAGCTGTTGGAAAATATTTATAGAAAAATGGTCTTTGAATCCTGTCTTTATTCAAAAATTCTTATTTCATAAGTATTAGCCAATTTTTTTATTAACTTACTCTTGAAGTAATTTGGCAGTGCTCCAAAATTATATTTTTCATTATTTTTTATCGTGTAATCGGTGCCTTGAGTGGCAAGTCTGAGAATCAGTTGGAACATTAAAAACATCACTGTTGTCAATATTTGAAATATAGTAAAGCTCCGGGAAGGAATGATTAAAATGTACTGATTTTTTAAAAGATGTAACATTGGACAGGGAAAATGTGGTACATATACACCATGGAATATTATGCAGCTATGAAAAACGATGAGTTCGTGTCCTTTGTAGGGACATGGATGAACCTGGAAACCATCATTCTCAGCAAACTGACACAAGAGCAGAAAATCAAACACCACATATGCTCACTCATAGGCGGGTGTTGAACAATGAGAACACATGGACACAGGGAGGGGAGCACTACACACTGGGGTCTGTTGGGTCTGTTGGGGGGAAATGGGGGAGGAACGGGGGTGGGGAGGTGGGGAGAGAGCATGGGGAGAAACGTTAGATGTAGGTAAAGGGGAGGAAGCTAGCAAATCACACTGCCATGTGTGTACCTATGCAACAATCTTGCATGTTCTTCACAAGTACCCCAAAACAAAAAATGCAATTAAAAAAAATAAAAAAAATATATATAAAAAGAATGTAACATTGCATTTAGATAAAGTAGCATCACTACAGCAAAATCAAATACATCTTCATAATGATAGAAAAACTACTTTTATTTTATTTTTTTATTTTTATTTTTATTTTTTTATTGCATTTTAGGTTTTGGGGTACATGTGAAGAACATGCAAGATTGTTGCATAGGTACACACATGGCAGTGTGGTTTTCTGCCTTCCGTCCCCTTGCCTGTATCTGTCATTTCTCCCCATGCTATCTCTTCCCACCTCCCCACCCCCCGTCCCTCCCCCATTTCCCCCCAATGGACCCCAGTGTGTAGTGCTCCCCTCCCTGTGTCCATGTGTTCTCATTGTTCAACACCCGCCTGAGTGAGAATATGCGATGTTTGATTTTCTGCTCTTGTGTCAGTTTGCTGAGAATGATGGTTTCCAGGTTCATCCATGTCCCTACAAAGGACGTGAGCTCATCGTTTTTGATGGCTGCGTAATATTCCATGGTGTATATGTACCACATTTTCCCTGTCCAGTCTATCATCGTTGGGCATTTGGGTTGGTTCCAGGTCTTTGCTATTGTAAACAGTGCTGCTATGAACATTCGTGTGCAAGTGTCCTTATAGTAGAATGATTTATAATCCTTTGGTTATATATCCAGTAATGGGATTGCTGGGTCAAATGGGATTTCTATTTTTAGGTCCTTGAGGAATCGCCACACTGTCTTCCACAATGGTTGAATTAATTTACATTCCCACCAACAGTGTAAAAGTGTTCCTATTTCTCCATATCCTCTCCAGCATCTGTTGTTTCCAGATTTTTTAATGATCGCCATTCTAACTGGTGTGAGATGGTATCTCAATGTGGTTTTGATTTGCATTTCTCTAATGACCAGTGATGATGAGCATTTTTTCATGTTTGTTGGCCTGCTGTATGTCTTCTTTTGTAAAGTATCTGTTCATATCCTTCGCCCATTTTTGAATGGGCTCGTTTGTTTTTTTCTTGTAGATCTGTTTTAGTTCCTTGTAGATTCTGGATATCAGCTCCTTGTCAGATGGGTAGGCTGCAAAAATTTTTCCCATTCTGTTGGTTGCCGATTCACTCTACTGACTGTTTCTTTTGCCGTGCAGAAGCTGTGGAGTTTGATTAGGTCTCATTTGTGTATTTTGGCTTTTGTTGCCATTGCTTTTGGCATTTTGGTCATGAAGTCCTTGCCTACGCCTATGTCCTGAATGGTTTTGCCTAGATTTTCTTCTAGGGTTTTTATGGTGTTAGGTCTGATGTTTAAGTCTTTAATCCATCTGGAGTTAATTTTGGTGTAAGGTGTCAGGAAGGGGTCCTGTTTCTGCTTTCTGCACATGGCTAGCCAGTTTTCCCAACACCATTTATTAAAGAGGGAATCCTTTCCCCATTGCTTGTTTTTGTCAGGTTTGTCGAAGATCAGATGGTTGTGAGTATGTTGTATTTCCTCTGAGGCCTCTGTTGTGTTCCATTGGTCTATATCTCTGTTTTGGTACCAGTACCATGCTGTTTTGATTTCTGTAGCCTTGTAGTATAGTTTGAAGTCCGGTAGTGTGATGCCTCCTGCTTTGTTCTTTTTGCTTAGAATTGACTTGGCTATGCGGGCTCTCTTTTGGTTCCATATGAAGTTTAAGGTGTTTTTTTCCAGTTCTGTGAAGAAGGTCATTGGTAGCTTGATGGGAATAGCGTTGAATCTGTAAATTCCTTTGGGCAGTATGGCCATTTTCACGATGTTGATTCTTCCTAACCATGAACATGGAATGTTTCTCCATCTGTTTGTATCCTCTCTTATTTCGCTGAGCAATGGCTTGTAGTTCTCCTTGAAGAGGTCCTTTACGTTCCTTGTTAGTTGTATTCCTAGGCATTTTATTCTCTTTGTAGCAATTGTGAATGGCAGTTCATTCTTGATTTGGCTCTCTTTAAGTCTGTTACTGGTGTATAGGAATGCTTGTGATTTTTGCACGTTGATTTTTGTATCCTGAGACTTTGCTGAAGTTGTTTATCAGTTTCAGGGGATTTTGGGCTGAGATAATGGGGTCTTCTAGATATACAATCATGTCATCTGCAGATAGAGACAATTTGATTTCCTCCTTTCCAATTTGAATAACCTTTATTTCTTTTTCTTGCCTGATTGCTCTGGCTAGAACTTCCAGTACTATATTGAATAGGAGTGGTGAGAGAGGGCACCCTTGTCTAGTGCCAGATTTCAAAGGGAATGCTTCCAGTTTTTGCCCGTTCAGTATGATATTGGCTGTTGGTTTGTCGTAAATAGCTTTTATTGTTTTGAGGTACGTTACATCAATACCTAGTTTATTGAGGGTTTTTAGCATAAAGGGCTGTTGAATTTTGTCAAAGGCTTTCTTTGCATCAATTGAGATAATCATGTGGTTTTTGTCTTTGGTTCTGTTTATGTGGTGAATTACGTTTATGGACTTGCGTATGTTGAACCAGCCTTGCATCCCCGGGATGAATCCTACTTGATCATGGTGGATGAGCTTTTTGATATGCTGTTGCAATCGGTTTGCCAGTATATTATTGAAGATTTTTGCATCTATGTTCATCATGGATATTGGCCTGAAATTTTCTTTTCTTGTTGAGTCTCTGCCGGGTTTTGGTATCAGGATGATGTTTGTCTCGTAAAATGATTTGGAAAGGATTCCCTCTTTTTGGATTGTCTGGAATAGTTTCAGAAGGAATGGTATCAGCTCCTCTTTGTATGTCTGGTAGAATTCGGCTGTGAACCCATCTGGACCTGGGCTTTTTTTGGGTGGTAGGCTCTTAATTGCTGCCTTACTTCAGACCATGTTATTGGTCTATTCAGGGTTTCGGCTTCTTCCAGGTTTAGGCTTGGGAGGATGCAGGTGTCCAGGAATTTTTTTATCCATTTCTTACAGGTTTACTAGTTTATGTGCATAGAGTTGTTTGTAGTAATCTCTGATGATGGTTTGGATTTCTGTGGAATCTGTGGTGATATCCCCTTTATCGTTTTTTATTGCATCAATTTGGTTATTCTCTCTTTTCTTTTTAATTAATCTGGCTAGTGGTCTGTCTATTTTGTTGATCTTTTCGAAAAACAAGCTCCTGGATTTATTGATTTTTTGAAGAGTTTTTTGTGTCTCTATTTCCTTTCGTTCTGCTCTGATCTTAGTTATTTCCTGTCTTCTGCGAGGTTTTGAGTTTTTTTTGATCTTGCTCCTCTAGCTCTTTCAATTTCGATGATAGGGTGTCAATTTTAGATCTCTCCTTTCTTCTCATGTGGGCACTCATTGCTGTATATTTTCCTCTAGAGACTGCTTTAAATGTGTCCCAGAGATTCTGGTATGTTGTGTTTTCATTCTCATTGGTTTCGAAGAACATCTTTATTTCTGCCTTCATTTCGTTGTTTATCCAGTCAACATTCAAGAGCAAGTTGTTCAGTTTCCATGAAGCTGTGCAGTTCTGAGTTAGTTTCTGCATTCTGAGTTCTAACTCGATTGCACTGTGGTCTGAGAGACTGTTTGTTATGATTTCTGTTCTTTTGCATTTGCTGAGGAGTGATTTATTGCCAATTATGTGGTCAATTTTAGAGTAGGTGTGATGTGGTGCTGAGAAGAATGTATATTCTGTGGAATTGGGGTGGAGAGTTCTGTAAATGTCTATTAGGTTTGCTTGTTCCAGGTCTGAGTTCAGGTCCTGGATATCCTTGTTGGTTTTCTGTCTGGTTGATCTGTCTAATATTGACAATGGGGTGTTAAAGTCTCCCACTATTATTGTGTGTGAGTCTAAGTCTCTTTGTAAGTCATTAAGAACTTGCCTTATGTATCTGGGTGCTCCTGTATTGGGTGCATATATATTTAGGATCGTTAGCTCTTCTTGTTGCGGTGATCCTTTTACCATTAAGTAATGTCCTTCTTTGTCTCTTTTGATCTTTGTTGCTTTAAAGTCTATTTTCTCAGAGATGAGAATTGCAACTCCTGCTTTTTTTTTGCTCTCCATTTGCTTGATAGATCTTCCTCCATCCCTTTATTTTGAGCCTTTGTGTATCCTTGCATGTAAGATGGGTTTCCTGGATACAGCACACTGATGGGTTTTGGCTTTTTATCAAATTTGCCAGTCTGTGTCTTTTGATTGGGGCATTTAGTCCATTGACATTTAGGGATAGTATTGTTATGTGTGAATTTGATACTGTCATTTTGATGCTACCTGGCTGTTTTGTTGGTTAGTTGATGCAGCTTCTTGATTGTGTTGATGCTCTTTTATCATTTGGTGTGTTTTTCGAGTGGCTGGTACTGGTTGTTCCTTTATAAGTGTAGAGCCTCTTTCAGGAGTTCTTGTAGGGCAGGTTTGGTGGTGATGAAATCTCTGAGTGCTTGCTTGTTCACAAAGGATTTTATTTTTCCTTCATTTATGAAGCTTAGTTTGGCTGGATAGGAGATTCTGGGTTGAAAGTTCTTTTCTTTAAGGATGTTGAATATTGGCCCCCAATCTCTTCTGGCTTGTAGGGTTTCTGCTGAGAGATCTGCTGTGAGTCTAATGGGCTTCCCTTTGTGGGTAACCCGACCTTTCTTTCCGGCTGCCCTTAGCATTTTCTCCTTCATTTCAACCCTGGTGAATCTGACGATTATGTGCCTTGGTGTTGCTCTTCTTGAGGAATATCTTTGTGGTGTTCTCTGTATTTCCTGTATTTGAATATTGGTCTGCCTTGCTAGGTTGGGAAGTTTTCCTGGATAATATCCTGTAGAATATTTTCAAGCTTGGATTCATTCTCTTCATCACATTCAGGTACACCTATCAAACGTAGATTAGGTCTTTTCACATAGTCCCACATTTCTTGAAGATTTTGTTTATTTCTTTTTGTGCTTTTTTCTCTGTTCTTGCCTTCTCTTTTTATTTCATTGAGTTGATCTTTGACCTCTGATATCCTTTCTTCTGCTTGGTCAATTCGGCTGTTGAAGCTTGTACATGCTTCACAAAGTTCTCATGTTGTGTTTTTCAGCTCCATCAATTCACTTATATTCCTCTCTATGCTATCCATTCTCATTAGCATTTTGTCCAATCTTTTTTCAAGGTTCCTATTGTCTTTGCGTTGGGTTAGAACATGTTCTTTTAGCTCGCTGTAGTTTCTTACTACCCACCTTCTGAAGTCTGATTCTGTCATTTCATCACCCTCCTTCTCCATCCGGTCTGGTTCCCTTGCTGGTGAGGAGTTGTGATCCCTTTTAGGAGAAGTGTTCTGGTTTCGGGAGTTTTCAACCTTTTTGCGCTGGTTTCTTCCCATTTTTGTGGGTTTATCCACCTGTTGTCTTTGTAGTTGCTGTCTTTCAGATTGGGTCTCTGAGTGAGCTTCTAGTTCGTGTATGCTGAAGTTACTTCTTCTTTTTTTTTTTTTAAGCTTTCCTTCTAACGGTCTGGTCCCTCTGCTGTAGGGTACTGCTGAGGTCTTCTCCGGGCCCTGCTTGCATGGGGATCACCTGCAGCAGCTGCAGAACAGTAAGGGTTGCTGCCATTTTCCTCTTCCGTTATCTTTGTCCCAGAAGGATGCTCGCCTACTGTCAGTCCTTTCTCTCCTTTATGAGGCGAGTCTTTGGATCTATGGGGGTCAGGGAGCTACTTGTGGAGACAGTCTATCTTTTATTGGGGCTTAAGTCCTCAGCTGTGAGCTCCGTTGTTCATTCAGAGTTGCTGGGCAGGTACGTTTAGGTCTGCTACAGCTGAACTCATAAAGCAGTTTTTGTTCCCAGGTGCTCTGTCCTGGGGAGTTGGGGCTTTATGAGTTTCTGTTGAACTACTCCCTTTTTTGATTTTTCTTTCAGGTCTGACCCACCCAGCTAGCAGCACGCCTAGCCACTGCCTGCCCACAGAGGCTTTGCTGAGCTGCTGTGGGCTCCACCCAGCTGCCCTGTGCTCTTCCCTGCTGTCCTGTTTATATGGGCGTAGTTAGAACTGTCTCGGCAATGGTGGCCCTGCCTCTGTTATGGCGGACTCTCTATGTTGTGGCTGGTTGCCTCGGCAACGGCAGCCCGCCTCCGTAGTGGTGGAGAATCTCAGTAATGGCAGACTCCCCACCCCCACCAAGCCGGACCGTCCCGGTTCAGTTGTGCTTGGTTTGAAGGGCTCAACCCAGAGGGTTTCCAATTACTGTTTTTGTTTTCATTGTTGTTGGGAGTAGGGGGCTGGGACCAACCGAGCCTGATCACCTGGCTCCCTGACTCATAGTCTTTTCTTTTAAGTTGAAGGACCCCGCATTCCAGTCACTTGTTGAAAAGGCACTGGGATCTCCCGTGCTGCGACTCACTGAGTCAGCTCGAACTGCGGCGCCGGCTCCTGGCGTATTTTTTGCCTAGGAATCTCCTGGCCTGGCTCGCTATTTGAGATGAATGGGCAACTCTGCCATTTCAGGGCTCCGATCGCCAGCTAAGAGGGCTCCCAGACCAGTGGCTTTTGTCCGGAGAACCGTCGCAACAGGGCATGGTCACAGCAGCCGCGCGGGCCAAATCAGCCCCGTGGGGGCCAAAACAGCCGCACCGGCCGGGACTGCGGTGCTGGCAACCCCTCCGCCTGGGTATCTCCTGGTCTGTGGGCAATAAAAATTCGTCTGGAAATGCGACATCCACTCACCCTCTGCGCTTTCACTGGGAGCTGAAGTCCTGAGCTGTTCTTAGGTGGCCATCTTCCCAGCATGCAAGCATCAAATCTCAGAAAAACTACTTTTAAAGATGGGAATATGAATATGAAAGTTTTAAATAATTCTGGAGTTCAGTTGATATTCAAGGTAATAAAGGGATTTTTAAATGTATAATTCGCTTTAAGTCTATCAAAGATTAAAAAATTTATTTGAAAAGTTAATATTTCCCATTATGCCACAGTTTATTATTTTCTAATTTGGGCATTTAAAATCAGTTTTAAATGGGGGAATATAAGAGCTTTTGTTATTCCCATCAATTGTTAGATCTCAAATTCAAATATTATGAAACATGTACACTATTTAACAGCTTCTTATATTTTTATTTTTCTCTATAGTGTTCACATATATTGTGTTTATAATCTCTGCATATTATAAATCCTACAAATCAATATTATAATATTTACTTTAGAGAACATTAAAATAAGTTAAGAAAATACCATTTTATCATATTTATTATTTTCAGTACTCTTTATTTCTTCTATCTGACTTTGTGGTATCATTTCTCTTCCGCTTGAAGAAATTCCTTTAGTATTTCTTGTAGTGCAGTTCTGCTGGTGATAAATTATGTTCATTTTTCCTCCTGAAAATGTTTTTTATTTTGTCTTCATTCTTGAAATGTATTCCTACTGGATATATAATTTTTCATGGTCTTTTTTTTTCTTTTAGTGCTTTAAAGACATTATTTTGCTGTCTTCACCTAGTTTCTAATGTGACATCCACAATTTCATTTTTTTGTGTCTATAATATATCTTTGTTGTTTTAATGCTTTCAAAATCTGGTCTTTATTGTTGGGTTTCAGCATGAACATTTTAAATTTTGTGATACTCATGTTAACTAAGCTTCCTGAATCTGAAATATACACTGTCTGCCAATTTTGAAAAGTATTTTGCTCTTATTTATTCAGATCTTTCTTCTGTCCCACTCTCTCTTTCATTTTATTTTTGTATTTCAAGAATCAGTGTGTTAGACTGTAAGTCTAACATGCTGTTAGATGAGGTCTCACCATATATTTCTATCTTGTTTTCTGTCTGTTTATCAGAGTGCATAATTTCAATTGATCTATCATCAAGTTCTGTGATTTTTTTGGTCATCTTCATTCTACTGATAAGCCTATCTAGTGATTAAAAAAGAAATTAACCATAGATGCTCCTTGAATTATCATGGGGTTATGTCCCAACAAATCCATCATAAATCAGAAATGCATTTAATACACATAATCTACTGAGCATCATAGCTTAGCCTAGCCTACCTTAAACTTCCTGAGAACACTACAGCCTCTGCCTCCTGGGTTCAAGTGATTGTCCTGCCTCAGTCTCCTGAGTAGCTCGGATTTACAGGCCTGTGCCACCACTCCTGGCTAATTTTTGTGTTTTTGGTAGAGATGGGGCTCTCCATTTTGGTCAGGCTAGTCTTAAACTCCTGACCTCAGGTGATCGGCCTTCCTCAGCATCTGAAAGTGCTGGGATTACAGGTGTGAGCCCCTGTGCCTGGCCTCAAATGACAAACTCTTGTTTGCTGTGGGCAGCAGTCTGAGTATCAGGTCAATTCCTCTAGGCTTAGCTGGTGGAAGTGCTCGCTACGCATGCAGGTTTCCATTTTGGCGAGAGACTTGGACAGAAATTATACATAGAACATGGGGCACTCATTTTTGTTTGTTTGTTTGTTGCTTTGTTTTGATTTTTTTTCTAGGTCTCTACTTTATATAATTTATTTCCTTTCTTTCTGTCAGACTGGGTTATTCCAGGCTTCCCTTCCTAGTTCTTCAGGCTAAGGAGAGAGAAGCCCTTCTATCAGAGTTTTAGCCTTGGACTCCACCTGCAGCTGCTGCTGGACCCTATGCCAAAGCTTGACAGAATTGAATTTGCTGTGATCCCATCACCTAAGTTTCCTACCCCTTAAATATATGCCTCCTCTCTTTATCTCAAAGTCCGCTTGTGGTCCCAGCTTAGAGATTTTTCTTGTTTTTCTAATGCAGTCATTACGTTCATCACTGAGTTTCCCAGCTGAGTAAACACCAGCATCTCCTAAGCTGCTCTGTGTTGCCCTTTCTGAAGGGAAACTGAACCATAGTCCATTCCTAAGTAATAGGTAGGCTATGCTACATAGAGGGTGAGTTTGGTTCCTTTATTAAGAAGGAACTGTAAAAGGCCAAACATGGAGACAAGAATCCCACATTCTCACTCTCTAGATTACATTCCTGCAGCCCCTATAGTCTGAATATCTGTTTATTTTTAAATCAGTGAAAATTTGATGTGCAGTTATTCCTTTTTATATTTACTTTGAAAACTCTTTACTGAATATCTGCATTGCTCCACATGCTCTTCCAGGACCTGAAGATATAAAAGTGAACAAGAATTCGGCTTTTGTCCCTGGTGAACTTGCAGTCTAGTGACAGAGGCATAAACCATAAACACGTACTTATGCTAATATATTAAAAGTTAAAAATAACTAACCAGCAGCCATTTTCTTATCTGCACGTCCACATTTAAAAGCTCACGATGTGACAAGGATAAGGTGTGTGTGCTTTACAGATGAGGTGTGGGAGCATCTGTATTGTTTGTTATCTGAGGAATTTCCATTAAACAAGTCATCTATTCCAGGCATCTGCACAGTTTTCATTGAAAGGGCTGATAGTAAATATTTTTGGCTTTTTGGGCCATATGGTTGGTCCATGTCCCCAGAACTCAGCTCTGCCATCTACACTATAAAAACAGTCATATGGTCATACACGACACATAGATTAAGCATGGCTCTGTTATGTTAACCTTTTATTTATAAACATGGAAATGTATAATTAATACTATTTTTAGATGTTTAAAACTTAATTTTTTCATTATTTAAACACGTAAAAACCTCTTAATTCACAGGATATGCAAAATGAGGTGGCAGGTATATCTGTCTGGGGATTATAGTTTGCTGCCCCCATGTCTGTTCACAATAAACATTAATTGAGCTTTTTTATGTCTGACACTTTTCAGTATTTCACATAAATGAATACAGAATATAATTCTTCCTCTAAGAACACAGATAAATTATAATCTTAATTTTAGTGGCGATGTTCACATTTATAACAAACATAAGTGAAGCAAACTTTGATTCTGTGTCAGAATCAGTGTGTCTGAACTTTCAATTAAGGAAGAAATTTTGTTAGTCCTCTTTCTTTAAAATACTTTTAGTATTTATTTGTACTGAGAGTACAAACAAGGTATGTTAACAAAATGGAATTACAGTGTCTTTTTTCACTTATCCCTTTTTTTTTTTTTTTTTTTTTTAGACAGCGTCTTGCTCTGTCACCACGCAGTGGCACATTTTCGCCTCTCTGCAACCTCCGCCTCCCTGATTCCAGCAATTTTCCTGCTTCAGCCTTCTGAGTAGCTGGTATTACAGACATGCACAACCATGACCAGCTAATTCTTGTATTTTTATTAAAGATGGGGTTTCACCATGTTGGCCAGACTGACCTCCCAAAGTGCTGACCTCAAGTGATCTACCCACCTTGGCCTCCCAAAGTGCTGAGATTACAGGCATGAGCCACCATACCAGGCCCCTTCCTCGTTTTTAGTATGATAATTGTGTTATTTTAAAAGTAAAAATATTAAAATTACAATTTATTGTATATTTATATGGTTAGATTTATATATGCTGATGATTACTCTTAATTTCAGTACAAACACTTTTATTAATTCCAGTGTGTAAGACATCATGATAATGTTGTGAAGATACTAAAGACTACAGGTTTATCATCCCTTATCCAAAAATCTGAAATCCAAAATGCTCCAAAATTGGAAACTTTTTGAGTGCTAATATGATGCCACGAATGGAAATTTCCACACTTGACACCTTTGCTTTCTAATGGTTTAATGTGCAGAATACTTGTTTTAAGCACAAAATTATTAAAAATCATTGTACAAAATTACCTTCAGGTTATGTGCATAAGGTATATATGAAACATAAATGAATTTTATGTTTAGACTTATGTCCCATCTTTAAGATGTATGTGCAAATATTCCAAAATCTGAAAAAATCTGAAATCCAATACATTTCTGGTCCCAAGCATTTTAGATAAGAGATACTCAACCTGCCTTAAGTTACAGGCTACATATCAGGGTGATTGTGATCTCTTTGAGACACATGCTTGGGAATAAAACAGTGACTCACTGGGAGAAAGAAAAAGGTACAAAATAGGGGTTCGGATGAATTTCTCTGAGGCTACAGACAAATTCTGACTCTAGAAAGTGGAAGAGCGTTTGAGAAATACTTGAAATATGAGTGGTATTTCAGTGAACAGAGAGATGAGAGAAATGATATTTCAAATAGACAGAACCACATAAGGACCAGGTGGAAATAATTGCAGTGCCCAGGTGATGACATAGAATCTACTATGACTAGAAATGCCTGAGAATAAAGAAGACAGGCTGAAAGTGTATGTTATGAATGTCAAGAATTATGTCATCCAAAGGTTACTGATTTTGCTCATCTGAACCATTTTCTTGCCTTCTTTTTCTTCCTATACCCAAACTCCTTCACAGTTGACAGTCCTATTTCTGCCACGTCCAATCAGGCAGCAGAAATGAGAGACATTGATGGATGTTATGGCAATGGTTGGGGAACAGTGTAAGGAATTTCAAGGGCATGCATATTTGGTACTTAATGATTCCTTCTGCCTCAAGCAGTCAGAGAGCTTTAGTATCTTGCACAGATTCTTTCATTTTTAAGGGGATACCAAGGTCCTTGATGTGTGTTTGTTTGTGGTTATGCATGAGTTTGAAATGGATAAACTATATGAGATTTTCATAGTCCCTTAACAGTCTTCACATCTTTTGTGTATTGGATAATATATTTGTTCTATTTTTCCCCTTATTTCAAATTCAGAGTTATATGTTGGTAATGGAATCATAGTTGACAACTTACTTATTTGAATTAACTGATATCATATCCATGAAATTTTGCTATACAATATTAATAGTCAAGTTGTCAAATATCTTAGAGTACTGATGAGAGCTAAAAATGACACATTTTCTTTTTTTTTTTAATTGCATTTTAGGTTTTGGGGTACATGTGAAGAACATGCAAGATTGTTGCATAGGTACACACATGGCAGTGTGGTTTTCTGCCTTCTGTCCCCTCGCCTGTATCTGTCATTTCTCCCCATGCTATCTCTTCCCACCTCCCAACCCCCCATCCCTCCCCCATTTCCCCCCAACAGACCCCAGTGTGTAGTGCTCCCCTCCCTGTGTCCATGTGTTCTCATTGTTCAACACCCACCTATGAGTGAAAACATGCGGTGTTTGATTTTCTGCTCTTGTGAAAATGATACATTTTCTAATTTCTCTATTGAAAAATGGAAATATTTTTCTACCCATCATTTGCTTTTTGTTTGGCAACAGATTTGTTTTTACAAGCAAATGGCTTGATTACTTGTTAAATTTATAGATGGATATATTCTTCAAATTAATTTATACACAACTGAAAAAAATTTATGCTCTACAGAAATACATAAAAATTCCATAATAACATATTAAAATAAATACATTACAAATTTCAAAAGATACATCTTTTGAACCATGATCAGGGAATCAGTTGACTGAGTTTCTGTCAAATGAGGGTGATCATGATATTTTACTAATGACATTGGTTGGAATGTACCCTGTAGATGCCATTTCTCTGCATATGAACTCTGAAAAGTATGATGAACACTCACTTTCATTTCAAGCATCTTACAAGTGAATTAGGAAGCTTATAGAGACTCATACTACTTTAGGCTTTACAGATTTTGATCAATACCTTGGAATATTGCAAATGGAAAAAGAGAATCAAATTATTGTCTGCTTAATTGTGGCAGGCAGATTACAAAACCTCCCCGCTCCCTCCAGTTTCCTATCCTCTGCAATCAAACACTAATCTGGGCACTGTTGTGAAGAGATTTTGTAAATGGATTACTAATCAACTGACCTCAAAATCGTGAGATTATCTTGGACTGTTCAAGTGGGCTCAGTGTAATCACATGAGCCATTAAAAGCAGAAGTGGCAGGCAGGAGAGCTGAGGCAGAAGGGAAGATTAGAGAGATATGAAGTTTGAGGACTTGACCTGCATTGCTGGCTTTGGAAATAAAGAAAGGGGATCACAAGAAAGTAATACAGGAGCAAGTAAAAGTGGAGAACAGTCCCTAGTTAACAGCCAGCAAAGAAGCAGGGATCTCAGTCTTAGGGCTGTGTGGAATTGAATTCTGCCAACCACTTGAATGAGCTTGAAAGTATATTCATCCTTAGGGCCTTCAGAAAGGCTCACAGGCAACCCACACTTCCATTTCAGCCTTTAGTGCATCTAAGCAAAGAACCAGCAAAGCCACATCGTGCCTGGACTTCTGACCTATGCAAGCTGTGAGATGTATTAATACATTTGTCTTGTTTTAAGCCACTAATTGTGTAGTCATTTATTATGGAAGCAATAGCAAATGAGTACACTAACTTTCAAAGTTTTTAGGGAAAGAAAGGTTTATATTTTCTTGATTGTCTATTCTTGCTAATGAATATTTGCAGTGAGTAAAATCTGTCTTTTACTGGGTAAAGTGGAACAATTCTAAAAGTCATCTGGAGATTGGATTCTACTTAAACACTAATTGATGGTATGATTTAGGGGGAAATCCCTGGGCTTTTTCTTTTTTACATGGTTCTAGTTCCTCTAGTTTTTCATTTATATGTTTAGTTTTTTTACTGTTACCCCTAGTTTCTTTGCTTTCTTTTAGATCATGCCAAAAATTATGGATCTGTCTTCCATTAATGCCACCTGCCCTAAAGTCAAATTTAATTATCTGTCACCTACCTACCTACCTATCTCCTTCCTACCTACCTACCTATGTACCTACCTACCTATGTAGTTAATTCTTTATTTAGTTACTTAATATGGTTGCCCTTGTTTTAGGTGTTGTATCTAAGAAACTGTTGCCTAATCCAGGGTCATACATTTACACCTGTAGTTCCCTCTAAGAGTTTATGTCTTATACTTAGGTCTTTCATCCATGTTCAGTTAATTTTTACTATTTTGTGAAGTATCCACTTTTGCATGTACCTGTCTAGTTGTCTAAGCACTATAGATTGAAAAGTCTATACTTTCCCCATTGAATTATCTTAACATCTGGTCAAAATTCATAGATGTGTTGCTTTATTTTTGAACTCTCAATTTGACTGCATTGATCTTTCTGCCTATACGTATGCCAATATCACACTATCTTCTTCTAGGGAAGAGTAAGTCCTATAATTTTGTTATTTCCTTTCAGCATTTTTTTTGTCTATTCTGTGTTTCTTTCATTTCCATATGAATTTTAGTATTTTCAAATTTCTGCAAAAATGGTGGTTGGAATTTTGAGAGGAATTGCACTGAACTGGTAGATCAATTTGGTAACAATTGTCATCTTAACAATATTAAGTCTTCTAGCCCATCATGCATCATGTCTTTCCGTTTATTTTGGTGTTCTTTGATTTCTTTCAACGTTGTATTTTTAAAGAAATTTTATTGTGCAGATCTTGCTTTTTGTTTATTAAATTTATTCCTAAGTCTTCTATTGTTTTTGAGGCAATTTTAAATGAGATTTTTTTCTTAATTTTATTTTAGATTGTTCCTTACCAGTGTATAGAAATGAAACTGATTTTTGTTTATTGATTTTATATCCCATAAAATTACCAACTTATTGGTTCTAATAGTTTTTAATTAACTTATTTTTTTGGTGGTTTATCAGGATCTTCTTTATAGAAGATCATGTAATCTGCAAATAGAGATAATTTTACTTTTTGTTTTCATTCTGGATGCTTTTTATTTTATTTTCTTGCCCAGTTGTCTGAGAGAAACTCTGGTGCAATGTTGACTAGAAGTGGTGATAGCAGACAGCCTTGTCTTGTTCCTATTAAGGGAAATATTTTCAATCTTTTACCATTAGGTGTGATATTATTCGTAAGTTTTTTATATATGCCATTTATCAAGCAGAAGGTGATTCCTTCTATTATTAGTCTGTTGAGTGTTTCAAGAGTGTTAACATCTTGTCGTATCCTTTTTTTGTGTCTTGACATGGTCATGTGTTTTTTTTTCTTGTTCAATATAGTATTTGTATTGGTTGATTATTATACGTTGAACCAATTTTGCATTCCTAGGATAAATTCCGCTTGACCATTGTGAATAATTTTTTAAATGTGTTGCTTGATGTATATTCATCAGTTATGTTAGTCTGTTGTTTGCTTTTCTTGTGAAGTCTTTGTCTGGTTTTGGTATTAAGGTAATAGTGGCCCCATAGAATGAGTTGGGAAGTAGCTTTCCTTCTCTTTTGTTTTTTTTATAAGAGTTTGTGAAGTATTCATGCTGATCATATAAATGTTTCGTAAAATACACTAGTAAGCCTTTCATGCTGGAGCGTTTCTTTGTGGAAAGATTTTTGGTTACTGATTTATTCTTTTTACTAGTTACTGTCTACTTGGATTTTTTATTTCTTCTTGAATTGGCTGTGTAGTTTGTGTCTTTCTAGAAATTTGTCCATCTAAGTTGCTATCTAATTTGTTAGCATAAAATTATTCATAGTATTCTCTTAGAATTCTTTTTATTTATGTAAGGTTGGAAGTTCTGACCCTTGTTCACTCTTCATTTTAGTAAACTGAGTTTTTAATTTTATTTTTTCTTGGTTCCTCTAGTGAAAAGTGTGTTCGTTTTAGTGATCTTTCCAAGAACTTCTGTTTCTGGAAATTTTTTTTTTTTTCTATTTTCTGTTTCATGTGTTTCTTCTCTAACACTTAATATTTTCCTCCTCTGCTTGCTTTGGGTTTAGTTTGCTCTTCTTTTAGCTTCTTATTGTTAATGTTTAGATATTTCCTTGTTTAAATTTAGGCATTTACAGCTATGCATTTCCTACTAAGCACTGAAATAACAGCATCCCATTCATTTTGATATGTTGTATTTTCATTTTCACTTATTTAAAGTATTTTCTAACATCCCTTGTGATTTCCTCTTTAGCTTATTGTTTATTTAGGAGATTGTTATTTAAGTCTATATATTTCTGAATTTTTCTGATTTTCTGTTATTGATTTAAATCATTCTATTACTTCTGGAGAACATACGTTTATGATTTAGATCCTCTTAAATGTATTGAGATTTGTTTTATTATCTAAAATATTGTTTTTCTTGGAGAATGCTCTCTGTGTATTCTGGAAATCAGATGCTCACAGTTCCCAAAATTCCCACACATTTGCTTCTTTTACTGTTTGTTGTAGTTATAGTTGTTTTGTTTGTTGTTAGTGACTTTTCTGAGAATTTCTTAGATGTCACTGTCTTAGTCAATTTTGGCTGCTAGAACAAAATGCCATAAACTGGGTAGATTATAAACAATAGAAATTTATTTCTTATAGTTCTGTAGGCTAGGAAGTCCAAGATCAGGGCACTGGCACATTCAGTGTCTGGTGTGGGACCACTTTCTTTTTCATAGGACAGTACTATCCTGCTAAGTTCTCACATGGTGGAAGGGGCTAAGCAATTGTCTAGGCCCTCTTTTATAAATGAGTTGAATCCATCCCTGAGGACTCTACCTTTAGGATCTACTCACCTCCCCAGAATCTCATCTCCAAATATCATAACATTGGTGTTTGTTTCCACATATGAATGTGTACGTGTGCAGGGGCACAAATATTCAGACCATAGCAGCCTGGGACCAATAAATCTCTATGTTTTGCTGAGGGATTCTGTGTTTATGTTAGGGTGCACCTTCCATACTCACCCAAATAGCTGATAACTCTACCTTAGTTTTCATTTCCTGCTTTCATAGAGCCTCAATATCAGCCAGATGTTAGGGCTTAGGGTGTTTTCCATTCTTTCCAGAGCATGTACACTGCCCTATACATGTACATATCTGGCTAGATTTGAAGGAATATGTTGGAGCTTGTTAAAGTCCTTATCAGTGTCTCATTCTATTAGTCTATTATTTTCACCAACTGTTACACACTGCCTTCGGTGACTATGAAGTTATAACACTTACTAGTAATTGTTTTCAACAAACCCCTTATGTAGAAAAAGCTTTTTATACTGAGCAAGGCGTTATTATGGTGAATTTCAGATGGCCTTTTAATTGTGGTCTTTCAAGGAAGTAAAAGACAGGTCAAATAATGACAATTATTTGAGAATGAGGCTTTGAAAAAGCTCTAGCTCTATTTTACTCATTCTTGTGGCTGCCAGGCTGCACGAGGAATGCATGCTGCAATTTTTCAAAGTTAAATGTGGAGCTTTAGAGTGGGCAATGAGACTGGGGCAAGTTAAAGCCTATAAAACTCACCATTTTTTAAAACTGAGATTTTGCCATTTGTTGAATAAAAGTCCTCCAAATTACTACAAAACTTTGGCTAATTTCCAGAGTTCCAGACAAATTGATTCTGACATTTTTGCCAGTCTTAAAATGGATTTTGTGGGGGGAAAATTGTCAGAGGTCTTTATTCTGGCATTTTCATTAACAATACTACTGTGATTTATTATGTATTTTAGGATCTCCTAAAGTGACTCTCATAGTCCTTTGTCACTGAAATCAGACATAAGTCGACATGGTAGCATCCATGTACACCTTGCTAGTAATGATAAAGGATTACTATTTGAAGATACTGTTTAAGTGATACCATTTAGCAAATATTACCTGGTTCTGTTGAGCTTGCAAGCTTAATAAATAGGTATGAATCAAAACTTATGATTCAAAGGAAATAGAATTTAATAAATACACAGAAATCATCAACTTGAAGATACTTGTATCTAAGACTATTATTTGAAGGAAACTACATTTTTGTCAGAAATAAGCGCACATTCCTATTTACATAAGTTTTGACATTTTAACATTTGCTTCAAGCCTTAGATCTTGTTATGGTGATCATTCCCTACAGCCTGATTTTTTAAAAAATGTTCTTGAGAACTGATACTATCTCACTGTTAAAATGCTCCTTTTTTGGTTCCTTTGAGCCAATTGGTTACTCTGTAGCATGCCACAGGATTTATGTTTCTTCTGCTCACATTGAGCTCCATTAATCACTCAGAACTTGGGAAGTGGATGAAGTGCAAGGCTGCCCATCAATGGTTGAGGAAAGTGAGACCAAAAATTCTACTTTATCTTTCATGAAGATCAAGGTTGATGGAATTCACTGCCAAAGTTATTGGATTTAGCTCTCAAACCTTGATTCATGGTTTTTATTGCTTTCATATTTTATATACCTCCTTTTTTGTCATCATACTTGGGATTTCATTCCAATACTTACCCAATAACTGAGAAAAAGTATTTTTAAAAGTATTCTAATATAAGCATTTAAGATTATAAATGAAATTATGCTATTTATGTTATTTTATCATTTTAATAATTAACCCTTTTCACAAGATTATTATGCATATGTTTTAAAGACGTGTTATGCATTGACTTTTATGAATGCAGGCACAACATGGGAATTTAAGAATCATATAAACAAGCTGAAATGAGTATGGTGGAGAGATTAATAGAGATATATGATGACAATGGTGATTATGTTTGCATGCAATTGGTGTATCATTCGGCTGTTGAAAGAAGTACAAGAAGTTTATAGAGAGAATATTGAATATATATTTTGTTGTCCAAGAGCTTCATGCAGTCTCTTCTGGATGGTTAGAGCTGTAGTAAAAGAGAGTGTTAAATGAGGGAATGGTCATGTGAAGAAAAGTTATGCTGTCAAAGATTTGCTTTTCTTTTCTTAAACTCATAAACAGCCATGATGATAAATGCTCTCTGGAAAGCCAGGAAAAAGTCTATAAAGTGACATTTTTCTCTAGGGAACATCTCCATCTGTGAATTAAAGAAATTCTGTACTCATACTAAAGGAGCAAGGTAAAATGAAGAATGTACCAAAAACATTGCTATTGTCACTAAGTTAAAATTAAACATAGAAAACAGATATTGCCATTGGGTGCATTTTGAACACTTTTTCCCCATACAGAAAAAAGTTTATGACTAGAGCAGATGTTAAAAGGTATCAAGCTGTTTCTGAATTTAAAACTTTGCTTTTTACTATAACCTGAAGATTAACCTTTATTGAATATTTAATACAATACAGAATAATTTACAGGGCCATAACACATAGCAAATGACAAAGTTTTTATTTATAAAACACTGTGTTTAAATATTTAAATGTTTTATTCATATGTAAGTTGAAAAATATCACTGAAAATGCTACTTTTATTATTTAATAACAATTTGTCAAATCTGATTTTTAATATCAAGCTTTTAAAAATAAATATGCATAATTTAAGTAACTTCCTTGATAAATGAAAATAATTTTGCTGTCTATCTCATGGATGCTTTTTAGTAGTTGAATATTTATAAACAACAATTTAGAGCTGATTGAATGCTATTACCATTTGTATTGCTAATAATATTATTTAAACCTAAAATAATATATGCATATGGCTCATTATGCTTATTTGATTATTCACTTGCTTAACGTTTGTTTCCTTGCTGCAAGAGCCAACTAATGATAGTCCACTTGCATCACCATGCTACCAGCTCTTCATCTAAATTGTGTTTACATAATAATTCCAGGAAGTATATTCTTAGAATAATTGTGTGTTATTACAGTTATTTCAGTTATATCTCTGATTATATTCATAAGCAATCATTAATGTCACTATTTGCTGCTTAATTAGAATGCAGTTTTGGAATAGGAGTAGGGAAGAGAGATTTCTTTCTTAGGTTTCATAATTTTACTGTTGATTGTTTTAATGATGTGACAATTAGATTTGATTTCCAATATGACTTTAAAATACCACTGAATAACTTAGGTAGCTATGTCATCATAGTCATCATCATCATATTTCTCATTCCTTTGGACAGGGAAAAGCACATGAAATAGAGTGGCAGAAAACAATGGTTCTCAGATTATATGCTAGAACCCACATAAAGCATCACAGGAAATCGATTAGAGCCCAGGGAATGTTCAACATTTATTTTACAGGCTTCTAAACCATGAGAGTCCACTGGTATTATCTGTACTGCAGTGCCTAGGAAAGCAGCAGGGCTCAGAATTGTTTCCATAATCCTAGGAAAAGCTGGGACTCTCTGATCCAACTTGTTCTGAAGAGAAGCACAGTAAGCAATTATCTATTCTAAAGTTGTAAGAGTTGAAGAAGACAGAAAGAAACATGAAAAGCAACCCAACTGTCAGAAGCAGGTCTATTTTAAATAATAAACCTGAGAGGGGCTTCTGGCCAAATTAGGTCAAGAGCCCTCTCTCTCACAGACTAAGAGTATTTAAGGGTCAGATGGGGAGAACTTATCAGGACTCTCAATGTTTTTGTGTCTCTTTGTCTTGCTTATCTGGGAGGGAGAGTTTTGTGTCTGTTTCCATACATCTTATACTGTAGCTGCAGGCATCTCCTGGAGGCTGCTTTTAGCTTCCCTATTTTAGTGCACCTAAAGGGAAAGGAATGTATTTATTAGGGCTCACTGTTTTACTTGGCCCCATTGTATGAGTGTGAAGTTTGGTGGTTACTCAAGAGACTTTTTCCACTTTCTCTGTGCCTGAGCTGTCTTATCTACGTTTTACTGTCTGCTTTTTCTTGCTGCTTGTTAGAAGTGATTTCCTTGAAATGCATGAGGTTAGGAGGGAGCTGGAACTTAAAATGTTGGTGTTTGTCCAAGATGATGGTACTCATGCTTTGTCAAAAGTCTTCATTGAATTGTTAATTTTGGTAGGCAATCCCAATAGTACCATATTTTCCCTCGATGACATCTTTGCAGAGATGTAACTTTCTATGTTAAATGTGATAAATTTGATTTTGAACTGTAGCCTATAACAATATTATAGAGAATATAATCACAATTAGCTATTTCATTGGGCAACATAAAGAAGAAAAAATGTCAGTCAGATGGTTTGCAAAAGTAAATGATACGGTTAAATTATTTGTTCTTTAAACATAAAAATATTAATCTAATGAGAATGTGAACCTGAATTATCACTTGGCATCTTAAATTTGCCAGTGATCACTCTGAATCTAACACGTTGTCTCTTTTTTCTTTTTCTAAGTTTTATACGTACATAGTAGGTGCGTATATTTATGGGGTACATGAGATATTTTGATATAGGCATGCAATGCATAATAATCACATCATGGAGAATGGGATACCCATGCCCTTAAGCATTGATCTTTTTTGTGTTACAATCTAGCCACAATCTTTTAGTTATTTTTGAATATGCATTGAAATTACTATTACCCATAGTCATCCTGTTACGGTATCAAATAGTAGCTCTTACTCATTCTTTATATATATATAAAAAATATATAGAGAGAATATATTCTTTATATATATATGAAATATATATATTTATTGTACTATCTCTCTCTCTTCTTTCTGACAGCTCACTTTCTTTCACTGGTTTCCAGAGTGGATTTTATTTCCTCAAGTTTAAGAAGCAGAGTTTTCCTTCCAACAAATGATCAATATGACTGCCAGGTATTTGAAAACACACAACATTTTAAATACCTTGTCATATTTGGGGACTTCTTTATCATAATTGTTTGGGTACTAATTGTCTTTCACAGATTACATTTTATTACTTCTCCAGCCAAGAGACTGGCAAATTAATGGTTGGACTTCAAACTGCATGTGGGGGTCCTATTCAGCATTTATGGCAAAACACAGCTGCACTCCCAAATCAGTGGGAGAGAAATGTCATCAAAATCCAGAGTTCACAGAGATTTCAGGTATGTGTGTTTTATTCTCTAACTATGGCTTTGAAGAAAATATAGGATACAGATCTTCAACACCAGGTGAGCTAGGCAACTGTCTCAGTGTGCCAGGGACTGAGGGATTGACTTTCAAATGCTGAAAGTGGACATCTCAGGTAATCTGGGATGGCTAGTCCCCCTGAAAGACACTTTTACAATAAGGTTTTAAATTGTATGTATTAAAACTAAAGTTGATATATTTTAAGATATACTGATATATCAATAAAATACAACCTTTAATTTTCTCTTAATTTCTTTCCTCTCTACTTTTCTTACTGTTCCAACTTCTTCTTTCTTTTCATTTCTTCTTCTTTCCAGACTTTTATCATGCTTTTGAGAGAAGGGAATTCTGGGTAATGAGGAAGGAGAATGTTTAATTTAAATACTAATTCCAAATGTTGTTGAAGTAGAATAATTGTCATACTCATTTCATAGATAAATTCAACACAGCCTTTATTTTCTAAAATAATTTAGAGAATTAAAGCCAATTCAAACCTATAAAAGACAGAGTTATTTATGCAGCCTAATAAAACTTATGCATGGTAGAAATAATAATCTAATGATTATTACAACTTCTTGAAGAAGTGTTACATATTTTAACATTTGGTACAATCAAACAAAATTTTCCTGTTAAACATGAGATGTTAAAGCATTTTATTCCTTTAAAAATTATTTTCTAATCCCGATCTGTGAGCCAATTTAATCCAAGGAGGTTTCTTTTATATGATATAATAATTGATTTTATAAATTTGACATAAATCGAATGATTTGTTATATGGTGGATTTACCACTTGCTTAAATAGAGGAATTAAACTGGATTGAATTTTACCTTTGATTCTTTTGAGTGGCTAAGAGGGAAAGAATGGCTAAATGAATAGTATCTTCACTGTAAAAGTTGAATTATAAAAATGACGTAGTTTCTTAATTGCTTGGTCAGAAATCACTATAATTTCAAATTTTCAGGCTTTGATAAATTCAATGGGGATCAAAAGAAGTCTGCAAAAAATCCCTTAACAGATGATTAAATGACACCTTCATGACATGACTTCAGAGAAACTCTCACTGGAAACAGTAACCAGAGATTGAGACTGTACTCTATTGAAGTCAAATATCAGTGTTGGGGGTGTGGTGGTTGGGAAGGCATCTTAAGCCATCAGGCACTTAAGTCTTTCTATGAACAATTCATTTATTTACTTAAGAAAGATTAATTTGGACCTCTTGGGATGTGGTAGGTACAATGAAGGGAAAGTTTGGTATACCATGTTAAGAGAAGATGATTGACAAGTGTTGGGTGGGGCTACTATGTGTCCCTGAGCCCTCAAGACATCTGTGGCTTTCAAGGTTTGTGGTATGCAGAATAGTCCCTGAGTACCAAAAATGTATTTAATTTTCTGTGGATGCTCAAATGTTATTAACTGCTGGAGAAGTTCTTAGTTTATTTCTTACACTTCTCTTCTTAATGTCCTATGTCTGCTTGTCTTTTCTCAACAATGACAACAAAAGCAACAAAATGGGGCCAAGATTGCTTTTATGGAGACTGAGTCACATCGAGTAGACTCTGAAGGATGAACTTGATGAAGTTCCATCTCTCTCCTTGTAGAGATTTAATAACTGAGATGAGAATCTTATCTACCAGTCGACTCCATTATTATTTACACATCTTTTTCAGCTTTGAAACAGCTGATGGTATGGGAGTCTTAAACTGCTTTTGCCAAGCTTTGTGCCTTCTTAGACCTGCCTGTCTTTCAGTGAAGGTCTCTCTGAGAAGCAGAAGAGATTAGGGTGTTGAGTAGAGCTGGAACTTGCTGTGTCTTGTAGGTCAAACCTTTAAAATAACATCCTTGTTTTGCTCAGCTTTCTATTCTCAGGTGATACATCTTGAGTTCTGATGATTAAATATGTGCAGTAGATCAATTAAAACAAAACATAAAACTCCAGAATATGTAATATCCAGGGTGATTCTGCTGTAGCTGAGGCAGCAAGGTTATTCACTTGAGTGCTTTAAATGTACCAGTGGCTTCAACTAAAGCAGATGCATGTGCAATATATTAATTTTATTTCCCAAAATACACTATTGCTGGTGTGAAAACTGCACTTACCTTAAAGGCTATGCAAAAATCAGGAGACCATATGACTCTCTCGGGATTCTTTGGCTACACCAGTCTTTTCGGATTGCAGGTATGCTTTAGTTCTATCCTGTCAGCAAGTGAGCAGATGTTCATTTGCTTTTGTTTGGTGGGCCACAGAGAAGTGCTGTGCTTGTAATACAACCTGCCACCATCTAGTATCTCATTACTGCAAAGCTTTTGTGAGGGGCTTATTCGAGGGGATTCTGTAATCACTGTCTTCAGACAATATCTGCTTCCTCATCAACTTACAAGCCTCTGAGAATTATTTCATTTACTGCCATTTGCTTTCCATACTGACTTCTAATGGTTTAAAAGCCATGCATCCTTCTTTTAAAAATACCCAAATAGGAGACTTCAATCCCAGCTGGATCCCAGCTTGGCATGGGCTTTGGAAAAAGCCTCTGCAGCTGATGTTCACCTGGGGGCTTTGTCACCTCCATCTGTGAATGACTAGCTCTACCCTTTAATGAAACTGAAGCAGGTTAATTTCTGAGGGAATGCTATGCATAAACAAGGATTAGTGTTTATCTACTTAGCAAAGATGGAAGCACTTTGGAGAGTTTCTGAAGATATTTATGGAATAATAATACTAAAATTTCTTGAGCACTTACTATGTGTAAGGCACTGTGTTTACTTCTTTGGATGCATCATTGTATTGACCCTTCACAAAAATCCTCTAGGATAGAAAGATGATTTACCCCATTGTTCTCTGAGAATTACAAGCTTTGGAGAGTTATCCTACTAAGTCCCATACCAGCTTAGACTCTAGGGTAGTTTGATTTTAGATCTCACTGAACCATAATAATTTTTTTTTTTATTATGTTAAAGCATTACAGTGATTTAGAATACATAGAGGCAAAAGAAACCAACCCCTAGTCTGGTCAAATCTGTTGTGTCTGACTCTTGAAATATTCCTTTGTCTGCTGTACTGGATAAAACAATTTTAGGTATTGCATGCTGCTGATTAATTGCAATCACATTTTTTAAAAAATTGCAGATATAAGCAATTAATTTTACCATTGTCCTAAAATGTTCAAGGAGGCAAAGAATAAAACAAACTAAACATACAGTAGAAATTTAGCCCCCAGTTGAAGTGAAACCTTCTTCTGTCAGAGGCATTAGAACCAAAGGGACTCTATCTTGACAGAGGACTGGGAAATGAGGCTGGGACTTTCTGGGCTATTTTTCTGGAAAGCTAAATATTCCTAGCCTCTAGATGTTTACAGTTAAGGGAATAAATTGATAACGTTTACTAAACAGACCTAGATTTGGGAATGTCCTGATACCTTGATATCTTGAGAACAAAGCATTCCTGATTTTGCTTTAAAGATAATGATGTAGATTCTTGCAAAATAGAGTGATTTAGAAAATTAATCCTTTATCACAAAGGATTGTAGCAGAGTACATCTCCCCATGACCTTTTTTTTTTTTTTTTTTTTTTTTTTTTTTATCTTGTATATAAACAAGTGTTGTACCTAGAGTGGACAGGTTCCTCCTCTTACTTTGGGAATGCCCTGCTTTGACTATGGAGTAGCCAATCTTTTATTCCTCTGCTACCTTCTTCTCCTCCCCTTTTCCTCCTTCTCTTCTTTCTCCTCCTCCTCCTCCTTCTTTTTTTTTTTGAGATGGAGTTTTGCTCTTGTTGCCCAGGCTAGAGTGCAATGACACAATCTCAGTTCACTGCAACCTCTGCCTTCCTAGTTCAAGCAATTCTCCTGTCTCAGCCTCCTGCGTAGCTGGAATTACAGGCATCCACCACCATGCTCAGCTAATTTTTTGTATTTTTAGTAGAGAAGGGGTTTCACCATGTTGGTCAGGCTGGCCTTGAACTGCTGACCTAAGTGATCCACCTGCCTCAGTCTCCCAAGGTGCCGGGATTACAGGTGTGAGTCACGTTCAGTCATTTTAACAGTAAGTCACAGAACAGTCATTCCTAGTCAATGTTTACATAGTGGCAGAAAATGTGCAATAGGATAGCATGAGTATGACATTTAAGGCAAGAATGGGTAAGATTTAGAGAACCAAAGGGGAAGATGGGGCACAACTGCAGATGCCAAGAACTGGAGCTCAAGATGGAGAGTGGATCCAAAAGCTGGTAAATGCACGGTGGTATGAATATGTAAGAACTGAACACTTGAGATGGTTGTAGGGAAGAATCCAGGTGAATATTGCTGCATTTCACTCACAGGTTCCCTATCCTATGCCAGACATTTGAGATACAGTGATGACCCTACATTTCCTTTGTTTTTGAGAGTGTTTGCTTTGATTTCTTTGCACCTAGAATTGGCACGGTCACCCATGTGCTTCTAGAGAGTGACGTGTTTCCTATTGCAAGTTCTCTTTTATAACACTGTGAGACAGTGATCTTCCTTGCTTTGTGATTTTGTTTTGTTTTTCTTGTGCAGGTTGTTTTTCAAGGTCAAATGGCTTCAGCTGAAGAACAGGATAGAGTCATGGCTATTGATGATGTATCTTTCAGTTCAGGCTGTTTGCCTGCCAATGGTAAGAACTTTTTCTCTCATTTTGATCTTTACCATATATAAAGAATTCAGTGGAATTTAAGCATTGTAATGGATTTAATCTGCTGTTTTGTCTGATGTTTTCATGTAGGATATTTTTCATTGTTCTAATACATTGTGTAACAGACTGGATCTATACTAGAAGGAAAGATTGGCTGTTTTTCACTGACTGATGCCGTAAAGAACTGAATGGGATAATTTAGTCTAAGACTTGAAATCTTGTACCAATGTTTACAGTGACTAAAGTTAAATCTTAACAAGAGAACTCTGTGCCTTCTAGGAGACTGGGAGAAAACTAACCTCCATGAATTTGAAATTGTCTTCTTGGACAATTGGTTTGATTATTCTGCTGAAAGTAACAAAATGGAGAGTTATAATCTATTTTCTATTTTGACACATCAATAAGCCATATATATCAGATGCAAAATTTTATTTATATTGTTCCTTATGATTATATTAACTGAATGATAATCTATTTTTATATTATTTCAAAAACAATTCAGTGTTAAAATTATAATTAGAATAGCATAAAATACAAAGCACAATATAATAATCAAAAATAATCAGACATATATATATATTTCAGGTTTTTATCTTTTAAAAATTTTGTTCTATTATGGCATGATATAACAGAATAAAGATAGCTATTTTATAGATAAGGCTTCTGAGTTCTAATTTGGTACAACTATATGTTTGTTGTGGTAAATAATTTTTCAAAACAAGAAAAGATGTCTTCATCTACTTAAGAGAGACCATAGGATCTTCATATTGTGCTTTGTTTTTAGAGTTTTATTTTCAGTCGACACATAATTGTACATATTTATGGGATAATGTGATGTTAAACACGTGTATACATTGTGTAATGATTAAATCAGAGTAATTAACTTATCCATTATCTTAAAAAATTATCTTTGTTGTAAGAATATTTGAAATTCTCTCTTCTAATTTTGAAATAAACAATATAATATTGTTAACTATAGTCACTCTACTGTGTAATAGAAAACCAGAATTTATTACTCGTATCTATCTGTAATTTTATACTCATTGAAAAGTTTCTACACACACATCACCCACACTATCCTCCCAGCCTCTGATAACCACTATTCTACACTGTACTTCTGTAAGATAGGCTTTTGAAAATTTTGCAAACGAGTAAAATAATATGGTATTTGTTTTCCTGTGTCTGGCTTATTTCACTTAACATTTTCTCGATTCATTCATTTTGTCACAAATGATAGGCTTTTATTCTTTTTTATGGTTAAATAAAAAAGAATTCTTTATTCGTCCATTGATGAACACTTACGTTGATTCCATATCTTGCCTATTGTAAATAGTACTGCAATAAACATGGGAATGAAAAAATCTCTTTCACAGAGATTGAAATTATATCTCTTTCAGTTCATTTTCTTTGGATAAATACCCAGAAGTGGGATTGCTGAATCATTTGGTAATTCTATTTTCAACTCTTTGAGGAACCTCCATACTGTTCTATATAATGATTGTACTAATTTACATTTCTACCAACAGTATATAAGGATTCCCATTTATCCACATCCAAACCAGCATTTGTTAACTTTGACTTTTTGGTAATAGCCATTCTGACAAGTATGAGATGATATCTCATTGTGGTTTAAATTTGCATTTCCCTGATGATTAATGACCCTGAGCATTTTTTTCATATTCTATTTACTAGGCATTTTTCTGTCTTTTTCTGATAAATGTCTATTGAGGTTTTCTGTCCTTTTAAAAATTTGATTATTTGTTTTCTTGGTGTTGAATTGTTTTAAGTTTCTCATGTATTCTAAGATATTAACTCCTTCTCAGATGCATAGTTTGCAAACATTGACTCCTATCTGTAGGTTGTGTCTTCACTCAGTTGTTCCTTTGTTGTGCAGAAGCTTTTCAGTTTGATGTAATCTCATTATTTTTTCTATTTTTGCTTTTGTTGCTTATCCTTTGTGTTCTTATCCAGAAAAGTTATTGCCCAGACAAATGTCATGAAGCATTTCCCTTAAGTCTTCTAGTACTTCTATATTTTCAGATCTTATATTTAAGTCTTTAATCCATTTTGCCTTGATTTTTGTGTCTGGTGAGAGATACAGGCCTAGTTTCATTATTCTGCAAGTGGATGCTCAATTTTCCCAGCAGAATTTATTGAAAAACTTTCCTTTACCTAATGTGTGTTCTTGGTGTCTTTGTCAATCAATTGGTTGAAAATGTATGGGTTTATTTTGGTATTCTCTATTCTAATCCATTGGTCTATGTGTTTGTTTGTATGCTAATACCATGCTGTTTTTTAAAGTATATTTTGAAGTCAGATTGCATAATGACTCAGCTTTGTACTTTTTGTTGAAGATTGCTTTATATATTCAAAATTTATGGTGGTTACATAAATATATTTGGATTGGTTTCTCTAGTTCTGTGAAAATGTCATTAGTATTTTAATAGAGATCTTATTTAATCTGTAAATTACTTTGGGTGGTAAGGAAATTTTTTTTTTTTTTTTTTTTTTTTTTTTTTTTTTTTGGGTAAGGACATTTTAACAATATTTATTCTTCCAGTCCGTGGACATTGAATATATTTCCTTTTGTGTGTGTGTTGGCTTCAATTTCTTTCATAATTGTTTTTGTAAGTGCATTGTGCAGATCTTTTACTTCTTTGCTAATTCCTACATATTTTATTTTAATTGTAGCTATTGTAAATTATATTGCTTTTACGATTTCTATTTTAAATAGTTTACTATTATAATTTAGAATTACTGCTGATTTTTGTATTTGATTTTATATCCTACCACTTTATGGAATTTATTTATTTGTTCTAAATATTTCTTTGTGAAATATTTAGGCTTTTCTGTATATGAGATCATGTTGTCTGCCAATAGGGACAATATGACTTCTTTCTTATTGCGTGATTGTTCTGGCTGGGAATTCCAGTACTGTATTGAACAGAAGTGGTGATAAAAGGCATTCCTGTGTTATTCCATATCACAGATAAAAAGCATTCAACTTATCTCCTTTGGATTTTTTATATATGGGCTTTATTATGTTGAGGTATGTTTTTTCTATACTTGTTAGGATTTGTTACCATGAAGTGACATTAAACTTTATCAAATGCTTTTTCTCCATTTATTTAAATTATGTATTTTTTGTTTTTAATTCTGTTGATGTGATGTATCACATTTGTTAATTGTATATGATGAAATATCTTTCCATCGCAGGATGACTCCCAACTTGATTATGGTGAATAATCTTTGTAAGTTGCTATTGCATTTTATTTCCTAGTATTTTGTTGGACATTTTTGCATCTATATTCATCTTGGATATTAGCCTGTAGTTTTCTTTTTATATTGTGTTCTTGTTTGATTTGGGTACAAGGGTGAATTTGGCTTCACAGATTGAGTTTGGAAGAATTACCTTCTCTTCAATTATTTTGGGCATAGTTTGAAAAGAATTGTTTTTATTTATTTAGTCTGTAAGTGAAATCGTTTTCATATTTATGGGGTACATGTGAATTTGTTACATGCATAGAATGTATAGTGATATAGTCAGGATATTTGGGGTATCCATCACTTTTGAGTTTTTATCACTTCTATTTGTTAGTAATACTTGAAGTCCTCTCTTCTAGTTACTTTGAAAGATAATATATGGTGTTGCTAACTATATACCTGCTCTGGTATCAAATATTGGGGCTTATCTAACTGTATGTTTGTGCTCACTATTCAGCCTCCCTTGATATTCCCTTCCCACCCACTCACCCTTCACAACCTATGATATCTATCACTCTATTCTCTATTTCCATGAGATCCTTTTTTTTTTAAGCTCTCACTTATGAGTGAGAGGTTATGAATTATTTATTAAATGTTTCCTAGAATTTTGTAGTGAAGCTGTCAGGTTCTGGGTTGTTCTTTGGTGGGAGACATTTTATTAATGATTCAATCTGTTCAGATTTTCTATTTCTTCAATTTTAGTAGGTTTTATGTGTCCAGAAATGTATCTGTTTCTTCTAGGTTTTCCAGTATATTGTTGTTCATAATGGTCTTTTTTGATCCTTTGTATTTCTGTTCAACCAGTCCTAATATCTCCTTTTTCACCTGTCATTTTATTTGCACCTTCTATTTTTTTTTTACTTAGTCCAGCTATTATTTGTCAATTTTGTTTATATTTAAAAAAAAAACATTTTTTCTTTGTTGTGTTTTGTATTGTATAGTCTCTATTTCATCTAGATCTGCTTTGATCTTTATTATTTATTTCATTCTACTAATTTTGGGTTTAGTTTCTTCTTGTGTTTTCTAATGTCTTGAAGTATAACATTAGGTTGTATATTTTGAATCTTTCTAATATTTTGATTTAGGGATTTATTGCTATAAACTTCTCTCTTAGAATTACTTTTGCAAATCCCATAGGTTTTGGCAGGTTGTGTCTCCATCTTTGTTTGCCTCAAGAAATAATTAAATGTTCTTTTTAGTTTATCATTGGCTTATTTTGTTCTTCAGGGGTATTGTTGATTTTCATGTATTTTTATGATTTTCAAAGTTCATTTTGTTTTTGAATTCTAGCTTTATTACATTGTGGCTAGAAAAGATAATTAATATGATTTTGATTTTTAAAAATTTGTTGAGACTTGTTTTGTGGCCTAACATGATTTTTCCTGGAGAAAATTCCATGTCCTGTTGAGAAAATGTATTCTTTGTAATTATTGAGTAGAGTCTTCTGAAAATGTATTTTGGGTTTATTTGATCTAGAGTTCAGTTTAAATATGATGTGTCTTTGTTCATTTTCTGTCTGAATGATCTGTCCATTACTGAAAGTAGAGAATTAAAATCCCTTGCTATTATTGTATTACAGTCTATCTATTTCTATAGATTAATAATATTGGCTTTATATATTGGGAGGTCTAGTTTTGATTGAATATATATTTACAAGGGTTTTATCCTTTTCCAAATAGATCCCTTTATCATTATATTATGACCATCATTATCCATTTTTTCAGTTTTCAAATTAAAGCCTATTTTATCTGATATATTCATAACTACTGCTGCTCTCTTTTAGTTTCTGTTTACATGGAATATTTTTTTCCCATTCCTTTTTCTCAGTCTATGGGTATTCTTACAGGTGATGTTAGTCTTTTGTAGACAGCATATAATTGGGTCTTGTTTTCTAATCCACTCATCCACTTATCCATCTTTTGAAAATTTAATCCATTTACATTTAATGTTATTATGGACAGATGTGACCCTACTCCTTTCATTTCATTCATTATTTTCTGCTTAGTTTGTAGAACTTTGTTTCTTTCTTCTCTTGTTGTTTATCTTTGTGGTTTGGTGGTTTTCTATAGTGATAAGTTTGATTCCTTCCTATTCTCATTTGTTTAATCTGCTGTAATTTTTACTTAGTTGTTACCATGGGGCCTACATTTAAAAAATCTTATAGAAGACAATTAACTGATAGCAACTTAAGTTTGGTGGCTTACAAATATTTTAGAATTTTACTCTCCTCCTACAATTTGTAATTTTGTTACCTTAATTTATGTCTGTTTATATTATGTGTTCTCTAACAACAGATTGTGGCTATAGTTATCATTGACGATTTTGACTTTTACCTCATTGTCCTAGAGATTTGAAAGATTATATAACACCATTACAATAGTTACATATTTTGAATTTGATTATAAATTTATCTCAACAAGTAAGTTTTATGTTTTCTTATGATTTCATAGTAATAATATCCTTTCACTTCCAGTTAAAGCACTCCCTTAAGCATTTTTTGTAAGGCCAGTATAGCAATGATTAATTTCCTCAACTTTTGCTTGTCTGTAAAAGTCTTTTTTCTCCTTAATTTCTGAAGAAAATCTTTGCTAGATAGAATAATCTTGACTAGCAATTTCTTTTTCTTTCAGAACTTTGAATATATCATTTCATTCTTTTCTGGCCTGTATGGTTTCTGCTGAGAAATCTGTTCATAGACTAATGAATTTCTATAGATATGATTTAATACATTTCTCTTACTGCTTTCAGAATTATCTATTTGTCTTTGACTTTTTGTAATTTGATTATAATGTGTTTTAAAGAGGACACCTTTACACTGAATCTGATGGAGACTTTGGGCTTTGTGGATATGGATGTTCATATTTCTTCCAAGGCTCGGGAGATTTTTAACTATTATTTTAATAAGTAAGATTACTGTGACTTTCTCCATCTTTTCTCCCTCTGGAAATTGTATAATGCAAAACTTTGTCTGCTTAATGGTTTCCCATAGGTCACATAGTCTTTGCTTGCTCTTTTTTATCTCTTTTTTCTTTTTTTTCTCCTAAGTTATTTCAAAAGACTTGTCTTCAAGTTCAGAAAATCTTTGTTCTACTAGTCTGATATTGACATTCTCAATTGTATATTTTTGTTTCATTGTTTATGCCCTCAGCTACAAGATTTATGTTTTATAAATGATATCTCTTTGTTGTCTTAATCACTGAGCTCATGAATTGTTTTTCTAATTTGGTTGAATTGTTTATATTCTCTTTTATCTCATTAAGTTACCTTAAGATTATTATTTTGAATTCCATTTTGGGCAATTTATAAATTTCCATTTTGTTGGGGGGCAGGTACTGAAGAGTTATTGTGTTTCTTTGGTGATATCACATTTCTTTGCTTTTCTATATTTATTGTTTCCCTGTGTTTATATCTGTGCAACTAGTGGAATAATTATTTTAGAGTATTGGTTAGGTAAGGTACCTTGGCTGCACATGTGTTGTTTGTTTGTTTGTTTGTTTGTTTGTTTTGCCCATGTGTTTTAGAATATTGGTTAGTTAGGGAACACTGACTTTGGTTCCAGGTGGGTGCAGTAGTCTCTGAGCAATTTTTTCAGCTGTCACCAACATGGATAATATCTGTTTCATTGGCTTAAGTTGTAGGACTTTGTGCAGCTCCTTGGACAAGCCTTCCCACTGGAGGTGGGGATCCTGGGCTGTTCTGCATGCCAAGTGTGCCTGAGAGCTGCTCTGTTACTGGGTCAAGCGTTAGCTCCCTGTCAGGGACAGAATTGCTGGGCTGTTCTGTGTATTGACGGTGTGCCAGGGCTACTCCACTCCCAGGTTGGGTGTGGCATCTTTGCTGATGTTCCTGGTGTCAGACTGTTTCACACGCAAGTATGCATGTGGACTGCTGCATCTCCAGGTCAGGCTTGGCCTCCCTGGTTAGCAAGATTGCCTATCATTTGTGGGGCAAGGCATCTCATGAGCTTGGCCACTGGGGTTGTAGCAGTACCACTAGGTATAGGCTTCAAATAGCGGGAATGGTGTGCTACAGCCACTGGAAATGGAAGTTTGGCATGCCTACTGGCAGTTTATTCACAAGAGTAGAAAGCTGTAGCTCTTTGGCTGGAGAATGGTATACTACCATGTGGGAGCACAATGTAGTACCAGCAGATCCTCATGGATGGGGAGATGCAATGGCTACTGGACCCCAGAGCAAGATGCACTGTAGTCATGGCTCCAGTCTCAAGGTAGCACTTTATAACAGCAATGTAGATCTTGGGAGGAAAAGTCACAACATGGGCTCCTTTTTTGGAGCAGTACAGCCATGGGAACTCCTGGCAGTGACATTAGACTGGGCTTAGGGCCTGTAATGACCACAGAGTTCTATAGCACCCAAAACTGTGGTGACTGATCTTTGATGGGGGATACTTGGAGTCTCCTGCTTACCTTTTCTTTGCCAGGATAATTACTGCTAATTCTGAGCTAATCCCAACTGGGGAGACAGGACAGTAAAGACAGGGTATTTTCTTCCATTTTCTGTGAATCAATCCTGAGTCTCCATGCTCTACAGGGTCACTGCCATTCCCCTCCAACTCTCTGCTGCTTGCCCTCAACTACTGTAGTCAAAATGTGCTTGTTTATTCATTGTTTTAGTCCGTTTTGGTGGAGGGAAAATACGTTAGGCACCTCTAGTCTGTTGTCTTGCTAACATCACTCTGGTCCGTGCTTGGGTTTTTAACATCTCTTCTGTTAGTATAAAAGCTTACAGATAAGATATTTCTTGCCATCTATACCAAGCCTGGGTTTTATAGGAGCTGGTGACAGCCCCTTCTAACAATGGAACCTGTAAAGTGCTTATTCGCTTTTGTATTTTTAGTGCTTAGCATTTTTCAGGTAAGAAATCATTATATGCTACATTTAAATTTAGATAAATTGAATTAGAGAACGTTAAGGGAACAGATTATAATCCCCGTGCCTTATACCTAGAAGTAAATAATTAAAGTATCATTCTCAATGCCTTTTCACTGTTAGAAAACAACATTTATTGGACTTACCAAAAGGGATGTGGTTAACTGAAGGCAATGCAACCTCTACTGCTGATTTGCTATTTAAATCTTTTCTAATATTCCGTCTTCTGGTCCCTTGCATTGTATTCCTGGGCCCACAGCAAAGCCAGCTTAGTTTTCATGAGACATCTGGTTCTTGACCCTGATCCCTTTAGCAGTGTCTATATATATATATATATATATATATATATCAATTTTATAGTTTGTGCAGAAGTCAGGGTCTGTCAAACGAGATGATCCTGACTAGTGTACTAGTGTTAATCATTGACTAGTCTGGCTAATCACATTCAGAGGAGAAAAAGACAAAGAAAACACCTATTGACTGGACATTCTTTCTGTAGGGAAGTTAGGAATTTGTTGTTGCCATTGAAACTGTATTTATATTACAACTTTACAAACACACATTCTTGGGTGGTGCTTGGGAGTTGAGGTGGCCTGTAATAAGACTCTGCTATTATTTTAGACATAAATTTCTTTCCATCTTTGGCCCTGGGAACCAAAGTCATTTCCCTAATTACCCATAATCTAATACTACGACAAAGACCAAGTAGGTATGCCATCATATAGATTCAGAGGACAAATGCCAATTTTGTAGTATTTTAAAAGGCTCTATAAAATCACTATAGAAGTTTAAAAGCAATCATAGTACAAGCGAGGCTTCAGAAAGCTGAATAGTCAAAGAAAAATTGTGATCCAATACAGAAACATGAGCATCTGCAATTTCTAAGGCAATTCTTCTAGACGTCATTATAACCATAATGTATTTGAGGTGGTGTGGAAATGAAATTTACTAAAGACGTGGCATCAATAAATTTTAAGGCTCATATATTGTCTGAACCTTTCACATGAATATGAAATTTACATAACATGATAAGCTTTCAGACTGGAGAGGAGGACTCTGAAATCTAAGGCTGAAGTCATCCATGAATATGGAAAGTAGACCTACATGTATGTCCAAGGGCGATAAGTTGAATATCATGAGCCAAGATGTTTGTACACATTCAAAGAGAAATATTTGTGTTGAAGCAACATTGGGGATTTAGATGAATTAGGCGTTGCCTTTTATAGGGCATTAAAAATGATGTCATCTCCTGGGAAATCTGCGAAGGAAGTGGTTTTCTTATGGAAAAATCCAGGGTTCAGATGAGATCACCAGGTATGTTATTTGAAGATGAGGGCACAGGTAGTTGCTTTTGTTTTTGTTTTCCAAGTAAAATTAAGGATTGAGCGCACATTTACATTTTTGGGAGGAAAACACAGCAGCATGAAGATTAATAATAGAGGAAAAACCTAAAGCATTATGGGATGAGACTGGCATTTGGTTGGGGCTGCACTTTGTAAATGGCAGAAATGTGAGAGACTGTAAAATTAAGTAGCATTAAATTACCAAACGGGACTCTCTAGTCAAGTTCAGGCTCTGTCATAACAGACTAAACCTAGTTAATCATCAGAATCACATTGGGGAGTGATTGATTCTGGGCTTCACTCCAGTGATAGATGAGAATCGCTGTGAATGGAGCCTGAATTTTAAATAAGATTCTCAGGATAGTGTCTGTGTGTGCGTGTAGCCAGTAGAGCCAGGCTTAAGGACAGGACTAGCATTTGTGAACCACAAGGTCTGGTATTACACTGATTATTGTACTTGGGGCAGAAACCCAGCTAACTAGAATGAGTAGTAGTTTTAGTCTCATGCAGTACTTGTGGTGGTGGTTGGGGCAGCGTTGATGGTGGGGGAGCATTGGAGACATGCAGTCCAGCATCAGAAAATCCAATTTCTATGGAGGGTAGGCATAGGGCTTCTTTCATTTGGATGCAAGAAAGCAGGCAAGTTTGCTTAAATTACTTACAGAAATGGAGGATATAATCATCGCAAAGTTTCATCAGCCCCAATGCAGTTAAAGTCAAGGACCAAGGACTTACTTTTTTTGTATTTGTTTTACTGCCTCATGCTTGTGACTTTCCAGCTATAAGATGACTGTTGAAGACCTGTGAATCTCAAATTTTGGGCAGGAAGAAGGCAGAAATAAGAGGGGCAATGTTTTTGGCCACATCATTGGCTTAACTATTTTATCTGGATAACTTTAGTCGCTAGGGAGGCTAACAAAACTGAATATTTAGCTTTTAGCCTTTGGAATAGAGGTAAGCAAGGGGAATAGATTTATGAGTGGAGTGAGCAAACATATTTGCTACAGAAACTGAAAATCAACACTTTTAGAAGTAAGTTCCAGTTTTCTTTCAAAATCTGTTCCCTCTCCTTCATTCCCTGTTTGAGTCAGGGGCAGTTGTTTTGTCTCACTCAAAAAGCTAAGAGTCATTTTTACATATTCTTTTCTTTTTTTTCATCCTTATATCAATATGGTTAAAGAATATTGAGGGAATCTCCTACTTCCCTTCTTAAGTTTTCTTCTCTTATTTATTACTGTTATTATTCAACTCTGACTTTGTTCAAGCCCACATTATTTTTTTCCTATGGAATATTTTTTTTCTTCCAATTTTAATACATTCTACTCAACAAACGACTTCCAACAGATGATGCTTCCATAAGGCCAGGTCTCCACTTCTCATAAATCCATCAGTAAGTCTTATTGCCTCCAGGTCAGAATTCAAATATTTTATCATGACATCAGCTCATCGCGATACGGCTCGTGTTCAGTAGTCCAACGTCCTCCTTCCCAATTCCCCCAACAATTCCATACTCTGGCCAAAACAAATTACTTGTGAGTTCAGCAACACAGTGTCTTCTAATTCTTGGGTATTATGCAAACCTCTTTTCTTCCGTGCGACAGCCTCATTCCATTACTTTTCTTTTATTTGTTTTTCTTCTTCTCATTTTTCTTCTCCCTATCCTCTCCCCATTCTCCTTCCCCCTTTCTCCCCCTTGCTCTCCTGTCTGTCCTCCCTACTACCTTTCTCCTCCCTCCTTCCTCCCCCTCCCATGGCCTCTTCCTCTCCTTTCCTTTTTCTTCCATCTTTTCCCTTCTTCCTTCTTTCTTCCTTCCTTTTCTTTTTTTCTTTCTTTATTTTTTTGATATGCCCTTCCACCATTTATACTCCCAGGCTGAGTTGAGGTTTCTTGTGTGGGGAGCTTATAGACAATCCTTTGACACTGCCAGTACCACCCCCTACGCACACACACAGACACACAGACACACAGACACAGACACACACACACACGTACATATTGATTTATCTCTATGACTAAATTCTAAGTACCTTGGTAGTTCCTACCCTGTCTAATTCATGACCAAATGATTGACAAAGAACATGTGCAGTTATTCAGATGCCAAATATTTGGGATTTGGGATGATGACGTCATCCTTCTGAGATACATGTGCTCCATTCCATTAAAAAGCAGATTTAAGTAAAATATCATGGGAAGATGATTTTAACAGTGCTTACATTTATGCTCAGTATATGATATTATTTCTAGGTTTTTATTTTAGTCTGAAAAAGTTAGGTCCTCAAGCTATATTATGTGGCTTTATTGAAGAAGAAGTAATCTGGGCCAAGCATTTGCTATATTTTATTAGACATATGGGTGCTTTTGTCATATTATAGCAGAAATATTGTATTTAGAAATGAGTGAACTTTAAAAAAAGGGAATGAGTGGACTTAAGTTCTATCATAGCTACCTTTTGATAAGTCTTCTTGGTTTATAGAAATGATTGTTTAGGAGGCTGAGATGAGTGGATTACTTGAGGTCAGAACTTCGACATCAGCCTGACCAACATGATGAAACACCATCTCTACTAAAAATACAAAAATTAGCTGGGTGTAGTGGCCCATGCCTGTAATCCCGGCTACTTGGGAGGTTGAGGCAGGCGAATTGATTGAACCCTGGAGGCGGAAGTTGCAGTGAGCCAAGATTGCATGCCACTGCACTCTAGCCTGAGTGATAAAGCAAGACTCCATCCTGGGGGGTGCTGGGGAATTTTATATATATATATATATATATATATATATATATATATATATATATGTATTTAGGTTTCCTGAAAAGACTTGTTTTACTCTTTCTTCATATCAGTGGGTCTTCCAATTTTTTTTTCTATTTTTTTTTTTTTTAAATGAGACTAGGAAGCGATTGTGTTAACTGTATTTTTTTTTCTGTATTCTGATGCAGTGGCATCTGGGGCCTTGGTGACCCTGGAGGAATCTCACAGGGTAAGCTCATTGCTAGAGATAGTAAAAAGCTCACCCTTTTGAGTTAACCAGTGTGCTTTTCAAATATAAATCAACAAATCTACAGCCCCATCTCCAACCAGCTCCTCTATTATGGGGCTTTCACACACCAGGCCACCATAAACCTGTCCTGTACACTCCAGGGCTAGTGTATTACTCCGTTATGACTACTATAACAAAGTACCTCAAACTGCATTACTCAAAAAACAGAAATTGATTTTCTCATGATTCTCGAGGCCAAACATCCAAATTCAAGATGTCTGCAGGATTGATTGAGTTTTGTGTCCTTTCTTCCTGGCTCATAGGAGGCTGTCTTCTCCATGTTTCTTCATGTGGTCATTCTTCTATACCTGAATATGACCTAAACTCTTGTTACAAGTACACTAGCCATATTGGATTAGGGCCAACCCTGGTTGCCTCACTTTACCTTAGTTAGCTCTGTAAAGGCCACATTTCCAAATACAGTCACTTGCAGAACTGCTTCGGGTTAGCACTTCGGTGTAGAAATTCTGGGAGGCACAGTTCAGCCCATAATAACCAAGTTCTAGACAGCTAGAAACAGCTTCTATGTCCTACGGCCTGATGTTATCATTCAAACTAGCCAGCCTAGGCTTGCTTACCCTGCCTGACCTGCTGCTTCTCTTAGAAACCAAAAGAAAGGTTTTTGCGCATGTTTCACTCCACTTCCTCTGCCTCCTGACTGATGCTGAGACTTTCCCATAGGCTCCCTTTTCTTGGGGGTTCTAGAGACACCCAGAAGGAGGTCTATACTCCAGGTGACAGCAGACCCCTATGACACGAATTTACCTATATAACAAACCTGCACATGTACCCTGAAGTTAAAATAAAACCTTTTTTTCTTTAAAAAAAAATTCATAGAACTGAATACTGGAAAATATGAACCTTACTCTAAGTAAATTTATAAATAAATTTGAAAATGAAATGACCAAATTTTAAAGTTGAAAAATTCTGATGATGAGGAAATTTGTAATGTATAGCTTATTTATTATACTGCTATTTATGAAAACAAAACTATTATTTTACCATATCTGTTTCTCTTTACTGTAAACATATACCAGCCTGGACAACATGGTGAAATCTCATCTCTGCTAAAAATACAAAAATTAGCCAGATGTGGTGGTTCATACCTGTCATCCCAGCTACTATGGGAGGCTGAGAGGGGAGAATCGCTTGAACCTGGGAGGTAGTAGCTGCAGTGAGCTGAGATCATGGCACTGCCATCTAGCCTGGATGACAGGGTGACACTCCATGTCAAAAACAAAGAAAAAAATATATATATGTTTGTGTGTGTGTGTGTGTGTGTGTGTGTGTGTGTGTGTATACTATTTAATTTATAGAACTACTTAGTTTTTTTCACAGTTTCTGAACACTTTGCAAGTTGGGCAATAAAACTAATTTTTTAATATGAGAGAAATTATTTAGACTGTTTCCACATCTTCAATCAATACAGTTCTAACCTCTGCCCCACCCAAACTGTGAAAATTTATTGTACATTTATTGAAAAGAGGATCACTTTAGATTTTACCAAAGTAGCAAGTACGAAAAGAAAAAATCAAGACTTGCTATTGTGATTAAATAAGAACTTGTTTAATCACTGATTCTTGAATAACACTGATTCTTAAATAATACAAGATTCTTATAGAAACAGCTAATTATAAATTATATAAAGATTTCATGTGGTGGCTCATAATCAGAATATTGCAAATATTCTGTGGATATTTTTAGATTGATTTTTCAGGACTTGGCCTTAGTCTCATTTGTAAAGGCCTCACATACAGTAGCCATCCCTTTATTAGAATCTGAATGATGCATATGTATTGCCCAGTTAAATAACTAAGAACCTTTTTAATTTTAGTAGGTTCCAGTTTTCTTTTAAAAAGACAGTAACTGTTCCTTGAAATCACTACTAATTAAAGAAAATTGACAAATTGTCTAAAACCTCTGGAGTAAAAAGTGGGTGTCAGTTATAACTTTTACTTCAAAGGCCTTGAGACGTGGGCTTCATTTTCTACCCTGTGAGAGAGTTTGGACAATTTTATTTAACCTGTTTGTGCAAGATAAGATTTGAAGGATGACAGCCCTAGACATGTGACTTCCATGGTATAGAGACCTTGAAATGGTTGGCAAAGCTTCATTCTACTAATCATGTATCATTGATGGAGGATTTGAAAACGCCTAAGATAATTTTCTACAGCCAAATTGTGTTACAACATAAGAATAAGACAAAGAGAGCTGGGCACTGTGGCTCATGCCTGTAATCCCAGCACTTTGGGAGGCCGAGGCAGGTGGATCACCTGAGGTCAGGAGTTCAAGACCAGCCTAGCCAAGTTGGTGACTCCCCATCGCTACTAAAAATACAAAAATTAGCCAGGCGTGGTGACATGCACCTGTAATCCCAGCTACTTGGGAGGCTGAGGCAGGAGAATCCCTTGAACCTGGGAGGTGGAAGTTGCAGTGAGCTGAGATCATACTACTGTACTCCAGCCTGGAGGACAAGTGAGACTCTGTCTCAAAAAAAAAATAAAAATAAAAAAAAAGAGAAAGAATGAGAGTGAGAGGAGAGGAGTGAGGGAAGGAGGGAGAATTAACATGAATATAAATAACTGGCATCTTTAAATAGCTTTGAGCCCTGGGATTAATATGCTACAATAAAAAGAGCTGTCCGGGAGACTCACTGATTGACAGTTTATGCATACCATGCCAACATACATACTCATATACCTCTCTTTTTATGGTTATAAATTCCAGTTTTCAGGCCAAAGGCAGTAAAAGTGTTAGACACTGGCAAAAGACATTTAATACATTTGACACAATCTCCATTTTTAATTCCATGCGATTTGTACTCAACTGTTTTGCTGTTTTTGTTTATATTACTTCTGTGTTTTTTTTTTTTTGGTCTTGTGTAAATACTGACAAATTAGAGATGATATACAACATTTAATTGAACTATGACCAATATTTAGTTATATAGCTCTAGGGACAGAAAATTTGTAGCTATTATATGAATCTACAAAAATTACAGTTTTAATTGTTTCATGGTAATCGTGATTGTGTAATCTTAGCTTCATTTATCGCCAACATTCTGTTAATTGCATATGCAGTTTTATTTTCAGTGGATCTTATGTTCAGGAGGATTTGCATATTCATCATTTGTAAACTCCCATTATGAGAAACCAGATTGTGAATGCATTCATAAATCATTTTCATAACCAATTGCTTCAGTTGTATCATGAATAAAAATGAAAATGAAGTATATAGAGTCTACAATGTTTCAAAAAATTTCATCACGTTGTTATTAGGTAATTTATTCATTTATCAAACAAGTATACGTTGAACACCTGTTATGCCAATAATTTTTTTACATAATGGTGGGATAGCAGTGAAAAACAAATAGTAATCATTGCATTTACCAAGGTTACTATTTAGTTTGGGAGGAAAAAAGATACTCAGCAAATAAATAAAAAATATAGTTTAGATCAAGTGGTGATATTTGTTATGGAGAACAAACAGTAAAGCAAAAAACTGTGATAAGAAGTGCCAGAAATGAGGATGAGATCATGATGTTTTAAATGGTCAGTATAGTCACATTAAAATATATAATCTCAGAAAAGTAGCCAAAGAATAGAGGAAACAAGCCATGTGAATATTTGGTATGTTGATAAAAAGAGTCAAACTCTATAAAATATAAAAGAGATTTATTCTGAGCCAAATATGAGTGACCTATGGCTCATGACACAGCCCTCAGGAGATCCTGAGAACAGGTGCCCAAGGTGGTCAGACTACATATTTGTTTTACACAATTTAAGGAGCCAGAAAACATCAATCAATGCATCCAAGATGTACATTGGTTGAGTTTAGGAAAGCAGAACAACTGGAAGAGGGGGCTTCCAGGTCAGGTGGATTCAAACATTTTGTGATTGACCATTGGTTGAGTTATTATCTAAAGACCTGGAATCAATAGAAAGGAATGTCTAGGTTACAGTAAGAGATGGTGGAGACCAAGGTTTTATCATGCAGATGAAGCCTCCAGGTAGCAAGCTTCAGAGAGGATTGACTATAGATGTTTCTTATCGGACTTAAGTTTGTTCTACCACTAATTGCAAAAGGAAGGGTATAATGAGGCATTTCTGGCTTTGCTTTCCCATCACGGCCTGAACTAGTTTTTCAGGTTAACTTTAGAATACCCATGGATGAGAGGGGGGGTTCATTCAGATAGTTGGGGGCTTAGAATTTTATTTTTTGTTTACAGATTGAGCTATGAATGTGAAGGCCTCAAGGAAAGAGTAAGCTTAGTTTACGTGAGTAAGATCATAGTAAGGCATTGATGTTTACTTTATATAGGATGAAAACCCATGGAAGGTTTTGAGCAGAGGAGACATTATCTGACTTACATATCCAAGATTATAGTGGAGCCAGGACAACCACAGGTAGACAAATTAAGAAGTTATTATGACAATTGAGAAAGAGATGATGTTCCCTGAGCCAGAGTTGATAGTAGTAGTGGAGGTAGTTAGATTCTGGATGTGTTTTATAGATAATGCAGAAGTTGGCTGGTGGGTTTCATATTTGGTCAGAGAGAGAGAGAGAGAGAGAGAGAGAGAGAGAGAGAGATAGGGGTGTGAGTCATGGAAGACTCCAAATTTTTCACCTGAACTAGAAGGATGGGATTTCATTAACTGGGCTAAGATAGGCTGTGGGAAGATGAAGTTTAGGCTGAGAAACATCAGAAGTTTGTTGAGATCGTAACTGCCCAAGTGGTTCATCTTGCCCACTGCCTGGACAGAGCCGATTCATCAAGACAGGGGAATTGCAATAGAAAAAGAGTAATTCATGCAGAGCCGGCTGTGCAGGAGACTGGAGTTATATTATTACTCAAATCAGTCTCCCTGAAGATTCAGGGAGCAGAGTTTTTAAGGATAACTTGGTAGGTCAGGAGAAGCCAGTGAGCCAGGAGTGCTAATTGGTCAGAGATGAAATCACAGGAAGTTGAAGCTGTCTTCTTACACTGAGTCAGTTCCTGGTTGGGGGCCACAAGATCAGATGAGCCAGTTTATTGATCTGGGTGGTACCAGTTGAACCATCAAGCAGTGTCTGCAAAATATGTCAAACAGTGTTCTTAGGTGCAGTTTGGGGAGGGTCAGAATCTTGTAGCCTCCAGCTACATGAGTCCTAAACCATAGTTTCTAATCTTGTGGCTAATGTTAGTCTTACAAAGGCAATCCAGTCCCCAGGCAAGAAGGGGATCTGCTTTGGCAAAAAGCTTTTACCATCTTTGTTTAAACTATAAACTAAGTTCCTCCCAAAGCTAGTCCAGCTTACACCCAGGAATGAGCAAGGACAGCTTGGAAGTTAGAAGCAAGATGGAGTTGATTAAGTCAGATCTCTTTCACTGTCTCAGTCATACTTTTGCAAAGGTGCTTTTGAGATTTAGACCTATTTCTGTGACCCAAGGGAAGAGGCTTAAGTTAGTAGCAGGATACTGCTGGAGTGTAGAGTTGGAGTATAGGAAAATTTTCAGCCTTAGGTACACTTTTATGAGTCATCAGCATATAGGAAATGGTTTAACAGCATGTGACTGGGTGATATTAACAAGGTGTGGGTGTGTAGAGAGGAAGAGATGAAAACCACAAAAGAGATTGAGAAAAAAAATAGCTGGTAGCAGTCAGAAAACCAGAAGAGAGTTTTATGTAAGAGCCTAAAGAAAATATTTCAAGAAAAAGGGAGTAATTAGCTCTGTCCAATATTACTGATATGTCAAGTGTGTTGATGAGAAAAAATTGAATATGAGATTTAGCAGTATAGATGTCCATCTTGATATATGCAGTTTCAGAGGAGTGGTAAAGGTGATCAACCAACCAATGAACAAGGACTAAAATACTGTTTCATGCTATAACATGGATGAACCTCAAACACATTATTGCTGAATGAAAGAAGCCAAGCACAAAAGGCTACAATGTACTGCATGGTTCAATTTATGTGAAATAGTCAGAGTCGGCAAATCCTTAGAGACAGAAAGCAGATATAGTGGCTGTCAGGGCCGGAGGGAGAAGAGAGAATGGTGACATGACTGGTGGGTACAGGTGATGATTTATAGCAGTATCTTGTTCTACTATGTGTTGTAATTAGGTAGTTTGATGATTGCACAACATTGCAAATTTAATAAAAGCCACTGACTTGTACACTTTTTTTTTTTGAGACAGAGTTTCACTCTTGTCATCCAGGCTAGAGTGCAGTGGCACGATATCAGCTCACCGCAATGTCTGCCACCCGAGTTCGAGCAATTCTTCTGCCTCAGCCTCCTGAGTAGGTGGGACTACAGGCATGTGCCATCACATCCAGCTAATTTTTGTATTTCTGGTAGAGACAGGGTTTTACCATGTTGGCTAGGCTGGTCTTGAACTCCTGACTTCAGGTAATCCACCCACCTTCATCTTCCAAAGTGTTGAGACATTTGGGATTACAGGCGTGAGTCACTGCACCTGGCCTTTTTTTTTTTTTTTTTTTTTTTTTTTTTTTTTTTTTTTAAGATGGAGTCTTGCTGTGTTGCCTAGGCTGGAGTGGAGTGGTATGGTCTTGGCCCACTGCAACCTCTGCCTCCCAGGTTCAAGCCGTTCTCTTGCCTCAGTCTCCTGAGTAGCTGGGATTACAGGCACCCGCCACCATGCCTGATTAATATTTGTATTTTTAGTAGAGATGGGGTTTCGCAATGTTGGCCAAGCTGGTCTCGATCTCCTGAACTCAAGTGATCCATCTGCTTCAGCCTCCCAAAGTGCTGGGATTACAGACATGAACCACTATGCTTGGCTTATTTTTACACTTTAAAATAGATAAAATGGAAATGGTAAATGATATTTTTTATGAATTTTATCTCAAAAAAAAAAAAAACTTACTGACATAGGTTCAGGAGAGAATAGGAGGGGAAAGAACTGGTGTTGGAGTCAGTGTGAGAATAGGCAGAACTTTGGAAGGTAGTTGGAGAAGGTTGTCAGGTCTGGAGAATGTTTTTCTAAAGTGGTTGAAGTTTGGGCCTTTTAGGCCTACATGGAAATGATCATGTAGAGAAAGAGAAAATGTTGTTGTAAATGAGAGGAGAGAAAATTGGCAGCATGATTCCTTAAACAGCCAACCAGAGATGAAATTTCTGTCTAAATGGAAGGCGTTATCCAGAGAAGGACATAGAGAGCTTACTGGTTCTACAGGGAGCAAAGCATGTGGATGACTGGTCAGTGACCTTGATGATGGGACTTGTAAAGTTTTCTTTTGATTTTCTCATGTGTACAATGAAATGTGAAGCAAGGTGATAAGCTGAGAATGATAATAGGGAAGGAAGAGCTGGAAGTTATAAAAGAGAGAATAGAAAGGTTTGAATAGTTGCCTAGGAATGCAGAAAAGGAAAGAATGAAGGTCACCATGATGCCATGGAGTTAGTGTCATGAATATGAAGCCATTTCAGTCTACATTTCTTCCCTCCATTCAGCTGTACAGATACAGGCTAGCGTAGGTAGAAGGATGTATTTTCTAGAGTTTTTGTCGTGAGAGTATGGAGAAGTATGAGCAGGGCCAGGGAGTGATTGCTTGTCTAACATCTGTAATAAAGGAAATGAAGACATGATAAGTGAGGGAAATAATTGAAAAGAGTTTAGGACCCTGGGCTTATAGAGCCTGGTGCATTTGAAATATTATTAGAGATATAAAAAGAAATGAGCTGGAAAGATAGAGATGATGGTTAGGGAGTGGACCACTTGAAATTAAGACAAGGAAACATTATCATCGTTAGTAATGGTAATACTTCTTTTGAGGAGTGGTGGCAGATGTCGTTTTTCATCAAAGTTCTCCTTCAAGATCAGCAACAAGAGGAAATCAAGAAACTGAGAAGCAAATGACAGTGAATATCGAAATGACAAAGAATGATAGTGAGCTCAGAGTTAAAATCTGCAGAGGTGGAGGGACAGGGCACCCTTAGGGCTCACCTACAGTGTCTGTAGGTGACTGTAACAAGCTGAACATGGAGGGGTGCCATTTGACATCATGAGAGTCAAAGCTTAGATATTTAGGAAGGTCAGAGGGAGAATTGTGTGCAAGTGGCATGGGGCAGGAAGGACTCCTAGTCTACCTTCAAGTTTTGTATTGGGAGGGCATGGGGAAAAGAAAACAAACAAAAAGCACTTTTTTTTTTTTTTTTGAGATGGAGTGTTACTCTGGCACCCAGGCTGGAGTGCAGTGACGTGAGCTCAGCTCACTGCAACCTCTTGACTCCTGGGTTTAAGCGATTCTCCTGCCTCAGCCTCCCTAGTAGGTGGGATTATGAGTGCACACACCACCACACCCGGCTAATTTTTGTATTTTTCAGTAGAGAAGTGGTTTCGCTATATTGGTTAGGCTGTTCTGAAATTTCTGACCTCAAGTGATCCACCTGCCTTGGGCTACCAAAGGCTGGCCCATGCCTGGGAAGACAGGTGTGAGCCACCCTGACCAGCCAACAGGCACAATTTGAGAAAGCTCCAGAGAAAGCAGTTCCAGGGCAGATCCACCTTCCAGGTTTAAGGGGACACCATATCTTAAATTTGACACATGTACAGCTGTCCTAATGGTAGACTCTGAGTTCCAACATTAGGGGAGATTTTTAGTCCTCTGAAGGTTTGGCTTTGGGGCTTGCCAGTCACTATGGAGATATGAATAAAATATGGAAGCATTGGCATGGTTGTTTTATTCTGTTTTTCTCTGTCTCTTTGTGAGTGTGTGCGTGTGTGTGTGTGTGTGTGTGTATGTGTGTGTGTATGAGAGAGAGAGAGAGAGAGAGAGAGAGAGAATTACCTAAAGGGTGATGATACCATAGAGAGAAGTTGGTTACAGTGTGCTTTGTAGAATGAATATTAACATTAAAAAAAAAAACTTGAATCTTTCCGGTTGCACCTGCATTTCACTTCTTGCCAATCTTTAAATTTAACAGATGGAATTTTACCATGTCAAGAAGCATTGAATGCTGAGCAGGAACTGTGCCATCCAGATACAGACCTCTGCAGATTTGAGGCTACATATGAAGGACTGAGATGTAAGTGTTAAATTGAGATACTGACTTTTCTGGTGTGTATGCAGTATATGAGACTCAGAGACCACTTGCGGGAATATGCACATGCCAACCTTTGTTGACGTTAGTGTCCCAGTTGCAGCTGGAGTGTTATTGGGAAGCTGCGGTGGTATACTAAATTCATCAATTTAACACAATGTCATTTTGTAAACAACAATTAAAGCCATCTTGGAATTATATGCAATCTTTCTTGTATAAAATTTCAGTGTGATTGTGAATAGTAAATAATTTAAACCAACTAATCTAACCCCATAAAGTAGGTAAGGTAAAATATGAAGCCATTTAAAAAATTGTTGACTGGGCATGGTTGCTCATGCCAGTAATCCCAACACTTTGGGAGGTTGGGATACGAGGTGTGCTTGAAGCCAAGGACTCAAAATTAGCCTGGGTAGTATAGCAAGATGCCATCTCTGCAAAAAGTAAAAAGGCTGGGCATGGTGGCCTGCACCTGTAGTCCTAGCTACTTGGGAGGCTGAGGCTAGAAGATTACTTGAGCCCACGAGTTTGAGGCTACAGTGGGCTATAATTGCACCACTGCATTAAGCCTGGGTGACAGAGTGAGCCCTGTCTCTCTCTCTTTCTCTCTCTCTCTCTCTCTCTGTCTCTCTCTCTCTCTCTCTCTCTCTCTCTCATTGTACTGTTCTGGGATACCTGTGCAGATCATGCAGGTTTGTTACATAGGTATACACATGCCATGGAGGTTTGCTGCATCCATTTCCCCATCATCTACATTAGGTGTTTTTCCTAATGTTATCTCTTCCCAATCCCCGACCCCCAGCTATCCCTCCCATAGCCCCACATCCCCTGAAAGACCCCCATGTATGATGTTCCCCTCCCTGTGTCTGTGTGTCCGTGCTTTCTCATTGTTCAGCTCCCACTTATGAGTGAGAACATGCAGTGTTTGGTTTTCTGTTCTTGTGTCAGTTTGCTGAGAATGATGATTTCCAGCTTCATCCATGTCCCTGCAAAAGATATGAACTCATCCCTCTTTATGGCTGCATAGTATTCCATAGTGTTTATATGCTACATTTTCTTATCCAGTCTGTCATTGATGGGCATTTGGGTTGGTTCCAAGTCTTTGCTATTGTGAAGAGTACTGTAATAAACATATATGTGCATGTGTCATTGTAATTGAATGTTTTATAATCCTTTGGGTATATTCCAGCAATGAGATTGCTGAGTCAAATGGTATTTGGATTTCTAGAGCCTTGAGAAATTGCCACACAGTCTTCCACAATGGTTGAACTAATTTACACTTCCACCAACTGTGTAAGAGTGTTCCCATTTCTCCACATCCTCTCCAGCATCTGTTTTCTTACCCATGTTGAACACTGATGTGAAAATCTTCAATAAAATACTGGCAAACTGAATCCAGCAGCACAGCAAAAAGCTTATCATTCACAGTCAAGCAGGCTTCATCCCTGGGATGCAAGACTGGTTCAACATACACAAATCTATTAATGTAATCCATCACATAAACAGAACCAAAGATAAAAACCACGTGATTGTCTCAATAGATGCAGAGAAGGCCTATGACAAAATCCATCAGGCCTTGATGCTGAAAACTTTCAATAAACTAGGTCTCGATGGAATGTATCTTAAAATAGTAAAAGCTATTTATGGCAAACCCACAGCCAATATCATACTGAATAGGCAAAAACTGAAAGCATTCCATTTGAAAACTGGCACAAGACAATGGTGCCCTCTTTTACCACTCCTATTCAACATAGTATTGGAAGTTCTGGCTAGAGCCATCAGACAAGACAAAGAAATAAAGGGTATTCACATAGGAAGAGGGGATGTAAAATTGTCCCTGTTTGCAGATGACATAATTACATATTTAGAAAACCCCATTGTCTTAACTCAAAATCTCCTTAAGCTGATAAGCAACTTCAGCAAAGTCTCAGGATACAAAATCACTGTGCAAAAATTGCAAGCATTCCTATACACCAATAATAGACAAACAGAGAGCCAAATCATGAGTGAACTCCCATTTACAATTGCTACAAAGAGAATAAAATACCTAGGAATACAACTTACAAGGGATGTGAAGGACCTCTTTAAGGAGAACTGCAAACCACAGCTCGAGGAAATAAGAGAGGACACAAACAGATGGAAAAATGTTCCATGCTATGGTTAGGAAGAGTCAATACCTTGAAAATGTCCATACTGCCCAAAGTAATTTATAGATTCAATGATATCCCCTTCAAGCTACTACTGACTTTCTTTGCAGAACTGGAAAAACCACCTTAAACTTTATATGGAACGAAAAGAGAGCCCATGTAGCCAAGACAATCCTAAGCAAAACAAAACAAAACAAGAACAAAGCTGGAGACATTACTCTACCTGACTTCAAACTATACTACAAGGCTACAGTAATCAAAATAGCATGGTACTGGTACCAAAACAGAGATATAGACCAATGGAACAGAACAGAGGCCTCATAAGTAACACCACACATCTACAGCCATCTGATATTTGACATACTTGACAAAAACAAGCAACGGAGAAGGGATTCCCTATTTAATAAATAGTGTTGGGAAAACTGGCTAGCCATATGTAGAAAGCTGAAACTGGATCCCTTCCTTACACCTTATACAAAATTAACTCAAGATGGATTAAAGATTTAAACATAAGACCTAAACCATAAAAACCCTAGAAGAAAACCTAGGCAATACCTTTCAGGACATAGGCATAGGCAAGGACTTTATGACTAAAACACCAAAAGCAATGGCAGCAAAAGCCAAATAAACAAATGGGATCTAATTAAACTTCACAGCTCTGGCACAGCAAAAGAAACTATCATTAGAGCAAACTGGCAACCAACGGAATGGGAAAAAATTTTTGCAATCTACCCATCTGACAAAGGGCTAATGTCTAGAATCTACAAAGAACTTAAACAAATTTGCAAGAAAAAAACAGACAACTCCATCAAAAAATGGACAAATGATATGAACAGACACTTCTCAAAAGAAGACATTTATGCAGCCAACAAACACATGATAAAAAGCTCATCATCACTGGTCATTAGAGAAATCAAAACCACATTGGGATACCACCTCATGCCAGGTAGAATGACGATCATTAAAAAATCAGAAGACTGTGTCTTAAAAAAATTAAAACATACCGTGACTGAAGCAGTGACTCATACAAGAAAAACTAGGAATCTCCTTTTGTTATGGCAATAGTTTTCACTTGAGAGGATATTGTATATGTGGATCAACTGAAAATTTTTTGCAAAATAGTTTCTGGTACTACTGTCTAAGGCTTTTTGAATCCCAGCTTCCATATATGAATAAGTGTGTGCTAGTGTGTATGTGTGTTTAAACCTTTTGGTTGATTACAACATATAACCTGGTTAAGCAGCCACTCTAGCAGACTAATAGATTACCAAGATCTTTTTCTCCCCTGTTTAGTGTGTCAGGCCTGTGGGTTTGAATTTGACATGTGTGAGTGGATTTCAGAAGCATCTGCTACCCGCATTTCCTGGATGCGCACAAAAGCAAGAGAGGTCCCTGCATTAGAATCCACACCTCAGCAGGATCAAAGAGGTGATGATGAAGGTATAAAAGAAATAATATCTTTTATGAATTACTTTTAGAAGTATGCCTTATGGTTGCTAGTTATAAGACATTACATAGGGTGTCTTGGTGAACATACTGAGTGTGTTTTATTGAAAATATATCCTGCCATAGGAGCTGAAGGTGAAAATAACAATTATGTTTCCAACAGTGTAAAAGAAAAATTGTGCTAGGTTAACTTTAAGTTTTATTATTTTCTTCAGGAGTTATTAGATATTGTGTGTTATGTGAACAAAAAGGAAAGGTATTAAAAGGCTTTTTTTTTTGTTAGGCCTGCTAGCTCTTTTTTTTTTTTTTGAGGTGGAGTCTTACTCTGTCACCCAGGCTGGAATGCAATGGCAAGACCTCAGCTCACTGTAACCCCCCGCTTCCTGGGTTCAAGAGATTCTCCTACCTCAGCCTCTCAAGTAGCTGGGACTACAGGATTGTACCACCACGCCTGGCTAATTTTTTAATTTTTAGTAGAGGCAGGATTTCACCCTGTTAGCCAGGTTGGTCTTGAACTCCTGACCTCAAGTGATCTGCCCATGTCAGCCTCCCAAAGTGCTGGGATTGCAGGCATGAGCCACCATGCCTGGTTGAGCCTGCTATGTTTTTATTTATTTATTTATTTTAAATCACTGTCGTGTTGTCAATAAGTTTCTTCTTGCTAACATATTAAATTTCTTTCCTTTTCTGGGGGGTATTATTAATTTTTTTTTTCTCACTGATCTGGAAGCTTTAATTTATATATCTTATTGTTCAGACTATTCTTAATTTTTGGGATATATTCTTTATATGGAATTTCTTTGTTGAAATAACAAAACCTCAAGTGCTTTAGTATTTCTGCCTTCTTGAACATGGAAAAGACCTTTTTGGTGGTACCCCAAACTACCATTTAATTCTTTTTTGGTCCTGAGCTACAGTTGAACATTTTAAAGAGTTTTAAAGTCAATATCTTGTTATGATACTTATAATTATGATGATTATATATTTCATTACTTTTCTTACCATTGTTTTTTAGATTTTATGCTTTCCTTCTTGGTTCCCTTATCCCCTTGCAAAGGTTCTCTTCAATCAATTGTTCTTTCATTTAGAAAAGATCTATGGTGATGAGCTTCCATAGTATCTGTAAACTTAAAATGTTTTAAAATTAGTCTCACTTCTAAATAATAATTTATTATTTTCTTCAGGAGTTATTAGATATTGTGTGAACAAAAAGGAAAAGAATTAAAAGGCTTTTTTTTTTTTTTTTTTTTTTTTTTGGTTAAGCCTGCTGGCTTTTTCCCCCCTTTTTTTTTCATATAATTTTAGAATAAAAGTTTTTTTAAAAAAATTTCTAAGTACATGTTGATTTTCCCCCTTTAACCCCTGATATGTACTGTAGTGATTGTGAAGTCTGAGTGCATCTAATGCTTTTTTAGTTTAATGTGGATTTTAAAAACGTTTCTTTATCTTTGATATTTGAAAATTTCAGTATGATGAGTGCAGGAATGAGTATATGTTTAATTTTCTTTAATACTCAGAATGCACATACATTATCACTTTCAGAAATTATCTGTTACTGTATTCAAGTAATTCTCTTTCATTCCCTTTAAGCTTTTCATCTTGAGTTTCTATTAAACACAACTAATGCACACACTCTGTAACTTGACTGCTCCTTTTTATTTTCTGTGTAATTTACTCCATTTTGAGTTATATTTCAGGGTTTCTGGTACATGAATTTTCTCTTTGACACTACGGCCAGTCTAGGTTATATTCTGCCTACTGGGCATTTAATTTTAATGTCTTAATTTATTTTTGTTTTACGTTTCTACTTGCTAATACCTTCTCATTTGTTTCCTAGTGCATCTTAATATGGTTTTTAATAGAATGTATTAGAATTATATGAAATTTAATTTCATTTTTTGTACAATTTATAAATGTAATTAGTTTTGGCTGTCTTTAGCATTATATTTATATGTTTTATTGTGCAGACAGTTTTTTTTTAAATTTTTGGGGGACAGTAGTAATATTATTATTGTTATTTATTTAAGTTCTAGGGTATGTGTGCAGGATGTGCAGGTTTGTTACATAAGTAAACATGTGCCGTGGTGGTTGGCTGCACCTGTCAACCCATTACCTGGGTGTTAAATCCAGCATTCATTAGCTATTTATCCTCAACAGGCCCCAGTGTGTGTTGTTCCCCTCCTTGTGTCTGTGTTCATATTGTTGAGCTCCCACTTTTAAGTGAGAACGTGTGGTACTTACCTTTCTGTTTTTGCATTAGTTTGCTGAGGATAATGGCTTCCAGCTTCATCCATGCTCCTGCAAAGGACATGATCTCATTCTTTTTTATGGCTGCATAGTATTCCATGGTGTATATGTACCACATTTCCATTATCCAGTCTACGATTGATGGACATTTGGGTTGATTCCATGTCTTTGCTATTGTGAATAAGGTACAGACTGTTTTCAAAAAGATTAGTAGACTTTACTGTTAGAGTTATTCTTTTCAAACTGTGCTTTTTGCCTTGCAGATGCCATGTAATTTTTTGTTGAAAGTCAGACATGATTTACTGTATAAAAGGAATTCATGTAAATAGTGTGAGCTTTTATATTACATTTATCCAGCTAAGGATTATATTATGCTTAGCATTTGCTGTAGCTGTAAATATCTGAAGCCAAAATTTTGTCTAATGTTCTTGTTTTTGTCTTTTTTGTTGTATTTGCATTTTTTTAGAGACGTTCTTTTTAAATAATGCCTGGGACATGAAGCTCTTTCAGTAGCATGAAGCATTTTGGACTAAATTTTTTAAAATAAAGTTACAAAATTATAGAAATCTCTTTATAGATCTGTGTTGTCATGTTACTAAGTTCAAGAACAGCTCAGATCCGTTTTAAATATAAGATGGGAAAAACTGATCTATCATATCTTTATGTAAAATAAAATCCATAGGTGAAGTTTAAAAGGACTGCAGGTATCTCATACTTCTATGTGGCTTGGTAAGAAAGAAGGCATTTTAAGTTGTATTTCCTAAAACTATAAAGGATTTTTTATAAAAAGTAAATTTAAAAAATCATCCAAAGGGGCAAGAATTCTGGGAAGGATGAAGAGAAATTCTTTATTAAAAAAGGACTGATAGAAACGTTGTGGTGAAATAGTGAAAAAAAAATTAAAAAACAGGACTGAATTATGATATTTAAAAGAAAATGACAGTAATTTGGTGGTGTAGCAATTTGAATATGTAGATTTATTTTATTAAGACTATTGCATTTTTACAAAAGGATATTATTAAATTTTGATAATAGAAATTAGGAGATTTCTGTACATATAGAAATAACATAAAAATGAAAACCTGTTATTTGTAGTTGATATAATCATTTTAAAACATAAACCTTTTATGTAAAATATTTGTGTTTTAATTTCAGTTTTCAAAACTTCAGAAATGTAATAGTTTTATTAAGACAGAAGGAAGCTAATGTTTTCCTAAATTGCTTCTTTTTTCTTTTGTCTTTCAGGTTATTATCTATGGGTGGGGACAAAGCATACTTTTACTGTTAACCAGTTAGACAGCAGGGCTTACTTAAATAGCTCTGTGTATCATTGCTTGGGCAAGAGCTGTCATTTTCAATTCTATTATTCTATGGAAAACAGTGTCCTGAGAGTAAGACTGTATGATAATAAGGTAAGAAGAAAGTTGCATTTATTTCAAGTTCCTTGAATAAATGAAGTTTCTAACTCTTCTCAACTTGTGTTTCAGTTTCTCAGTTGCGCAGAGGCTTTACGTATTCTTTAACCTGACTTTATTTGGTATACTTTTAAAAGAATTATTAAGAAATTAGCATAGGGGACACTCATGTATAAAAGTTAATGTGATAATTTGCCCAATATTATTTCATAAAATTTTCAGAATTCATGAAAGTATATTAAAGAAACTATAGATCTAATAAAAATGAGATAGCTGAGATTCTGTATTGTGAGCTCTGTATTGAAGCTCTAATGTGATCCGTTTTAGATATTGCATCTGTATATCATCAGAACTATATATATAGGGATTAAAAACTACTTGTTGGGTAGTGATAGACATAATTTTTAAGACTGGTAATTATTGATTAAATATTAACCAATGAGTCACTTGAATTTTGAAAAATGGCACACTGGGTAGAGTGAGTTCATTCTTCTCCTATCTTTCCTTGTCCAACATGCTCAAAGAGTTATAAAGCATAAACTTGGGTGAGCATTCAAATTAGTATAAGAGATAAAAACAAACTGGCAGCTGATTCCATAGTATAGGAAAAAACTCTGCTCTGTCTCTCATATTATAAGAAAAGAGGTTAATCATAGGGAAATGATCTACTGTATTAATCAGCACCAAATGGTTATACATTTTAGAGAGTGTTGACTGATACTTGATTCCTTATTCTGTGAGGCGTCCTGTCTTTTCTGACACTGCTATCCTCTATACACGTTAGTCACTGATGCAAAATCTGCATCAAAGTACATTTAAGTCACAAATCAATGTTTTATCGCACGCTTAAAAGGACTCCAAACCTATCATTAAAAAAATAGTTCCTGATGAAAATGACGATTTACATCTTTACATCAATAGAATGCTGTTCTCTGTTGTGAACTTCTGTTACTCTATAAATGTGTGCAGGTAAGCCAAGAAATATCTAGCAAGAATGCTGAGGGTTGTTTTCTTTATTTCCAGAGGATGTTAGCACTTGAGAAGTGAAAAACTCAGGTGAAGTCAAGTTGGTAAATAAAAAATTCACTAGTTAGAATCAGCTGAAGTGTGTAGCAATTCTAGTTTGTACCATCTAACCATTCTTGGGTTAGATCTGTGTCTATGACCTATAAAATAAAACCTGTATCAACAGCCTACTTTTTTTTTTTTTTTTTGTCTTTTTGTTTTTTTCCTTTTTGTGGAGAACGGGGTCTCGCTATATTGCCCAGGCAGGTCTCGAACTCCTGGGCTCAAGCTATCCTCCCGCCTCTGCCTCCCTAAGAGCTGGGATTACAGGCGTGAGCCACAGCGCCCGGCCAACAGCCTACATTTTGTTCTTTGTAGAGTTTCCATGTAATTATTTACCAAAAGATTTACACATAATTTTTCTTTACAACCAAATTTACTTGTAATTCTTTACCATATTACACGGTCTTATTCCCAGATGCAGTCAACAGTAGCGAAACTCAACAACATTGAGTTTGGTATCCTTTATTTCTTCACTGGAAGAGAACAGGATAGACTGGTATTTCTAAGAGATGGAGTGTTCATAAATATGTTAAATATTTTTCTTGAAATGTAAATCAGCATTATTGATCCTGGGCTGGGGGAGCAAAGATACACTTTTTTAAAATTTATTCACTGATGGATTGATTTTAAGAAAAAAGGAAATTAGAACGTCACTTGAAAAGCCTTGATGAGCTACAGATTTCTTTCTTACATTGACTCCTGTTGAAAGTAACTAGACAGAGGGAAAGTAAGAAAAGAAATAAGGTAAAACCTGATTTCATTTAGTCAGAATAAATTCTTTTGAAAAAAACATTGCTAGTGCCATCAGACTGGAAAATGTATAGAAAAATCTAGATCTCCTTCGCTGTGTACTGTGAACTCGGCTTATGAAAATCCATTTAAGTTTGGAAAGAACAGTGCTAACTTTTCAAAAAAATGTAAATGTGTCTATCTTCGGGGGAGTAGAGGGGAATCTGTTACTCACTGTGAAAAAAGAGCACAATAACTTTAAATTATTTTCATAAAATGAAAGCCAGGGAAAGTGATGAATGCAATTTGCCAAGAGGTGTCACTAAAAGCATCTGTGGAGGGTGTAAGTGTTTTCATGCTAAATAACGGAAGTTGCATAAGAAATAAGTAGAAGCAAAATTAATTGCTTGTCTCAACTTTTTATAAAAGTAGTTCATCCTGATGCACATGAAAGCTATCAGCTGACAAATATGTCCACCGCATGTGCCTCATCGTCTTGTGGAAATCTTCAGTTGATATGAATAAGTAATGAAGTAAATTGCAGTGGATTTAGACTATCTTCTGAAGTATTTAGGACTTGGAAATTTGGAGTAGGCATCTGAGGGTACAGGACTAAGCTGAAAATAGATTCAGTGTTAGAAAATCTTGGGCATGAATAAAATATGTGAGGCTGAGTGAGTGGGGAGACAAATATTGGTATCACGTGTCATTTGGATTACAGCATGTTGCCTTTTAGGGCTGTTTTCTATTTCATGATAGAAAGTGGAACAAAGCCAGTCTCAGAGCTCAACCTGAGACATAATTAGGTCATTCTTCACATTTTTACCATATTGTTACCTAAAAAAATTAATGCATTCTATATGTAAACATTATGTTGAATTTGGTCTGTTTAGGAGAGAAATGTCAAACTTACTTGAATGTCTAATAAAATGTTAATAAAAGATAATATTTCAGAGCATAAAAGCATCATAAATCATAAAGACCAATGCCATACATGCCATAGATACAATTTTTAAATACCTTATAGACTTCTTATTTTTATTTTTATTTCTTTGAGATGGAGTCTTGCTCTGTCACCCAGGCTGGAGTGCAGTGGTGCCGTCTCGGCTCACTGAAACCTCTGCCTCTCAGGTTCAGGTGATTCTCCTGCCTCAGCCTCCCAAGTAGGATTACAGGAGCCCACCACCACACCTGGCTAACTTTTGTGTTTTTATTAGAGATGGGGTTTCACCATAGACTTTTACTGAGTTTGTTACACTCAATTAATGTTTTGAATGCAATAAAGGCGCGTTAGTAAACTCATAACATATAGTAACAATTTTACATACATTTTGTCATCTGAAAAAAGACCATTATAAAAGTGCATGACATAGATTTTTCTAAAAGATGTAAAAAGGCCTTTGATAGAATAACCAGATTAAGATTATAATTTTCAGAAAATAACTGTATTGTTCAGAACTTGGAACAAATGTTTCCATAGGAAAAAAATATTTTGTGTAAATTGAAATTGTGCAGAAGATGTATCTGATAACATTTTTAGCCTTTACATTAAATGTTTGCCTGTAATCTTTTCTTTTCTAGTATCATGGGACTATTACAAAATGTAATAATGTTATTGAGGTCAACATTTAAATTGCTGATTTTATTAACTGTTATTCAGAATTTTTTTTTTGAAGTGCAGTACTGTTTTTTTTTTTAAAGATTTCATCTACATTTTTGTTTCATTCCAATACTCTTTACCTATAAAAAGGAGCTTTACTGCATAAACATGCCTCATTTTCTTATTTTTTAAAAATGATATGCAGTTTTTCATTTTTACTACCAAGACTTTAGATTTCCTAGTGTTTTATATCATACAGGTAAAGTAATAACTACTAAAATATAGTTAAGAAAGCATGTATGTAAATGTGACATTAGAATATGGGGAATGAGTGATGTCTTTCTCTTCAAATCAAAGGAAAAAGAAATATTTTGGACATATAACACATCAACTCACAGCCAATGGGTGAAAGCAGGTGTGTTAATACCAGAAGGTCTGAAGACATTTAAGGTATGAAAGAAAAAAAAAAAACCCAGTATTTTTAAAATTATGTTTTGAGTTTTAGCTTTGCAGTAGTAAACTGATCATGCGTACACTCTTAAAGTGAAATTAGCATTTAAATTAGGATGCATATTTGTGTACTTGGGGAGAGCGATTGCCTACTTTTTAAATTGTACATGTTCCTTCTTAGACCAAATTTCCCATAGCAGAGGAAATAGAATGTGTCTACTCTTGTTCACAGCTTCTTCATTCTCCACAGCCTTCTCTTCTTGCTCCTCAGCATCATGCTTTGCACCCAGGGAAAGAAATTGCATTAGGAAGCAGATAAATAGTGAACTGGTATTAAAATTTAGTCAAATATAGGCAAATGTTTTGAATGCAATAACTCATACCTTTATGACACATAGATAGCTCTGCTTACACCAAGAATATATGAAACATACATAGATTGAATAGGAATGCTGTCTCTTAAAAAATTAAATGGACATTTTGTGTTGTATTAAGTTGGTGCAAACGTAATTGAAGGTTTTGCCACTGCGGCTTTTGCCATTACTTTTAATGGCCAAAACCTCAATTTTTTTGCACCAACATAATATACAGAATGTGTAAGTTTATTTATGCTGGAGTGTGAGTATAGGATATGAGACTGTTTATATGTGTGGGTTATGAAACCAGTTCCATTTCTTTTTGGTGATACTCCATTCATACATACTATTACAGCCTATTGAGTTAACATTTTGACACTAATTTTTGTAGAGTGATATCTGTTTTTGTGACTTCTCAGGTAATAAACAAGTTTTTTTCCCCATAAACTGAAGATTAAATTTTGTTTTAACTCAAAGACACACCAAAGTAAAATGTGAAAAAATGAATTTGAGAGTTATTCCAGGTTCTCAAGTGCATGAAATATAATAAGCTGTTCAATAATTATAGGCCTTTGGGATCTAAGTTTAAAGCCATCAGTTTTTGAAACCCAAATTGATATCATTTCTGCATATCTGATCTCTTGCTGCTCCAAAAATACACAGCTCTAGGTTAGTAATTTTCACATGTATGATATTCATTATGGGAAAATTATGTAGCAGCATATAAAGTTTTCTTATTGTTGGATATGATTTAAATTTAATATTATTTTCTAAACCAGATTGTTAGACATATTTGTAAACTGAAAATTTGATCATAAGTAATTCTTAATGAACAACCAAATGTACATCCCTTGTGTTTTGTTTGTTTGTTTGTGATGGAGTCTTGCTCTGTCACCCAGGCTGGAGTGCAATGGTATGATTTTGACTCACTGCAGCCTCCACTTCCTGGGCTCAAGCAGTTCTCTTGCCTCAGCCTCCCAAGCAGCTGAGACTACAGCCATTTGCCCCCACACCTAGCTAATTTTTGCATTTTTGGTGGAGATGGGTTTCATCATGTTGGCCGGGCTGGTCTTAAACTCCTGACCTCAAGTGATTTGCCCTCCTCGCCCTCACAAAGTGCTAGGATTACAGGTGTGAGCCTCTGCACCTATCCTCATGTTTTGAAAAGAAAATTAATTCAGAAACTTTAAGCCAGATGAGACTGAAGGAAGTCAATTTTTATTCTTAGTATCTGGCCAGAATTTTAACCACATTTAGTGCTGTTTAATAGAACTTTCTGCATCATGGAAAGTTCTGATGTCCACTATAATAGCCACTGATCATATTAGGCTATTGAACAATTGAAATTTAGCTACTATGACTGAGAGAACTAAGTTTTATTTTATTTTAATTAATTTGTATTGAAATAGTCCTTTATACTCATAGCTAATGTTTTGAACAGCAAAGAATTAGTTATTTGTGATACAGTCAGCTATTTCCAGTTCTGCACTTTTGGTGTTAAGTAACGATTACTCTTGGTAGAAACTCAAAAAATACTAATATTTTGACATTACTTATACTTGACCAGCGATGTGTGGTGGTTTCATTTGCTAATATTGCCTATCTCCAGGGGAGCCAGCAGTTCAGTTGGTGACAACAAGGTTTATTTACTTTAATGGCATTTCTTTTCTCATTAAAGGAATTACTCCTTTATGGAAGTTTAATAGAGTTTTATGTTTATTCCATCACATTTTTCTATTCCTATATTGTGTCTGTTTCTATTTGCCTGATGTTTTTCTTCATGTATTCAAATACTAATTTCAATAGTTAACAAAATAAATCAGATGCAGTTACAGCTCTTGTTCTATAAGTAATGACGATACTTTCATATTTTCCTTGAAAATGAAAGAGAGCGAGCTGTAAAGATGATGACCACGTAACAGGCTGGGGACACTTTTGATAGTTAGGTGGGATGCGTGTGTTTTTCCTGATCCTGGAAGTTTTCTCTGAGCCTTTAGTGGAGCAGATATTTCCATTGAGTCTTAAGAGTGTGGGTTAGGCTTATCAAACAGGAATATGTCATATATTGCCTTGCTTGCTTTAAACACATTTTCTCAATAACTATTTAGTCTTTATCAACCTTCTTTAGCTTTTTTTTTGGTCTGATTAAGGAGACTGTAAACTCATAAATTGATTTTTTCCCCCTGAAGATTATTTTTGAAGGGACTCTTTTGAGCCAGAGAAGTTTTATTGGGCTTGATCATCTCTGGGTCTATGCCTGTGGACAGACCCAATCCAGAAAGCTTTGCTCTGCAGAGGAATTCCCTTGCACTAGTGGCCAGTGCATCTCCAGTGAATCCATCTGTGACTCTCGGCAGGACTGCTCCGATGGTAGTGATGAAGAGCCAGCAACTTGCTGTAAGTGAGTGAATGGCTGACTAGCTTACATGCTCTAATTCACGACTGTTAGTTGGATTTAAAATGGTCTTTGTTTCTATCAAGGCAAAGGTAGGTCATACGAATGAAATATGATAAATATGCATTATCACTCTGAAACCATTAGCACTATTCCTTCAGAGATCTCTATTTTAACTTAATGTTTTGATTTTTGTTGCAAAGACTGAAACACCTGTTTATTCATCAAATGAATAGTTGTGCTAACTGTTGGCTGGATGAGTGAAAGTGTGTGCTTTGATTAAAGAGAAGATGGGTGGGAGAGGGAAACTTTCTGTACCTTCCCCTTGGAGACATAAGAGTCTGGCTTGCTAACTTTTATTAGGTGTATGCTTTTTTCCTCTCTAGCCAATCATCTTAGAAGCTGTAGTGGGGAGGGGCAAATAGGAGAAGGGTGGCCCTTCCTCCTGGGCAGCCATGATGACTGTAGAAATCTCTTCGGCCATGTCTGGCGTATGGGAGGGCAGAAGTGCTCCAACCTTTCTTTCAGGCCTTTTCTGAAGAGTCTTTGATACAAGTGATGAGAAGAGATCCCATTACTATTCAAGCATAGTCATATTTCAACAAAATTATAGTTTAATTTACAATCCACAGGATGGTTCTCATTTGAGGTAACTTAGCAACTGAGATCCCTGTCTCTTTAAAAAACATGAATTCCAAGGACATGAATCCAATTTCTGTATTACAAACAAGTGGCTTTAAAAAAATATTAAAAATTTGACATTTATTTCACTGCAGTGTTTTATTTTAGTGAGATGTTTTGTTGAGCAGAGGGGAAAATATTATAATAAGATAAATGCCACCTTTTAAGTGAAAAGCTCTGTATAATAGGTTTCTCTTGAGAAACTAGGATTTTATTAAGAGCAACACAGAGAGACAGGGGAGAGAGGAGATGAGAAAGTAAGGGTAAAATCCTCTTCTGCTGTGTTCATCAACAGCAATTCAGTTAATACCTCAGTCTCCTAGCTTTAAACCAAATAATCAGCCAATCAATATGAGCTGAACAGATTTTTTGCATGACTCTCGTCTTTGGTTCAAAACGAACAGGGAAAGAAAAATTTATCTGCTCCAATATATGTCAAGTTTCTTTCTATGTTTTATTTAATCTTTTTTATAGATAATTTGGTTAATTTCAATTGGGGAGATTTATCTTTCTAACAGTTTCTATTCTTAATGTCAGTAACCGAAGGAAAATATTTTTCCTTTGTTTCCTTTCGTACTTTTTTTTTTTTTTGAGACAGAGTCTTGCTTTGTTGCCCAGGCTGGAGTGCAGTGGCATGATCTCAGCTCCCTACAATCTCCATCTCCCAGGTTCAAGAGATTCTCCTGCCTTAGCCTCCCAAGTAACTGTGATTATAGGCATGCGCCACCACACCCAGCTAATTTTGTATTTTGGTAGTGATGGGGTTTCACCATGTTAGCCAGGCTGGTCTCGAACTCTTGATCTCAGGTGATCCACTTGCCTTGGCCTCTCAAAGTGCTGTAATTACATGTGCAAGCTTCTGTGCCCAGCCCACTTGTATATTTGGAAGCTTAGCTTTTTTCCCTCCATTGTTTTCCCCGTAGTAAATCATTTTTTATTTTCACCTTTTGAAAATTGTTTAGCATTTGAGTTTGGCCATATTTTCTTATTTATCTTCCTTTATTGAAGTTTCATTGATTATGGCATTTTTCCAATTCAGCATATCTGATACCATTCTGCTATTTTCTTTGGGTGAGTACATGAATGGGTAATAGTGTTTCTCAACAAAAACAGTGTTTTATTAGTCTTTTAAATTTTTAAATAGTGTAACCTCATTTGTCCAGAGAAAACCTGTCACATTTACATGATTGAGATTGACTTGATATAGGGAATATGTCATAAAAAGCCATACTGCATGCAGTATATATGTGTATTCATGTATTTGATACCAAACTGAGTGTTTCATGTAAATATTTATACAATTATTTCTGCTGTGAAGAGATTATTTATATAGATTGAATTATTCAAATTGATAGAAATGCATTGAAGTATTTAATATATTTGTGCATATAGACACATGCATATTCTTACAAAATAAGAGAGGCTTTTCTTTTGAAATTTAAGTTTGAAACATTTTACACATACTTAAACATTTGTATTTTACAAATTTGTTTTAAAAATTTTCTATCAACATTTGTAATACCAAGTTTTTTTCATAAACAGTTTTTCCCCGTTCATGAAGCACCAGAAAAATACCTTTATATCTTTTTCTTTCTATTGCACTTTAGAATGAATCTCTAGGAGGGTATGGCTGTGCAGGAAGTTTGAATAGCACCAGGAATATTCTGGAGAATGAGTAAAAATGAACTCGTGAGGATTGTCAGTTGGTATTCCACAGTCAGTGTGCTTTTCCCCAAAGGCATACTTACTCAGGTCTTCTCTCATTATCACGTTGCCCTTACTTTTAGGGCTTATTTTAATATATGGCATAAAATAGCCTCCAGCCCAATGGCTTTTGAAAAGCAGTTAACAAAAAGGGCCTATGGGTTTTGCTGCTTTAGCAAACTCCGTGGACCAGAGCATTAGCATGACCTGGAAACTTAGTGAAATGCAGAACCCCAGGCCCTGGCCCAGCCTTGCAGAACCAGAAGCTGCATGGAACAAGGTCCCAGGTGACTTGTCTGTATATGAAACTTCGCAAACCACTGTACCAAAGAGCCTTCAGGAAGGAAGACAGCTAGGGGAAGAAACAGATGGCATCTAAAAAAAATTGATAAAAATGAAAGGCAGGTAAGTCAGAGTTCCCTCAGGGTAGAAGCAAAAACTCTCACTGCTTCACTAGCCTTTAAAAGCATCACCATAATACCAAACAATAGATTTTGGATGTTTATTAACATAATCCTGTATTAAATGAGGGTAGTTAAGATGAAAATAAATTTGCACCCTCATGCTCATTGCAGTTTTATTCACAATATTCAACCAAAACAACTGAAGTCTCTGAGAATGGATCAAACAAGTGTGTGTGTGTGTGTGTGTGTGTGTGTGTGTGTGTGTGTGTGTGTAAAATGTATATGTACTCACAATGGAATATTATTCAGTTATAAGAAAGAGAACAATCCTGCTATTTGCGACAGTAATGAGCCTGGAGGGGATTATGCAAAGTGAAATAACCCAGTCTGAGAAAGACAAATACAGCATGATCTCACTTACACATAGATTTTAAAAAAGGTGAATTTGTAGAACCAGAGAGTAGAATGGCAGTTGTCCAGGGCTGAGGCCTGGCAGAAATGGGGGGGTGTTGGTCAAAAGATACAAATTTTTATTTACAAGATCAATAAGTTCTGGGGGTCTAGTGTACAACCTTTAATAACACTGTATTGTATACTTGAAATTTGCTGAGAGTAGGTCTGAAATGTTCTCATCACACACACAAAAGGTAGCTATATCATGAAATGATGCCAATTAGCTTTACTGTGATAATCCTTTCACTATGTATATGTATATCAAAACATTACATTGTGTACCTTAGTTACAATTTTATTTATCAACCATACATCAATAAAGCTTAAAAAAGTAATAAATATACATGCAATACGTTTTTTAAAATTTCTATCAAAATAATTAAAATACAACATGCCAAACATGTCCAAAGATATACATTGGGTCCCTGAACAGTTTATACATGAAATAGACATCATTTTCAGACACTCGCTACAACATGGATGAACCTTGAATACATTATGTTAAGGGAAATAAGCCAGAGACAAAAGGACACATATTGTTTGATTCCACTTATATAAGGTACCTAGAGTAGGCAAATTCATAGAGACAGAAAGTAAAATGGTGGTTGCCAGGGTTTCAGGGGAGGGGAGATGGAAGTTATTGTTTAATAGGATTCAGTTTGGGAATGAGAAAGTTCTGGAGATGGATGGTGGTAATCATTGTACAACAATGGGAATGTACCTAAGACCTCAGAACCTTACATTAAACATTGTTAAAATATTAAATTTATGTCACGTCTATTTTACCACTATAAAATACACATTTGTATTTATATATAAAGTTTTCAATAACTCACATAGGAAATATATATATATATATAAAATCTACTTTACTATGTTCCAGAAAAGTTGGCATGATAGATCTATGTTCAAATCAAAATAAAGAAATTCCATAAAAAAAAGATTTTTTAAAGTAATAGGACTTTTTAGATAATTTTAAATTCTAATATGCATTGTGTACCTTCAAAGGGTAAATTGGTGTAATAGTCAAATGAAAGAAATTTAAACCAAGGATCTTGTACAGTGCATTAATTTTTACTGTGATATTGTTTCTAGATGTCTTTTATATTAAAAAAATGTTCATTGCTAAAACGCTTTATGAAGGGAAAGGAAATACCAATATATAAATATTTAGTGTAGCAATGATTTGTGTGAGTTTCCAACACATATTAACAAAATATTTATAATGTAATCCTGTTAGAATGTAATGTGTTCTCATTAAATGAAATATTCCCCATTCATTTCCCATACGTAGCTTTTTTTCTTATTTCACAGAGAGCTGATTAACTTCTGGAGGATTCATAAAATATTTTACTTTTCATGATCCGGAATTTTTCTCAGCTGCACAATGAAATTTTTTCTTGTCTGCTCATATGCTTCAGTGGTTAAATATGCAATATAAAGCTTTGTCATAATCTTAAAATATTACTTTAAATGATGAACTCTGAGGAAAATTTCTCTAAAATTGTGAACAGCACGATATCACACAGTGCTTAGAGATGGTGAAGTGTGTTCTGTAATCACAGAAAGTTGAAATAAAATCAACCAAGTAATCAAAGTTACTGTTTATAATGAAAGCCCTTTATTTATCACATGAATAGATGTTTTTTAGATTCTGCAAGTATTTACATTTAGGACATACAGTCTGATAAAGCATTTAATAATTGCCAGGAAGCCTTTGACTCTCCTGGCTTTCTTCAGATATTTATAAGTTCACTGTAAAGTTTTTGAACTACATAGGGGAGATATTAATGGAAGAACTTCAATTTATGTTGTCAGAATTTGACTTATATTTTACAGAACAGTGACGTCCTTGAACTTTTAGCTTTAAAAAATATTCTTTTATGCGTACAGGAACATATTAGTAAAACAGCCAAGCAGTTCACAAAGATTTCTACAGAGGTGGTTGCACCATGTTGCTTTCACAAATCTTTACAATGATGGATTTTGAAAGCTAATTTTCATTTTTCAAAGGACGGTAGTGTTTAGTGTTCTGTAAAAAGCACAATGATTGACATTTTTTAACTGATAAAACATGTAAGTAATGAAAGAAATGGTTTGAACTTTTGTCCTAAAACCAAATTTTAACATGTATACAATCAAAAGTTGCTTTTATCTTGAGAGCTTCTTTCTTTACATCTTTGCGGTTGAGCGACCAGTTCAATTGTGAAGAGTCTGTGTAAGGATGTGGGGTGCATCGGTCATGTAGTACTTTCCGTTTTCACGCTCATTGATCACATTGCCATTTCACACCATTGCCTTGTTGGGGAAATCAAGATGTTGACTTCAGCAGCTATCTGCAGTGAAGAAGACTGCTGTTTGCATGGCCTTGCTTCCTTTGTGTAGCAGTGCATAGTTTGCTGCCGGAACAGTGCAATACTGAATTTATTACCCAAACAGGGACCGAGAGAGGGAAAAAAAGAGGCAGTAATTATTATGCTAGGACAACAGGCATGCACTGAGGCAACCCTCAGCCAGGCCCGGCCAGATATGTGGTCACTCTACCAATGGAAGATTTTTTATTCCAGGGAAGTATGTTCTAGGAATTGGGGGTACCCTTGTAGGTAGGTGGAAGGATTTCTTGGTCAAATCCACAGCCAAGAATTTGGAACTCTGAAGCACATTTCGGAGGTTACACATGTACTTTGAGTCTTAATATTCCTGCACCTCACTATCTGACAGAAAATTTGGGAGGTGGCCTAGAAAGTGGCAGAGCTCACAGAGGACCAAGGGACTGGATCAGAGGTTCTGTGAATGCCCAAGGAGAAAGTCACAGCTGGGTTATAAGTGTTCAAGACTGTCGAAAAATAAAAGACACTCTCCCCTGGAAAATAATGTTTTATCAACAGCCATATCCTATAAATTGTGTAGACAGACCTGAGAAGAGAAAAACATACCCTAGAGTAATAGATTTACAGCTAGGTACATGGGCAAACTGCACTGCCTTGTCATCTTGGTGCACCGTTAGGTGACGTGCAATATGTTTTAATTGTTATACTGTAGTCAATTTACTTGTTTTTTATTTTTAGAGAAATCCATCTAGAGGAAAAAATAATATTCATTTGTAATGAAAGAAATGCTATACCAAAATCCATGGATGTTCAAGTCCCTGGAGAACTTGAGCTCCCAGGGAAAAGTCTGCCCCTGTATCTGCAGGTTACACATCCTGCTATTACTATATTTTTGAAACATGGTTAGTTGAATCTGCAACAGGCAACCCACAGAAATGGAAGACCCACTGTCTTTTCTATGAATGTCTAGCAAGCATTGCTTTCAGCTTTAAAGGTTCAATTTGCATGTAGAGAAATTGGAGGTAGCATTTTACCGCACTTCGGTGTTTTTAGAGTTGACACGTCAGTGATAAAATATGTGGTCATAAAATCAGATGCCTCTATTTACAGAGATTTGAAGATGCTTTGATTTTTAAGATGTAGTGAGCTTATTTGTTGTAAAATTGGCCATATTATTTAAAATGTACAAGTTGAACATAATGGTCAGAAGCAGAAGCAAACCCATGGTGATGGAGTCTTTTTAAATTGTGAAACAGTTCCTCGTTTATGGAGGCTTCACAGTATGAGTTTTGGGTGTCAGGTTCGAAGTCTAAATGTTCCATTTACTAAAATTTACCATAGGCAAGTTGCTTCGTGTTCTGAATTCCAGTTTTCTCTTTTGAGAAATGATATTTACTAGGTAGAGTGTAAGAATTAAGATTAATGTATGTAAAACACCTGCCACATACTTGGAACTCAGTGGTAGTATGGCTGTTTTTATTGTTATCAAAGATAATGGCATGAAGATCTTAGGAATTCTTTCAAAACTTTGGGTGTTTTCTGATAAACAATTTAATTCTCCTTTTCTCCCTCACTGTTCTAAAAGTGCCTCAGCACAAAGAGGAATATTTAGAAATAAGTTTTTAAATTAATTGTATTAATTTATCCCCAAAAGTACTATCCAAGATAGTCTGATACTATGATTCTTATAGGAAAAGGATATTTAAGCACATAAAAATGAATTTCTTGAAAGCACAAATCAAGCTATTAGACTTTCTAGTTTACTGTCCAGTTTTATGAAACTGTCTAGTTTTCTCTCATGAGTTTGGTGTCAAAGCTGGGAAAGATGTCTATAAAGCATGCTTCAAACCCCAGCTTTCTCTAGAACCAGTTATTTTGTGATAAATGGAGGAAATTAAGTACTTGGCAACCTTTTTGTTATGTATTAAGAGAAGACAGCTCAGGTCAGGTGCAGAGGCTCAAGCAGGGCACAGTGGCTCATGCCTGTAATCCCAGCACTTTGACAGGACAAGATAAGCAGATCACTTGAGGTTAGGAGAACATAGTGAAACACTGCCTCTCCTAAAAATACAAAAAGCCTGGCATTGTGGCGTGTTCCTGTAATCCCAGCTATTTGGGAGGCTGAGGCAGGAAAATTGCTTGAACCCAGGAGGTGGAGGTTGCATTGAGCTGAGATCGCACCACTGCACTCCCACCAGCCTGGGCAATAGAGCAAGACTCTACTTCCAAAAAAAAGGAAGCAAGAAAAAAAAAAAAGACAAACTTAATCCAGAATAGAATAATAAAATGAACACTGAGCTGCTGACCTCAAGTTGTTTGTGTATGCAGATTTAATTTAAATTTCCCCTCTTCCCTGTGGATTTTTTTTTCTTTAAACTACCATCTCAGCAGGTTTATACTAGGCAAGTAAATTAGTTACTCCCTGAAAAGCTCTGTAGTTCCACCTTGCATCATTAAATACAATAGAGATGGCCAACTAGAATAAAATGCATCAGACCTACAGATAGAAGCATGTGGAAGGGTCATGGCTTGCACAGCACATGGGATATTGTATAGGACTGGGTAAAGGAAAGCTATTCTTTTCATCAGAAAACATTCACTTCCGCACAGAATAATTATGCTGGCCTCCTAAGATGATTAGCTAATGTAGAGCAGTGTTTCCCTGCATACTCTTACTTCATTTCTGCTCACCTGTTTTCTCTTCCATGTGAAACAGTAAAGCATCTCACCTGTGACTTTGAGTCTGGTTTCTGTGGCTGGGAGCCATTTCTCACAGAAGATTCACACTGGAAGCTGGTGAAAGGATTGAATAATGGAGAGTACCACTTTCCCGCAGCTGATCACACAGCAAACATAAATCATGGTAGGACATTTTCTTCCTTTTAAAAGAATTAGTTTTCTTTCTTGCATGTTGTGGAATGATGATACCATATATTTTCATTTTTTCCCTGTGGATTATATACATGGAACTCTGGTTTGTCTTGCTTTAAAACCTCTTGACCAAGTTACTAATTGGTGGGTATCTGAGTTCCCTGAAAGGAGCATTGTTTTAATCACCAACATTTTGTTGTTGCAATTTTTATAAGGTTGGGTTAAAGGCATAAAGAGGTGGAAAACTTTTCTGATCATTTTCTCAAGTTTCCTGGAATCATTTACAGTATGCTTGACTTCTTTTTAGAGCAATCCATTTTTTTCAAAACAGGAAGAAAAATAGTCTAATCTTCTTTCTGGGAACTGAGAACAGATTTAGCACTATCTGTAAAATAAATCTACAAATACTTGAATGCAATTTAATCACTCTGGGCTTCTTTATTACAAACAGTCTTATTCTTACACACGTATATTTTTAACCATCATTCGAGTGTTTACATATTCTCGTAAAATAGAGGAACCATAACTACCTGTGGTATTCCAATAAGCACCTGTGGAACTCCAATAAAACAGAAAAGATTTGTTCTCTTTTGTCTTTTGTTTTGTTTACATTTATCATCAGCTGTCCTTCCCCATAGATGTTAGCATCACATTAACATTACTTTTTAAATGTATGTCTTTTAAGTAAAGACAGTGTCTCACCATGTTCCCCAGGGTGATCTTGAACTCGTGGCCTCAAGCAATCCTCTTGCCTTGGCCTCCCAAAGTGCTGGGATTCCAAGAGTGAGCCACCGCACCTGACCAACCTTATGATAGCACACCTGCACTTGTACTGAAAGATCATCTTTCAGCCTCAATGAACATTATCCTATTTCTTTCTTCTTTCAGACTTCCAAAGAATTGTGCTAAAAATAACTCTTGATCATATTTGTAATTACATCCATTAGAAATTGGGGTTGGTGGTAGTGGGTGATGGTGCTGGGGGATGGGGTGGGAGAATGGAATCATTCATCTGTTTTCTACAACCATAAATCCAGTTCATTGTTTAACAATGTAGTAAGTTCTTAATTTTTGCTTTGGTGCCATGACTCATTTCTTTAACATTTTGTGGCAGACTATATTAAGTTTAAATTTTAAAATAGAAAGGGGACTATAAATCATTGAAACTATATATTAACAGCACATTTTCTCTAAACTCATATGTTTTGCTTCTTTTTCTCTGTTCAAGTCAATTATTAAATATATAGCATATATAATAATACCTGGATGCACAAAGATGGATGCCCATGATCCCTGCCTTTGAGGTGGTCTGAGTCTAGTAGCTGAAGTAGATAAGCAAGGATTTGCAATTGGTTCTGTTGAATGCTTTAAGAGGGATGGAGGGTGACTTAGATGGATTTGAGATGCTTTACTGAAAGAGATGACTCCTTAACTGAGTACTGAAGAGAAATGAAAAGCAGTCAGAAAGCCATAAGTAATGAAATATGGAGAGAAAGCAGAACCAGAGGGGTAGCAGGGATTGTGTCCTATTTAGAGGAAAGAATCCCAAAAGAGGACAGAGAGACGAGTCACTTTGGATGAAAGACGTGTGTGATTAGACAGGGAGAACAGAAATGATGAAACAGGAGAGGAAGCAAGGCGGCTCTAGAGAATGCTGAGGAATCGAAAATGTGTCTGCAAGTTCATGGTGACCCAGGTAGTCATATTAAAACATGTGACCAATCAAATTTGTTCTAAAGGGCTGTTCTGGCTGAGATGGGGGGAATGGAGAGGATGAAAGGCTGGATTGAAAAAACATGGATATGCTGAAGAAATATCAGTGAGAGATGATGAAGCCCTGAGCCTAGGCAGTGATTCCCAAAGGGATGATGCTGTGTCATGGTGGTCTGATGTAAGTGCTACCATAACTAGTTAGGGAAGAGCATGGGCTGCCCACGACTGTGCTGGTTGATGCTGCACCTGTGTCTAAATACCAGCATGCTTCAGTTTTGTTAGAAAATAGAGAAAAGAGAAGTAGCTTGCCTGTAGAGTTGTCATGAGGATTAAATGAAATGACACCTTTGAAGGTTTTTTTCGTATAGTAAGAGTTCCATAAGCATTAATAGGCATTTGTTGTTCATTCTAATAAGAAGACTGTGAATAACACCAGATAGGACAATCAGAAAATATGCTTATGATTCACCTTCAGACTCTTGCCATCTTATAATTACTATGTAATTGTGATTTGCATTAAAAAGATTATAATGGAGCCCCTGTGTTAAATGTGGAAAGACCCATTCTTCTTTTCCAGTGAGATGAATAGTGAAATAGAACAATATGACTGATAAAACTGGGGGTAGCTAGCTGATCTTAGCCAGAGTGTGAGGAACAGAAACGCGCTCTTTCTCATTTTAGAAAGGGCCAAATATATATATATATATATATCTGGATCATGGACAGAGTCAACATCTCTTTACCCATGGTTGCTGTTACCAAACTTTAAAGAGAATCAGTAGTGGTTTTAAGTTACAAGTGCAGAAGAGGAGAAAAAAAAAGGAACAGGAAGAGAAAGGAAAGTGAAATGGAAATTTCTGAGAGAGTTAGAGGCATCCTAATAGTTCTCATATTGAAGAAAGTGGAGTTCTAGTTCATTTTGTTCTTAGAGCTTTAAACATGTAGATTACAGCTTTTAAAACTATTTATTTATCTGAGACAGTCTTAGTTGCACAGGCTGGAGTGCAGTAGTGTGATCTATGCTCACTGCAGGCTCCACCTCCCAGGTTCAAGCATTTCTCTTGCCTTCGCTTCCCAGGTAGCTGAGAGTACCGGTGCACCCTGCCACGCCTGGCTAATTTTTTTGTTTTTGTATTTTTTTTTTTTTTGAGATGGAGTTTCGCTCTTGTTGCCCAGGCTGGAGTGCAATGGCGCGATCTCGGCTCACGCAACCTCCGCCTCCTGGGCTCAGGCAATTCTCCTGCCTCAGCCTCCTGAGTAGCTGGGATTACAGGCACACACCACCATGCCCAGCTAATTTTTTTGTATTTTTAGTAGAGACGGGGTTTCACCATGTTGACCAGGATGGTCTCGATCTCTTGACCTCGTGATCCACCTGCCTCAGCCTCCCAAAGTGCTGGGATTACAGGCTTGAGCCACTGCGCCCGGCTGTTTTTGTATTTTTGCTAGGGTCGGAGGTTTCACCATGTTGGCCAGGCTGGATGTGTTGACATTATGTAGTTTTTTTGTGTGTATGTGTGTAATTAAGTCTCGATTTCCTACCTTCCTCTTTTGCTTGGTTTTTACCTTCCCATTCTGTTACTCTGTTAAATTTCCATTGAAATAGGCAACTCATTTTAATTATCTTCTACTTTTATCTATGGTTATATAGTCACACACAGATACATGCATAGTAGATACATACATATTTAAAATTTTATGTGTTTCAGTGGTTGTTTATTTTATAAGAAATATATTATTTTATAACTATTGTCCGTATCTTGTTACTAAAGATAGCTTAAGGCAATTCCTCCAAGTCATCAAATACTATCTACTTTTTTTTCGTTTTTTTATGATGAAGTATAGGTTAAATGTGTTTTTTTATGTGAAGTATAGGTAAAATTCAACCATTTTGGTCTACAGTTCACTGAGTTCCAGCCAACATACACGATTGTGTAACCATCACAAATACAAAGATATAAAACAATTTCATTCCTGCCCCACACATTCTTCTGTGCCATTTTGTACTCAGTAATTCTCCGACCTCCAACCACTGACACCGAATGATTTGATTTCTATCCCTACTGTATTGGCTATTCCAGAAAGTCTTGAAAATGGAATCATACCATATGTAGCCTTTTGATTCTGGCCTCTTTCAGTTAGCATAAAGGGTTTGAGGCTCATCCATGTCGCTGGCTTCAGCCACAGTTTCTTCCTTTTTCTCTGCTGAGTAGCGGGGTCCACTGTGTGGGTGAACAGCACTTCATTTATCCACTAACCAGCTGCAGGACATTTGGATTGTTTCCAAATATTGTTGAATATGAGTAAAAGCACTTTGCATATGTGTTTTTGTCTGGACGTAAGTGTTTATTTGTTTTGAGTTCTCCATCCAATGCCTATGTCTATTTTTTGTACTCTGGTTGGTGAGAGAATCCTACCATTCCTGATTTTCTATGACCTTCAAGAAATATTCCAGCTATCCATTTCAGGTGTTTATACCCCCAGACTCAGATAGTTTTCTCCAATCCATACCATACACTAATTTATCCTCACATAGCGATTTAAGTGGGACTGTCTGCACATCTCTGGAATTTGCTGTCTTCACAGCTGTAGAGAAAGCTCCAGAACCTGAAAGGGGCAGCTGGGACTCTCTCTTATGAATTCTAGCCATGTGGGTCTCCCCAAAGCACTTACTCTGTTTCAATTCGAGGAGACCACCACACTCCTGTGTTTCCCTCTGCAGAGGCACCTGGAAACTGTCTAGGCAGTAAGCTGTGGTAATTACAGGACTTAACTCTTGTTTCTTCTCGCTCAGAGATCACTCTCCTGTGATGTGTCACTGTCCTACATTCCCATTGTCCTGTAACATCGTCCTGTGACATCAGTATGATGACGATACTGTGAATTTATTCTTGCACAATTTCCTCATGTAGAATACTTTTAATTTTATTCAATAGATAACTAGGAGTGCGACTTCTATATTTTTAAAGCAAGATATGTATTTATACTTTCAATAAAGATAGATTTATTTTCCCTAAAACTATAGTACTTCAGTTTTCAGTGGCAAAATGGGAGTACTTTTTTCTGTTTTTCTACCGGCAAGAAGCATTACAATTCTCTTTAAAAAAAAATTCCAATTAATGGGTATATAATGATTTCTCATATATAATAGTTATTTGTATTTCACTGAAAAATATTTTTTAAATGTTTCCAATGTTTCAATTTATTTAGGTTTTTTAATGTTACTAAATGATATTTTACAGCTTTCAGTGTAAAGATTTTGAAAAGTTTTTTGCTAATATTTTCTTAGGTTTTTGTAGCTATTATAAATGTTACTTTTAAAAAACTTCTTATTTTGATAATTGCTGACATATAAAATGCATTTTTATAGAAAATATTGATCTTATATCCAGTGTCCTTGCTAATTTTATGTATCACAACTAAGAACTTATATATTTTATTTTCTAGGGTCACATTTATTTTGTCTGCAAATAATGACGGTTTTATTTCCTTTTTTCTAAATCTTAAGACTTCTATTTTCCTTTCGTTGTTTTATGTACTGGGTAGAATTTCTAGAATGTCTTGAATAGAACTGGCAATAGCTGCTAGACTTGTCTTATTTGTGTCTCAGAGGAAAACTGTCAATAGTTTAATCTTAAGTGCCGTGCTTAGTGAAAAATTCTATTCTTTATCATATAAGAATGTTACCTTCTATTCAGAGTGTGCTTTTTAATTAATAATAAATGTATGCTAACATTTTTCAGATTTTTTTTAGTATCTATTGTGATCATTTGTCAGATTATCATTTTTTATCTGTTCCGCACACTGATTTTTAAAATACTAAATCCCATCTTGCATTCCTGAACCAAACCTCACTGGAATAGTTTTATTTTATTTTATATATTATTTATTTCTTTATACAGTAATGCTTGTTTATAACTTTTGCATTTGTATTTATTAAACAGACTAGTCTCTAACATTCTCAAAACATGTAAGGTGTTACTTCTAGGCCATTGCATTAAAAATTGTGCAAGTTTTACAAAAGATGAGGTCAAGACAGATGTGAACACTTTAGCACAGGGAGACTCTTCACTCCATCCTTTAATTTTTATATTGTGCTGATCACATAACCCCTTTGGGGTATGTGGATGTGTAAAAAGTTTACCATAAACAATTCTGATTACCAGAAGTGAACTCCTTGGCATTACCTGAAATTAAATTGGTAAATTCCATATTTCTCTAACTTTGCTCATTGTTTAGAGAGGGCTTATAAAAAGATAAATCAAGAGACCCAGATAGTCCTAGAAGTCCCTGGGTCTGTGGTCAGAGTTTACCCTGTCTATACCCCTTATTTGCACATACCATTTTAAGATAATATTATCAATTTTCCAAATATTTGGTTAAAAGTATCGTAGGGTAGCATGTACCTTCCAAATCAATTGTCAATAACTTCATATTTTAATTATATTATCTTTCCATCTAGAAACATGTTATCTCTTTTCATCAACCAGAGTTTGTAGTCTTTCACAAAGTTATAATGTTCTTCATATAAATCATGTCCCTTTTTTGTTAAATTTATTCCTACATTAAAAAAAATTAATTTTGTTACCAGGAGTTGGACATTTCTTGCTGTTTCTCTATCTAGAAACTTACTGCTAATGTTAAGAGAAATAATTTTATAATTTATCTGTTTCCATTTAGCTTACCAAATTGTCTAAATGCTATTTTAATTATGAAAAATAGAATACTTTGTTTTTATTTTTTCAATTATATTATTGGTAAAACATAAGAACTTCTATTTTCTATAATGTCTACTCAATATTTTATTTCCTTGACTTCCTTTAATATAATATTAGTCTAAGATAATAAATGTTGTCTCATATTATCTCTAATTGATAATTATTGTAGAAATATGTCATTCTCATTTTAAGTAATATCATTTGCCAGTTAGAATGCTATTTATTTTGGGGTTGTTCACTAGTCTTCATTTAATTATTTCCTTTTATTATTTTATTAAGATTTGTGACTTTGAAATTGTTCACTAGATTTTCGTAGTCTTTTCAACATTTAGATAGGATTCTATGACTTGACATTTTCATTTGTTGATGTAACTCAATGTGGTGACCGAGTTCCTACATGAAACCAAAACTCCATTCTTGGAAGGCTCAGATTAATTAAGACCCACTATTTTTGGATAACAATTTCCAATTTATTTGATATAATTTTGATTTGAATATTTGTTTCTATGCTCACAAGTGAGATTGCTGTATAGATTTTTAAATTTTGTCCTAATTTCATCAGTTTTATTAAAAATTAAAGATATTCTGGCAACCTAAAATGAATCAAGGAGCTCTCCATATTTTTCTAAGATCTAAGGTCCCTTGAATAATGTTGCAAATGTTTTTTTTTTTTTGTTTTGTTTTTTTTAATTAAATATGGAGCCAAGTGCAGTGGCTCATGCCGGAAATCCCAGTAGTTTTAGGGCCAAAGCATGAGGATTGCTTGAGGCTAGGAGTTCAAGACAGTGTTCTTATTTAAAAAATTTAAAATTAGCTGTATGTGGTAGTATGCTCCTGTAGTCCCAGTGGGAGGCTGAAACTGAAGGATTGTTTGAACCCAGGAATCCCAGGAAGCAGTGAGCCATAATCATGCTACTGCACTCTAGCCTGGGTGACAGAGCCAGAACCTGTCTCAGACAAAAAAGAAGAAAGAAAGAAAAGAGTATTAAATTTAACTCAGCTGTTGGACCATACATTTCTTGGTGGGTTTTCTTTTCATTACTTTTTCAGTTACTGTTGTTGTCTAAATGATTTATTCAGGCCTTTTGCTTTTTTTGGAATTTGGAGTCTCAATGTGTATATGTTCTCACCTTCATTAACTGCTTGTTTGAAATAGTGTATATTCTTTTACATGACTGCTGGAGTAAGGTCTTTGAATATTGGCTTTTTTTTTTTTTTTTTTTTTTTTTTTTTTTTTTTAGAATTTTGATTGTCCTTTTAAAAATATTCAGTTGAGTTTTACTTAAATCTAAAGGTTTTAGGTGGAAGAATTTTTCAAAATCACCTCTTTCCAGTCTTTTTTTTTTTCTAGGAGAAGCATAGAGAATTTAATGAACTTGCTTCATACAGTGTTTCCATTACTTGTAGTTTGAAATTTGGGAATAGTAATCTTTATCTTTCCAAGTTGTTTTTTGACATTTAAAAACAAAATAAACTGGGTTTCATTTTTCCTACTCAAAGATGACATAGCTGACTCGCATCCTTGGTTGTTTGGTTAAACATGTGATGGAGTCTATGAAATCATACATTCTGGTTGGGCACGGTGACTCACGCCTATAATCCTAGCACTTTGGGAAGCTGAGGTGGGCAAATCACAAGGTCAAGAGTTCAAGACCAGCCTGGCCAACATAGTGAAACCTCGTCTCTATTAAAAATACAAAAAAATCGGCTGGTCTTGGTGACCGGCGCCTGTAATCCCAGCTACTCAGGAGGCTGCAGCAGGAGAATTGCTTGAACCTGGGATATGGAGGTTGCAGTGAGCCAAGATTGAGCCATTGCACTCCAGCCTGGGCAACAGTGTGAGACTCTGTCTCGCCAAAAAAGAAAAAAAAATCATATATTCTAATTCTAAATCCTTTCCTTTCTGTGCAGTTGGCATTGACTTATATCTAGGAAATTCACTCTCTGAATATGGTATTTTCCAGTGAGAATAATTGGGTTTCCAAATTGCCCTTCACTGTGATTATCAAAGGGCAGGACCAGACCTTGACATTGTTGGGTATAGCCTTCCTTGTAAGTCTTCAATATTCAGTGAAGCTACCCTAGACAGCACCTCTGAACGTGTGATCTTTTAAGCTGCTGAGAGATGTTATCCCTGGCACATTTGCTATAAGCACATCTGCAGTAGTTAAAATCTAAAAGCAGTTATTTTGTTAATGTTCAGATTAGATCTTTAATTAAGCTTTCATCCCCTTTAGCACAGACAACAATGTCAAACATGTGAGCCCCAGGAAAAACCAAAATCCATTCCATAGGCTGATATCCTTCAGTACTTTGTGAAGAAACTAAAAAATAAAGCTCTCCTGAGAATTCATTAAGGGCATGTTGAATGAATATCTAATTGTCAGCTTAGAAGCTTCATTTAATTTGATGTCAAACTCTGTGATATGAGTGAAGCCAATAAAAATGTTCATTTAGGCGATTTGGATCAAGAGCTTGTTTTTAATTGATTAACTGTCATTTTAGGTATTTAATGTTATACGTATATAAATGCCATTGGTTATCTACAAACCATAATAGTAAATATGTAAAAATGTAATTTTCTTTATCTAAATGATAGTTTAACATGTACAAAGATAAGATTATGGAGCAAAGAACAGCTAAGTGTGCAAAAGAACTTGCATCCATGACACTTTCCCTTTGTTTTTGCAGGATCATTTATTTATTTTGAGGCAGAGCAATCCCCTGGGGTGGCTAAGCTTGGAAGTCCTGTTCTTACAAAATTGCTCACTGCTTCTACTCCATGTCAGGTAATCAGCTGTTGTGAATTTTCATTGGCCATTCAGTGGTTGTAAATCACTAGGCTTGGGTTACTCTGCTAGTAAATGCCTGCCATTTTTTACTATCACTTTAATGATGAATTAAGAGATTTATATGTGCTATTTCAACATGAAATGCCATGTCCTCTAGAAGACCATTTGCAACATGTAATTGGCACCATTCTTTTTGAGGGCCATTACAGAAGCTTTCTGTTATTTTATATTCTTTTCACACAGTTATTTCAATAATCTAAATCTGTGGATACATGTTGCCAAAATCTTTGGCCAACAATGTTGATTGAGGAAAATAAAATCAGTTTAAATAAGTGTTTGTTGAAAGAAAGACAAATGGATGAGTAAAGATAAATGTATACAGAAAAAATTATTACATTTACTGAAATTTCTTTCTTTCTTTTTTTAATGAGTCTTCTCGTGCCAGGTAAACACAAATCAAGCAGTGAAATACTCTTTTTATTTCAACAGCATATTAGAGATGATGGACTAGTCAGATTTGGTTCAAGTCTGTTTTGCCACTTTCTAATTGTGGTACAGACAAATCGTATATTCCTTTTCAGACTCAGTGTCTACACCAGAAACATAACATAATTGTATGGATTAAAAGTCAGCATTTATACTGGAAGCAGATACAACTGTATGGATTAATGTCAAGGATTAAAATGTGATTAGATAAAGCACCTGGCAAGATATTTGGTACATAGGAGGTAACCAATATTTGTAGCAAACTTCGGTATATATGTACCAAATATAATGTTAATTCAGGAAACATAATTCCTTTGGTATATGTGGACCAAATATAATCTTAAATTGCGGAAACATAATTCCTTTGGTTTCCATGAAAGTGACATTTAAATCAGGTGTCTGTATTCAGCTTGTCTTGTTTTCAGTCCTTTTGAGAGGCCCAACATGCCTCTCAGCCATTAGGATTTCAGCTCATTTTTTGGTCTTTACTTATCACAAAATAATGAAGAGATCAATACTACCACACAGTAAATTCATTGCATGTAAGTGTAGTATTAGAGCAGTTTACTTTGTCATCCCTGGTAATGAATGATATATTATTCAGAGGTATAAACCTAATTAAACTTTCAGTTTGGTGTAAATCTAAGTAGAAGTGCCCTGAGTTATTAATAGTGATGTCCTACTTTCTCTTTTTTTAATTTTGTTTTTCTTCCCATTTCCTTGTGAGAATAAGAATTACAACTGCCTGGTTTCTATTTCTACTTCATCCAAATGCCTTTTACCCATTCCCACCTCTTTATTTTAATTAAATCCTATAAGATAGACAGAAAAAGAGAGAGATAGATACAGAGGATTTTTTAGAAGGTGGGAGGGGAAACTCCAGAGCAGTTGTTCTTTAAAAGTGCAAGCTAACTTAGATTTAATTCAAGGTCATACATCAATGTGATGAGATCACTGATGTTAGACATACAGAAGAAATTGAATGTAAAGGAATACGATGTGTTAATTCTGCCTCCTTTACATAATTTGAAGATATTAAGAGCTTATTAGAAATTCCTATGACTCACCAAAAGTCGCTGAGAAATCATATCTATGTATGTGATTTTAAAAGCTGATCTACATTTCCCATCATTGTATGCTTGCTGATAGCCATTGATTCGTGGTCACCAGGATTGAGTTTTAGTTTATCATTGCTTCCACTTGAGGATGCTTAATTTTTGTTGAATTTGTAACTCAGTTGGGGTTGGGGGTGTTATTTAGCTGGGGTCTCAGTGAAAATGCTGACGTGGACACTTCAGGTGCTTGCTAGTTTCTCTCAAAACCAAGGCTTCAATCTCTAAAGACTATGGATACTGACTTAACGTTTTGCCTTGTTTTTTGAAAAACTGAGACCGTTTAAAGGAGCCACTACAGACTGCCAGAAGAGGTATTTGTTTTTCACACTTTTCTCTATGTGCTTGAATTTTAGGAGTCTTTGAGTTAGCAGGAAGGATATTTGGGATACTTTATAATGCTTTCCAGTTTAGGAAGTAGGAGTAAACTGTAGAAGAATGTTATTGATCGTCCGTGATAAACATAGCTAAGGCTTTCTCTCAGGATTTTTTTAAGACTATAATATGACTTTTTAAAAATAAATTTGTGGCAACATGTGATATTTTCTTTCATGAAAGTTATAGAATAAGGAAACAAAACAAATTATTACTTTCTTGGGTAATTGGAAAATCTAGCTAATCCTCCAAATTGGAAAGTATTGATAATAGTGCTTTCATGGAACCAATGTCCTTCATTATAAGGTGGTAGTCAGTCAGTGAGATAATCAGTGTGGGGTACTTTGATATGATTAAAACCTTCATTTTCTGAAATTAGATGATTTTTTTCCCCTACATAATCCTATCAGGCTAATATGGTTAAGACTGTTTTTTTTTGAAGGCGCTTTAAATAAACATGAGCTGTCTTGTGAGTTGCCGTTTCTAACAGCACAATTTTAGGGCCATTTTGCATGGATTACCTTGTACTTTATATGTGGCCAACACATGGCATCAGCATAGACAGTTGTTCCTGCAACTAATCATTGTTCAAGATGCGGACTTTAATTTGTGCTTCAAAAGTCCTTCAGCCATTGGTGGAAAATTGGCATTTTTCTTCGAAATATGAGATAGGACCAACAAAACACGAGGAAGCCCAAAGCCATCCTATCTCATTGGTGTTGAATGTTGTTAGTGTTTACACTTAATTAGGAAATGTAACGTATGTAGGGGATTAATGTGGGTACCAATATTTTCTGAGTTATCGTATTTGAGTTACTGTCTTAGTAACATAATCTCTTACTTTTAGGACTTTGCAATTAAATACAGGAAGATGGATGATACGAAGTTTTGCTTTCAAAGTTAGTTTGTATGTTCATCTTTTGGCGTTTCTTTTGTTTTTAATTCTCCAACTTGTTTTGCATTACATTAATATTCCTTTAGTATAGGATAATTCATAGATTGTTTTACAAATATGAATGAGAAAATCAGGACAAAGATAGATGAAAGCAGAGATGGGTTCGTTCCCAAAGCAAAGTTTATTAGGGCCAGCCTACACATTTGAGTCTTCCAATGCAGAGAGGGTCACATGTGGTTCAGATTCAAGTAAGTAAAAAAGAAACAAAACTAAAAATATTTCTTCTGAGATTTCTTCCCTGAGGGCTTGCTATGATACCAAAGTAAACATTCTACCTGTGATTCAACACGCATGTATTGCTTATCTGCTCTGTGTTGATCACAGTCCTCAATGGGGGGAATATAATAGCAACAACCTAAACATATGCTTGCTCTAACAAAATGTAGTTTAGTGAGGGATACTGACAGTGATTCAGTGTAAAATGCTTCAAGCTACAAGAGGGTGAGTCCAGTAGAATAACAATACTCTACTTAACAAAACTCTCTCAAAGAGTTTTGAAAGACCATGCCTTACAATGTCCCCAAAGTAGGACAATGAACTCGAGTCAAAGAACAATTTAGAAAAACAGTGATTTTGGAGCATGTCCTAGAACAGTGCGGTTGTGCTCCATTCCCTGGTTGTTGTGTTTAATTCAAGGATCAATGTTAGAATATCTGATGGATTCTAGAGGAAGCAACAGTCTATGGAGGAAAGGGTGAGCAGGTGCTCTCTCCTCTCTGTATATCAAAGCACATGCAGATTAATCATTTAAACTAGACAAACAGATTCTGCTTTATTGAAGTGTTGTAACAGAGCGAGTTAGATGGAATACACCACACACTGAGTTCCATGTTAAGAGTCCTTTATTGATTTGCCAGCGACGGAAAGAGACGGCTAATGCTCAAAATTCTCTCGGCCCTTAGGAAGGGGCCTGATTATCTTTTATATCTTGATTTAGGTAGGGGAGGGGAGTACCTAGCTGAAGTGGAATTTTACAGAAGCCGAAAAGCAGGTTAGAGAAAGGAGCTGCAGGCACAGGTGATCCAAGAAGTGGGGGCGATCAGGTTCCTTCTACACAACGATCAAAGGGAAGCTTTTTTCTTATGATAGCAGTGGGGAGGTATGCCAAGCAGGACGCGGTTACAATGGTTACAAGTGTTAAGAACAGTAGGCTTCAAAGCTTCTAAGTGCAGCATGACCCAGTTATGCACCCAAAGTGGGTGTGGTAAGGAAGGAGAAGCCAGGTTGGAGTTTACAGCTAAAATGGAGTCAGTTATGCTAGCCCAGGGCAGGTTATTACAGAAGATTCCAAACCTGAACCTAAGCTTGTTCAGGAGAAGAATGCCCAGGAAAAAGCATAATTGACTAGGAGCCATACAAATCACTATGGTAATGGTGAGGGATGTGTGTGTTCGTCTGTGTTTATGTGTGTGATGAATGATTCCCTCTTTATAATAATAATTATCATCATATGTTATACATTATAATATGTTTAATAATGGATTATATATAAGTATAATATATATTATATAATAAATATATAATTATTATAATATAATATTGACACCAGTCAGAATATATTCCCTTTTAATACAATATTATAATAATAATATTCTCAGATGAATTTTGAGGAGCTATAGGTATCTTAGCTTTTTTTTCTTTTCTGTTGTTTATTTTGCTTTTCTTTGGCTATTATTCTTCTGTATCTTTGTATTCTAGATCTTATAAAGGTGCAGCAAGTGTGACAAGAAGCAGACTGAGGAAGATATAAAGGGCCTTATGTGACACAGAGAAGGCAAAGGTAGCTGAGGGTTTGGAATAAAATTAAGAATGGACATGAGGAGCTGACCAAGGAGCTCTGAGATTGAGAAGAAATTGGACAAAGGCCATAGGATAGTTGAGAAAATTGGCAGAAAATTTAAAGAGGAGAATTACACCAGGAGACAGATCAAAATTAAAAAAATAAAGAAATAAGGAAGAAATCATTTTAAACTTCTGAATATCACCCCCTCTCCAGCTTAGATACCCATATGCAGTAACTGGCATAAATGACCAGATGCATTCTCCTTTGTTAGGAAATGTATGCTTTTATATATACATATGTATATTATATATATATATATAATTATATATATATATTTTAATAGAAATAATTTAAAATCTAAGACTGTAATTTAAAATAATTGGAGTTTTCATTTTTGTCTTCAGTCTTCAAAAAGAACTGCTTTGTTGGAAGGTTTAACTACATAAAATTCTCCTGAATGCAGAATGCAGTCATTCAAAGTCTTGAATAGTCATACTTTAAATAAAATCTGCCTTAGTAAGACCCAAGAAAAGTAAAAGCAAGCCTTTTTTTATTAACATTTTATTCAACTGATTTTGAATGAATCTGGCATGCATCCAGAAAATATTCTTTAAATATGATCAAGTAGTAAATAATGTTGAATGTTTGGTGTAATTTTCACTTACATGCTTTGCAGATCTGTTTAATGCAACATTCTGGGATCATGGAAAATCTCCCCTATATTAAGTGTAGTAGCCACTAGCTACACAGAGCTATTGAGCATTTAAAGCATAACTGAGAAACTGAATTTTTCACTTTGTTTAATTTTAGTTAATTTACATTTAATGGCCACACCATTTTCACACTTTTATAATTATGTTAATTATAATTAAATGTTCGTTTTCTTTTACCACTCTTCTTCCCAAAGACTCAGAGGTCCCTAAGGACCCTTAGTGCCTTATTAAAAGTATATAATTATTTTGACATACAATATTTTGTCTTTCTTCCTCTCTTCCCCGCCCCGCCTCAATTTCTTTCTATGTATACTTTTGAATGTTTACAGGCATTTACTTAAGCACCGATGCTAACAGTCCACTCATTTCTTTCTTCTTCTTTCTTAAAAATACATATTAACTGAAGAACTAGAAAATGCAAATGACTGTAACAGGTTCTGTGAGAAATTCATGACACGTTTTATGACTTGGAGTTTATGGTTTAGTATTCTGCTATTGGCCTGTATTGGGTTGAGAGCCACAGAGTTTGTGCGCTTGAGTTCTGCTTATGTGAAATCACAGCTTGTATCAATAACTTAAAATTGATCATTAGAGAAATTCACTTCAAAGCTGCAATGAGATATCATCTCACACCAGTCAGAATGGCCATTATTAAAAAGTCAAAAGATAACATGCTTGCAAGGTTGTAGAGAAAAAGGAATGCTTATATACTGTTGATGGGAGTGTAGATTAGTTCAACCATTGCAGAAAGGAGTATGGCAACTGCTCAAAGAGCTGAAAGCAGAATGACCATTCCACCCAGCGATCCCATTACTGGGTATATATACCCAGAGTAATAGAAATCATTCTACTGTAGGTCAGGGGCAGTGGCTCATGCCTATAATCCCAGCAATTTGGGAAGTTGAGGTGGGTGGATTGCTTGAGTCCAGGAGTTCATGACCAGACTGGGCAACATAGTGAAACCCTCTTCTCTATTAAAAATTTAAAAAATTAGCCAGGCATGGTGGTACATGCCTGTAGTCCCAATTACTCAGAAGGCTGAGGTGGGAGAATCACCTGAGGTTGGGAGGTTGAGGCTTCAGTGAGTCGTGATCACGCCACTGCATTTCTCGACAACTAGAGTGAAACCCTGTCCCCCCTTCCCCCCCAAAAAAGACATCATTCTGTCATAAAGACACATACACTCGAATGGTCGCTGCAGCACTGTTTGTAATAACAAGGACATGGAATCAACCTAGATGCCCATCGGTGACAGACTGGATAAAGGAAAAGTGGATATATGTACTATGTACTATGGAACATGCAGCCATAAAGAAAGAACACGATCATATCTTTTGTGGAAACATGAATGGAGGTGAAGGCCATTATCTTTAGCAAACTAACACAGGAAGAGAAAACCAAATGCCACATATTCTCACTTACAAATGTGAACTAAATGATGAGAACTTATAAACGCAAAGAAGGAAAAAACAGACAGTGGTGTCTACTTCAGGGGGAAGGGTAGAGGAGGGAGAGGAGCAGAACAGATAACTATTGGATATTAGGATTAGTACCTGGGTGACTAAATAATCTGTACAAGAAGCCCCCATGACACATGTTTACCTATGTAATAAACCTTCACATGTACCTCTGAAACTAAAATATTAGTAAAAAGGAAAAAAAGAAAAAATTGTGGGTTGTATCAATAACTTTTGTTCAGTGATTTTGCTCTCAAAAATTGAAAAGATAATGGAACATTCCTTCGTATTTAATAACTTAAGAATGCAAATTCTGTAACAAAGTAAATTAAATATAAGTTCTGAACTCTTATTCCATTGAATATGGATCCCATTGGCATTTATACTTACTACACTATTAAAAAAAACTTCACACTGGTGATATACTGAGTGACAGTTTGACAGCTTGAAATTCTGATGGGACATGCATATCTCTTGTACAACTAGGTTTAAAGCTCTGTTTTGCATATTTACAAGCTTGGGACATAGTGAAACTTACATCAGGGATCTAAAAGTTAATTGCAATAGAGAAACATGAATTCTCTTTTTCCATGGAATTTAATTAAACACTTACATTATTTGTGTTTCTAACTTACCTGTCAAGGTGTGAATTAAAGTAAACATAGTAATACAATCTAAAATGAAATAAACAATCAGAATTTTAAAATTAGGTGGTGACAATTAAGTAGACATTGATAAAAATGTGTACCAAATAGAATGCTTGATGTTTTGAAATGAACAATATTTTTAAAAAAGCATTTAAAACTTTTTTTCATTCAATATTCATCACTGGAATTGGGTCCCAACAGTGAAATACATGGCTTGCCTATATATACTCTGCTATCTATGTATCAGTATAAAAGCACAATGATGAATGGGAATTTTTTTTTTTTTTTTTTTTTTTTTTTTTTTTTTTTTTTTTTGAGACGGAGTTTCACTCTTGTTACTCAGGCTGGAGTGCAATGGCACGATCTCGGCTCACCGCAACTTCCACCTCCTGGGTTCAAGCAATTCTCCTGCCTCAGCCTCCTGAGTAGCTGGGATTACAGGCACACGCCACCATGCCCAGCTAATTTTTTGTATTTTTAGTAGAGACGGGGTTTCACCATGTTGACCAGGATGGTCTTGATCTCTTGACCTCGTGATCCGCCCACCTCGGCCTCCCAAAGTGCTGGGATTACAGGCTTGAGCCACCGCGCCCGGCCGGGGAAAATTTTTTTTTTAAAGAGGATTGAAATTTTAATGAATCTGAAAATATGTCACTGAATCTAAAGAGAAATATTCCACTTTTGAGGGACCTCATCTTTGAATATTGGGTTTTTCTTTAAAACATACAGCCTTAGAAGTTGCTATGTAATAATGAGAAGAAGCAAAAAATTTTGACTATAGCATATCTGGACTTGTTTTAATGGACACTTTATGGGCATATTTTACAGAACGAATCATCAAGACAACATTTAAGGAATTAGATTTTGCCTCACACTGCTCTAGGTACTTAGAAAGTGCTCAGTAAATATTGGTTGAATCAATAACAGCACCAAATTTCATGTTAGGGCAACTGCTGTCAGCACCTGGAATAATCCTCTCTTTTCTCTTCACTATGCAGTTAAGCCATCAAATCTTTAGATTGTGTCATTATTAATGGGAAATAGGAAGTAAAATGATTAAGCCTCCCTACCCTCAAAGAATGTTTTACTTGACTCAATTATTGACGAACAGTATCCTGTGAGCTTCCGAGTTATTTGAGAACTCTACCACAGAGACTAAATTGGTAAAAAGTAAGAATTTCAGTTTTTAAAATTAACCTAAGAAAATAATTTTTAAGGAAACTTTTTCTTGGTTTGGTGTTTGAAATGTCAAGTGTGTATATTTGTAACTTGGAATCTTAACATGTACTTACCAGATTTATGAGAAGCCAGAGAACAGGATTCTGAAAACTTTCATGGAAACAGTAGTACTGCCCATGACTGGGTTACAATCTTGGCTCGCTGCAGCCTTCGCCTTCCAGGTTCAAGTGATTCTGCTGCCTCAGCCTCCTGAGTAGCTGGCATTTCAGGTGCATGCTACCACTCCTGGCTAATTTTTTTGTATTATTAGTAGAGACAGGGTTTCATGCCTGTAATCCCAGCACTTTGGGAGGCCAAGGCAGGTAGATCACCTGAGGTCAGGAATATTTCAAATCATAGGAAAAACTACTAGAGACATGTTAATGGAATATTCATATCATTGAAAACATGTTTCAACAGGTGCAGTTTTGGTATCATTTGTCTCAACATTCACATCTCTCGGTTTTCACAAGAACGTCATTAGATGGAAACTTGCAAATGCAAGGCAAAGCAATCAGATCTTCTGAATCTCAGTGGAGCCATGCAAAAATTGATCTCATTGCAAAAGCAGAAGACTCGACTCTACCTTTCCAGGTAAGCACATAAGAAATTAATGCAACTCAGCAGAAGACGCTTACTTAATGCTAATTCTTTCAGATAACAAAATAATACACATAGCTCATGAATTTATTCAACATTAATGAAGCAAACACATTCAGAGATCAGGGATGAGTAGAGAAGTTGTTTTGACTATGTGCTCAAGATGTATCTGTGGAATAGTAGCAAAGGTGGAGATAAGAATTGAATAAGATGGCGGAGAGAAGAGTAACTTAAAAGGATTTTTTTTTTTTCTAATTGAAGACGTTGGATTATATAATGTAGTAAAAAAATATGACTTGGGCTGTAATCATATTTTAATGCTATTGCCTCATTTTCTGCTACCTGGTAACAGAGAAAATGTTACCAACCTTTGGGAACTGAGGATATTATATTATGTGAAATAAGCCAGACACGGAAAGACAAATATGGCAGGTTCTTACTCATGTGTGGGAGCTAAAAAGTTGATCACATGGAGGTAGAGAGGAGAATGGTGGTTACTAGAGGCTAAGAAGGGTGTTGGGGAGGAGGAGGTTATGAAGGGAGGTTTGTTACTGGTTAAAAATGCAGTTAGAAGGAATATGTTCTAGTGTTTGATAGCACAGTAGTGCAATTATAACAAGTTATTGTGTATTTCAAAATATTTAGGATATAAGATTTGGAGTGTTCCCACAAAGAAATGAGAAATGTGTGAGGTGATAGATATCCTAATGACCTTTATTTGATCATGACACATTGTATGCATGTATCAAAATGTCACATTTACTCCATAAACATATACACCTACTATGTATTAATAAAATGTAATAATAAAAGAAGGCAATTGTATCTTGTCAAATGGGTGTTCTAATTTCTACCCTCCTGTACGTAAGTGCTCTGGCTGACATTTGAAAAGAGCTATTTTGGAAGCTAGATTGGATGGAGTGGAATATGTTGGAAAACACACTGTTTTGGAGTCAGATGGTCGGAGTTCTAATCTCTACTCTGCTCATTGGTTGCTAAGTGACTGCGTACATATTGTCTTTGAGCATCAAATTTCCTGATCTGTAAAAACCACAGTGACAATAAAAGCAATACTCCAGGGGAGTCTGAATATTAAAAATAATATAGCTAAAATGGCAGCCATGAACATGGGCTCTGGCAGCTTGGGTTCAAATTTCATTAGCGGGGTGTGAGGATAATAGTTGGAGCTGTGAGGGTCCGTGATATCTACCACACCTCATCTCATCCTCATTTCTGAACAAATTGATAAATACAGAAGTTAAACAGGTAGAGAATACATCTTTTGGAGCAGATGGCTTCAGAATGTAGAGCCACTTATTTAAAATAATGCTTGATCTCAGAATATATAGAATTACGCAGAGAACAACTGACTGCTGGAGAAATATAGAGCTCATACTTTAGGGGAAGACTCTTACCATTAGCCAGAGATAATATCAAAATGCATGCCTCCTGACTGTGGGCTGGCTCCCAATAGTGAGTGTTGAATCAAGGGAGAGGAGGATGAGTCGAGCTCACCCAGGTTACTCTTCTAACATCACTGTCAGCTAAATCTTCCTTCTCTCACAGAAAGAGTGAGGGGTAAGTAACAGCAATGTTACTACAGGGAACCGCCTTTCCATGGGAGCAGGAAGAATAAGCCTTGACTGTAATCAATTACTGTTCTCTACTTTATAGAATTATTGTGAGGATTATATGGTATATATTTGTAAAGCACATGGAAGAGCATCTGGCATAAACCACCAAAAATAGCTAAATAGAATTTGGCTATTTTTATTGCTGTAGTTATTCTTTGGATATTATCTGGAAATAGTAGACACTCAATTAGTGTTAGTGTTCTTTGTTTTAAAAGGGAATTTCCGCTTGATCAGAACTCTAGGCTCAATCATTAAAGGCATCTTCACTCATTGAGGGTCTCCAAATTCCCTTCTCGAAGATCAATTTATCATTCTATTCTCATATTTAATGGACAGAGATATCATGAATACTAGTAGCTCTTAACTGGGAAGCATTTGACACAAAGGTCAGTCATGGAATTGTTCTGCTGCCGTTCTCCATCTCAAGGAGCAGGTCAATGAAATCAGAACGGTTTGATCTTTTGTCTCCTGCATTTATATTCTATATAAAAATTATTCATTTGGTTTCCTTTTAGTTAGAATGAAACTTACCAAGAAGATCATTCATAGTTTGTCATTAATTGACATATTGAAAAGAAAACAGAATGTCCTTTCTAGCCCTAGTTAATTTAGAAATACGAGTTGAAGCATATGCCGTTTCTGTCTACGACTGGAAGCTCTCTTTGACCCATCCCAATTGCTGAAAAGTTTCAGTGAATACAGTTTTTGCTTTCTCTTTAATTTTTCTCCTTTTTGGATATAGTAACGCTTTTACTTTGCAGAGCAAATGGAGACTATCCCTTATTATCTGGGGGCATATTCACTAGTTTGTAGATGGCCAGTGGTTTGGTAAGATTTTGTGATTTGGCTGCAATGGATGTGAGAGTTTCTAACCCAGCCCTGCTGTTGCCTCTCCCTTCATCCCCCTCCTGGTGGCTCAGCACCTTGTGTTGCTTTTTCTTTCCAGTCAGCCTCAATGCTGAGTTCTTTCAAGGCCTCACATGCTTAATTTACCTCAGAGAAGCTAAGACTTTTCCTCTAGCCTCCCCACTAGGTCACAAGTTGACTACAGCACACATTTACTTTGGAAACTATAGATGAGTAAAAGAAAAATTGAGTAAAAGATGAGTAAAAGAAATTTCACTCTCAAGAAGGCCAGGACAGCCCTATAATATCTAACTAGCAATTTAGAAAATTAAATTTGGAAAGCAATAAGCTTTTGAAAAATGAATTTAGAGGCAAAACCCAAGCTGCCCTGAACCACTGTGAGGCCTTTAAGGCAATTCATTTCATGATAGGTTTGATTAAACAGTGCTGCCCCCAATCTCTCAGAGGGTATCATGTAATAAACACTCTCAGTGTTAGGTTACCATTCTCAGCTCTAAACTATTCGAAATTCAAAACTCCTCTGGCCCCAAAGACTTTAGATAAGGAACTGTGAACTTGTATTGACGTTCTGTTGTCAATCAGTCCAGATTTTATACGCACATAATACATAAAAGTAGATAAACTTGCACAGATATATACATGGTAATATTTAAAACATCAATATTGTGTATATTTACTATTAAAATTTTCAAACTAATAGTTAATACAGAGAGAAACAAATACCCAAATATACCTCAGGATTAACTAACGTTAGTATTTTGTTTGCTTATAATGTTAGTTTGTTTGCTCACGAAGATTCAACTTTTGTCCTCCTTGTATCTCTCCATCCCATTTCTTATCCTTTGCAGAAAAAAAAAAGAGGTACTAATATTATGCTGGCTTTAACCTCGTTTCTTTAAGTGTATTCTTAAAGATATGAAGCTATACATGAGGATTCTACCTAGGTACAGTTCTACTTTGTTCTTTTATTGGCAACAAGTGAAACAGATATTATACCTACAAATAGTTAATCTAGCTTTTAAAATATTCAAATATTTAAAGTTGGTCTTCTTGAAAATAGGCTAGGATTTAAGGTTAGTAGCCTGAGTCATTTAAGGGTGACTTTAGTCATTGTCTAGCCATTGGTTACATGCGAATAAGTTCTGAACATATTTATACAGCACAGTGTAATCCAATCCAAATATTGGAAAGAAGAAAGACATCAAATCATGTGACCTCTGTGTTCTCTTTTAGCCATGAAATTCTGATTCAGTGTGGTTCTTTTGATGTCAGTTGTAGACATTATAACAGAATATGAATTGCTTTGGGTTTCGTAGGAAATAAGAACCCCTAGTTAGGAAGGGCATTCGTTCTTCCTGCTGGCAAAGAATTAGGTTTACTGTTTATTCTGTAAGAACAACAAATAAATGACATTTCAATAGTTCCCTCCATTTCTCGTGAGAGTTTTTTTGGAAAAATTTAGGTCAAAGAGCTAATAGTATTTTTCAAATCTATTTTAACTTGGCCTGCTCATTTGCTATGTTCAGCTTGTCACATGATTATATATATTTTAATATTTCTTTTTCCCCATAACTGCTGTGCTCAGTTTTAGTGTCTCAGGGTGGCACTTTTTCTGAGTACTGTCCATTGATTTCAAGTTGCTCTACTTTCTTCGAGCCTCCCATTAAAGGGTAATTGTGTCATATTTTTAACTTCATTTTGAAATGATCCTTTTGTGAAATTTCCCACAATGATGGATACCATGTTCTCTCTTTATCAGAGTCCATGATATGAATCAATAACAATTTCCTGACATTATTTGATGATTCAGTGAAGAGCAAGATTCAGAATGCAAAAGTAAAAGGTGATTGAGTCTCTGTAAAGTTGCTCTGTCCTTGGCCTGCTTAATCTAAGGCTGCATGAAATCTTGCTTCTCCAGGCAGCCCTATTCTGAAGGATCCACTAATGCCCAGTTATCTCTTTATTTCATTAGCGATGTAAGATGGTATAATCCTTAATGGCTCAGCTTACATATTTTTCTTACTTGATATGTAAGGCTTAACCAGTTACTTCTTTTCTCTAAACTTCTGTTTCTTTCACTTTAAAATATGAAAATAGCATCGTCTTCACAGGATTAAAACAAGTGAATGTGTCTTGCATATAGTAAGTGCTAAATACAAGTTGGCTGTTGCTCTTATGACTGATACCATCATTCTTCAAAAAATAATATATTCCCACTTCTCTCTACTCCTTTTTCCTATATTCCTATTTTCTCTTGGATTCATATGTATTTTGTCCTCCTGTTATTTTTTTATGGAAACAAAATTTCTATGTTAGTTGCGTACATTTTAAGAAAAGCATCTCAGTTTTTCACTTGTGAAAAGTAATCACTTGATTGTGCACATTTATGAATTTTTGTGGTTCCTAAAAGCAAATTTTTTTCCTTAGAGTGAGTAATATAATTGAATAAAACAAAAATCAATGAGATCCCAAAAAATAGTTTTAGAAGAGAGAATACTCTAGTTTAACGTAAAATTTAAATTCTCCAATTACTTTAAGAATCTTTTAAAATGAGGGTTTCACTCTTCCTCCATCCGTGGTTGAAACAGCTTTTCAGAGTAATCTCCTTCTCACTTACTGATTACCAATTGATGCTGACCATAGTTCCCAAAGGGAATGCTTTTAGTCACAACTAAAATATGTACATAGATTATTTTGGTTAAAACAAGCAATAAAAAATAGGAACAGCCAAGATGATTTTGAAACCATGAAATGGTCATTATTTACAGGTATAACAGACTTTTTTTGGAGGTAGTAACCACTTTTAAAATTGGTGTGATTTTGATTAATGGTAGACTTACAGTTTCTAATTGTATAATTATGAATTTAATTACGTAGAAGTAAGCAATCAAAAATATAGATGATCTAGTATTATTTTATTTGGATTTTTGAAGTGTGTTTATCCTTACATTTTAATATGAATATCTGAAGGAACCTGGAGTTCCTTTCAGGTAAAATAATCTAACCACATTTTAAAGACTACCTCATGATTCTACTTCACCTCATCCCAGGGCCCATTCATTGCATTCAAATAAATATGAGTGTGCACCTCTTTAGGGCATAGAGAAGTGCTTCAAAGAGCCTGTTTTTCTCCACTCTTCTTGGAGTAGCACAGACCTTCAAATATGATAGTCAACAAATGCTTGTCTAATGAGTGTGAAGAATTAGACATCTGTTTTAATTGACATCAATGCAAGATGTATTATAATAAAAAATTTAGAAAATCTCTTTCAAATGTAAAGCTGTCTAAAAAAGTCACAGCCACTTAATGGGATTGAATAACAATATATTTGTGCAGTATGACATTTGTATGTATTTTAACAAGATCCTTCTTCAAAACCTATGTTATTTTCTGACTCTGGTACAAAGGCTAAATTTCTCAGTTGGTTACAATTCTACAGAAGCCATCTCTAATCAGAATCTTAAAAATTATTATGTACATTGCATTAAAACATCAAAAATTGAAAATAAAGCAAAAGCCCCTGCTGACCACCATCATCACCCATTATAGATTTTATCTTGAGTATTTATAGCTAACAGTTTATTTTTATGTCCAGTCCATTTTCTATTTACTTAATATATATAAATGTATCACATATACTCGGAAATCTAAACCACTGTATATTTTCAGCCGAAGTAATATTATACTATAATTTTTTTTCTGTAACTTAATTGTTTTACTCTAAAACACATGTTGAATTTCTTTCCATAATGACAAATGGAAATAATATTATTTTTAACTAGTATAGTATTTCTCACTATTTATTGATTCACATATAAGTTCTTTCCTGTCATTTGTCATCAAAACCAGCACTGAAACAAACATTCCCCACAGGCCTCCTGTGAGTGTCTCTCTAGGGTAAATACCAAAAAAATGAACTCAAGTTTTTTATAATCTATGCCAGGCGTCCCCAAACTTTTTACACAGGGGGCCAGTTCACTGTCCCTCAGACCATTGGAGGGCCGCCACATACTGTGCTCCTCTCGCTGACCACCAATTAAAGAGGTGCCCCTAGCCGGGCGCGGTGGCTCAAGCCTGTAATCCCAGCACTTTGGGAGGCCGAGGCGGGTGGATCACGAGGTCGAGAGATCGAGACCATCCTGGTCAACATGGTGAAACCCCGTCTCTACTAAAAGTGCAAAAAATTAGCTGGGCATGGTGGCACGTGCCTGTAATCCCAGTTACTCAGGAGGCTGAGGCAGGAGAATTGCCTGAACCCAGGAGGCGGAGGTTGTGGTGAGCCAAGATCGCGCCATTGCACTCCAGCCTGGGTAACAAGAGCGAAACTCCGTCTCAAAAAAAAAAAAAAAAAAAAAAAAAAAAAAAAAAAAAAGAGGTGCCCCTTTCTGTAGTGCGTCGGGGGGCCGGGTAAATGGCCTCAGGGGGCCACCGTTCAGGGACGCCTGGTCTGTGCAATTTTTCTTTTTCGTAGATGCCATCTCCTTGCTCTCCAATTGAACTATACCAACTCATGGAATTTTCCTTCCCATCTATTACCTGATTAATGTGGTGTTCTCTTAAAGTCATACTCCTGTAACACCCATCAAGATTTTCTAAACACAGCATGTACTTTCCTCTCTCTTTGTTTTTGCTGAGATTGCTACCTTAGTTTCTCCAAGTGAAATATTTTGCCCAATAAAATTTGGTATCATGGAAACTTACTATTATTTCTCCACCAAATCTTTTCTCAAACTCTCATTATTGGCAGAAAGAACGACGTGTCGTCTTTGAGTGTCCTAGTATCTTATACTTATTTCTTATACAGCATTTATGATGTGGTGTAGTTAATGTATGATACCAAGTGTAGGAGAGAAAAAGTAATACCTTTTCCTCACTCATCACAAGGGGCATGGCTGGAACCCCTACAACAAAAGATAGGAAAAATAACAAATTTATTAACATTTTATGTGGCGCAGGGGCTACAAAAACGAAGGCCCAAAGAACAGGGAAAGCTCTCTATGTTTATGCTTAGGTTCAACGATAAATGGACAGCTATGAAGAAATATAGATAGACAAAAAGAGTATGATCTCATGGCAATAAATTGGAGAGAACAGCAAATGTTGGCCTCAATATATAGCATTTCTTTTCCTCCAGGTATAGATAGGGTGTTTTGAAGAGAAATAAGTCAAATAATTTTTCATAGCCAGCTCTCACAAAGAAAAGGGCAGGGGGAGTCAGAGAGTGACTCCAAGGTGGTATATTTTAGGATAGCATGTTCTCAGCCCTAATACAAGTAATTTTAAAGATTCTTGATATTGGAGACCCTCCCTGATAAGATAGAGATGTACCTACTGTCTGTGTCCTGGACTGGTGGTCCACTATGTGGGTTCATAGATTCTAGGCATAAATTACCTCTTCCCTTCCCCTCCCTTCCCTCCTTCCTTTCCTCCTTCCCTCCTCCCTTCCTTCCTTCCTTCCTTCCTTCTTTCTTCCCTCCCTCCCTCCCTTCCTCTTCCCTTCTTTGTTCTGCTCCTTCCCTTTCTTCCTTCTCCCTTTTTTCTTTCCTTCTTGTCTTTCTTTTCTTTTCTTTTCTTTATTTCTCTTTCTTTCTTTCTTTTTCTTTTTTCTTCTTTCTTTCTTTCTTTCTTTCTTTCTTTCTTTCTCCCCTTCCCCCCTCCTCTCCCCTCCCCCTCTCCCTCCCTTTCTTTTCCTTTATTTCTTATTCTCTCTTTTTTTCTTCTTGGAATAGTAACATAATAATATGAGTGATTATCAAGAAAGAAAACAAATTATATCAGTCATTATTCAGAGTGTTAGAATAAATTAAACTTAGATAGATGTCTATGAGTGCTTTAGTGTATGAATATTATTAACTACTATATGTGGTTATTGATGTGTGCTTTACTACATTGAGTATGTTTCTGTGTATGTATTTAATATATATTATGTTTCTATGTATATATATACAATACTTAAATATTTTAATATGGAAAGAAATCATTGCCTCCGGCACACTCATTACAAATGAATTCATATCTCAAATTGAGTTGTAAGCCACATAGTTGATTGTCCCAAAGAGCTCATTATAAATGCATATGACCCTTAATGGCTCCAGTGGGAAGAAAGACCTTCACTAGTGATGAATGTTACAACTTCTAATTGAAACAAGGTTACCTTTGGCATTAAGGTTACATAAGATGCTGTCAAAGCAGTTATGACTTTATAAATTTAAATTAGGGTGTTCTGGTCAGAACAGTTTTCTAAAATTAGATTGGAAAATGGGCCAGATGTAAATAGGGCTCCTCTACACAAGGAAATATGATTGTAAGACATTACTTTTGTGATGTGTTTTTAACGGATTTATCTTTCTGTGATTATAGTTAATTTTGGAAGCTACTGTTTTGTCAACAAATGCTACCGTCGCTCTAGATGACATCAGTGTATCACAGGAATGTGAAATTTCCTATAAGTCACTTCCAGGGACCCATATCCAAAGCAAAGGTAAGTTTTTTTTTTTTTTTTTTTTTGGTCATTGTTGCTTTTTTAAACATTGAATTAAGCTCTTCTCGATATCAAAATATAAAATGTATTAGAGTCACGAATACCTAATACAGGATGTGGATTTGATCACCTGTTCTTGAAACTGAAAATATATATACTTTTTAAAAACGTAAACATCTGATCTATCATAGTTTAGTCCTTAAGCCTCTCTTCCAGTAGTATGGAAAATATTCTATGCTTGCAGCTGAAATTATTACATCCAAATATTTTAATTACAAAAATTGTGAAAAATTATGTGATTTTACGTTTTAAATACATTTCTATAAACATTCACTTCTCCATTAATTTTATTCAGAACTTTAAGTGAGCATGTAATAATATTCATATTTTAGAATCACCCAGGAATTTAAAAAAAAAAACAACAAGGTTGTGTTTGGAAAAATGATGTAAGGGCAACCAGAAATTTAAAACTGGACCTTAAAATTCTGTGTTTCTATTCAAAATTTAATATTTTCAATTCATGGATGGAGTTTGTCTAATTCTTTGACTAAATGTTTTGGAGAGAATATCAATTAAAGGCCAGAAATGTTGCAATAAAAATGGATCTCCTATAGTCAACTATGTATTGTAAAACCTAATCATTATTTAGCTTCTGGGATCAATGCAGACATTGAAGAGTTTACACTATGTCTTCAGTTACTTTCTCTTTCTAGTACTAATTGATGTTTTTCCCTGACCACTCCTACCCTTAGATATCAATGAGTAAGTAGACAATATTAGAAATGTTTCCTGAAAAGTGTCACACTTTGTTTTTCTTAATGTGTATTTATGGAAAATATTTACCATGTAAGCATGCATGGAACAGTTGCATTCTTACAGGAGCTGAATGGAATAATCAAGAAGAATTTAGGGCACATAATTCTGGACTGGGAAGAAGATAATAGAACTTTTAATGAAAGGTCTTTTACTAAAGACATCTTTCATTCTAGAGATTGTCTATTTCTGGGTGCTAACTTATATTGGGTTAACATGTATTTACTTTATGCAGAATGTGTGTCCTGAATGCGTATTAGACCATTCTGAGCTCTGTGCGTGTGTTCATGCAAGTGTGTGTGTGTGTGTGTGTGTGTATGTGTGCACATATGTGTGTGCGCTTGTGTGTGCACATTCTCTTTTTTTTGCTATAAAAATGCTTTACTAGGCAAAACTGCATACTATAAAAATGCTTAAAATGCAACAGGAGGAGATGTAAAGACACAAACAGTGCGAAGTGGCACATGGCTATCAGAACACACTAAAGAATCCACACTGCTTTCCCCCTTTGCCTAGAAAAGGAAGCTTCTAGTCTACCTTCTCCTCAGCACACCCCTCAAACTCCTCCTCCTCCTCAGCCGTGGTATCCTGGTACTGCTGGTACTCAAACACCAGGTCGTTCATGTTGCTCTCGGCCTCGGTGAATTCCGTGTCATCCATTATTGTACATTGTTGCTTGAGAGTCTGTACATTCAGACCAGATTTGTATTTGCATTGTCAGTATGGCAAATGAGTGAAAAATGTTTAATACGTTATTGGATTTTTTATTTCTTTTTTTGATTCAGCTTATACCAGGGCTGAAAACCTCAATTTATGTTCATGACAGTGGGGCTTTTTAAAAAATATCTACATTCATTCTAATAAACCGTTGGAAGACTTCTTGGCTGTCCTTTTAGGTGTCTGGCTTACTGCAATTTTTATGTATTTACCATTTACTGGAATGCAGTCTTTATTTTCATTTGAGAAAGAATTTGGCATTATTCCTCTGTTTGAAAAAAGAGGCTTGCTGTAATGCCACAAGAAACCTTTTTAAATGGATCTGTAATAGAATATTGCAGATGCACTTTACATCAGTTGGAAAAAAAAGTGTGTTGTGATTTGACTGAAATCAAACTAAATGTGTTGTCCTCTTAAAAAAAACCAACATGCACATGTATGTGTGTCTGTATGGTTCTGATAGACACTGAGAAGTGCGGAGCAGCAGATTTAATGACAATTTAAAGATTTACATGTTTTTAAGGGTTAAACAGCATTATCTCATTTTTGTTGTTTAATTAAACATTTTCTCTCTCCTAATTAAATACCACATCCCCAGAATCGCAATAGCTGAAAGGCATTAACGTTGACATTGAAGAGCGTTCTCTTGGAATGTAGTACTTGGAGGTGTAGGGGCAGAAAGATGTGACAAAAACCTTTCCTAGACACTCCTAGAACGAAAGTTTAATGAGAGAAAAGCATAGCAAATTTGTTTATCAAAGTTTTACTTGACGTAGGAGTCTTCAGAAATGAAGGTGCGGAGACCAAGAGAAAACCATGTGCTTTATCTTATTTTTTTTTTCATTTTTGTTTTTCAGCCCCTTTTCCTAGTCTGAAAACTGTATATTTTTCTACTTAGTTTTCATGAAGACAGACAGTCATTGTGAAATGTGATTGGACCAAAGGGCATGATCTAATGGAAACAGACTGAGCGGGGAAACCCAGCAGGCCTTTGTGTTCAGAGTCTCCTTGACTCCCTTGTGTATAATTTCTAACCCCTTCGGAGCAGGGAAGAACCCCTTTAGAAAGAGCATCTTATGACCTAATTTCAGGCAAGATAAGTCAGAGAATTTCATTTTTTTTTCTTTTTTTTATTATTGTACTTTAAGTTCTGGGGTACATGTGCAGAACATACAGGCTTGTCACATAGGTATACATGTGCCTATGTAAAGCCTATGTAAATTATCTGGTGGTTTGCCAGAGTATTTCTTTATGGCCAGCACTCACACAGAAAGGTCAGGGAAGATCAGAGTGACCTTGCTCCTCGGGTACTTCCCAGTCTCCTTCAGTTCAAAGCCTTTCCTGAGCTCCTGATGAGGCAAAAGTGTGGTTAATGGTTTTAAATCATTACTAAAGTTAACCTTAGCAAAAGTTTTTGAGACTACTTCATATTGCTTGTGGAGAATTCCTTTCATAAATTCACTCAGGATTCATGGATATGTGCTTTCATCTGAACACCAGATAAGTTGGTTAGATTATATCTCTAATTAGGAAAAATTACATGAATGATTCCTGAAAGATCAATGGTTATACACAAAGAATAAAAAAGAGTTTCTTACTGTTTTTGCAAATATGTCCAGTAGACGATTATAGGATCTCATTTGTGGAATTCAGAATTACTAATGGGCAGAAGTTTACCGAGAGAAGCTGAAAGGATAACTTTAAAATGTGTCATGCTCTATTGGCAGTAAATTGTTAAATGCATAGAGCAAAATGGCCAAAGATTTACCCAGACCGTGTACAGGACTTGAAGCTTTTGAAATGTTTAATTGGCATACAAATGGCTGCACCACTTCAAAGCAATTTTAGAGCTGTAGTTTTCTGCTCACATTTAAAGCACAGTCCACATGATGAAAATCACAAGTGTTATTTTGATTTGGCCTTTAATCAAGCTTCTCCTTCAGAATATTTAAAACCTAGTGATGATGAAACAATTAAGTTTTCTATTTATTTGTTGAAGGAAGAGAGCCTGTTTTATGCTCTTAATCTTGAAGGCGAATTTGTGCCAGTAAAGATGCAGGTTGTATTTCATTCAGGAAGATCTGTCATTTTGTAGCTGAGTGCCCAAAGGAGCACGTGAAGCTAATTGCTGTAAGTTCATGTACTGACTCCTTCAGCACATATTTATATGTACATATTTACTCTCTGAATGTAAAGTGCATACTACTCAAGTGAGCATTGTTTGATGGAAGACAATCAGAACAGAGACCTCTGCATGATGGAAATGACTTGCCAGTGAGAACAAACCAGATTCACTTTCAACTAGAGGCAATGAATGAAAACGTCTTGTTAACTTTCAATATTGCTGTGTTGGAGTATAACATTTGTAATAAATGCAGGTAGAACTCAAAAGACAAGGACAAGGATATATCTAGCCAGCCACAGAAAAGTAAGTAACATATGATACCACTTACATATCTATGTAGTCAAATTTCTAGAATCAAAGAGTAAAATTGTGGTAAACAGATTCTGGGAGGAGAGGAAGTGGAAAACTACTGATAAACAGGCATACCTTTTCAGCCAAACAAGATGAATAAGCTCTAGACATCTGCTGTCTAACCTATAGTCAACAACAATGTATTGTACACTTAAAAATGTGTTAAGGGGGCAGATCCGGCTGGGCATGGTGGCTTAAGTCTGTAATCCCAGCACTTTGGGAAGCTGAGGCAGGCGGATCACTTGAGGCTGGGAGTTTGAGACCAGCCTTCCCAATATCACAAAACCCTATATGTACTGAAAATACAAAAATTATCTGGGCACGGTGGCACACACCTATAATCCCAGCTACTCAGAAGGTACAGGTTGCTGTGAGCTGAGATCACACAACTGCACACCAGCCTGGGTGACAGAGAGAGACCCTATCTGCACCTCCCCATAAAAAAGAGGGTAGAGCTCATATTTTCTTTATCACAATAGATGCATTATAAGCATTTCTTTATTAAATTATTTTTAACATCATAATATTGTCTTAAGCAGTGGCTATTTCATTACGACTAGCAGCAGAGGACTTCATTATGCCAAGGAATGTTCTTTCAGTTGATAGTGTACAAATAAATAGTTCTATGGTCATAAAACTGTAGCGCCTGGATAGTTGTATATATTTTTACACCTTCGAGAGTCTCCTTTCAATTTGCCATTTTACAGGGCAATGCCTCCATTCTTTCTGCGTTCTACTTAAGTGATACTAAAGCTATCCTAGCATCGCTGAAAAAGTAATAAAGAAGAAAAAAACAAAAGAAGGGTGGCTGTTTGTTGATAAGCTTTTCCAGTAGTATTTAAATAACTGTACTATTGAACACAAAAAAAGGCTAGAGGAAATGTAGGAGAAGCATCTGTCTTGTTGATAACCCATACCTGAGGTGAAAACCAACATGGTTTTGGGTCAAGACAGCGGAGGAACACAGACACTTTCCGTAGGTGTGGTAAGGTATAGAGTTGGAGAAGTTCTTTCCTCTGCATTCAAAACATACATGAGAATGATGAGAACAAGCAGGACTGTTGCTGAGTGCTAATACATTGGCAAGCAGTCATGCCGTGACCTGCAGAAAACCTCATGAGCATCTTCTCTATACCAAGAGATTTGGTAAAGAAGAAAGTGTGATCATTTCCCTCAAGAAACTCAATCTATTACAGAGAGCTCTCAGAAATACATCCAAACATAAAAAAAACCTAGTAAGTTTTGATAAAGGGACCAAGAGGGCACAGTGGGGAAAAAAATAGTCTCATCAATAAATGGTGCTGGAAAATCTGGATATTCCCATGCAAAAGAATGAAATTGGATCTTCATCTTATACCATACACTTAAATAAATTTGAAATTTAAGAAAGTCCTAAATTTAAGATCTGAAATCATTAAACTCCTAGAAGAGAAAATAGGGGAAAAACTCCTTGACATTGGGATTGGCAATGATTTTTTAGTGTCACACCAAAAGCTCTGGCTACAAAAGCAGAAATAAATCGTGGGATTGCCTCAAACTAAAAAGCTTCTGCACAATCAAGGAAACACTCAGCAAAATAAAATAGCAACCTGCACATTGGGAAAAAATATTTTCAAACCATATATCTGATAAGGGGTTAATACTCAAAATTCATGAGGGTTTTATACAACTGAAAAACAGATAAAGAGAGAAAAAATGGCAAAGGCCCTGAATTGACACTTCTCCATGGAAGACATACAAGTAGTCAATAGGTTATAAACAGGTATTCAACATTTCATTGGCAGTACTCATCAGGAAAATACAAATCAAAACCTCTCTTAGGTACCACCTCATATCAATTAGTATGGCTATAATAAAACAGGGGCAACAAATTTTAGAGAGGGTGTGGAGAAAAGGGAGCTTTTATACTGTTTGTGAGAATGTGAATTGTGCAGCCATTATGGAATATGGTACGGAGATTTCTAAAGAAATTAAAAATAAAACTACCATATGATTTAGCAATCCCTCTTTTGGGTATATACCAAGAAGAAATGAAATTACCACCTCATAAAGCTATCTAAACTCCTATGTTCACTGCAGGATTATTTATGATAGCCAAGATATGAAAACTACCTAAATGTCTGTTGATGGACAAATAGGTATTTAAAAAACAATGGAATATTATGCAGCCTTAGAAAAGGAGATTCTGCCATTTTTCACATCATGGATGAATCTGGAGGAAATTATACTAAGTGAAATAAGCTAAACCCAGGAAGGAAAATATGGCATGATCTCAGTTGTGGGTGGCATCTAAAAAATTCTGTACAGAGATGTAGAATAAAACAGTGGTTACCAGAGGCAGTGGCCAAGGGAAGGGAATGGGGATATGTAGATCAGAGTATACAACGTAGCAGATATGGAGGAGAAATGGGTATAGAGATGTAATGTACAACAGGGGGACTACAGTATACTTGAGGACTGTAGTTAATAACACTTTCTTGTATTTGAGATTTGATAAATGAGTAAGTTTTAGCTGCACTTGCCACAAAAAAAGAAAAAGAGGGTAATTATGTGAGATAATGGATATTTAATTTGCTTTACTGTAATAACCATTTGACTATCTAGATGTATCCCATAACCTTATGCTGTGTGTCTTTAATATATGCAATAAAATTTATTTTAAAAATTAAGAGAAGCAGCTTAGTCTATTAGTTAAGAAATATATTTATTTAATAATGTTGTAATGATAGCTGGAATAGAGATGTAAACAAGCAGCTATTTTAACTCTAGGAAGTTGGAGAATATATTCAGTAGAGGGTAGGTAAGTCCTTAGCAGAAATTTCTTAAAGATGTTTTCTAGTTTTCTTGCTATATAAGAAAGAGGAGTGTTTATTGCAAGTTCTGCCACAGGTGAACAGCCTGTCTCTGATATACATTAAAACTGTTACCAAATGTACGTGGTTTAACAACCCTACCTATATAGTCTTTTAATCATTAAAACAAATCTAAGAAATAGGTACTGTTTTCCTCATTTTACTAACTTTCTTATCATTTAGTTTCTTATCAGAATTCCATTTTAAACACAGTCTGCCTCCAAAACCTACATTCTTAACCAGAAATAATACAGCCTTTCTATCCTTTTAAGGTCATCATATTGAGAATGATTTTTTTTTTCAAACTATGAAAAGTTCCCTACATGAGCAGTTTAAGCAACAAAAACTTTGAAGCCAGTCATCAGAACTTTACTTTTGGAGGAGAAACGATGCCCTTAGTCCCCTTAAATGTCAAATGCTCACTTAGTAAGTGCTGTCTAGAAGTTTCAGGAATGAATGTCTTTAAAAAATAATACTTAATCCCTTTTCTTTAGTAATTATTTCTGTAATCACATTACAGTTTATAAATCTTAAATGTATTACATTGCTTTTAATTCTTAATAGTGTTTTTTCAGGGACTTAAAAGATAATTTTATAGACATAAAAAGAAAATAAGAGCTCGCTATTTGGAAAATGGACCCATCCTCATAGGGAATTGAATTGGAAAATTAGAAAATGAACTCCATTTCTCTAAAGACCGATTTTGAGGGGTTTTTTTTTTTTTTTTTGCCTGCTTTTTTGAAAAAGCTAATTTTATGCTGTGAATCTGTTTATTCATAGAAATGCTAATTCTTCATCCCATTTTTGTGAATCCTTTTATTAAATATTCTGGTAATGAGTTGAGGTGAGGTAAAGACTGTGAAGAATACAGAGAAGTAGGAGACTTTCTTTTTCTTGTCTTCTCTGCAGGGTTGAAGGAAGCATGCAAAATTTAGGCTGCGATTCTAGTGCTGAGCAAATGAGCATATCACTTCTCTTGTAGAGACCTTAATTGCTTGAAAATAACAGGGATTTTCTATAATAAGGAAAAGGCAATGCCACCCTCAGGATTTCTGTTTATGAACTTAAATCTTCCTAAAAAGGATCGTTGCTATTCTTATTCTTGAATTTCAAACATTTAATATTTTAATGCTGTTTTTTAAATTTTTCTCACTTTCACAACCATCTTTAACACAATTTATTTTCTCTTTTGCATGAGACTGGTTATGGCCTACCTCAAAAGAGTTATTACGTTTGCTAAGAATTTAGCTCTTCAGTACCTTGAAATATCTTCAGATTTTGTAGAAAAAAATACAGCAAATATAAATTGTAACCACTTTTGATAGATGAGAGGAAAAGAGTTACTGGATTTGTTTGAGAACTGTTGAGGATGCATGGAGGTTATGAAGTTTTGCAGAAATTTGAGAGCTTTGGATAATTTAATTGAATGTTTCTATATTTATTTATATTATATGCAAAAGTGCAATTACTTAAATTGTAACCCAGGCGTACAGGTTTTCAAGGAATCTCTCTCTCTACCAGTTAAAACACCACTCACTGACTATGATGTTAAATATTCTCTGATATTTTATTTATGTTAACTGAAGAACTGCAATACCTACACAGCATGACAGATACCATATATCTCAACAAAACTTCTCTGGACTTTCAGAACCCCTAAGCGGACAGGATGCAGGGTGAATCACTGTTGGACACAATTTTTGCTTGGACATGGTGTAATTACAACATATCAGAAAAGTTCATGCTAGAGAGGATTTTAGACGTGGGGTCCTGTTGCCATTTATGAGGAGCTAGACAAATACTCTGTATGTTTTCATTTAAGACAATGCCAAACAAGATCTGCACATCTCACTCTCAAGCCAAACTTGGCATCAGGACAAACCTTAAAAGGAGGCAGATTGGGAGTGAGCTCCAGAGAGCAGAGTTATGTGTCTTCCCATAATTCCAGTGTTCTGAAAAGTCCATTTCTCCTGGACATGTTATTTATGAAGAAGCCAATCAAACTGCTCCCTCATCATGTTTTGAAAACTTACCTTGATTTTTCTTAGACCAAAATTGTTACTCTGAATTGTTCCTTTAGGTTAGGTCATAAAAAGGGAATTTTTTTTTTTTTTTTTTTTTTTTTTTTTTTTTTTGAGACAGGGTCTTGCTCTGTCACATAAACTGGGTGCAGTGGCATGATCTTGGCTTACTGCAGTCTCTGCCTCTCAGGTTCAAGTGATTCTTCTGCCTCAGCTTCCCTAGTAGCTGGATCTACAGGTGTGTACCAGCACACCCAGCTAATTTTTTTATTTTTACTAGAGATGGGATTTTGCCATGTTGGCCATGCTGGTCTCAAACTCCTGACCTCAAGTGGTCAACCTTCGCTTCCCAAAGTGCTGAGATTACAGGCATGAGGGACCATGAACAACCTTAACTGTCATTTAATGAAACTCAATGCATTTTGCCAAATGTTTCCCCCAAAACATTATGCTAATAAACAGTCATATCAACAAAGTAGAACTGTGGCAGTGTCCCTGTGTTTGAAGTCCATTCTGAAATTGACTGTAACTTATCATGATTATTCAAATACTATTTATAAATTTCTATTTTTGTGAACCAATATTTTGTTTCCTTAAGACTAAAATAAATGACACTACTTTATGTAGTGCTTTTTTTTAGTTCCAGGAGATAATATGTGTATTGGAGAAGGAGGATAATCTGTGTCAAATAATATCAGTGGTACATTTTCTCATATCCACACTGCATTAGCAGGACATCTATAAATTATTTTGTTCTAGCTGTGCCATATAATGTAGGTAAGAAAGCCAAAATTTACTTACACAGCTCTGTAAGTTGTAAAGATACTTTTAATATTTCCAAACAATAATTTCTGAGCACTATAATTTGTTTCTGTCTAAAATGTATTTAGTCTGAAGTGCATATACTAATTTTATGAAAAAAAAGGCTAAATAACTTTCTATATTCTACTTTTCTGTCTACTCATAAGACAAACCATGTAAGTCTCTACTGAGTAGCTGAATTCGATAAAACCTTAGCCAAGGCAGGTTGAATAGTACAAGGGAAAAGGAGTGATTTATTATTATTTGTATTTATTTATTCAATCTTAGGTGCTGGTTATATATTTTCCTCAAACTAGTATATCTGCTAAATGCAAAAATATGTGCATTAGACACTGGCATTTCCACAGCAGATGTGTGTAAAAGAGACAAAGTCATTTTATATGTGTTGATACTTTGAAAGCCATGTATCTTATTTCCTCATTATTGATTAATAATAATTGTGTTACTCTGCATTGATACATGTTTTCTTTTATTACAGAAATGCATGAGAGAAGGATTGAATTTCCTATGCAACTCTCTGCTCTATATTTTTTGAGAATGTGTGTGTGTATCTTACTCTTTGAATTAGGACTTTTTTTTCAGCTTATTTTCTGAAAAATGTTTCTGAGAAGGCCTTTTTGGTGAGATTGGAGATATTTAATCTTAATTATAATATCGAAAGCTTTCTACAGTGTCTCTCTCTGCATAATTACTAATTACTTTTAATATGATCTGGGAAAATGAGCTGCTGTTTTCTGTGTTATGTCTTACGTTCTTTGTCCATAGCCCTGAATACAAAGAAAAAAAGTCTCAACATATATCCAAATTTGCTAATTATTGAGTACCTTCCTTTTTTATTAAATGCATATTGGTAAATAAGTCTTTGTAGGGAAAAATAAGGCTATCTAGTTATTTTTCTTTAGTAAACTGGATTTTCATTCTCTTCTCATTGTCCTCAAGTTTAAAATCTAGAGAACAATTTTCTAGTCAGACAAATCCCTCTAGGCAGATGTCACTGTGAAAGGCCCTAATGGGAGATTGTTTCTGGAGAAGGCTCATCATTTCTGTGGCATAAAACCAAGAAGTGGAGAAAACGTTCATTCATCCTTATTTATGGAAGTCACTGATCACTTATAAAGAAAAATGAAAAGTATTTCTATAGACAGGTAAAATCTGGTAAATAACTCATGCCATTTTGATCAATCTTTGCTGCAGATAACCATGTTGTTAAATTAGGAGAATTCAGGGTATTAGTGAAAATAAGTGATTCCTCTTCCTCAGTTGAAAATTCTATTGAGAATAAAAGATAGGCATTTAATAAGAAATCTTTTCGTATGATTATTTAAGATTAAGATTCAATACATTATTAATGTAATATAATATATAAAATATAATATATAATATATAAATAAATTTATATAATAATATATAAAATACATATAATGTAATGTAATATATGTACAGTATAAAAAAGAGAAAGAAAGTGGAATTATTAAATAGTGCTATAAGATGTATGGGAATATTAATGCAATTGCACCTGACTTGGTTGTAAAAATGGGTAGGGTTAATAGAAATGATTTCTTATGACCTGGAGAGCAAGATATCTTGGGTAATTAAAGACCTCTGTAAATTTTTTTTTTTTTTTTTTTTTGAGACGGAGTTTCGCTCTTGTTACCCAGGCTGGAGTGCAATGGCGCGATCTCGGCTCACCGCAACCTCCGCCTCCTGGGCTCAGGCAATTCTCCTGCCTCAGCCTCCTGAGTAGCTGGGATTACAGGCACGTGCCACCACGCCCAGCTAATTTTTTTGTATTTTTAGTAGAGACGGGGTTTCACCATGTTGACCAGGATGGTCTCGATCTCTCGACCTCGTGATCCACCCGCCTCGGCCTCCCAAAGTGCTGGGATTACAGGCTTGTGCCACCGCGCCCGGCCTGACCTCTGTAAATTTTAACCAAGCAACCTGTGTTTTAGCTTAAAATATTCATGTTTTAGCTCTTTAGGTCATTGAGATTTTACCAAGAAGTACAAAACATTTGAGGTCATTAGCTTAGTCTGATAAAAAATAATTTATATATATATATATATATATATATATATACACACACACACACATATATAAAGTATGCAAACATATAAATAAAAATTAATATGATAAAAATTACATTATTTTAAAAATATTTCACTAACTTCTGCCTACCCCCAGAGAAAAAACAATAGGGTCTTTTATGAATCAAATTTTGTGTTCATCTGTATTACTATAGTATACCCTTAATGTGATTATCTAAAAAAAAATTATATTATTTGTCTAATAACAACACACCTCATATCACTATAGCACTAACAATCTTCTCATAAATATAAGCATAGTAATGGTTACTGTTGTTAACATAAACTCTTTGATACAATTTCACATTTCAAACACAACTGTATGTCCTCTTTAGAGGCCCTGATGAGCCTACATTATATTTACTTTTAAATATAACATAAAGAAAATAAACATAGGTTATTTGTAAGCCTGTAAAAATTTAGTATGAATTAATACACAGTTATTGTTTGTATTTTTGAAATATTTTCCATAGCCTGTCAGGTCCTCTTTAAGGACCCTGGAGATACAAGAGTTCCTGATGAGAGTCATTTATCCAGTAACAACAAAATGTTCTCTTACTTTCCCTGTCAGTGTTTAGTGCTACTCAAGCAGCCTTGGTTTCTTCATTATTCCCAGTTTCTAAAGTGCAATTTCTATAATGACACTGTCACTCCATTACCATACATGAGCTGTCTGGACGCTTTGATATTTTCTGCTCGTGAACTAGATCCCATCCTTTCTTTACTGTTGAATGGCGTCTCTCCAGCAAAGCTCACCTCCTTTTTCCCAGTCTACTGGGACTTCCTCATGAGCCTCGATAAACATGCTGTTCAACTCTCTTGACCCCATTTCATATGACAGCTTTCCACCTAATTTCTCACTTTTCCTTGACAAAGTCTTAGAAAGATGTTGTCAAAAGTTATTCTCTCTTCCAGTATTTTCTTAACTTCTCTTAATGCAGGCTTTTTCTCCTACAATCAAGAACCTACAAGGGCTTCGTATTATTATATCCAAAAGTAAATTCTTAGCCCTCATCCTGATTTATCTGGAGTTTTGCTTTCCACAACCTGTCTGAAAATATAAAATGGAAAATTCCAGAAATAAGATCACAAGTTTTAAATTGCGCTCCGTTCTGAGTAGTGTGATGAAATGCCATGCTGTCCTTATTTGTCCTGCTTGGGATGTGAATCATTCTTTTGTCCAATGTATTCTCACTGTCTATGACCCCCATGCTTGTTAGTCAACTTGAATGTCAGAAAAGCGGCGTATGTAGTGTTCAGTATAATCCAGAGCTTAAGGCATCTACGAGAGGGTCTTGGAAAATATCCCATGTAAATAAACGGGGATTACTATGAGCAATGTTTGCAAGTAACCATATTTTGTTTCCTGAAAACATTTTACTCACTTGGCTTTCAACATAGCAAATTCCCTAGGTTTTCTTCAACTTCCTCGATTGTTCCTTCTCATCTTTGCTTGTTCTTGTCTCTGCCTCTGATGTCTAGACCTTAGATCTTTTATCTTCATAACTTTAGAAAACTCATCTAGTCTCCACCTTTAAATGCCATTGATATTATCATGTCTCCCAAATTTGTATCTGTAGTTTAAATCTCTTCCTTGAACTCCAGATTCAGATTAACTCTCTGTTAGACATCTTCCCCTGGATATTTAATTGGGATCTTAAATTTTTCATATCCACCTGCTAGGTCCTGGGATTTTCTTCCAAACATGGTCATAGAGTATGCCCAGGGTTAGAACTGACAACACCATTCTTCCAGTTGCTGCAGCTGATAACTTTGTACTCATGTTTAACTCTACTGTTTTCCTTATATTCCATATCCAGTCAATAAAGCGTAGCTGAATGGGGCTAGAGATGGAAACAACAACAGATGAACCAACAAAAAACTCAGTGCCACCTGTTTTCACCTTACACTGGGGATTGCTGCCCTAAAGTGTGTTCTCAGTGCTACTCAGTAAGCACATGCGATTTCCCCGCTACATTTCCTCTCCCACTCTCCTCAACGAGTAACACAGATTTCTTCTGTCTTCTTTAACATCTGTCTCCTCCTTCCCTATACCTAGCCTCAACTGATGATCTCACATACTGTTTCACTGAAGAAATAGAAACAGCAAGAAAAGAACTTTCAGAAGTTCCAGCACAACTTCTGCCCACTTGTAAAGCCAGTCTTTTCTCATATAACCCAAGTAAACTGTCCGTATTTCTTTTATGTAGAACCTCTCTGCCTGTTCAACAACATTACTGCTGAAAACTTTTCGTCTACCATACTTTTCTACCTGCAACATAACATGCTTTCACTTCTCACATTTTAAAAATATCTTCTCTTGATCTCACTTCTCCTTCTAGCTAACATACCATTTTTCTCTCATTTCCTTTACATTTTCCTCCCTTCCTTTATACTCCGCAAAAGAATTCACTGCATTCACTTTCTTTAACCTTTCCCTTCTGAATCTGTCTTTTTAACTCAGTCCAATCAGGCTATGGCTGTCACCATTGAACAGAAACTGTTCTTATCCAAGTCACCTAGATCCAGCGATCTGTTCTCAATCTTCATTTGACACGGATGGTATCACCCTCCTCCTTAAAATACTTAAACTTGAATTGGCTTCTAGGACATGAGGCACCACTCTGGTTTTTTCCTCCTATTTTTATGCCTTCTCTTTGTCATTTTGGTAATTTTCTAATTTATTTCTCCAGCCTAAACTTATCATGTGAACTCCAGACTCATGCCTCCAGCTCTTGACTTGACAAGATCACTTGAATACCTATTAGGAACAGCAAATGCAACACATCCAAAATTGAGATTCTGTTTCCCCCAACAACCTTCAAACCTGTCTCCCAACCTGCTCAGATTAAAGACTTTGAAATACCATTAACTTCTCTTTTTCTCATAGTACACCTTTGCTAACAATTAATCCTGTCATGTCTGCTTTCAAGTGTCTCCAGAATGGCCCATTTTTGTGTGCATTGCTACCATCCTGTATTCTGTAAAGAATGGCCTGAGACTGGGTAATTTAAAAAGGAAAGAGGTTTGATTGACTCACAGTTCTGCGTGGCTGGGGAGGCTTCAGGAAACTCATGATCATGGCAGAAGGTGAAGGGGAAGCAAGGCACATCTTACATGGTGGCAGGAGAGAGAGAGAAGGAATGGAGAAGTACCACTTTTAAATCATCAGATCTCATGAAAACTCACTCACTATAGTGAGAATAGCATGGGCGAAACCACCCCATGATCCCATCAGCTCCCACCAGGTCTCTTCCTCAACACCTGGGAATTACAATTCAAGGTGAGATTTGGGTGGGAACACAGAGCCAAAGCATATTATACCTTGAACCTGACCATTCTCAGTTTTTGTCTGGAGTTTTGCAATATTCTTCTCTCTCCTTTTTTTGTCCTCTGCTCTCTTCAGTAAAGTCAGATATTGTCACCCCTCTGCTTAAAATGTCCCAGTTGTTTCCCATCTCATTCAGAATTACAGCCAAAAAATAGATGTGAGCTGTCTAATTTAATGTCTTCTTATTCTACCCTCATTCATTGTCCTTGCAACACCCTGGTCTCTGAATACATCTGAAACATGAGAAGCATGCCTTGGCCTCAAGGCTTTGTCCCTGCGGTTCCCTTGGTGGTGGGTGTCCTTTCCTTGCATAGCTACATGACTTGCTTCCTCACCTACCTCCCTTAGCCATTTACCTAACTGCCAACTTTTCCATAAAGTGTTCATTGATCATTGATACAATTACAGCCCTTTGCTCTAACATTTTCAATTTTCTTCCTCATTTTATTTTTATTAGCCCTTTTGCTATTACTCATTTATCTTCTGTTCTTATTATCTCCTCTAATATCCACACCCCCCTCACTCTTATATATAAAATTCATGAGGACAGAGGTTTACTTTCTTTTTCCTGCTGTGCTCTTAGACTTTATACTTGGGCAGACATGTAACATGTATTTGCTAAGTTTTTGTCAAATGAATGAATGAACACATAGTGATTTTTACTCTATCATAATTGCCTACTTGCTTATGAATTCCCCACACTAGATTCTAAGCTTTTCAATAATGATAGTATACATAGGTATGTACTATAGTGTCAAGTATTGTGAAGGGTCTAAAATTTTACCCGACTGGTAAGGAAACAAGTTAGACTGCCATTGTTTCATGGATGCTGACAGAAGAGGTGAGATTCCTGTGTCACAGACAGATGACTTTATCACTAATGGTATGACAAATGTTGTGAGCAACATACTTGAATTGGTTCTTCTTGCTCCCCTTATTCCCAGAGTAAGGGGCAGCAGAGAGGTGCCCAGGTAGATAGGTAAACACATGAAGCAGGCTTGCATCACCACGAAAGAGACCCTAAACTTATGGAAGTCAAATCTTTTATAATGGGCTACAAACTTTGCTGACCTTTTCTTTAGAAGGAGACGTTATCTTCATTCTACAGGTTAATAACTTGCCATCTGTTTTAGAGGGGGTCGCTATCTGTCTTTCATAGCTCTGCTATTTAAATATCCTTGAAAGGGCTGGAGCAAAGGGGCAGCTAATGGCCCTGCTCATAACCTGTGTAGAAACGTAAGAGACCCATGAGGAATTGTCTCCCAACATATCTGCATTGTTTAAATCTCAGGAGACCGTTGAAGCCATAGGTAGAATAGTGTAATTAATTATTCTTACTTCAAATACAATAATGATTTAGTTATTTATGTTATTGACATTGTTTAAAGATTTAATTATGTCTGTTCATTTATATGCACATCTTTAAAATAATTTTATGGTACTTTTGCAAACATTCCCTTACTATTGTATATTTTGTTTTAAATAATTAATGACTATTAACTATTGATGAAGTCTAGAGTTTAATTGCCTCAACTTTATGATAACTTCAAACACAGAACCATTAAAATGCATGGAAAAGCCTGAAACTCAAAAGAATTAGTGTTACAGAACATTTTCCAAAATAGAGAATATGGTATTCATGCATTTGGAGTTGGTAACAAATGCTTAACCAAATAAAGGACAACCGCTATGAACCTAAGCTAGCATACTAGAATACTCAATTAACTTTTGTCCTCCTTCATGCAACTTTCAGTAGGGTCACAGAATCTAGAGGAAAAAAAATCTTAAAAGGGACAAGAAGAGTCAATGTGGTAGGCTTAACAACCTTTATTATTTTGTGGTTTGACACCTATTTCCAGACTCTGTCCCATGGTCATAATATTTTGATTTTGTATTATCTTCCGTTAAAAACACATAGCATCGTGCTTGGTATAGAATAGCTGTTTAAAAATTGTTATAATTACTATTAATGATTTAACGTAATAGAAGCTGCATAATTTTAAAGAGCATAAACTTTGCCATCAGGTCGGCGTTAGAATCATCACAAGAGTTATGAGCACTAAAAAATTATGTCACTCCTCTTTCAGTCTCATCTTTCTCATATCTAAAACAGGGACGTGGGCCAGGTGCAGTGGCTCACACCTGTTATCCCAACACTTTGGGAAGCTGAGGACGGTGAATCACTTGAGGTCAAGAGTTCAAGACCAGCCTGGCCAACATGGTGAAAACCCATCTCTACTAAAAATACATATATTAGTCAGGCATGGTGGTGGGCTCTGTAATCCCAGCTACTCAGGAGATTGAGGCATGAGAATTGCTTGAACCTAGGAGGTGGAGGTTGCAGTAAGCTGAGATCGTGCCACTGCACTCCAACCTGGGGTATGGAGCAAAACTCTGTCTCCAAATAAATAAAATAATAAAATAAAATATAAAAATGGGACACAACCAGGCACAGAGGATTACCACTTGTAAACCCTGCACTTTGGGAGGCTGAGGCTGGAGGACCCTTGAGCCCTCAGACCAGCATAGGCAACATGGGGAGACCCCATCTCAACAAAAATTAAAAAAACAAAGATAGCCAGGCATGGTGGCATGTAACTGTGTTCCCAGCTACTCAGGAGGCCGAGGCAGGAGAATTGTCTGTGCCTGGGAGGTTGAGGCTGCCATGAGCTGAGGTCATGTTACTGCACTCCATACTGAGCAACTGAATGAGACTGTCTCAAAACAAAAATAAATAAGATAGGGACAACAGTATTTCCTTTGATATTTCATGAGGATTAAATAAGATGACATATGTATCAACAGATGTTTTTTATACTACATGTATATTCTTCTGATTCAGATATTTCTGTAAGTCACAACGACACCTCTCGCCTGGGTCTGGGTTTTAACTTTTTAAAATTACTACTCACATGTTCAGCCTTCATTTTGTTTTTGTTTTATTTTGTTTTTCTCTCTCAACATGAGCATCTTGCCTCTGTGGCTAACACCAGAAGGAGTTCAACTGTTCAAAGTTCAACCACATGATGTGTCAGGACGTATTTCCTTCTAGGAATTTTTAAATCTTTGTGTGAGGCTCGAATTACCATCTTAGACTTCAGACTTCTGTTTTGTACACTTTGTGTTTGTTCCTTGCCAACAAATCTCAGTAGAATCATCCTAAACCATCAGAGAAGTTCTGAGACAGTGAATCTGAAATAATAAAGACTCTGATTTTGGACTTTTCCCCCCCATTGCATGAGGATTTTTGGCTTCTACATAAATTCAATTTCTTTTATCTCAATGAAGAGCTCAAAGAATGACAGGGATGGACCTGTGAGCCAGCCCACCAAGTATCTCCTAATGCCTTTTCTCCAGAGGCAACTGATGTAATGATATTTACATAATCAGTAGAGGTCATTCAGGTAATTTTTCTCACGGTAACTAAAAGCTGCTGTAGAATCATTAGCTTTTCAACCCATAGCCATAGTATAGACAGTCATAATTTTATTTTTATTGTACTTTGGGCTTTGAGGGACATGTGTGAAACAGGAATTTTGTGTCAACAGGCATCATGTTATGCACGTAACAGCCCCTAGCACAAAGCTTGCTATACACCAAATCCTGAGTAAATGCTAATTGCAATTATTACTGCAAAAAATGAGAATTCTGATCATGATAACTGAGAAAGTTAATAATGCTTCAGAAACAGTGGAAAATTCTTGGACCTCAGTTATTAAAACATTCCCAGGCTATTGTATTTCTCCTTTTCTAACTTAGAAATTTTATATATGCATACATGTGGGTGTGTATATATATACACATGTGTACTATATTTATATATATTTATGATATATAATTCGATGTAGAAATTTTATATATATATATATAATTTTTCAAAGCTGTTCTAGTGAAGCACATATTCAATTAATAGCTAACTAGAGGGTGCGGTGGCTCACACCTGTAATCCCAGCATTTTGGGATACTGAGGTGGATAGATCACCTGAGGTCGGGAGTTTGAGACCAGCCTGACCAACATGGATAAACCCCATTTCTACTAAAAATACAAAATTAGCTGGGCATGGTAGCGCATGCCTGTAATCTCAGATACTCGGGAGGTTGAGGCAGGAGAATTGCTTGAATCTGGGAGGCAGAGGTTGTGGTGAGCCAAGACTGCACTGTTGCACTCCAGCCTGGACAACAAGAGTGAAGCTCCATCTCAAAAAGATAAATTGATAAATAAAATAAATGATTGATTATTGCATTTATGATCAATCAAGGAAAGTTTTAAAATCTGAATATAAAGAACACTAGAAATGCATATTTGAATTTTAACAGCATAATTATCTTTTGAAAAATCACTATCTTTGAAGAGTCTTATCTAAGAGAACTACAAAGTCACTGCAATGATTTCTGAAATTTTGCTACCATTGGAATATTCTCTTATTTCTATAGCAGTATCTCCCTGAATAGCAGATAATAAGGTTTTCTTTCCAGGTAGGTGTGTGACATAGATATTATACAGTAGCAATAACCTGTTTTCCTCTTATATTTACATAACAATAACTCCTAGATCCAGTTCCCCACCTTGTCTGAAATAAGAATCAAAAGCATTTGCTTCCCAGGTATCAAAATGACATCTACATACTTTGAAAACCCTAGACTCTATGTATATTTATGTGTTGTTTGTGTATTATATACCTAAAGAGGTAGCTTTTAACTGTATGAAGACAAATATCCTTTGCATTTTATTTCTTACTTGTATTATTTACTATTATTATTTTAAATTTTTGAGCAGTATATGATTTTGCTTTACCACACATTTGTAAACTTTACTTGAAAAATCTTTAAATATAGTAAAGCTTTCATTTCATTTCTTTTTGTCTTTATATACTGAAGTATAGCTATCTCTTGCATATTAAAGTAGATGTGTTATTTTTAAAGTTTTTATTTTTAGGTATATAGATGTATTTATACATTCCCTTTGATTCTGATAAGATTCAGAACTACTTTGCTAGTCAAATTGGGGCCAGGAAATTTGATAGAAAGCAAATATGCATTTGAAATTAGACATTTCATAGAAACTATAAAAACTTAGAAGGTGTTTGTAATATTATCATCTCACATTCTTCTCCACGTAGAAGAGGAATTTTCAAGTTCAAAAGGATAATTTTATCATTAGGTTAAAATGCTGTTACAATTAGGTTAAATTCCCTATAACTTTGTTATTAGATTAAAATGATCTTATAATTTTAAATTTTGTAATCTCATTTAGTGATTTAATTTATACTTTTCTACCCTAAACTCACTGTTTACTCCCTAATTTATTTTACAAGGGTATGTCTACACAGTTTATGACTATGTTTCTGGATAAAAATAGCTAACGGCTAAGAATTTCAGTGTAATCATCATCAATGAAAATGAACTTCATTTTACCTTGGTCTATGTAGTGACAGCTGAATGTTCTTTCCGAGTAAATTCAGATTATGCCTTTTTGGTTTACTTTTGTTCAATCTAATGACAGTTAACACTTATTATCAACAGTTGGAGAAAGAATATTAGCCTATGAGTCACAATATTTGGATTACGATCCCACTCTATAACTTCTTAACTATTTGACCTTGGTTACATTAATAACTACTCTCAACCTCTCTGTCCTCTTTTATGAAATAACAACAATAATACCTTCCTATAGGGCTGTTTGTGAAAGTTAGATCTATGTATTCTATCTATATATTTGTGAAAGATAGATCTATGTATTCCATACAGGGTCTATTACATAAAGTGTTCAATAACTATTAGCTGTACTATTACACTACTAACATTACAATTTCTCTTTTTTTCTCATTTTCCTTTTTTCTTCTTCCTCTTCTAGAATATCTTTGCAGAATATAACTGATTTCTCTGCATATTTATCTGAAAATAGTTCAAATTTTTTATTTCTGCAACAGTTAGACAGTGCATATAACACTTTGTGAAATTCTAAGCTCTATACAAATCTGAGGTACACATTGTATTAAATAGAGTGTACCTGCTTTCTTCACATGTTAAATTGTTGAGAAGTAGCAGCTTTTCATGGTTAACATAAAACACCATGCAGAAACAATGACACCTTCAAGCTGATGCTTCAAGCTGGGAAACTTAACGTTAAGTATCAGCCTGAATTAGATATACCTTGGCAATTCTATAAGTAACCGAGCTGAATGATGCTGTTTCTTAGAATATTTGGGAAAAAAATTTGAATTTCTTGAATTGAGAATTCTGCCTTCTCAATTTCCATTATAGAAAGTGCAGCTCCATTTTTGCAAATGAGAAAGGATCCTTTTTTTATGTTCTCAAATGTGTCCCTTCATGCCCTTCATGTACATAGAGAAGCATAGTAAGGTGATTTCCATTTGAGCTCTGCCTTTTCGAAGTGTGGGAGCCACTTGGAGAGCCAGCATAAGAGCCATGTTTTTGTTCTTCAGTTTCCAAGTGTGATTTTGAAGCAAACAGCTGTGGTTGGTTTGAAGCAATTAGTGGTGACCATTTTGACTGGGTACGGAGCTCTCAGAGTGAACTTTCCACTGATTTTGAGTCCCAGGCTCCACCTCGGGATCATAGTCTCAACACATCTCAAGGTAAGAAGCAAACAGGGACTCTCTAACCACTGCTACTTACTGTATATAGTTAAACCTCAGAAGAGAGAGGGAAGCTGGTATGGTTCTGTGATACTACAACAAACTGTCAGTTGGAATATTGTCAATTATAATTGTGCTGCATGGACTGATTCCTTTATGGGTGGTACAGATGGCGTATAGATATATTTCTGGCTGAACTGCCTGAAATTATTAACTGTTTTTGGTATCATTTAGCATGAGATGTAGATAGTGGTTCAAGATTTATGAGAGCAAATTTGACTAAGAGTCACTGATTGATTTTTTTATTGTATAAAACTTTTAATTTCAGTTGGACAGTGATGTTGCTCAGTGTAGGGTTAAGAGACAGATGTCTAATTTTGGAGTCCAGTAGGTTAATGAAGGTTTTGTTTTTGTATCTCAACAGGGCATTTTATGTTCATTCTGAAGGAAAGCAGCAGCTTGTGGCAAGTTGCTAAGCTCCAGAGTCCAACTTTCAGCCAGACGGGACCTGGATGCATACTTTCCTTCTGGTAAATATTAAACAAAAAGATCAGTTACCCTGTTGGTGAAAGATTTGCAAGCACACTTCTGCACTTATTCATTACTGTGGTTTACTGCTGGTTTTACACCAAAAATAGCCGTTGCACTAAATTCACATGATTTGCATTTTACTTAGGAGCGTGTTATCAGTATATGCTGCTTTTTTCTTTAGGATGAAAGGGGCTCTTTCCCTCCAACTGCGGATTATAATTTAATTAAGATTGCTTCCTCTTGTTCCGTACTGAACTCCTTGAGACAAGTTCCCGGGGTTGTGAGAATCACTGAGTGTGTGCTTTAGCAGATAAGCCCTTGCAAATGGATGGCCACAGTTATTGCAGGAAAGAAAAATGTCTTTTATGATAACTCATGAAAATTGACTGTTGACCGAGTAGAAAAGTCTAAAGGCTACATATGTAGTCTATTCTATAAATCACTTGCATTTCTTACATTTACTCTTTTTTAGGTTCTATAACTATGGCCTGTCAGTGGGAGCAGCTGAGCTGCAACTACATATGGAAAAATCTCATGACTCAACAGTGCTTTGGAGAGTATTATACAATCAGGGAAACCAATGGTCAGAGGCAATCATTCAGCTAGGGCGCCTTTCTCAGCCCTTCCACTTGTCACTAGATAAAGTCAGTCTGGGCATTTATGATGGGGTCTCAGCTATTGATGACATCCGATTTGAAAATTGTAATCTCCCTCTTCCTGCTGAGAGCTGTGAAGGGCCGGATCATTTTTGGTGTCACCACACCAGGGCGTGCATAGAAAAGCTTCAGTTATGTGATCTGGTGGATAACTGTGGTGATGGTACTGATGAAGTCAACTGTGGTAAGTTCTTTTTGCTTAGGGGATTCTCTTTCTCATTTTGAAAGTGATGACCTTAATGAGTTCACTGTTGTCTTGCCAATCAAACCAATAACAGTAACCATAGCTCTAAAGCTGATGTATGTTATGTGTGGTTAATTAGTCAATTTATTAAGTAGATTTATTAGATACTAGATACCAAATATTAGAAATACAATGATAAAAGCAACTACAGAGTCCCTGCCCTTGTAGGAGCTTATAATCTTATCGAAATACAAATATCTAAATATTTAATAAAGAGATATTAAAAGGTAGCTTTGTGCTGTGACTTTATTTAAGAGTGGCAGTGGACTTTCTAGAGATTATAGAAAGTTTATAGATCAGAAAGTTCTTAGATCAGATCTAAAAAAAATCACAAGTCAAAGCTTGTATCTAAAAGCCCTGATATGTGGCTGCAAGGCAGATGGAAAATAGCCAGTGTGGCTAGAGCAAGGAGGTGAAGGGGAAAGAGGGCCCAAAATATGAAAAGGATGAAGGTTTGGGGAAGGTCAGATCTGCAGGCCTTTGTAGTATGTTTCCGTACAGTTTGAATCTACTGCCCATATTGCCCACCACACTTAGTGATGCGTAGTTGTTTTTTCATTTTTTATTGCAAAACTCTGTCAAGAAAAGAAAAGGTTTGCCTCTTTCCTTGGACTCAGATTCCTCATCCAGAAATAGCAATGATTTTTAAAACTCAAGATATTTGAATAGTACATTTTTCAAATAAATTACTTTTATTATGAAATTTATTTTATAAATTATTTATGAAATTTATTTTATGTGTTAAATTTATGTTCATGAAATAGGGATGCTAATTACAAAACAAAGTAGAAACATAAAATGCTTACTACATCACAGAAAACATTTAAAAAATTTCCATATAAATCATTGTAGAGAGTTTTGCACATATGTAATCTTCAGTACACATATTATCAAAGGTATATCAAAGTCAGGCCTATTAAACTCAGAATTACCATGCCTCTCATGAAGTTTACACACTAGTATTTGAGTGGATATAATTAAAATTTGTGATTTGGACAATGACTATCATACAAAGTGTAACTTTTCCTAAGGCCAATTTATTTTTGCAAATTTTGAAATCCTTTTCGTCTTTTCAAGCTCTCTCAATCCGACTCATTAAAAAATGGTGATTTTCTGCTAAAAATAAGCAAATTGCCCCTAAAACTTCTGTATATTCGCTTAGTAGAATTGGATAGTGGGAGTACAACTATAATATCACAAAACCTCTTGTGATTATGTATTAGTGGAAGAATGTCAATTTCTCACATGGCCTTCCTTCAAGGCATATTACTTCATTACATAGTGTACATTAGAGATCCACAAATCCACGTCGTATTTCCTGAAATATATTTAGAGATGTGGTCTTTTAGGGAAAGGTGGAGCTAGGCATATTCCCTTTGGAAATGAAGTTTGAGTGTGCAGACAGCACCAAGACAGACAGTGGAAAAATATGTTTGCTTTAGCATCAGTTTTATGTCAGAAACTCAGCAACTTGCCATTCACAAGTTGATTAGTCACAAGTGAGGAAATATCAAAAGGAAGCTCATCTCCCACTTGACATTTACTCACTTGGTTTCCTTCATAAAGTCTAAGCTCCTCTTCTGTGATTTTTCTAAGACAGATGACTTACTCTTGCCTGGCTGCCTTTATTCACATACTCTTTCAGTTATTGTTGCAGAATATTTGTTCACTTTTGACACCAAGTGCCATTACTAAGATGAGTAGTTAAAGGACAGTTGACATTTATTTTTTTAAAAACTAACATGTAAATGAAGCTAAAATGTGGAACTACTTGTTAATTCTAAAACCTGTTCCCTTCTCTCAAAGGCTTTCAAATGCCCATTTTATATTATTTATGCTAAGGCGAATATCAGGTGTCAGTATATCCTCACATTCTGAAAAATGAACATGTTCCTAAATTACCCTAGAAATTTAGATAGAGTGTTAAATTATTGACTGTGGTAGATGTCTTCCTTACCTGGGGGCTTCCAAGATCCCCGGTGGATGTCTGAAAGTGAGAAAAGTACCTAGTCCTATATATATTGTTTCTTTTTTCTATAAATGAATACTTATGATAAAGTTCTTTTTTGTTTTTTTTTTTTTAAGACGACAGAGTGTCCCTCTGTTGCCCCTGCTGGAGACAGTGGCGGGATCTCTGCTCACCACAGCCTCCACCTCCTGGGTCAAGTGATTCTCCTACCTCAGCCTCCCAAATAGCTGGGACTACAGGTGCCTGCCACCATGCCAGCTATTTTTTCTTTTTTTTTTTTCTTTTTTAGTAGAGACAGCATTTTACCATGTTGGCCAGGCTGGTCTTGAACTCCTGACCATAAGTGATCTGCCCGCCTTGGCCTCCCAAAGTGCTAGGATTACAGGAGTGAGCCACTGCGCTCAGCCTGATAAAGTTCAATTTCTAAATTAGGTATAGTAAGAAATTAACAACAACTACTAATAAAATAGAACAATTACAACAATATGCCTGCTCCATAACTCTTGCACTTTGGAGCCATTGTTAAGTAAAGTAAGGGTGACTTAAACACTGGCACTGTGATCCTGTTACAGTCGATCTGATAACCGAGATAGCTGCTATTTGTGATGTACAAGATTTCATCAGGCTTCTCAGAATGACCTGCAACTCAAAATGTATGAATTGCTTATTTCAAGAATTCTCCATTTCACATTTCTGACCACAGTTGATTGTGGGTAACTGTAACTGCCAAAAGTAAAACATCAGATAAGGCGGGACTGCTGTAAGATTCTTCATAAGTCTGAATAGGCCTAGGGACTGAAGGAAGTTGGAAGTTTAAAAGCTGCAGCTCGACGGAGCTATAATCAGGTGAGAAGAAAAGACCCACAATTATTGGATCACAGCAAAAAAACGGCAAGGCACGTACCTAACATTAGTGTAAACAGAGGTGGAGAAAGAGGTGGCGTGTTTAGAATACATGGGGAATGTGGTGCAGGCTAAGGGGAAGAATAGCTAGGGACTAGGCAGTCAGTTTAATTTAGGGAAAATACAGTCTGAAAGACAGGAGTTTTGATTTAAGTTTAGGTTCTATGAGCATGTATGAAAGAATTTGGATTAGAGAAGAAAGTGGCATAACTGACATTGAAGGATTGTTCCTTTGTCACTGATGTGTAGAGACACTGGGATCCAAGATGAGATGGCACCAAAGACAAGATTCTGGGATTGAGGTCAGGAAAACATCTACATTAGGGTGCTTGTTAAAAATGTGGATTTCTGGGCTTCACCCTATATCCAGTAAGCTAATATCTGTTGCAATGTTTTACCATGAAGTAAGCAATTTTACCGTAAGTTCCGGGTGATTCTTAACAAACGACTGTTCTCAGCTCTGCCTGTTAGAGTCACCAAGGGAACTTAGAAAAAAATCCTGATACATGGCTTTACCACCAGGAGCAATTACGTCAACACCTCTGGAGGTGAATTCTTGGCTTTAGTGTTTGTTTTTTAATGTTCCCTGGCAATTGGAACATTCAGTTGAGATTGAAATCCACTGAGCCAGAAGTTTCTCACAGTGAGCCAGACATGGAGTCATGATCATTTGCCTGGAGTTATCATCATAGAAATGGAGAAGAGATGTGCATTAAAAGTATTTGGAAAAAAAAGTCCAAAGCAATTCCATCTTTAGTTCAGAAAATATTCTTACTTGATGTATCATTTAGGTTGTAGTTACTCTTTTTTTAAAAACTTCACTGTTGCATTTTTAAAATAAAATAGCTTACCTTGGCATGAGCAAAGTATCAACTAGCATTCTTTAAATATTGATAAATAGAATGTGGTTGCATATATTTTTGTCCCTAATCATTTTTTACCCTAATTTAATATGAATTTCAGCACCTGAACTGCAGTGTAACTTTGAAAATGGAATCTGTAACTGGGAACAAGATACAAAGGATGACTTCAATTGGACCAGGAACCAGGGTCCAACGTCAACACTTAATACAGGGCCAATGAAAGATAATACTCTGGGCACAGCTAAAGGGCACTATCTCTACATAGAATCTTCAGAGCCACAGGCTTTTCAAGACAGTGCTGCCTTACTCAGCCCAATCCTTAATGCCACTGATAGAAAAGGCTGCACTTTCCGCTTCTACTACCACATGTTTGGAAAGCACATTTATAGGTTGGCAATCTACCAGCGAATCTGGAGTGACACAAAAGGACAGCTGCTGTGGCAGATATTTGGGAATCAAGGCAACAGATGGATAAGGAAACACCTGAACATTTCCAGCAGGCGGCCCTTTCAGGTATGGATAATGGTTTTTTTTATAATGTACATTTGAAATGCATCCGGATGTCTAAGGAGTATGAAAGATCACTGTATTCTTGAATTTTTGATTTGAATTTGATCAGTGTTACATTGACATCCATTTATCATTTAATTGAGGGTGTATCAAAGCTCTTTAAGTTGTTTCTTCTTTGACCGCCCCTAATAATTTAAGATTAGAATTTCTGTAGATGAACATGTGGCCATTGGAAATAGCTGCAGGTCCATCCAATTTCAAGTGATTGTTCTACTGAAATGAACAACCTGGAAGTAGAGGGGAGAGTTTTGCATAATCTCTGATATTTTGCAAAAAGCACAGACACTGAAATCTGTGATTTTGCATATTTCATTTTACTTTTATCATTTTATAGGTAAGCAACAGAAATCCAGGCTTTATTTAGCAATTAGACAGCTTCTCTGAGGAAGAGCTAGAGTTTGGATATAGGTCTCCTTACTCCTGGGAAATATTCTTTACTTCAGATTTTACGTGTTGTTTTCTGAAAGTCAGACGTACTATAGCAAGCTCAAATGTGTATGTGGTGTTTTCAGTTTTGTAAAGGAATTTTACATATTATCTATCTGATTCTCTCAGCCATTTTCTGATTTTGGTAAGCCAGAAGTCCTTTCAGCCGCTTTTTTAGATTTGAAGAAAAAATCTTAAGAGTGCTGATTGTTTATCCCTGGCCAAATAGCTTATGGGCAGCAGAACTGGGATTTGGACTAGAACTCACTGTTTCTAATTAATGCATATTTATTTACTTTGCAGCATATCATGCAGTCTATAACATGTAGGGGGATTGCATATTTGTTCTTTCATTGTATAGTCAAATTGATCTATACATAATATACTGGAAAAAACATCTTATTTGTTCCTGGCTAAACTTTTTTTTCTTTTTGCATATATTAAACTTCTTTAGTTACCCAAATTGAAAGCCCTGTATCTATCTAAATGTCTAAATCTAGTTAACTGTTTTGTAACCAAGAGCTTAGCTCCAGGACATCTTTGAAAGCTTCTAAAAGTCATAGCTATAGATTCTACAGTGAAGACACATTGGAATGGGTGATTTGTCCAGATAGACATAAACCAAAACCATGAGAACTAATCCACCATCTATAGTGTGGCATCGTTCTGGTCAGCCACAAGCGTAAGGTACAAGTAATCACATGGAATGAAATGGAAAGGAGATCCTTTGACTTTTATGTAATAATGGCTTATCTCCTTCAAATTAATTCTTAATGTCTCGTTGGGTCAATTATAGTTTGCATCAAGCTAGTAGGTAGTGGATAAACCCTTCTCATGATATTTACTCAAGGATTGGTTTCCAGGAGAAAATCAACTTTGCAGGGAAGCAGCTTCATAGCTTCATAGCCAGATCAATGTGGGACTAACCAGGGAACACTTTCATTGTGAACCTCAAACATGAAACTTGAGGTTTGAAACCCACCCTGGGTTACAAATGGAGTGCTCTGATTGATTTTATCTAAGGCTTCTTTTAGCCTTAAAAAATAAATAAAGATTCAGACCCGAAAAGATGAAATCAGAGATCATCCATGCTATGTGGATTTGTCATTCCAGAGAGTGAAAATGGGGCCTGAGCATTGGCTCACTCCTGTAATCCCAGCATTTTGGGAGACCAAAGTGGGAGGATTATTTGAGGTCAGTAGATCACCACCAACCTGGCCAACATGGCAAAATCCCATCTCTACTAAAGATACAATAACATTAACCAGGCACACACCTGTAATCCTAGCTGATTGGGAGGCTGAGGCAGGAGAAGCGCTTGGACCTGGAGGTGGAAGTTGCAGTGAGCTAAGAGCTGCTTCTGCACTCCATCATGGGTGGCAGAGCATGACGTCTCTAAAAAATAAAAAAAAAAATAAAAGAAGTTGGGCAGGGCACTGATTTAAGGAACAGGGTATTTTTTCTCCATTGAATAATGGATAGACATAGTTTCTCAGAAAGAGCAGAAATAGCCAACATTTTAATTAACTGTGATATGGTAGATGGAATGACCTAGCATCGAGCCCAGCAGATAGCAGGTGCTCATGCCATGTTTGCGTAAAGAAAAATGCAGAGATTTTTCAAGATCACTCATTTAAAATGAAAGATGTAGGATAGGACCAAATTATACATGTAAGTGTACAGGAACCAGCTTGCTTGTTAATACCAATTGAAATTATCAGCCAGTGTTGTGTATGCCATGGTCAGTAAAGGCTCAGGAAATCATTACACAGGAAACCTCAGTTCAATCTTCTTATTTTTATTATAAGCTTTATTTTATATAATTAACATATAATAAACTAAACATACTGAAAGTTTTCAAGCCATCACCACATAATCGAGGTAATGGAAAGATACTTTGCCTCCTACAGTTTCCTGAGTTTGCTTCTCTGCCCCCTCACTCCTGGCCCTTATCAACCACCGAACTGCTTTCTGTCACTATACAATAATTTAAACAGTCTAAAATTTTATATAAATAAAATATTAAGTGTGCACTTTTTGTCTGACATTTTATGATTTTGGGGGGGCGTGTTTTAAGTCCAGAGTCTGTCTTGTTTTATTCAGTACAATTATTTTGAGATTCATTCACGTTACAGCATCTATCAATGACTGATTTGGATAAAGCAAGTTGATTTATTGATGTAGTGAATGATAGACTGTTTCTAGTTTGAGCTATTATAAATACATGTGCTGTGAACATTTGTATTGATAGAATTATATGAACACCTACCTTTTTTTTTTTTTGAGATGGCGTCTTGCTCCATCACCCAGCCTGGAGTTCAGTGGTGTAATCTCAGCTCACTGCAGCCTCTGCCTCCTGGGTTCAAATGATTCTCCTGCCTCAGCCTCCTGAGTAGCTGGGACTACAGGCACGTACCACCATGCCTGGCTAATTTTTGTATTTTTAGTAGAGATGGGGTTTCACCATATTGGCTAGGCTGGTCTCAAACTCTTGACCTCGTGATCTGCCTGCCTCAGCCTCCCAGAGTGCTGGGATTACAGACATGAGCCACAGTGTCTGGCCACCTACTTTCATTTCTCTTGGGTAAATACCCAGGAGTGCAATGACTGAGTCTTATGATAGAAGCATGTTTAACTTTTTAAGAGACTCTTAAACTGTTTTTCAAAGCTTACAATATTTTATTCCCATCAGCAGTGTATGAGAGTTTCAGCTTCTCCACATCCAAGCCAGTGCTGATTATTATCAGTCATGGTAATCTTAGCTATTTAAAAATAGAGAGTGGCGTCTCATTGTGGTTTTAATTTGCATTGCCCTAAGCATTAATTATGTTCAACGTATTTTCCTGTGCTTATTTACCAAACAAGTGTCTACTTTGAAATGTCTGTTCCAGTCTTTCACCCAAGTTTTAAATGGGGTTGTTTTTCATTATTAAATCTTGAACTTTTAAAATATATTCTTGATGCAAGTCTTTTATCAGATATATGAATTGCAAATGTTTTCTCCCAGCCTGTAGCTTGTCTTTTGAGTCTCTTACTAGATTCTTTTGAAGAGCAGATTCTTTTTTTAAATTTGATGAATTCTTATCAATATATTGTTTTATAAATCATGCTTTGGGGTCATATGAAAGAAAGCTTTGCCTTACTCAAAGTCCCAAATGTTTTCACATCTTCCTTCTCCTTTGGGAACTTAGATTACACATAAATTGTTACTTGAAATTTACTGTCTACTGTCACTCTGTTCATGTTTTTATTTTTAATTTTATTTCCTCTCTGTATTTTATTTTGAGGGGTGTCTATCTTTTCTCCTTTAATGCCTAATATGCTATTAGTCCCTTGTGGTACTTTTTTTTCATTTCACACATTGTAAATTTGCTTTAAAATTTGATATGAGCCTTTATCTTGTGTGTTTCTATTGTAGAATATGTAGAATACTATTTTAATAAGCATTTTAGTGTCCTTAACTGATAATTTTGACATCTGTATTTACTCTGGATTAGTTCTGACTGAGTGATTTTTCTCCTTATTATGAGCCGTATTTTTCTGCTTTTTGTTGTTGCTGTCTCATCTCTGCTAATTTGTGTCTGGATGTGAGATATGGTGAATTTTATCTTACTGGGCGTTGAAAATATATAAAAATATTCTTGATCTTTGCATTGGCATGCATTTAAGTTAGTTGGAAAGAGTTTGACTCTTTTTCGTCTTGTTTTTAAAATGTATTAGGTGGGATCAGACCAGTGCTCATTTTAGAGCTAGTTACTCCCAACTAGTGAGGCAAGACCATTCTGTGTACCCCTGGGAATCTTAAAGTGTTTCTCGTGTGGCTGATAAAATAAGCACTCCTGGACCTTGGTGAGCATGTGTACTGTTACTTTTTAATCCTTTCTGGGTGTTCTTTCTCCAACCTTAGGCACCTTTCTCTTGGCCTGTCCTAACAAGTACTTAGCTATGTATTTTAGGGAGCCCTTTGCAGAGCCCCGGAGTTCACTTTCTATGCATCCCCTTCTTCTCTGAAACCTTGTCCTGAAAGCTCATGTCAACATGGTTTCCTTGGACTCTCAGCTCTGTCCCCTCAGCTCAGGGAGAACAGTGAGCTCCTCCTGGGCTCTTCTCTTGTAGTAGTTGGTTGGAAACTTCCTCCAGGCTTAAATTAGGGCAGTTGTCTGGCTCACCTTGTTTGAAACTGACTTTATAGTGTCTTACAAACTTTTGTGTCATATATTTTGGCTTTTTTTTTTTTTTAGTGGTTTCAGGAGAGAGAGAAACTCTAGTTATTGTTACTCCGTGATGGTCATTGCAGAAGTCAACCTAACTGATATTTACCAGTATCAGTGGCTACACATTGAACTTGCTTAAGATAATTTTTAAATGACGTAGAACTTCCTGTTCATTGAGTGAGACTCTGCCTATTTTGTAAATGCTGATTTGTATGGAAAAACTTCAAAAAGTTTCTGGAAATGAAAAGATAAACATTAAAAATGGGATCTTTGCTTTTCATCCCTAAAGAACTGATGGTCCTGGGAACTAAACAATGTCAATGCAGTTGTTTTTACACTATTAACTTAAGAAGAATGGGTGCCCTTTACACATTTATTGAGATCGGGAAACAAAAAGAAGTTAGAAGAAGCCGAATCGATATTGTCAGGTGGATTCCTGATGATTTCCCATTGAGACTCTTATGTAATTGCCTTTGTTTGATGAGAGGAATGAGCAGGGACATTGTGGCGTTAGAGGACTTTCTGCTAAAGCTTTCCCAGGTATTTTCCACGAAGGCTTTGGCTAACTTATTCAGAACACTCTCATGATAAGCAGATATTATTGTTCTTTGGCCTTTCACAAAGTCAACAAGTAAAATGCCTTGAATGTCCCCAATAAACAGTTGCCATGACCTTTGCTCATGACGGATCTGCTTTTGCTTTGACTGGGCCTCTTCCACCTCCTGGTAGCCATTGCTTGGATTATGTTTTGTCCTCAGAATCATCCTGGGAAAGCTATGCTTTATCTACTGTTACAATTCTTCAGGATCTTGACCCTGGTTGTTTAAGATTCCCATTGAGAACTCTGCTCTTGTCTGCCCCTGATCTGGGCACAACACTTTTGGCACCCATGCAGTGGAAAGTTTGCTCAACTTTAATTTTTCAGTCAGAACTGTGTAAGTTGAACCAATGAAGTTGTCTATGATGTTGGCTATTGTTTGTGTTGTTGATTATCAGTCCTCTTTACATAGGGCACAAACAGGATTTGTTTTTTTTCTTGCTAATTGGTGTGGACAGTCTGTCTCTGTGGACTTCATCTTCCACGTCATCTTGTTTCTTCTGAAAAAAAAAGCTGTCCATTTGTAAACTACTAATGTCTTTGGGGCATTGCCCCGCTAAGCTTCTTGTAAAGCATGAGTGATTTCACCATTCTTTCTCCCAAGCTTTGTTATAATTTACTGTTTGTTCTTGCCTCAATTTTAGCAGAATTTACATTGCTCTGATAAGGGCTCTTTTCAAACTGATGTGTTCTTCTTAGTGTCTCAAACTAGATCCTATACAGACATGCTATAACAAATTAGTATGAGTTTATTTTGCTGCCAAAATTGAAGTCCTTGCATAGTTTTCTTTTCATAACATGCATTTTCCATGAATTTTTTAAGTCCTCTCATGTATTCACAGGTGGAGTGCCTTACCTATTCTGACCTCAGTCAGTTATTCAAGCCTCTTTGCTTGTCAGTGATACATTAGAAAGGCAGAGTATTGAAAAATGAAAGTTGTGTCTGTTGGTTAAGAAATACTATATATTTCTCTACTTCTTTCTTATTGTTTCCCTCTTCTTTCATTCCCACATTCTCTCCTTTCTCCTCCCTCCCCCTCCCTGTTTTCTTCCTTTCTTCCATCTTTCCTGTTCTCAAGATTTAATGAATATTTCCTGAACATCAGATGTTGTCATATTATTTGTTTAATCTTCAGGTAACAATAATACCTTAAATGCAAATAAGTTTTTTATCCCCATGTTATGAATATAGCAGTAAAAATATGGAGAGGCCAAACCAGTGGCTCTTATATCCACACTCTTTCTTGTAAATAATTTCACCTTAATTTTGGTCTGCATCTCCAGCCGCAGCTGGTCGCAGTAGTGCTTTCTGTCTGGCCTTGCTGCTGTCGTCCTTGCACCTACTCACTGAAATGAAATTGATCTTTCTAAAATGCAAACTTGGTCTTAGTATTGTACTACTTAAAACCCATTGGTGGTTTTCCATGATTTATGGAATAAAGTCAAAATTCCTGTTTTTGTCTCATGTTTCTGTGCACCTCTCATCCCTACATTTACTGATTCCTGTGTGCCATAAGTTGCCAGTAGTCCAGAGTTCATTCTCTTTTTATACTTGGGAAGATTTCCTTATCCTGCAGCTTCTCCCCTCAAATATGCTTGGAAAATGCCTACTTATTTTTTTCAGATTCGAGTTAGTTTTTTCCTTCAGTTCCTCTTACCTTTTCCTGAAGCTTACACTGACGGCTCCACACGCCTTCAGGTGAAGCCAGTCATTCGCTCGTGCCCTTTGTAGATACTCATTTGTCATGCAGTCTTTGTACTTACTGGTTTACTTGCCTTTTAGCTCACCGAACGCAGGGAATATGTCTTTGTTGCTCTAGCACCTACTGCAGTACCTAGTATCCAAAAACTGTATGCTAAGTGTTTGTTGAGTGACTATTTGACTGAGTGATTGTACTCCTAATTAGTAGATAAAAAGCCAGGACTACTTTCCAGTTCATCATTCGTGGTGCTTAATTTTGGTTTCTTTATTGTGTTCATAAGAATTCCTTACTGACTTGAAACTATGGTTTCAGTTCATTTAAGCAATGATTGGTTTACATATATAAGAGGCATCAATAATTATGCATTTTTATTTCAGTTTCAGTAACTGATCAATTTATTAATTTTCTCTGTTTTGGCTTAATGTTCACATTTAATATCAAATAAAAGTGTTTTACTTAAAATTATTCATACCAATTATGATAGTTAGGTGAACATTACTTTGATTTACATTCAAGTAGTAGTTTATGTTGAACCCTGAATATATTAAGATGCTGCCTTTGTTTTTTCTAATGAGGAGGCTACTGTGTTTATATAAATTATTAAAATCTTTGAAAATATGAAGAGTGTTATATCTCTATTTTTAGTTCTGTGTGCTTCAGAATTCCTTTTACACTTGCACTTAACTCCCTTGGAGCAATTGATGTTAATATTTATGTGGCTAATTTCACGGACATGGTAGTTTTCATTTCCATCATTTATTTGTACAGGAGATAGACCGTTTTCCAGGTATAAGCTCAGTCGTGCAATTAGAAAATGTATAAGCAGAAAGGAGTTATTTGGTCTAACCCATTTATTCTACAAATAGAGAAATTATAGAGTCCAGAAACTCTGTCTTCTTTAAAGTCTTGTAGGTATTTAAGAACCAAGAATAGAGTTTAGGTTTCTGGGATATGAACCCAGTGATCTTCACACTGTAATGATCTTCATCCATATTATTCACATAAGTAAATATAATCACATATTAAATAGGAAACGAAAGTACTAAGGAGATATACTGAAAAATGAACTAATATTATCTTAATTATTTTGATCTTCAGATTCAATATATAGCTACTTGAAGGCTAATATTTTCCATGATTCCGTGAGTAAACCGTTTTTCAGTAAGATTACAAGTTTTGGTAATTTATTTTGACTGATCCAAATGCTACCCCACTAGTCTGAAAAAGTGTTTATTTATGTGTCTTAAAGAATGATTTATTTATTCCAAAAAGGCTAATTTTCAAATGATATGAGTCTTCTGAAACTGTATGTATTTTTTTCACATATGTTTTCTAAATATATTTTAGAGGGCATTGTAGGTTTTCATGGTGCTGAAAGATTATGGTATAATGGTCTTATGAAGGAGAATAATGACATTTAGAGAGTGTAACTTTTTAGGATCATGATACTTTTTGGTGAAATGTGTTTGGTTGTTGCAGCACTGGTTCCTTACACTAATTGTATCATAACGTACTATACTAATATAATATGCCATACTAAGTTAACAAATGGTAAGTTGCTCTTAAATCCTCCAGAATACTGCAAAGAAATAGTTTATATAAGAGTATCGTAGGGTATGTAGTGCAATATATTTCCTTTTATTTCTTCTCTTTTTTTCATTCACTTTTTTCCTTTTTTAAATTATACTTTAAGTTCTGGAGTCCATGCACAGATCTTGCAGGATTGTTACGTAGGTATACACGTGCCATGGTGGTTTGCTGCCCCCGTACCTCCGTCACCTCCATTAGGCATTTCTCCTAATGTTATCCATCCCCAACCTCCTCACCCCCTGCTATCCATCCCCTACCCCCTATCTCCCAACAGACCCTGGTGTGGGATGTTCCTCTCCCTGTGTCCATGTGTTCTCGTTGTTCAACACCCACTTATGAGTGAGAACATGAAGTGTTTGGTTTTTTGTTCTTGTGTTAATTTGCTGAGAATGATGGTTTCCAGATTCATCCATGTCCCTACAAAGGACATTGCCGCCTTCTTTTTTTTTTGAAGACAACTTCTCACTCTGTTGCCCAGGCTGGAGTACTGTGCCATGTTGATATTTCACTGCAGCCTTGAACTCCCAGGCTCAAGTGATCTTGATTGAGCCTCCCAAGTAGCTGTGCTGCAGGCGTGCACCACCACACTCAGCTAATTTTAAAAAGATTTTAATAGAGATGAGGTCTCACTATGTTGCCCAAGCCGATCTCAAATTCTTAAGCTCAAGAGATTGTCCCAGAGTGTTGGGATTACAGGCATGAGCCACCATACCAGCCAGTGTTTCTTTTTTAAAAGACATTCTCTATCATATTTCTCATTTTAACTTAACATAATATTGAAAGTATAGATCTGAGAAAGAGATAGTACCTGTAGATCTGGGATTCTACATACTAATATTGTGGGATTCATTCAGATTTGGTCAGCAGATACTCCGTTTATTCCAGAACACCACCAGCAAAGGAATGTAATTATGTCTATCACTAAAACTTTGTGTCAATACAGACTACTGTACTTGTTATCATAGTTGGTCCTTGGATGTCAGCCTTAGACAGTTGATGTACTTTTTCTTTTTGGATAATTTTCATTGTTTTATCTAATTTTGTTATGGCATCATTCATTTTTTAAAAAGTTTAATATCCTTAGAACTCAGTGCTGATTCCTTCCGCTAGCAGGCTTTTTTAATAGGACGTCTCACTTTGTCCTGGTTCTCTGCTACTAGCATGAGGTCTCTGTGAAAAATCAAGATAGCAAAATAATTTGTTATAGAATATCCTATGTAGAGGGACATGAGAGGGGCCATATTTCAAGAGGCAAAGGCCTTGAATGAGCCAGGCTCAATTGTAGAGACTGCTGAATTAAAATAAGACTGAGAGAATGGACAATTTATCACACTATTAAAGCAAAATTCTGACAATAACTTCTAAAAACGTTTCAACTCTCATACACTGAGCTTACCACCAACCTTCCAAAAGTATAATTTCTTACATGAAGGTCCAGGTACATAATGAAAAATAACTATTTTATACAGATAGCTTAAATCACATCTATTGTTGGTTTACCATAAATGCTTTTATCAGACTTAAAGAACGTTAATTTTTTAAATTAGCTACCATTACAACTAGCTTGAGAATAACATTCTTTTTAAGAATTTGACCCAGACAGGAAATATTTCTTTTCTTTTCTTTTCTTTTTTTTTTTTTTGAGACGGAGTTTCGCTCTTGTTACCCAGGCTGGAGTGCAATGGAGCGATCTTGGCTCACTGCAACCTCCGCCTCCTGGGCTCAGGCAATTCTCCTGCCTCAGCCTCCTGAGTAGCTGGGATTACAGGCACGTGCCACCATGCCAAGCTAGTTTTTTGTATTTTTAAGAGACGGGGTTTCACCATGTTGACCAGGATGGTTTCAATCTCTCGACCTGGTGATCCACCCGCCTTTGCCTCCCAAAGTGCTGGGATTACAGGCTTGAGCCACTGCGCCCGGCCTGGAAATATTTTCTTATACAAAATTGAAACCTGTTTTCCTTCTGCTTTTCCTTGGTAGGGCTGAGTTCCTTGGCATAGTTTGGTTACCAATGGCAGTCATAGAGAAATGTTACAAAAACCCAGCTTATTGCAACTTATGAATTCTTTGGCACCTTGGAAACAGGGCTCACAATCTTCAACTCACTTTTTCCTAACATAGCTTCTTTTCCTGAAATGTTTATATATTATGTAGGCCTGGGGAAAGGACATGGGATTTCAAAGAAAATATTCTGCAATAGCTTTTTCAACGCCATAGAACCTTCTGACTAAATCTGGAAGAATTCCACTGTGCTCTTATAATATCCTTCAATAGTGAAGAAAAAGGTATTTTTTACCTCAGGTAGATTTTGCAATGAAAGAGAGCATGATTTTTTTAAAAATGTTGTTTATAATCATAATTTGTTTTTTCATTTATGGAATGTGTCTTAAATCCTAAATGGTACATCATTTTTTAGTACTTCTGGTAATAAAATGTTTCTGAATCTATATTGTAAATAACATAGAACCATATTTAATAATGTTAAGTTGATATCACTTTCCCTGAAATTATATATATAAATGCTGAAAGTATAAATTAAATATGCAGCTTCATGGAACATTTTTCTTCCAAGTGTGCATTTACTAGAATTTGCATTGAAAGGTTTTAGGGGCCTGTTGGTATGAATCCTGTGTGAGCAACACTCAGCTTTGTTGCTTACCAAATGGCACAGTAAATCTTGCTTCACAATCTTGAGGTTTCTCATCTACCATCTTGAGCTGAATTTAAAATATACCCACAGTCTATGTCTATTATGCCACCTCTTCATTAAACATTGATGCAAATCTTGGTTTCCAGTGTGAAGAATTTACGGCTAGAGAAGGAAAAAGAAAGGGTTAAGCAGAGCTCTTAGGCAAGAAAACACATCAAATGTCTTAATAAGTTTATTATTTAAGTTCTGTTAGTCTTGTTATGATTTCCAGAACACTAAATGCCATCTAGTATGTTGGAACCTCCAAATGTACAATAGAATATTATTCTGGGTCATCTTAATTGGAAATACACTGGAAAATTCTGATGATTAATATAGACTGGTGACATCTCTCACACATTTATGTAGACTATGTCAAAAAGAAAGAAAAAAGAAAGGCAGAAAGAAAAGAGAGAGAGAGAGGGACAAGAAAACATTTGAATTTGTGGAAATGAAATTTTTAAAATTACTAACTTGCAGGAATAGGGAAGAAAAACAGTGATTGTGAACATAATTACTTTAATTTCAGCTTGTCCTTTAACCCTTCTCAGTCTGGGCCCAATATTGAAACTTGGTGTAATTTTCTTCTTTTATATCTGCCTCCCTTCCTCCCCCCATTCCTTCTTCCCACCCTCCTTCACTTCCTCTTTCCTCGCATTTCCTTCTTTTTTTCCTTCCTCCCTCTCTTTTTTCCTCAGTTCCCCAGAACCACATATACCAGCCATTTGAAACCTTTCTGCTCATAGATACTGCCAAGCCCCTTTACCCTGCCTCCTGGCTAGATTTAGTAGGATGGAATGAGAAACAGACTTTGTGCCTGGGATGGCCATGTCTGATTTTGTAGATTTTTGCCGTGATGACATTGTCCAGCTGATGGATGCTAGAATGGGCTGAAATTTCAACTGCGGTTTTATTTTCCATTTTGGAATTGGCAGGAATGTGCTGGATATGCTAACAGCCACCTGGCTAGCCTCCACAAGGAAGTATTTAAATATACATATGTAAAGGTGTAATATGAAGAAAATTGCATTAGATCATAAGGGATGAATTATTTTGTAAATAACTACACTGTCATATAGCATACCTGGTATCAGTCACCTTAGTTAGACAGTATCTGTGTATTTAGGTAGATAAACAAAAAAGCAGGAGTTTAATTTCTCTCTAATGTATCATTGACTCTCTAGGAGTGAACTCTGAAATGTCTCTCCTGATCCAGACTTGTTTGAATCATGTGCAGCATTTCAGATTTGTCTTTTTTCTGCAAGTTTTTAAAGTACTATAGCGTATCGAACCAAATAGTTTTGCTTGCATATATTGATGACACATGATTTTGGCTTTTATCTTCAGTGGAAAATCGATGTGTCACATAGCGTTCACTAAGAAAAATGTATAGAGCCTCTTTGTAATTCTTTGTCAGTTGATTGCTTTATCTTGATTTATGCCTTCAAACTTTTTCTCATTCAGCAGAAAATATTGTGTCGCTCTCTGTGAAAGCAAAGCGATCTATACCAATTTATGCTCTGAGTATAGCCTCCTTCCAGAACTGTTTGTGGAACATATCAACTCACTATAGATTAGGGATATAGAGCATTCTTCTTTCTTAAAAGTGCCAGATTGACAGTTTTAGTTCATATGCAAGCTTTTATATTAACATTTTACATAAAAATATTTCTATATAAAATAAAAGATTATAGGTAATTATTATTGGAGGGCCTCCCAAAATTTCAAGATCTGAAAAGAAACTCAATGTTCCTGGTTGTAACAAAATTGCCCCTACTTCCTTATATCAAGACTGCCGTGTGGAACTGCGGGAGAAGCTATTTTCAGAAATTATTTTCAAATTGCATTTTGCCAAACTGAAATCTGATTATAAGCTTTTGAAAACTACTTCCTCAGAATGGAATTCAAGATGTCTTCTAAGCAATTTTTTTTTTTTTTACTCAAATATACATTCTAGCTTGCTTTATTATGTCACTATTTGTGTTGGAAACATACTTCTATTGTTACCATTTCAAAGTTTTTAAATTAAACATTATTAGGCCCGTTTTATACTTGCATAGAAGATTTTTAAAAATATATACTTTAAGTTCTGAGATACATGTGCAGAACGTGCAGATTTGTTACATAAGTATACACATGCCATGGTGGTTTGCAGCACCCATTAACTTATCATATACGTTAGGTATTTCTCCTAATGCTATCCCTCCCCTCTTACCCCATCCCCTGACAGGCCCCAGGGTGTGATGTTCCCCTACCTGTGTCTGTGTGTTCTCATTATTCAACTCCCACTTATGAGTGAGAACTTGTGGTGTTTGGTTTTCTTTCCTGTGTTAGTTTGCTGAGAATGATGGTTTCCAGCTTCATCGATGTTCCTGAAAAGGACATGAGCTCATCCTTTTTTATGGCTGCATAGTATTCCATGGTGTATATGTGCCACATTTTCTTTATCCATTCTGTCATTGATGGGCATTTGCGCTTGTTCTAAGTCTTCGCTATTGAGAATAGTGCCACAATAAACATATGTGTGTATGTGTCTTTATAGTGGAATGATTTATAATCCTTTGGGTATATACCCAGTAATGGGATGGCTGGGTCAAATGTTATTTCTTTATCTAGATCCTTAAGGAATCGCCACACTGTCTTCCACAATGGTTGAAATAATTTATACTCCCACTAACAGTGTAAAAGTGTTCCCGTTTCTCCACATCCTCTCCACATCTGTTGTCTACTGTCTTTTTAATGATTGCCATTCTAACTGGCATGAGATGGTACCTCAATGTGGTTCTGATTTGCATTTGTCTAATGAGCTTTTTTTTCTTATGTTTGTTGGCCACATAAATCTCTTCTTTTGAGAAGTGTCTGTTCATATCCTTTTCCCACTTTTTGATGGGGTTGTTTGTTTTATTCTTTTAAATTTAAGTTCCGTGTAGATTCTGGATATTACTCTTTGGTCAAATGGATAGATTGCAAAGGTTTTCTTCCATTCTGTAAGTTGCCTGTTCACTCTGATGATAGTTTCTTTTGCTGTGCAGAAGCTCTTTAGTCTCATTAGATCCCATTTGTCAATTTTGCCTTTGTTGACACTGCTTTTGATGTTTAAGTCATGAAGTCTTTGCCCATGCCTATGTTCTGAATGGTATTGCCTAGGTTTTCTTATAGGGTTTTTATGGCTTTAGGTCTTATATTTAAGCCTTTAATCCATCTTGAGTTAATTTTTGTATAAAGCATGAGGAAGGGGTCCAGTTTCAGTTTTCTGCATATGGTTAGCCAGTTTTCCCAACACCATTTATTAAATAGGGAATCCTTTCCCCGTTGCTTGTTTTTGTCAGGTTTGTCAAAGATGTGTTTTCTGTTTTATGGTATAAAGCCTTCTGCCAGTGGGGCAAACTAACAAGCATATGTGGAATGAATGAAATCTGCTATGGTTAACTTTGAGAATGTTTACTAATCCTTGAGCTCAGTCTCCAGGAGGGTTGGAAGTAGAGAATAGAGATCATGGAGATCAAGAAAAGTCCGAAAAATGATAAAATGGCATTTCCCATAACATCAAACTTGTGATCTATTGGAGAATTCTTTGGTACATGAAAACCCCTATTTATACTGATGTTTGTTATTGTGCATGAGTGTATCTTTATCAGATATAGGCTATTTCTATATTTTCATATCTTTAAACTCATGTTTCCATTCACCTAGGTATATGTGCAAATAGATAAATGTTAGTATTATATATATATATAGTCAGAATGATTGCTATGATTATCATTAGCATGTATTATTAGTATGACCAAATTATCATTAGTACCATTTTCTTTCTAAATGCAGTGTTCCTCTAATTGCTTCATTTGTACAGAGCCAACCTATACCCCAGTTTCCCTGACTGTAACTTTACCTAAATTATAAGACTTTCTAAGCCCATGAAATCCCCTAAGAATGTCAGGGAAGCTAGACAGCAGCCAGGCTATGCCTGAGGATACGACTTTATTTTTTATTATCAAATGCAATACTTAACTACTTGTTTTGACCTCCAGGACATTGCTTCTCCTATGTTTGTATCCTCTAGCTTTCTGATATTTTATGTGATTGTATTTGAAAATTTAGCCTTGTTTTTCTTTTTGGCATCTCTGATATCTCTGCTGCCACAAGTAACGACAGCTTTCTCCGTAACTCTTGGTGTTAGTCCTGGTCAGATTATTACTGATGACAGAAGTAGGTGTTTTGTGTAGAGTATCTTGATACCAAAAACAAATACAGATGTCACAACTCAAAAATGACAGACTGATAACCATTATGAACTTAGATGCAACATTCTTAATATAATATTAGCAAATTGGGTCTAGCAGTGTTAAAAAATGAGAATGTGTTATAATCAAATGGGGTTTATGTCAAGTTGGGTTCAACAACTAAATATCTACCATGTTGACAGAGAAAAAGAGAAAAATCATGTGACACTCTCAACAGTTGCAAAAAAGGAATTTACAAAATGCAACACAATTTTTTAAATTATAAACTCCCAGCATACTAAGGATAGAAGAGTGTGTTTTCACACTGATTACGTGTTTACAAAAAATCTATAGCAAACATCATACTTAAAGTGGTGAAAGCCTTAATACTTTCTACATAAGATTGTTAAAAATGCAATGATGTCCTTTCTCCCCAGTTCTTTAAAATATTGCTTTAAATATTAAACACATGGTAATATATAGCAAGTTTATTGATAAATATTTAATACTTATGAGATGATATTTCAAGAAGACATATATATATATATGTATATATATATATCAGTGAAAAGGAATAAAATGTAGAAAGAGATCCAGCCTTATATAGCCAAAGTTGCCAAAGTAATTCAATAAGGAAATCCTAGTCTTTATAAAGATGGTACTATTAAAATTGGATATTAAATGGAGACTGTAAACTTCAGAATTACCTCACACTATATCATCAAAGTAACTCAACATGTATCATATATGTTATGTAAATATAAAAATTATAAAGCTTACTGAATATAATAGGAAAAAGTTTTAATAATCTTACTATAGCTAAAAAATTTTCTAGATAAGAAAAGCATAGATGAAAATAGAAAAAAAAAATAGCTGGACTTCATCAAATTAAAATTTTTGCTATTTAAGAAATAGCATGAAGAAATGAAAAGGCAAACTACAGATTGAGACAGAATAATTTTCATTATGTCCTGAAGAACTTGTATCTAGAAAGTAAATACAAGTAAAAAACTAAATGACAGGACACAAATAACTCATTTTACATAATATTTTGACCTAAATGCCCCCAAAATTTGTGCAGACATTTTAATATAAAATGAGATGATGTCTAATACACAAATGAAAAGATACTTAATATGACTTGTCATCAGGAAAATGGAAGTTAAAACCACATTGAGGTACTGCTGTATACCCACTGGAGTGGTTGATATGAGCAGAGCTGACCATACCACATGATGTGAAGAACTGCTATTCACAAGGACTTCAAAATGGTGCAGACATTTTGAGAAGCCATTTGGTAGTTTCTTATAACATTAAACTTAGTACTGATCACATGGCCAAATAACTCCACTGTGACTCAAAATAAATTAAACATATCCATGCCCAGCCTTGTCCTTGAAGTTCATAGCAGATGTATCCATCAGCTTGTAAATGGATAAACCAGTTGTGGCAAGTCCATAGATGGAGTACCACTCAACAATAAAAGGGGGCAAACTGATACTACAGCAATATAAATGAATCTCAAAAGCATTATGCTCGGTGAAAGAAGCTAGGCATCAAAGATACCAATGTATCATTCCACTAATAGGATACTGTAGAAAATGCAAACTGTAGCAATAGAAGCAGGTTAGGGGTTGCCTGTGTTCAGGAATGGAGAAAAGATCAAATGCAAAACAGCAAAAGAAAACATTTTGTGATGATGCTGATTTTCTGTATCTTCATCATGATTGTGGTTAAATGTTGATATTCATCTGCTATAACCCATTAAATTGCACATTTAAAATGGTGAATTTTACTGTGTGTGCATTATACTTAAATGGGGCTATAAATATGTTTGGAGCTTATCTGTGAACGTTAGTTGCAGAACAGGAGTTATTTTTATAGAGTGGAAATCTGCTGAGTACAAACTTGAGAAGGGTTGAAAAAAATTAGAATCCTCTTCCAACACATTTCAGTTAGAACACTCTTAGGCTGTAGTTACAGCTATGTTCTGTATTGGAGTCTGTAGTGAAATCACATGTCTAACAATCTTAGCATGCATTTAATACAAAGCATATACGCATGATTTTTTTTTCACTATAAAGAATACACCAAACAACTTTCTCAAGACTTTACTTTGAAAAGGCATGTATTTTTGCATCTTTTTTGATAAGTCTTTAATTTTATTTATTTATTTATTTGGAGATGGAGTTTTGCTCTTGTTTCCCAGGCTGGAGTACAGTGGCATGATACAAATAATTGAAAATAAAATGACAATTATTTGCTCAACCCCTCCAAAAGGCCTGTATGAGTAAATGCATGTATGTGGTATGTGCGTGTGCGTTTATGTGTGTGTGTGTGTGTGTCTGTGTGTGTGTGTGTCTGTGTGATTTGAAGAATTCAAAAATTGTTAGTGGGGTTTTGTAACATCACTTTGATAGTCTCCTATAATTTTTTATTGTATTTGAAATAAAAATAAAGTGAACACACTTGATTAAAGAATTTGAAAAGAATTGCATCACTGCCTAAATTAGGTGTGCAAATTTGAGAAGGACTGAAAAAAAGTTAAAATCCTCTTCCAGCATATTTCAATTAGAACACTCTTCCACAGTGACATGAATCTAACATCTTTAACCCATGTAACAATATATCAGAATGTATTATGTAAAATATAAGTAAATTGGTATAATTAAGTTAAATATTTTCAGAGGGAAACTTAACTATAGCTTTATTTTTTTTCCTGAAATGTTTTAAGGTGGTATTTATATCAAAAGATATTTATAGCACTGATAAATCAAACATTTTCAAAATTTGCTTGTATCCCACCAATATTTAATTACATAGTGCTTCTGTGAGTTCAATTTCATTAATTAAGCATTGATAGCAGAGAAGGCATTGGCTTCCAGGACTCATGCAGCCTCTCTGGGTATGCATGCTCCTGGTTGCACTGGTTCATCTCTATTTAGAACCATGACCTTAATCATGCGTTTCTTGCTTCTCACTTGATTTGCATTTGTTGTATAATCCAAATTTATTGTCTCGTTTGGTAGCTTCCACCCATACAAAAGTTTTTTCTTTCCCCTTCACCATTGCCCTCATTGTTTCTTTTTGTCCTCCCATAGTGAAAAACAAGACAGAAAACAAACTATAACAGCAACAAACACCTTTTGTCCATGGTCACCAATGCATTGTAATGCTACACTTTGTTCAAAATCTCTCTGTATCTGTTGTTTTCAGAGTTTCTTGATGTATTCTCTAGACTGCTTTGGCCTACTGAGAGAAAGCCTAGCTATATTCAGTTGAAAGTTATTACTGTCTGATATGGTTTGGCTGTGTCCCAACCCCAATCTCATCTTGAATTGTAGCTCCCAGAATTCACATGTTGTGGGAGGGACCTGGTGAGAGAAAATGGAATCATGGGGATGATTTTCTTTTTACTATTCTAGTGGTAGTGAATAAGTCTCATGAGATCTGATGGTTTTAGAAGGGGAAAGCCCTTTCACTTGGTTCCCATTTGCTATTTGCCTGCTGCCATGTAAGACGTGCCTTTTGCCTTCTGCCATAACAATGAGGCCTCTCCAGCCATGTGGAACTGTGAGTTAATTAAATCTCTTTTTCTTTATAAATTACCCAGTCTTTGCTCCTTTATCAGCAGCATGAAAATGGACTAATACACTGTCTATGAATGACACTCTGTTGGTCCATTTGCACTGTTATAAAGAAATATCGGAGGCTGGGTAATTTATAAAGAAATGAGGTTTATTTGCCTCCTGGTTCTGCTGCCTGTACATGAAGCATAGTACTGGCATCTGCTTCCAGTGAGAGCCTCAGGGAGCTTCCAATCAAGGTGGAAGGTGAAAGGGAACCAGCGTGTCACATGGTGAGAGAGAAAGCAAAAGAGACAGGGCAGAGGTATCAGTCTCTTTTAAACAAACAGGTCTTGCATGAACTCATAGGCTGAGTACTCATTCATTACCAGGACAGCACCAAGCCATTCAGGAAGCATCTACCTCCAACATTGAAAATCACATTTTAACATGAGATTTGAAGGGGACAAACATTCAAACCATATCAGATACCAAAGCTGACAATACTTAGGATCTTTAGCTGTTCCAGGTTCTGGGAAGAGGGAGAGAATTCGCTTTTCTCCTCTATCCTGTGCTACTCCATAATATATTAGTAATTGTTCTCCAAAGGTTCTTAACAATAAATAAATGCAAGGCAAAATATATGAAATGCAAGGCAAATGCTTTAAAAACTTTGAGTATTAATATATAGATTTTATGTTTTTAATTTCTGTTGCCTAACCAAATAGATTATGTAGTTTTGATTCACTGGCCCTGAATTAGCTTTGCCTACATAAAATTTTTCATGAATAATTGGTTTCGTCACCCACAAAATATTGTGTGTGACCAAAATCCACCCTCAAATCTGAAGTATGCCTAGCTATTGGGAGTGTTGGTCCATCATGCCTCTCAGCTGATTGTCTTTCAAATTTATTCTTGGGGAACTAATTAAGAACTTTTTAAGCTGATGCCCATCCTTGGGGACAACTCATATCTGAAGAGTGACCAATGAAAGGTACCAAAACTCCATAGTCCTGCCTCAACTTTGGGCAACTCTGAAGGGCCATCCCAGCTTCTGAGCTTCTCTTGTGATTAGCTGAGGTATTGGTGATGACTGCGTCAAATCTCAACTGCCTTCATCCAATTCAGCTTCTTTCATTCCGCCTCAGGAGTTAGATCTCTGTATCTGCCTTACAGGGAACTTGGCCTCAGACAGGTTTTCAGTAGGTTCTGGAAGTAACCCTCATTAGTCATTGATATCATTTAGCTGTGTCTCCAGCCTACTCTCCTCTTGAATTGTAATTATCTCCACATGTAAAAATGGAGCCAGGTGGAGATAATTGAATCATGGGGGTAGTTTCTGCTATACTGTTGTCATGGTAGTGAGTAAGTCTCACGAGATCTGATGGTTTGAAAATGGGAGTTTCCCTCTGCAAGCTTTTTTTTTCTCTGCTGCGATTTAAGACTTTTGTTTGCTTCTCCTTTGCCTTCTGCCATGATTGTGAGGCCTCCCCAGCCATGTGGAACTGTGAGTCCATTAAATCTCTTTCCTTTATAAAATACCCAGGCTTGGGTGTGTCTTTATTAGCAGTGTGAGAACAGACTAGTACAGTCATAGAAGCCTGAAGTCAGATCACAGATTCTCATTTTCTGTTTTTTTTTTTTTTTTTTCTAGCCCATATTTCTGCCAAAACTTTACTCACTTAGTCTTAAAACAATTAAGCCTGGCTAATAATCTTTCCAAATCTGTAAAAGGATACTTCTACTCATTTGTAGAGAAAATAAAGATGGCTTTGAAAATTTTAACATTAGGGGAAGTAGGATGAGGGACATAGGGGGCATTTTGTGTTACTTGTGCATTTTACTATCAGTGTAAAATCAGGTCAAAATAAATGTTAAAAAAGCAATGTGTAGTAGAATCAGGTTAAGATTTTCTGTGTAACTCTATAGAATTCTTTTTTTTTTTTTTTTTTGAGATAGGGCCTCACTCTGTTGCCCACGCTGGAGTATGGTGGTGGGATCTTGACTTACTGCAACCTCCACCTCCCAGGTTCAAGCAATTCTGCCTCAGCCTCCCAAGTAGCTGGCACCCACTAATTTTTTTTTTTTTAAGTAGAGAAGGTGTTTTGCCCTGTTGGCCAGGCTAGACTCTAACTCCTGACCTCAAGTGATCCACCTGCCTTGGCCTCCCAAAGTAGTGGGATTGCATGTGTGAGCCACCATGCCTAGCCCAGAGTTCATATTTTTTAACTACTAACCTAAATTTTAAAAACAAAACTCTCTTTGGACTCAAACCAGGGCATAGTGACATAATTAAATGCCTGTTTTGTACAGGGTGAATCAGATTGTTATCCAGGTAATAGTCAGCTGAAATGTTCTGTATGGATGTAAATATTTCATATGAATTATAAGTTTAATATTAACACTTAGATTAAATTACCTAAATAATAGAGAACAATTTGATATAATTTTCAGTGTATTGAGTAGAATCAAAGGTACATATACAAGCATGCAGATGAATTTCAGTGAATAGAGAGGTGACAATGCCCAACTGAACATGTGCCCCCACCCCACTTCTGATCCTTACTTTTTGCTCTTTCGCTCTTAAGGTAGAACAAAATGGTTCAGGCATCCAGCTTGTCCACCCCACACTTAACACTTTTTGTTAATAGCATCTTACCTTTAATACTTTGTCATCCTTAAGATGTTTCTAATCTTTCTGATAGAATGTAGACAAGATGATGAAGAATGATTTTATTTAAATAAGGTTGTTTAATTTAAAAAATTTAGTTTTAAAAGATTTTAATTAAATTTTTTGTGGGTACATAGTAGGTATATATATATTTATAGGCTACATGAGATGTTTTGATACAGGCATGCAATGTGAAATAATCACATCATGAGGCATGAGGTATCCATTCTCTCAAGCTTTTATCCTCTGAGTTAAAAACAATTTAATTGGCTGGGAGGGGTGGCTCATGCCTGTAATCCCAGCACTTCGGGAGGCCAAGGTGGGCAGATCGTCTGATGTCAAGAGTTGGAGACCAGCCTCAACAACATGATGAAACCCCATCTGTACTAAAAATACAAAAATTAGCCAAGCATGGTGGTATGCACCTGTAATACCAGCTACTCAGGAGGAGGCTGAGACAGGAGAATCACTTGCACCTGGGAGGTGGAGGTTGCAGTGAGGTGAGATGGCACCCAGCCTGGGTGACAAGAGTGAAACTCCATCTCATAACAAACAAATGACAACAAAAAGAAAAAAACCACATACATTCTTTCAATTACATTCTTTGTTATTAAAAATTAAAAAAAGTTTTACACATCTTTTCTAATAAAAAATATAGTTAGAAACAAACATACTTTCTACTGATTTACATCATGGTGACTGTATTTCTAGCATATGTTAAGATGAAAAATTGATTTTATGTTTAATACAAAGCATAGCAAAATGTAATGAAAAACAACATTGTAATGAAAAAGAAAAATAACATTAGTGTCAATTTGCTTCAATTTGAAGCATTGGATTAAAATGAATTAGGTTATATTCCAACCTGTTTACACTGAATTTCTTTTGTCTTCACTTGGTTTCTCATTTTTTGGGGTGAGCGTGGGGAGTGCTGCTTTTATAAAAGGTTTCCCTGTTTTTTATGTTCAGTTGCTTTGAGATGCTTTTAATATGATGTTTTAATGTTTTGTTTCTGATGTATACATGTGATGCTTTTACGCTGAGTTTGATATTTGTTGCTCTACATGCAAGGCAAATGTTATTGCCCAGCATTTTTATTTTTTAAAGCCCTGGGAGGCAACATAATAAGCAGAAATAGTAACAAGGCAGCAGTTAGAATACCTGGATTCTAAAATTTAAATTTTCTACTAAGGAATGTAGTGACCTTATAGGTGTTCTTTGAGATTCTGATGGCCTGATTCCTCGAAAGAATAATATAACGATCTATAAATTGTTTCTAATTATAAAATTCTATAAATTTGATTTTTAAAATTATAATTTATTGAACTCTAATTCTTGAATGTTGTAAGGGTCACAAAAATTCGTATTAAGAAACTAAAATAAACTTTAATCGTATCTTAAAAACACTCTCCTTATCTTTTTCATATGCTTATTTGAATTTTAACTATTTTTGAGCCCCTAGAAAACATTTAAGGTCGGTTTATGTTTTATTATTGACTTACAGATAATTAACATTTTACTGATAGATACGAACAAATCTATGATAGAGGTAGCCATTAGTTTCTTTCTCTTTTTTTCCAGTATCAATAAAAAGTATTGATTTACCACAAGTAACAATGAATTAATTGCCTGAAAGAAATGCAATATAAGCAGCAAAAGTGAACTTTTTATTATCACTCCCCTTGTAAACACTGACTTAGTTCAAAGGGAGCTTATCTTTTTTAAAAAAATAAGTGCTAATTCATGTCTGTTGGTATAGATGTAATCATTTGAAAATAGGTCCTATATACTCCAGGCACTGTGCCACTTGGTTGAGATACTAACACAAACAGTAGATTATCATTTTCCTCATGGAGTTCATTTTAAAGAGGACAAAGTGAGAGAGTGGCACACAAGCAAAGAACTACAATACAGAGTTGATGGTATCTGACTCAGCATGGTGGTGTCTCCGAAGGTGTTGTATTGCTTAGAAGTATGGTTAGGAGATTGCCCTTGTTAGGGGTGGAAGTTGGGAATTAAACAGATCTTTGCAAATGTACATGGATGGGAAGTAGCATGCTGATATGAGAAACAACTAAAAAGTTGTAGAATGTATGATTTATAAAGCTTGAGTCAGAGAGGGGTAAACCAGTAGCCAGATCAAGGACATCTCAGATGTTATAGTCATGAATTAGTGTGTTGACCTGCAGGCCATGGGAACCATTGAAGGTTTTAATCAGGTAAGTGAGCTGATCAGAAGAGCCGTTTAGATAGGCCACATTTCTGCTGTAAGGGGGATATGTTTGAAGTAGGGCCATAGTTTAAAATATGCAGATTTTTCCTCTTTTCTACAGCCCTGCTGGTGTCTGTTATATTTTTAATAATAGCCATTCTGACTAGTACGAGATGGTATCTCATTGTGTTTTGATTTGCATTTCTCTGATGATTACTGATTCTAAGCATTTTAAAAAATGTATTTGTTGGCCTTTTGTGTGTCTTCTTTTGAGAGGTGTTTGTTCATGTCCTTTGTGCATTTTACTAACTGCATTATTTGTTTTTTTCTAATTGATTTAAGTTCCCAGTAGATTCTGGATATTAAAAAACAAACAAAAACCAGAAGTAATAAATACTCAGGACACACACACACACACACACACACACACACACACACACAGACACACGTATGTATATATATGCTCACATATACAGAGAGAGGGAGAGCCTTGATAAGAGACCATCAACCACCAGGGTCTAAACTGGGAGCACAGGCTAGTACAGACAGAATGAAAAGGATTCATGAAATACCTAGAAGGTAACTTAATGAGATTTACATGTGTGGAGTGAAGGAGGAGAAATAGGGATCATTCAGGATTCTGGTGGGAATAATGGGAAGACCCATTATTTGAAATTTAGAATTGGGAGAGGGAGGAGGAGTTTCATGGAAAAAGATGAGTTGTTTTTAGCTATTTTAAACCTTTGAAGCTTCTATGGGACATCAAAGTGTAAATATCAGTCCCTGGGTTTGGACAATAAAGAAACTGGTTGAAGTTTAGGGGAAAATTATAGAGCAAAGAGAGGTTTAAGATAATAAACACATAGGGATAGTTGAAAATATGGGACTGGATTACAAATGAAGAATGATTAAGTTATGAAGCTCAAGGGCTGAAAGTAGAAATAGGTGACTCCTTAAGGTATCCACGTGCATTTTTTATTATAAAAATAAAAAAAATTATCTGTTCCTTCCTAAAGATAAGTTTAACCTGTTTTGGATGCATATGGGCACTGCTTTTCACTTTCTCAGCCCATTTCTGATTTTGGCCTCTGCTGTAGCAGTCAGTTCTGCACAGGCTTTGACTCGTTGGTGCAGGTGTGATACAACACTTACAGAAATGGCCCACAGTTTCTGGCTCCTCTCACTTCTGCATGTGGGATATTCAAGCAAGTGTAACCTAGAAGCTTAGTAGAATTTATGCCTGTGATTCAATCTGTGACCAGTAAAGGATAAAGCTCTTTCCTCCTCCCAAATTGACAAACCTTGCCTTATTTAATAGGACTCATTACAAGGCCTGTTAGGTTCTAATACAGCACTAAGCAACTTGATAAGGTATCCCATAATCAGCCTTCCTTTCTTTCCTCATTCCTCTGCCTCTCACTCTTATTTCCTAATTTCTCAGATAAAATACCAACTTTCTGTATTTTGCTTCACATCTGGGAAAATAATTGTATATCCCTTTTTAAATGCATAAAAAGCAGGGTTACTATGTAGAAAATTTGTCTTAAATAGATTAAGCTATAATTTTCCAAATACTTTAAAATTTTGTTTCAGATATGCCTGTCAGCTTTATAAGCTTCATAAAAGCAGAGTTCACCTAAGAATATACCTAAGAGCATATTACATAAAATACATTTTATATTTCAATAGTTTAGCTATGATTCTTTCAAAATTGAGAGGATATGCAAATATTTCTAACATTCATTTTCAGTCTTAAGGCTAAGTCAAGAATAAAGCTCCTAAACTCTGAATTGGTGATTGAAAACATTTTAAAATTGTTATTTAATTTATTAATTTTTTTTAGTTTGCACATTGTAATTATATAGATTTATGACATACAATCTGATGTTTCAATGAATATGTATGCCGTATAATTATCCAATAAGGATAGTGTATCCATTACCTCATACTTTTATCATTTCTTTGTGATAAGAAAATTCAAAATCCTTTCTTCTAGCTACTTTGTAATATATAATACTTTTAATACAGTCACCCTGCTGTGCAAAGAAGACCCTAAACTTATTCTTCGTATGTAAGTGTAATTTCATACTTGTGAACCAGCCTCCCTAGGTATTGTAAATGGAATTCCTTTCTTGATTACTTTTTCAGATAGTTCGCTATTAGCGTATAGAAACACTACTGAATTTTCTGTGTCGATTATGTACCCTGCAACTTTACTGAATTTTTTTATTATTTCTAGTATTTTTTGGTCAAGTCTTCAGGGTTTTCACTCTATATATCTACAGATAGAGAACTCTAAAGAGAGAAAGATCATGTATATCTATATGATCATATATATCATACATGTATGTCACAGATATTTTATATATATGTATGATCATATTTTTTAAAAACAGACAATCTGACTTCCTTTTCTCCAGTTTGGATCCCTCTTACTTATTTTGTCTAATTGTTCTGGTTAGGACCTCCAATACTATACTGCATAGAAGTTGATATCCTTGTCTTGTTCCATATCATAGAGGAAAAGCATTTAATGTTCCCCATAAATATGATGTTAGCTGTGCATTTGTCACATATGGCCTTTACTGGGTTGAGGTACACTCCTCCTATACCTAGTTTGTTGACAGTTTTTATGATAAAGGAATGTTTCCTTTTGTCAAATGCTCTTTTTGCATTTATTGAAATTATCACATTGTTTTTGTTTTTCTTTCTATTAGGGTGGTATACCATATTTACTGATTTGTGCATGTTAAACCATTCTTCCATCCCTGGGATGAATCCTCCTTGATCATAGGGGATGATCTTTTCAGTGCACTGTTGAAGTCGGTTTGCTAGTATCTTCATGAGAATTTTTGCATCAATATTCTTCAGGAATATTGGCCTGTGATTTTTATTTTGTGTGTGTCTTTATCTGGGTTTAGAATCAGGGTATTGTGAGCCTGATAAAATGAGTATGAAAGTATTCCTTCCTCATTAATTTTGTGGAAAATTTGTAAAGAATTGATAATTAGTTATTCTTTAACTGTTTAGTAGAATTCAGCAGTGAAGCCATCTGGCCCTGGGTTTTTGTTGTTGTTGTTTTGATGGAAGATACTTTATTACTGATTTAATTTCCAAACTCATTATTAATGTGTTCAGATGTTCTGTTTATTCACAGTTTAATCTTTGTAGCTGTATGTGTACAGAAATGTATCCATTTTATCCTACATTGTCAAATTTGTTGGCATATAGTTTTTAAGAGTAATGTGTTACAGTCTCTTGTATTTCTGTAGTATCTGTTGTAATGCCTCCCTTTTCATCTTTATTTGAATCTTCTTTCTTTTTGTCTTAGTTTAGCTAAAGATTTGTCAATTTTACATTTACACTTGTTTCATCTTTTAAAATATTTTTAAATCTCTGTTTCTTTTATATCTGCTTTGAGCTTTATTATTTCCTTCCTTTTACCAATTTTGGGTTTGGTTTGTTCATGATGTTCTAGTTACTTGAAGTGCATAATTTGTCTTGGTATTTGAAAACTTGCTTTTTTTTTGATGTAGGCTTTTGTTGCTATAATTTTCCTTCTTAGAACTAGTTTTGCCATGTTTCATAGGTTTGGGCATGATGGATATTCATTCTTACTTGTCTCAATGACTTTTGAAATTTTCCTATTAAAGTCTTAATTAGACCCATTGGTTTCTTGTTATGGGTCTAATTTCTTGTTAATGTTTTCTTGTGCATATTATTTAATTTTCATGTTTTTATAAAATTTCTAAGGGCATTCTTGTTCTTGATTCCTGGTTTTATATCATTGTAGTCAGAAAATATACTTAATATAATCTCTGTCTTCTTATATTTGTTAAGACTTATTATGTGCCCTAAGATATGATTGGTCCTGGAGAATGTTTGGTGTCCAGTTGAGAATAATGTATATTCTGCAGCTGTCAGATGATGTATTGGTCCATTTTCATGCTGCTGTTAAAGACATACCCAAGACTGGGTAATTTACAAAGAAAAAGAAGTTGAGTGGACTCAAAATTCCACGTGGCTGAGGAGCCCTCACCATCATGGTAGAAGGCAAAAGCCACATCTTACATGGTGGCAAACAGGAGAAATGAGAGCCAAGCAAAAGACGTTCCCCCTTACAAAACCATCAGATCTTGTGTAATTTACTCACTACCACAAGAACATTATGGGGGAAGCAGCCTCCATGATGCCATTATCTTCCACTGGGTCTCTCTGACAGCATGTATGAATTATCAGAGCTACAATTCAAGATGAGATTAGGGTAGGGATATAGAGCCAAACCTGATGAGATCAGATATCAGATGAGATCTTCTTTCCCTATAGGTCCATATGGTCTGTGCTGTAGTTTGAGTCTGACATTTCTTGGTTAATTTTCTTTTTAAATAATCTGTCCATTTTTTAAGTGGAGTGTTGAAGTTTCCTATTACTAGTGTATCACAGTCTATCTCTACTTTTAAATCTAAGATTTGCTTTATATATCTGGGTGCTCTGGTGTTGGGTACCTATATAGTTATAACTAGTAATATATATGTTATGTTATTTTGTTGAATTGGTTCCTTTATCATTATACAGTGACTTTTTAAAATAGTTTTTGACTTAGTCTTTTAAAATCTGACATGACTGTGGCTATTCCTGCTTGCTTCTCATTTTTTTGCATAGAATATATTTTTCCATCTCTTCACTTTCAGTCTCTTTTTCTTTAATAGTGAGGTAAGTATCACTTAGGCAGCATATAGTTGGGTTTTGCTATCTGAATCCATTCATCTGCTTTATATCTTTTAATTAGAGTTTAATCCATTTATATTCAAGTTTATTATTGATAAATTAGGACTTCCTTCTACCATTTTATTGTTTTTTAGATTATTTGTTCATTTATTCTTTTGTTACTGTTGACCTCTGTAGTTTGGTGGTTTTCTGTGGTGCTAAGCTTTGTTTCTTTTCTCTTTTTTGTTTGTGTGTCTGCTGTAATTTCTTTCTTCCTGGTTAGTGGAGCTAACATACAGAGTCCTGTATGTTATAATGGACTATTTTAAACTGAAAACAACTTAACTTTGGTCACATAAAAAGACTCTTGACTTCTCCCATGTGCACAATTGATATTTTTGTTGCCTTACGTTATATCTTTATGAATGGTAGACTCCATGGAACATTGGATCCATACCACAACTAAATCAATTCTGTAATGGCAGTCAGTATGAAAGCAGCCCAGAGAATATGGAAAACTGGTATGGTTGTGTTTAAATTTTTAAAAACTCTATTTCATAATGTTTTCATTTAAAAATGTTTATAAGTTTCCTAATGCCTAATATTTACAACCAGCCACTATAGATTTCACAAGATAAATATATTCTTTTTTTTTTTTTTTTTCTTTTTTTTTTTTATTGCATTTTAGGTTTTGGGGTACATGTGATGAACATGCAAGATTGTTGCATAGGTACACACATCGCAGTGTGCTTTGCTGCCTTCCGTCCCCTCACCTGTATCTGTCATTTCTCCCCATGCTATCTCTTCCCACCTCCCCACCCCCCGCCCCTCCCCCATTTCCCCCCAACAGACCCCAGTGTGTAGTGCTCCCCTCCCTGTGTCCATGTGTTCTCATTGTTCAACACCCGCCTATGAGCGAGAATATACGGTGTTTGATTTTCTGCTCTTGTGTCAGTTTGCTGAGAATGATGGTTTCCAGGTTCATCCATGTCCCTATAAAGGACGTGAACTCATCGTTTTTGATGGCTGCATAATATTCCATGGTGTATATGTACCACATTTTCCCTATCCAGTCTATCATCGTTGGGCATTTGGGTTGGTTCCAGGTCTTTGCTATTGTAAACAGTGCTGCAATGAACATTCGTGTGCACGTGTCCTTGTAGTAGAATGATTTATAATCCTTTGGATATATACCCAGTAATGGGATTGCTGGGTCAAATGGGATTTCTATTTTTAAGTCCTTGAGGAATCGCCACACTGTCTTCCACAATGGTTGAATTAATTTACATTCCCACCAACAGTGTAAAAGTGTTCCTATTTCTCCACATCCTCTCCAGCATCTGTTGTTTCCCGATTTTTTAATGATCGCCATTCTAACTGGTGTGAGATGGTATCTCAATGTGGTTTTGATTTGCATTTCTCTGATGACCAGTGATGATGAGCATTTTTTCATATGTTTGTTGGCCTCCTGTATGTCTTCTTTTGTAAAGTATCTGTTCATATCCTTTGCCCATTTTTGAATGGGCTTGTTTGTTTTTTTCTTGTAGATCTGCTTTAGTTCTTTGTAAATTCTGGATATCAGCCCCTTGTCAGATGGGTAGACTGCAAAAATTTTTTCCCATTCTGTTGGTTGCCGATTCACTCTACTGACTGTTTCTTTTGCCGTGCAGAAGCTGTGGAGTTTGATTAGGTCCCATTTGTCTATTTTGGCTTTTGTTGCCATTGCTTTTGGCGTTTTGGTCATGAAGTCCTTGCCTACACCTATGTCCTGAATGGTTTTGCCTAGATTTTCTTCTAAGGTTTTTATGGTATTAGGTCTGATGTTTAAGTCTTTAATCCATCTGGAGTTAATTTTGGTGTAAGGTGTCAGGAAGGGGTCCTGTTTCTGCTTTCTGCACATGGCTAGCCAGTTTTCCCAACACCATTTATTAAACAGGGAGTCCTTTCCCCATTGCTTGTTTTTGTCAGGTTTGTCGAAGATCAGATGGTTGTGGGTATGTTGTATTTCCTCTGAGGCCTCTGTTCTGTTCCATTGGTCTATATCTCTGTTTTGGTACCAGTACCATGCTGTTTTGATTACTGTAGCCTTGTAGTATAGTTTGAAGTCCGGTAGTGTGATGCCTCCCGCTTTGTTCTTTTTGCTTAGAATTGACTTGGCTATGCGGGCTCTCTTTTGGTTCCATATGAAGTTTAAGGTGTTTTTTTCCAGTTCTGTGAAGAAGGTCATTGGTAGCTTGATGGGAATAGCGTTGAATCTGTAAATTACTTTGGGCAGTATGGCCATTTTCACGATGTTGATTCTTCCTAACCATGAACATGGAATGTTTCTCCATCTGTTTGTATCCTCTCTTATTTCGTTGAGCAATGGCTTGTAGTTCTCCTTGAAGAGGTCCTTTACGTTCCTTGTTAGTTGTATTCCTAGGTACTTTATTCTCTTTGTAGCAATTGTGAATGGCAGTTCGTTCTTGATTTGGCTCTCTTGAAGTCTATTACTGGTGTATAGGAATGCTTGTGATTTTTGCACGTTGATTTTGTATCCTGAGACTTTGCTGAAGTTGTTTATCAGTTTCAGGAGATTTTGGGCTGAGATGATGGGGTCTTCCAGATATACAATCATGTCATCTGCAAATAGAGACAATTTGATTTCCTCCTTTCCAATTTGGATACCCTTTATTTCTTTTTCTTGCCTGATTGCTCTGGCTAGAACTTCCAGTACTATATTGAATAGGAGTGGTGAGAGAGGGCATCCTTGTCTAGTGCCAGATTTCAAAGGGAATGCTTCCAGTTTTTGCCCATTCAGTATGATATTGGCTGTTGGTTTGTCGTAAATAGCTTTTATTGTTTTGAGATACGTTCCGTCAATACCTAGTTTATTGAGGGTTTTTAGCATAAAGGGTTGTTGAATTTTGTCAAAAGCCTTCTCTGCATCAGTTGAGATAATCATGTGGTTTTTGTCTTTGGTTCTGTTTATGTGGTGAATTACGTTTATGGACTTGCGTATGTTGAACCAGCCTTGCATCTCCGGGATGAATCCTACTTGATCATGGTGGATGAGCTTTTTGATATGCTGTTGCAATCGGTTTGCCAGTATTTTATTGAAGATTTTTGCATCTATGTTCATCATGGATATTGGCCTGAAATTTTCTTTTCTTGTTGAGTCTCTGCCGGGTTTTGGTATCAGGATGATGTTTGTCTCGTAAAATGATTTGGGAAGGATTCCCTCTTTTTGGATTGTCTGGAATAGTTTCAGAAGGAATGGTATCAGCTCCTCCTTGTATGTCTGGTAGAATTCAGCTGTGAACCCATCTGGACCTGGGCTTTTTTTGGGTGGTAGGCTCTTTATTGCTGCCTCAACTTCAGACCATGTTATTGGTCTATTCAGGGTTTCGGCTTCTTCCAGGTTTAGGCTTGGGAGGATGCAGGTGTCCAGGAATTTATCTATTTCTTCCAGGTTTACTAGTTTATGTGCATAGAGTTGTTTGTAATAATCTCTGATGACAGTTTGGATTTCTGTGGAATCTGTGGTGATATCCCCTTTATCGTTTTTTATTGCATCAATTTGGTTATTCTCTCTTTTCTTTTTTATTAATCTGGCTAGTGGTCTGTCTATTTTGTTGATCTTTTCAAAAAACCAGCTCCTGGATTTATTGATTTTTTGAAGAGTTTTTTGTGTCTCTATTTCCTTCAGTTCTGCTCTGATCTTAGTTATTTCCTGTCTTCTGCTAGGTTTTGAGTTTTTTTGATCTTGCTCCTCTAGCTCTTTCAATTTTGATGATAGGGTGTCAATTTTAGATCTCTCCTTTCTTCTCATGTGGGCACTCATTGCTATATATTTTCCTCTAGAGACTGCTTTAAATGTGTCCCAGAGATTCTGGTATGTTGTGTCTTCGTTCTCATTGGTTTCTAAGAACATCTTTATTTCTGCCTTCATTTCATTGTTTATCCAGTCAACATTCAAGAGCAAGTTGTTCAGTTTCCATGAAGCTGTGCGGTTCTGAGTTAGTTTCTGCATTCTGAGTTCTAACTCGATTGCACTGTGGTCTGAGAGACTGTTTGTTATGATTTCTGTTCTTTTGCATTTGCTGAGGAGTGATTTATTGCCAATTATGTGGTCAATTTTAGAGTAGGTGTGATGTGGTGCTGAGAAGAATGTATATTCTGTGGATTTGGGGTGGAGAGTTCTGTAAATGTCTATTAGGTTTGCTCGTTCCAGGTCTGTGTTCAGGTCCTGGATATCCTTGTTGATTTTCTGTCTGGTTGATCTGTCTAATATTGACAATGGGGTGTTAAAGTCTCCCACTATTATTGTGTGGGAGTCTAAGTCTCTTTGTAAGTCATTAAGAACTTGCCTTACGTATCTGGGTGCTCCTGTATTGGGTGCATATATATTTAGGATCGTTAGCTCTTCTTGTTGCAGTGATCCTTTTACCATTATGTAATGTCCTTCTTTGTCTCTTTTGATCTTTGTTGCTTTAAAGTCTATTTTATCAGAGATGAGAATTGCAACTCCTGCCTTTTTTTGCTCTCCATTTGCTTGGTAGATCTTCCTCCATCCCTTTATTTTGAGCCTTTGTGTATCCTTGCATGTAAGATGGGTTTCCTGGATACAGCACACTGATGGGTTTTGGCTTTTTATCCAATTTGCCAGTCTGTGTCTTTTGATTGGGGCATTTAGTCCATTGACATTTAGGGATAGTATTGTTATGTGTGAATTTGATACTGTCATTTTGATGCTACCTGGCTGTTTTGTTGGTTAGTTGATGCAGATTCTTGATTGTGTTGCTGCTTTTTTACCATTTGGTGTGTTTTTGGAGTGGCTGGTACTGGTTGTTCCTTTATATGTGTAGAGCCTCTTTCAGGAGTTCTTGTAGAGCAGGTTTGGTGGTGATGAAATCTCTGAGTGCTTGCTTGTTCACAAAGGATTTTATTTTTCCTTCACTTATGAAGCTGAGTTTGGCTGGATAGGAGATTCTGGGTTGAAAGTTCTTTTCTTTAAGGATGTCGAATATTGGCCCCCAGTCTCTTCTGGCTTGTAGGGTTTCTGCTGAGAGATCTGCTGTGAGTCTAATGGGCTTCCCTTTGTGGGTAACCCGACCTTTCTCTCTGGCTGCCCTTAGCATTTTCTCTTTCATTTCAACCCTGGTGAATCTGACGATTATGTGCCTTGGGGTTGCTCTTCTTGAGGAATATCTCTGTGGTGTTCTCTGTATTTCCTGGATTTGAATATTGGTCTGCCTTGCTAGGTTGGGGAAGTTTTCCTGGATAATATCCTGAAGAGTATTTTCCAGCTTGGATTCATTTTCTTCATCACATTCAGGTACACCTATCAGACATAGATTAGGTCTTTTCACATAGTCCCACATTTCTTGAAGATTTTGTTCATTCCTTTTTGCGCTTTTTTCTCTGTTCTTGCCTTCTCTTTTTATTTCATTGAGTTGATCTTCGACCTCTGATATCCTTTCTTCTGCTTGGTCAATTCGGCTGTTGAAGCTTGTGCATGCTTCACGTAGTTCTCGTGTTGCATTTTTCAGCTCCATCAATTCACTTATACTCCTCTCTATGCTGTCCATTCTCGTCAGCAGTTCGTCCAATCTTTTTTCAAGGTTCCTATTTTCTTTGCGTTCGGTTAGAACATGTTCTTTTAGCTCACTGTAGTTTCTTACTACCCACCTTCTGAAGTCTGATTCTGTCATTTCATCACCCTCCTTCTCCATCCGGTCTGGTTCCCTTGCTGGTGAGGAGTTGTGATCCCTTTTAGGAGGAGAGGTGTTCTGGTTTCGGGAGTTTTCATCCTTTTTGCGCTTATTTCTTCCCATTTTTGTGGGTTTATCCACCTGTTGTCTGTCTCTGTCCCAGGGAGTTGGAGCTTTATGAGTTTCCGTTGCACTACTGCCTTTTTTGATTTTTCTTTCAGGTCTGATCCGCCCAGCTAGCAGCACACCTAGCCACTGCCTGCCCGCAGGGGCTTTGCTGAGCTACTGTGTTCTCCGCCCAGCTGCCCTGAGCTCTTCCTGCAGTCCTGATTATGTGGGCCTAGTTAGAACTGTCTCGCAATGGTGGCCCCGCCTCTGTTATGGCGGACTCTCTCTGTTGTGGCAGGTTGCCTCAGCAATGGCGGGTTGCCTAGGCAACGGCAGCCTGCCTCCGTAGTGGTGGAGAGTCTCAGTAATGGCGGAAGCCCCTCCCCCACGGAGCTAGACTGTCCTGGTTCAGCTGTGCTTGGTTTGAAGGGCTCAACCCAGAGGGTTTCCAATTACTTTTTTTGTTTTCGTTGTTGTGGGGGTGGAGGGGTGGGACCAACCGAGCCTGATCACCTGGCTCCCTGACTCAGAGTCTTTTCTTTTAAGTTGAAGGACCCCGCGTTCCGGTCGCTTGTTGAAAAGGCGCCGGGATCTCCCGTGCTGCGACTCACGGAGTCGGCTCGAACTGCGGCGCCGGCTCCTGGCGGATTTTTTGCCTAGGAATCTCCTGGTCTGACTCGCTATTTCAGCTGAATGGGCAACTCTGCCGTGTCAGGGCTCTGCTCGCCAGCAAAGAGGGCTCCCAGACCAGTGGCTTTTGTACGGAGAACCGCAGTAACAGGGCGTGGTCACAGCAACCGTGCAGGCGGAATCAGCCCCACGGGGGCCAAAACAGCCGCACTAGCTGGGACTGCAACGCTGGCGACCCCTCTGCCTGGGTATCTCCTGGGCTGTGGGCAATAAGAGTTCGTCTGGAAATGCGGCGTCCACTCACCCTCTGCACTTTCACTGGGAGCTGAAGTCCTGAGCTGTTCTTAGGCGGCCATCTTCCCAGCATTCCTCAAAAGGACTTTTTATCCCTGGGAATCTACTTGTCCTTTTTAACATAGAACTTGGATTAGGTTAGTAACTCTTAAATTTTTCTAATTATTAAAAATACCTAAAATCTTATGCAAAAATGCAAATTCCCCACAAGCACCAATATCAAAAGCTCCAGAGGAGAGTTCTAAGAATCTGTGTTTTTAGCAAAAGCTGTTAGTGATTGTGATGGTAAGAAAGACAAATGGGAAAACATTAGATTAAATGATGTGTAAAGTAAGTCCCATGTTATTTAATGTCAGAATTTATTTTAAAAATTTCCTGAGATGAATTGTAAATGTTACTATTCATTCTAGCTTATCTCCTAAATAGCATCAAGGGCCCTATATGCTCTCTTTAAATTGCATTACAAAGATGCCAACTTAAATGCAGTTAATGGAAGACAGCTGAATTATAAAAAGTGATGGTGTTTTATGCTGTTAATAAGAGCTTTTGTTAATGGTGAAGATTTTATCTGTGCTTTTCGTTCCATAGAAAGGAGAGGGTGTCAATATACTATCCGTTTCTAGTTGGTAGACAACTGACTCTATTAGTTTGCTGATACTATCTCTATAGAATATTTCATACCTCCTTCCCTCTACTTTATCTATTCTTGATTTTTTTTCAAGTAGATTTCCTCTCGTGATAATCATAATTTGATGACCAGCTGGCATAAATATTCAGACACATGTAGAGTTGCATTTTCATTTTGAATTGAGTAACTGGCATTTGTTTCATTGTTAGTTTCTAGGGATACTGTCCAGGTCACTGAAGACCAGAAGCAAGCTGAATATACCCAGAGGGGAGACACTGTAAGAGGCTGGCATGAGGCACTAGTGCTAATTTTCGTCTGTTGTAAAATGCCTGGGCATGAAGGAGAAAAAGCCAGGATGTAATTTGATATGGAATTTCGGACCTAATGCTTTAAAGGGATTTCTGATTTGAGGCACTGCTTGAGACAAACTCATCTTCTTAAACAGGAGCCTGGGGCAGTGGCTGGACACCAGAGTATAAAAACAAAGAATAGAACTCAGGCTTATCTTGTGACCGATGAAGCTGAGGAGACTGTTTGAATTTTTACCCCAGGCATAACTGGGATAAAGGATCATCCCGCTGAGCTGACAGATATGCAATGAGAATGGTTTTGATAACTAATTCCCAGTTTTTAGGGAAAGTAGTATACTAATATATAAGAATTGAATACTTTTAATTTTTATATTTGCACATACAAAAATATGATACTCGATGAGTTCCAGAAAAGCATTAATGGGCAATTTCATCAGTTTGATATGAAGGGATGCTCTTGATCACTTAGCGTAGTATGAATATGTGGCTTTATACAACAGTGTGTTTCTTTTCTCTTTAGTTGTGTCACTTAATGCCATCAAAAATCCCATTACATAAATTTGTATGAGAAAGGCTGCCACCTAGTTTAGTGAACTTAGGATGAAAGATATTTAGCAAAGCTTTGACCAAATATATAATCAAAAATACTTAATTTGCACAGCTAGTCTAGGCAGTGCCTAGAATATCATGAATGAAGATCCAGAAAGCTCTTGCCAAATGGAATTTTTTAAAATAGAAAAGCCAAAGGGCTTTCATATGAAATAGTACTGGGTTGCACTACTGACACATCTTCACAAACTGAGAAAAAAATTAATTTATATATATATATATATATATATATATATATATATAACAAAAAGCCTTAAGAAATTAATGACCCTCAGCATGATCACAAAATAATTTCATTAACAATATTCTCTCAACATTTAGCTCATTAAGAAATTACACAAATAATACAACATTTCTTAAATACCTAAGTATAACTTGGGTTATAAGGGCTTCCCAAGGTATGAACCACCAAGCAGATTTTACTCTAGATTTCTAGAATTAAAATTGTCTGTTTTTTCAAGCAGTTAAGGAATGATGTTTAGGTTGTATGTTAAAGGGTTTGCAATGTTTCTGAATATTCCTGTGTTCTTATGATTCTTTGGTCTTGTAAGGTCTGTTACATATATTAGCCTTATTGTAAGGAGACATATATGTTAAATTATAGATTTTGATGAGCTAAATTCCCACACCTCCAAACTACATTATAATATGCTCTTATGTTACAGTTAATGTTCAGTGTACCCTCAAATATCATTTTGGGAATCAATGTCTTAAATGACACGAAAGCATTTCCTCGTGTGAGTAATAAAAAGACAACATTAACAGTACATTTTTATTTTCAAGGAGGTCAAATTTGAAGGGCAAATACAAACTGGACAAGAACATGACAATAAAAACACTTGAAAGTTACATTTCAAATAACATACTATAAATTTTAAAGAAGAAAATGTCATTAAGACCATTAGTTTTGTTAAATACTTTACCCATGTTAAATTTAACATGGTTACCTTGAGTAAGGGAAGAGTCATAAATTGGGCAGCACTCAGAACCAGGAATTAACATGGGCAGGCAGTATTTGTAGACAGAAAAAGGGAGTGACATACATAAACAGCTTGATTGGATAGAACTCAGCGTTTGCCTTATTTGGGCACGGTGTGATGAGGCATTTGCTTTATATGGACATGGTCTAATCATTTGGGTTAAAGTTTGGCTGCGGTGATTGGCTGACACTTAGTTATAGGAGTATATTCTTAGTATTAAGTACTAAGGTACTAAGTATAGAGAAAGCTTTAGGCCAAATTTAATTTAACCTAACGGTTTCACAAGCAGTTATTTTCACTAAAATGAGATTTAAAAACCTAAATTTAAAAGTGTTTATTTCAGAAAAACATTTATTTTACAGAACTTGTTTCTCTCATAAAGATCTGAACTACAGTTACATAATGAATATTAAGGTGCCATGAAAAAAAAAGTGTGACATGTAGAAAATGTTGTATTATTAATAATACAGTGTTAACCACTTGGTAGATGTTACAATCTATAATAAGAATTAATAGTTATTTTAAGATAAATAACTCTCTAAATTGCTTTTGTATTATTTGTATAGCTTCCTCTGTCATTTAACACCTATTAGTGACTATGTGATCAGTAAAAAATAAAAAAAGCAAAAAATAAAAAAAAAAACCTAAGAAGCCTAGTAAAAGTAAAGGCGAAAATGAAAGTAAAAATTTGATTGGAGCATTTGGACTTTTTAAACCAGTCAAGAATTAGACTCTTTTTGACATTTTAGACATCATTTAACCAACAGTCTATGAACCTATGAATGAGTTATTTAAATTTTGTGGGTCTCATTATTCAAATGTAAAATAAGGATTTTAGATTCTAAATGTTCTCTATGGACACATTTAGTATTACCATGATAGGTCTTTACAAATATGTTGTAAGACTGCCCACAACTAGTAGCTGTTATACAAATATGTATGTGTATATATTATATAATTTCACTTATATTTAATAAAATTAAAACAAATATATACACGTATATGTTTGTATATAGATGTGGGTGTTCATATATACGTGTATACATGTGTATATGTGTTTTTGTATATACATGTGTGTGTGCATATATATGTGTGTATATATATATATGTGTGTGTGTATGTGTGTATATGTATTTCTTTTAATTCCTCTAACAAATGAAATTTATATCACTCCAGATAGAAAGTGATGCTTGATAAGTAGCTGAAGATTGAAGGAAAGGACTTGAAAATGCAGACATAAGTTGGGGAATGGAAAAAGGAGGAAGGCCATGGCAAAGCTATATAAATATAGGTAGAAGGTGAATTGGAATCCAGGAACAAGGCTGTGTAAGGAAGAGAAAGACATGGTTTTAAAGCAAAACGATACGGAATTTGTCAACAGTTTAGATAGAGTGTGAAATATTAGCATAATCAGTATCTTTGCCACTTTTTTTTTGATAATTGTATGCCGTGTAAAACAGGTGGGATGTGGTGTGGCACTTAGCGTAATACCAGCAGTTTTCGTTGAAAGGAGAAGTTTCATTTTTCCTCAAAATACAATAAGAGCATATAACATGCTAGTTACTGTGTTGGATGCTGTGTTTGCAGTGCGTCCTTCAGTGTCCTTCCTGGAGGTTGTCTTTAAAGTCTCATAGAGAAGACAAATATTAAATGAACAAATACTTATGTGATTATGAACTATAAGACATTTGTTTAAAAAATAAATAAAAATTAAAAAATAAATAAAAATTAAAAAAAAGCCTGAGCTTGAAGGTCAAGGAAGACTTCTCTGAGGAAGTAACATCTAACCTGGAACTTCAGATGGGATTTCCAATTCACAATAACTAATGGATGGATATATGGGACATTGAACTATGTAGAACAAAAGACAAATGTGGATTAGTTAAGGTTTAAGTAGGATTTAAATCTATCATTTGATTGTTTTATTTCTGCTTTAGGTCTACATCAGTATTAAGTTGCTACATAAAAATATAAACATACGAGTAGATTTGGGATTTGGTGTCTCCTTTTACAAAGAGAACGAAAGGCATATGATGACTTTTGTAAAAATAGCTGTATATTAAAATGAGAGTTCAGCTCTTTTCTTTATTACCTTTAATAGTGTAGAAGATTTAAAAAATTAGTCTGTTGATGGGAAAAAATGACATTTAACATATTTAAAACTATGCATCCTAGGCTGGGCACAGTGGCTCATGCCTGTAATCCCAGCACTTTGGGAGGCCGAAGTGGGTGGATCATGAGGTCAGTGGATCACGAGGTCAGCAGTTTGAGACAAGCCAGACCAACATAGTGAAATCCCATCTCTACTAAAAATACAAAAGTTATGTGAGTGTGGTGGTTGGCACCTGTAGTCCCAGCTACTTAGGAGGCTGAGGCAGGAAAATAACTTGAACCTGGGAGGCAGACATTGTAGTGAGCTTAGACGGTGCCATTGCACTCCAGGCTGGGTGACAGAGTGAGACTGTCTCAAAAAAAAAAAAAAGAAAAAAATTCTAAAACTATGCATCCTAAATAAGAATTTAAGAATTTATTTTTTGGCATATGTGAGCCTATGGATTGGACAGTATTATATTGTAATTTGTTAAAACCTTGTTATGCCTCATGTCATTTTTAAATAATAAAAACAATTTTCTGAAAATTTTAATAAACAGTTCTAAACCTTCTTCACTTTTTTCTTGAGTATCAATCAGACTTTTTTTCAATTAAGTCATTTTTTGTAACCTTTAGTCAAATAAATTCCATATAAATTTTAGGATTGGAAAAATTGAGAATGATTTGTCCTCATTCACATAATAGATGAGATGCGAAGTGGGTTATAGGGTATATGGATTCTCAGAGGCTACTTTAAAACAGCATGTGAATGTGCATTTTCAAGTAGCAAACTAATTTCAAGATGATTAATAGTGATTCTTTTTAAGATTCTCTTAGGCAGGTTTCAGGAAGGCATTGTTATATATTGGAGGCAAAAAAATCAAAACTAAACAAAAATGTGACCCAATTTTGGCCCTTTTTTTGTACGTCTAAAAACACACCGAGGAAAATGGAACGGAAATGAACTTTGTGGCTTGTGAACCCTTTAAAAACTGCAGGAAGCAAATTAATCTCATATGACTTGAATACTTAGAGATGATATATGTGATGATATGTGTGATGGAAGACATCTGTTTACATTCCAAAGTAAAGCTCAGCTCCCCACATCCTCCCTCTCCCTCCCTATCTCTCTCTAAATGTGTGTATTCTCTCTCACTCAGGAAGATTAGCAGAAAGAATTCTATGCAAGTAAAAAAACATGTCTGAGGTCTTGAATCACCCAATTTCTTAAACCTTTTTTGATTTCTTTTATTATTATTATTATTATTATTATTATTATTTACTTTCTGACCTCAACACAGCAGAGGCTCTGATGGGAAAAGATTCTGTGGGCAGGCAGCGGGTGGGTGGTCGAATCTGGAATACTTCAACAAATGAGACTCCGTCCTTCAGAAGAGTATAAAATGAAACATTTTGTAAGGGGAAGGGAAGCTGAATTGACTTAACCATTCTGATGTACAGATATATTAGAAAAGAATTAAAAGGTCATAGTCCTTCCACAGATGAAATATTTCAACCATGTAGCACCATCCAGCTGCCCTGTTTGGAGATAATTTTCATGGATTTCTTCTGTTTGGCACAGTTCAGCCTTTGAGCAAAGGGCATATTTAAATGGCCTTTACTTTGAGGCATTTGCTTACATTCCAGAGTAAAAATAAGCTCTCCTTGCCACCTCTCTTTATATGGAGGGGAGAATGGTCAGACATGCCAGCAGCGTATTCCAGCTAGGGTCTCCCCATTTTGGATTCCTCTCCTATGGGTGACATATATTGCACACACAGGTAAACATCCAGCCCTCCTCATGTTGTCCTGTGGAAATGGAAGGTGCTTCTCTGGTTGTTGCTTTTCCTGTCTTTCTGTATCAGAGGCCTCATGTCTTACCTCACTGCATGTATGTGAAATAGTGGCAAACCCATTAGCTTCCAAGTAGGATAAAATCTAAAGCCCTTCATGCTTTCTGAGTTAAACTACACAAGGAATGGCAAACCCAAGTAACTATGGGAACCAGGCTTGGGACATTAATTGAAAGAAGTAGGTGATATGGTTTGGCTCTGTGTCCCCACCCAAATCTCATGTTGATTTATAATACCCAGTGTTGGGGGAGGGACCTGGTGTGAGGTGATTGGATACATGGGGGATGATTTCTCCTTGCTGTTCTCATGATAATGAGTTCTCATGAGATCTGGTTGTTTAAAAGTGTGTAGCACTTTCCCCCTTTCCTCTTCATTCTCTTCCTCCTGCTCCAGCCACGTAGGAAATGCTGGCTTCCCTTTGCCTTCTGCCATGAATATAAGTTTTCTGAGGCCTCCCAAGCCATGCTTCTTATACAGCCTGTGAAACTGTGACTCACTGAAACTTTCTTTCTTTTCTCTTTTCTTTTTTTCTTTCTTTCCTTTCCTTCCTTTCTTTTCTTTCTTTCACTCTTGTTTCCCAAGCTGGAGTGCAGTGGCACAATCTTGGCTCACTGCAACCTCTGCCTCCCGGCTTTGAGTGATTTTCCTGCCTCCGCTTTTCAAGTAGCTGGGATTACGGGTGTGCCACCACGCCCGGCTAAGTTTTTGTATTTTTAGTAGAAACAGGGTTTCGCCGTGTTGTCCAGGCTTGTCTCAAACCCTTACCTCAGGTGATCTGCCTGCCTCAGGCTCCCAAAGTGCTGGGATTACAGGTGTGAGCCACTGTGCCTGGTTGAAACCACTTTTCTTTATAGATTACTCAGTCTCATGCAATTCTTTATAGAAATGTGAGAACGAACTAATATAGTAGGTGAGGTTTAAAATAATGAATGGCAACTGACAACCTTTTTGTGGGTACCTAATAGGGAGTACTAGTGTCTGCAGCAGCTGAAGAGCAATGTCTTCTTGTGAGATATCCTATCTCGCAATATCTCACAAAAGCAGTATCTCACAAGGCAACATTGCTCTTAAGCTGTTGCAGACACTAGTGATCAAGAGCACTGATGGAGTTAAACTAAACTCTTATGGACTGGGTCCAGCCCAAGGGTCACCATTTATTCTTCTCTATCATAAATGGTGAGATATTCAAGGATAGGGATGAATTTATTTCTTCCTGGTAACCATGGAAACACTTGGCACAATGCCTAAGTAGGCACTCATTTTTCTTTTCTGAATCAAAGATTCTCAGCAAGCTGTAAGCCAGACATTAGCTAAGAAGAAATAAAATATAAAGCCAAAAGATCAACATAAATTTTGCCATGATTTTTTCTAGAATAAGAACAGTCAGATTTGGTAGACGTCATATTTTCTTCATTTTAGTAATCCTCTTACAGTTGTCGACTACCTATTCCAGCATTTTATTTTGTCTTTACTGTTATCACAATGTTATTTTTATTATCCATTTCAGTGCCCAGTTTCTTACACAGTTTTAATATGGCACTTACACCCCTTGTTTCATGATAAATGGTTTTCATATGTCTCCTATAATAATTGAAAAACTCCAATTATTCTGCAGTTTTGTGTAAGTGATAGAGTCAGCCACAGCATGAGATCCATAAAATTTGTCAGGCCAAATCTGAGTTTAATTTCATAGAGATTGGTTTCAGGGTTATATAAACAATTGTAAAGTTGATTTAAAAACCCTTTTATATTGTATCCAGCAAATATTTTCCTAAGTATTGGCCTAAAATGTTTTCAATTCCAAGCTGATTTTCTACATGCTCCCAAGAATTGTAGGTCAGGTGGTGAATTATTAGATAGTTGTTTGAATGTGTTTATGGGTTTAACTACTTAACACATTAGTCAGTTGTTAAAACGGGCTACAAGAGAGATTCATATTATGCCTTTCATTCTGTTTGTGCATTTTTAATTATTGGAAAATCCAATGAAAAGTAAGTGGATATTATTAAGAAGTATAAGACAGAACATAAATATTTGTCCTCTAGGAAATTATAAGTGGATAGCAAGACAAGATTGTTCTTAGTTCTGAATTGAAAAATAGATTGGAATAGTCTCAGAAAAATGCTTTTCCTAAATATTCAAAAGAGACTGAGACTGCAGTTGTACATACAAATGGACAATTTCAGTGTCTCAAATTGTAACTATTGTTCATTAATTCTCAAGAATGCTAACATTTAGGAGTTAGCAAATTGAAGGTATTTTGGTAAAAATTATTATTAAATTGAGTATTCGAGCAATATCCAACTGTCTTTTATTTTCACTTGTTTCTATTTCTTCCCATTGCCTTTGACTGCAGGTAAAAGCAATATTAAAATACTTCTCATGCAGTATGAAGTAAATGTCAAAAGAATTGCCTTGTGTAAATCACATTCTCTCATAAGTTCTGCTAACCTGCTATGGCTCTCTCTGGGTTACAGAATTTTTCTGAAATTTTTATAGTCAAATCTTTAATTTGTGACTATATAAAGACAAGTGTTGGAACAGTTGAGTCCAGACACCAGAATGGAGCTATGAATGTGTGTATATCTGTAAAGTTGGTTTACAGCTATTTATATGTACAGTACGCTCACTCTCTATGAACTGGGATATTAATATCAATTCTCTATTCTTTCTCATTAATAAGGTAATGGTAATCATGAGCAGTGTGGCCAAGTCAATAGTATTTATTTTTATTCTAGTTTTTTCCTTCTCTTGCTGTATCTTCTGAGATTTTGTTAGCATGTTCTATGTTGTGTTGCAGTGGGATTTACATGTATTGGCATAGGATATTCGTTAGTGATTAATTTATATTTGTGCCACTTCTCCATTGTTCACTCAGCTCTATTTTTAAAAATAAAACAGAATACATTTTCCTGTAGTATGTTCTTTCAAATTCTATCTGCTGGTTTATGTTTATGTTGAAAATAATTGTATGATTTTGTACTAAACATTCTTTAACATTTTTCTCTGCCTATAATGTCTTTCCTTCATGATGGTGGTGGGAAGAAGGATGCATTTTATGTATGGAGAGACTCTTTGTGAAACAGCAGGACACTTCTTATATAACACCATTAAATGTTGTTCAAACAATGTCAGGTGGTCTATATTTGCCCACTAGTTCTATGAAGAAACATTTTTCAAATTACTTAATTTCCTTAGTAACCAGGGAGAAAATCCTGGTAGACCTCAAGAAAGAGTGGAAAGCTGGGGAAAGATGCTAAGAGGTTTGAGGTTAGCAATTTGACCTTTTAAAACTTTCTTCTTAAAGGATAATGTCAACAAATAATGTATGTGATAACTTTTAATGAAGGATAGAGCTTGAAAAATAAAACTTCAATTCCAACGTATAACATTTTTGAGGAAAATTAAGTGAAAAACATATGTTCATATAATAATGCAAAAACTTAAATGTGTTTTTCTAAGCTTGAGTTTGCGAGAATTTCTTTATTATTAAATTATGGTGAGACTGCTAGTAAGCATGCAGCACATTTGCAAAAGTATTAAAATAATTCATCATGATTAATTATGTTACAGTAAATCTCAGCTGTAATCACAATCTACCCTATACTACAGTGGTTTCTCTATATGTGGTATTTCATATTTTACTAAAGTTTTGGTGGAACTGCAGCTCCTGTAGCAGCACAAATGTCATCTGATTTCACTTTGATTAATGTGGCCCTAAAGGAGATCTAATCACGATTAGCCAGTTTCATAAAGTGTTACAGAATCAGCGTCATGTGAGATATGTTCTAAAGCCCTTAAAAATGTATATCCTAGCAAGTAGTTCTGGTAGCAAATTGCATTTCTAGGGGAACGAGGGGGTTTAACTTGGGAAATAGATAACCTAGGGGGATCAGGGGACAATTACTTGCCTTCAGATACTTAAAGGACCAGAGGAAAACAATGCCAATCTAGAACTAATGGTTGAAAGTTATAGAGCAGTGGTTATCAATCTAAAATACTGAAATTTCAAAGATGGCAACTCATCAGAAATACAGTGAGCTCCATGGATCTGACGGGCTCAATGAAGTATGGAGATTCTTGTTAGTAGAAGTGTTCAAGGCGAGATGATCACTTAAGGAGACTACTGCAAAGTATTTTTTTAATGGCACAGAAGAGTGTTATTTTTGGGTAAATTCTAAATTCCCCGTTAACCATTTAATAACTAAATTTACTTTGCCACATAAAGAATTTTTTTATTATTATTACAGATATTGGTGGAGGCTTCAGTGGGAGATGGCTTCACTGGAGATATTGCGATTGATGATCTGTCATTCATGGACTGCACCCTCTACCCTGGTAAGAGAGAACATTTCAATTTGGGGTTATTTCTAAATCTGTTTACTTGGAAAACTTCCAAGGAAATCAATATTTCATTTCTAAAAAATTTCTAGCATGACCTTGCCTTTATTCCTTTTCTCAAATCGATTAACTCTGGAAAAGATTTTTATTTTAGATCTTTGCTAGTAATTAGTTTTAAAGTGTCGACATTGTTAAGATGTTTGAATCACTTATGTCTATGTCTTATCACGTGCAAAATACTAGAAAGTCATGTCTGAAGTTAAAATGTTATTCTGTTACTCATGTCTGAAGTTAAATGTTATTATTATATTTAAGGAGTTAAAATAACCAAAATCATTTGCCTTATAATTACATTGTATTGGATACTTGGTTAACTTCTCAGTTATCTTCAGTGGTATTTTACTCTCAGGAAACACTTAAAGTATTTCTAAGAATTATTGTCAACCATTTCTTCACTATATTATAGGTTTATGTCTATTGAAATGACATAAATGACATTTTTCCCAGATTTATGTATCCATTTTCAAACTTTTCCCCTGAACTCCAGACTTACGTACTATCTACCTATTCACTGGCTCAACCTGGAAGTCTATTAGGCATCTTAAAGATAATGCTAGAAAATAACCTAAAATAAACACAACCCAGGCCTTGAATAGTGTTATTAGGAGAAACCCATTCTGGGAAGTACATAGTGATCTAGGAAGACTGGATATTAAACTCAGAGTTTGGCACTCAGACTGAGAGCTCTTAAAGTGCATTACAAGAGAGAGCATGATCTCCTCCATGGAGTGATCACAGGCTGGGACCCAACAACATTCTCAATTGCTGAAAACTTAACCTCCATCCCTACTCCATCATCTTGGTCTCAATTGCTGAGCAGAGCACCAACTTTATTGTTGGCAGAAATGGAGGATGAGGCTGATTCCAGTCTTTTCAGTTGTAGCTATGCAATGCAGCTCTGATCCTTCCGTCCACTCATAGAACTCTGGAGATAGCCAAATCCCTGTCTTGAAGGCCAGCAAAATGAGAGGCAGAATTTAACAAATTTACCCTTAGCTCTCAATGCCTAAAAGTGAATTCCTGATTGCATGTTGCCTCTCAATTCTGTCATGCCTGCATACCTCCCTGCCTGAGCAAATGACAGTTTATGTCTAGCTGCTTATTCCATATTAATAAATTTGGTCTATATTAACAAATCTGGTTTAGAACCCACTTCTTACTGCCGTCACCACTTTCCATTTGGTCCAAGCAACCAGTGTCTATGCACGAATTATTGTAATTGCTTTTTAAATGATCTCTTGGCTCCTACCCTTCAGCACTATGTTCTGAAAACAAAAATTAGCCAGGTGTGGTAGCAGCAGGTACATCACCTTTTTACTATTTCACATATTTCTTTTCTAACTTAGATGAAATTGTGTTGTGCTATTGTCAGAATCTTCCTGGGAATTTCTATCTCATTTAGGGAAAAACTCAAATTAATGATAGCTTCCAAGGAATAAATGACTGACCCCTTCTACCTCTTGAATTCACCTTTCACCAGTGTGTATCTCACTTACTTTTCCTTACTACAACAGCCTCTGAACTAATACTAGAGCACTTCAGCCAATTCATGGTGTATTCATCCGTTCTCACACTGCTAATAAAGACACACTCAAGACTGAGTAATTTATGTAGGAAAGTGGTTTAATTGACTCACAGTTCCACATGACTGGGAAGGCCTCACAAGCATGGTGGAAGGTGAAGGAGGAGCAAAGTCACATCTTACATGGTGGCAGGAAATGAGATTGGGTTCAGGGGAACTCTCCTTTTGTTTTTCTTTCTTTCTTTTTCTTTTTTGAGGAGGAGGAGTTTTGCTCTTGTTGCCCAGGCTGGAGTGCAATGGTGCAATCTTGGCTCACTGCAACCTCTGCCTCCCAGGTTCAAGTGATTCTCCTGTCTCAGCCTCCCAAGTAGTTGGGATTACAGGCACCTGCTACCACATCTGGCTAATTTTTGTATTTTTAGTAGATATGGGGCTTTACCATGTTCGTCGGGCTGGTTGTGAACTCCTGACCTCAGGTGATCCACACGTCTTGGCCTCCCAAAGTGCTGGGATTACAGCTTTGAGCCACCAGGCCTAGGAAGAACTCTTCTTTACAAAACCATCATATATTGTAAGACTTACTCACTTTCACAAGAACAGTATGGGAAAGATCCATCCCCATGATTCAAGTACCTCTCAGTGGGTTACTCTCATGGCGTGGGGATTGTGGGAGCTATAATTCAAGATGAGATTTGATTAGGGACACAGCCAAACCAATCATATGGTGAGGGCTTTTCCAACTGCTGTTCCCTGTTCCTGGAACAGGTTTCCCACAGATGTTTATCTGATTCCCTCCCTTACTTCCTTCTGGTCTCTGCCAGAGTTTCTTCTTCAGGGAAGGCTTCTCTGAACACAACACATACATAGTTTCTTTCTTATCTAGCATTTTCTATTTCCATTTCTGGTGTTATTTTTCTCTACAACACCTACCACCCTCTTAGTTAAATTTCTGTTTTCCCCCATAATGTTAGTTGCATGAGAGCAGGTACATCCCCTGTTCACTATTTCATCTCTAACACCTAAAACAACATCTGACACATACTAGTACTCAATAAATATTTGTTGGATGGATAAGTAGATAGAGGGATGTCAACATTTTAGGTGTTTTATATATTCTTGTTATATATTTTAGTTTTGATATTGCTAAAATATTAAGTATTTCTATGTGCCAAATACTATATTACGTGTCAGTCAGCTTTTGTTGAAAGCCAAGTCTCAGTAGCTTATGACTACAGACCCATTTATTTCTTGCTCTCAAGTGTGTGGGTTGGCATGGAACAATAAGAGCAAAGAGATAGACAGATATACAGACAGATCTTATTCATAGGTCTGTGTAAAAAGCATATTTAAATTTTCAATTGGGACATGGTATACATCTCATTGTGTCTGTTGATGTTCATTATCCATTGATCAGAGCCTAACAACGTATTTTCCACCTACAGGAAGCTGGGCAAGGGTAGAGGAGATAGAAAATCTTTACAAGAAAGGGAGGTGATATGTAGGCACGATATTACAACTGACCACTCACGTGTATTTTATCTTTCTTAATCTTATAATGTTTTAAGAGTCTAGAAGAGTGCCTGGTGCATCATAGGTGAATAGATGTTGTATGTGGAGCAGGATTAATGCCTTTATTATCATCCCAGTTTTATGGAGGAAATTGAAAGGGAGATAACCTGCTCATGAGTACCTAGCTGTAAAGTGGCAGAACACAGTGACTACTTCTTGGGACCATAATGTTCACCACTAGTATTAAACTACTCATCAAACACACTAAACCTGCAAGGAAGGGGCTGCAATTTCCAATTTATAGATATGAAAAATTAAAGAGCATAAGCAGCCTGGATGAGAATACAAAATTAAGGATTCAATTGTGATTGACCTTAGCTGCTCTGATTTTAGTGGCCAGGGCTTTCCCCACATTGCCCCCAAATCTGAGATAAGAGAGAAACACTGTGACCTCAGAGTCAGAAGAGAACAAAAAAGAACACGGAAAAGAAACATGAAACTGTCGAAACTGTTGCTTCCCTAATTATCTGGTTAAATCCCTTCGGTGGCTTATAGTTCCAAAGGGAGGTAGAACAGGCAGAGATGTGAAATATCAGTTACAGAGTGCTAGTCCCAATTTTCTGTTTCAAGTTTTGGAAGAAAAATATAAAACTTTACCAACTGTTTGAGCTGTGTGTGTGTGTGTTTTTTTTTTATTGCATTGGCTTCATAACAAAAGAAACTGTGGGTCAAAACCACAAGGCCTGTTGAATTCATAGGTTTCATAAAAGACTTTGATATAATCTTGCCATAAGATGAAACAAAAAATAAAAATTGGTCTCTTCATAAAAAATGTTACTCTTGATGCTTTCTGGTCATTTTTTTTTCATGGCATTATGCCCCTGGATATACACCCGGAACTGGGATTGCTAGATCATACAGATAGTTATATTTTTAATTTTTTAGGCAACCTCCATGCTATTTTTCATAAGGGTTGTATCAGTTTATATTCCTACCAACAGTGTCTAAGAGTTTCTCTACATCCTCACTGACACTTGCTGTCTTATAACTTTTGTTAATAGATGTCCTAACAGATGAGAAGTAATGTATCGTCATAGTTTTGATTTGCATTTTCCTGATCATTACTGATAGTGAGTGATTTTTCATATACCTATTGTCTGTCTTTTTTGGAAAAAAGATGTCTATTCAGGTATTTTGCCCTTCTTAAAATTGAATTCTTTGTTGTTGTTTTTTTGTTTTTGCTGTTGAGTTGTATGAGTTTTTTAGGTAGTTTGGATATTAACTCCTTATCAGTTATGTAGTTTAGAAATATTTTCTTCCATTGTGATTTTTGTACATGATGTAAGAGTCCAATTTCATTTTGCTTTGCATGTGGATATCCAGTTCTTTAACACCACTTACTGAAAGAGATTATATTTTCCCATTGTGTATTCTTGTCACTTTTCTTATAGATTGCTTGACTATATGTGTATGGGTTTATTTCTGTGCTTTCTATTATGCTCCATTGGTCTATGTTTCTGTTTTTATACAAGTACCATGCTTGATTACTACAGCATTGTAATATAATTTGAAATCAGAAAGTGTGATGCCATCAGCTTTTTTCTTCTTGTTCAAAATTGCCGTAGCTGTTTGGAATCTTTTGTAGTTCTGCGTGAAGTTTTAGGATAGTTTTTTCTATTTCTGTGAAAAATGCCATAAGAATTTTCATAAGGATTGCCTTAAATTCAACTGCAAGACAGATATAGATTGCTTTTAGTAGCATGGACATTTTGACAATATTAATTTTGATACATAAACATGGGATATATTTTCATTTATTTGGATATTTTCCAATTCATTTTATCAATATTTTATAGTTTTTAGTATACAGATGTTTTATCATTTTGGTTAAATTTATTCCTAAGTAATTTTTTTCTTTTTGGTCCTATTATAAATAGAATACTATTATTAATTGTTTTTAGACAGCTTGTTTTGGTGTATTGAAACACAGCTGATTTTTTGTGTTTCATAATGTGTTTATCTTATTTCTTATTTGACCAGTGTTTTGGTGGAGATGTTCGGGTTGCCTACCTGTCGGATGAGATCATCTGCAAACAGGAATCATTTTACTCTTCTCTTTCCAGTATAGGTGCCTTTTATTTCATTGTCTTGTGTAATTGCTCTAGTTAAGACTTCCAGTTTTACGTTGGATAGAATTGGGGAGAGTAGGTGTCTTTTTCTTATTCCTGATCTTAGAGGAAAATCTTTTAGCTTTTTACCACTGTGTGTGATGGGCATTTGGGTTGGTTCCAAGTCTTTGCTATTGTAAATAGTGCTTCAGTAAACATACGTGTTTATGTGTCTTTATAGTAGAATGATTTGTAAACCTTTGGGTATATGTATACCCAGTAATGGGGTTGCTGGGTCAAATGGTATTTCTGGTTCTAGATCCTTGAGGAATCGCCACACTGTCTTCCACATGGTTAAATTAATTTACACTCCCACCAAAAATATTTCTTAATGTAAAAGTTACATCATTTTTACAATCTCAATAATTTCCATAATTAGGAAAATACAAATTAAAATGCCAAGTTCAACAAGGATGTGGAGCAACAAGAATTCACATTCATTGCTGGTAGAAATGCGAAATAATATAGCCACTTTTAAAAAGGTTTGACATTTTCTTCTAAAATTAAACATTGTTTTACCATGTGATCCAGCCATCGCGTGCTTTGGTATTTACTCCTATGAGTATATTCACACAAAAACCTGCATATAGATAGATGTTTATAGGAGCTTTGTTTACAATTGCTAAAACTTGGAAGCAACCAAGATGTCCTTTAGTAGATAAATTAGTAATAAACTGGATCATATCCAGAGAATGGAATATTATTCAGTGCTAAGTAAATGAGCTATCAAGCTGAGATATGAAGGAAATTTACCTGTGTATTACTAAGCGAAAGAAGCCAATAAGAAAAGGCTACACACCCTATGATTCTGACAATATGACATTCTGGAAAAAAGAAAAGCTATGGAGATAGTAAAAACGTTAGTGTTTGCCATTGTTTAGAGGAGAGAGTAGGATGAATAGATGGAGGATTTCTACAGCAGTGAAACTATTCTGCCTGATACTGTAATTGCTGATCTAAGTGCTGACAGGAATAGGGTATCAGATTTGGGGTGGCTGAGAACAAAAATATCCAACAAGCATATGAAAAGATGCTCGACATGGCCAGTTAAGGAAAATGCAAATCAAAACCACAGTAAGACATCGTGTCATACCCATTAGAATGGCCATTTTCTAAATAATAGAAAAATAGCATTAGTGAGAATGCAGAGAAATGAAAACTCTTATGCATTCTTGGTGGGATTGTAAAGTGGTTCAGCCATTACGGAAAGCATTCCTCAAAAAATTAAAAATAGAATTACCCTATGATGTAGCAATCCTATTTTCAGATGTCTATCCAAAATAATTCAAAGCAGGATCTTGAGGTATTTGACTACCTTTGTTCTTTGCTACATTATTCATAGTAGCTAAGAGGTGGAAGAACCCAAATGTCTATTAACAGATGAATGGATAAGGAAAATGTGGTATATAAATACAATGGAAATATTATGCAGCCATAAGGAGGAAGGAAATCCCATCACATGCTGTAATAACCTAGCTTGTGCTAGCCTAACTGACTCCATCTTAGCTGTGAGCCTGACATGCTTCTTCTTAGCTTCTCCCTCCCTGCCTCGGTCCCCTGAGGTGCATTACTGGGTCACGCTGCACTCAAAGCTTTGAACTGTTAAGAGTGGTTCACACTGTTCACAGTACCTGTAACCATTGTAACTGTATCAGGCTTGTCAAATCTACCTGTTACTGTGCATACCCTCCTTGGTAATTGATTGTGTGGAGAGAGTTTGTGCTAGAGTGAAAGAACATGACATCCTGCTGTAATTAAACACAAACTCTCATTGAAATTTTGACAAAATATGTCTCTTTCCAGATGACATTTTTGATATAGGATATACAAATAAAAAGTTTACATGCATCTCCTAATGTATTTTAATTATATATTTTCAGTAAAATTATGTAAGTAAATTATGCCCTGAAATGTCACAGCAAATTAGTGATCAAATTAGAAGATTTATTTATTTATTTGAGATGAAGTCTTGATCTGTTACCTGGCTGGAGTGTAGTGGCATGATCTTGGCTCACTGCAACCTCAGCCTCCCAGGATCAAATTCTCCTGCCTCAGCTTCACGAGTAGGTGAGACTACAGGCACATCAACACACCCAGCTAGTTTTTGTATTTTTAGTATAGATGGGGTTTTACCATGTTGGTAAGGCTGGTCTTGATCTCTTCACTTTGTGATGCACCCACTGTGGCCTCCCAAAGTGCTGGGATTACAGGCATGAACCACCATGCCTGGCCATTAGAGGATTATTTTTAAGACCTTGTATTTAAACATTTTGAAAGGGTGATTTTCAAAGAAATCTCTTCCATTTTTTCGATTGAGACACATAAAATATTCATCAACCTGGCCATTCAATGTTTTGCAGGTCTCAGTAAATTCTCTCATAGTGATTTTTATAATCTCCTGATAGCTTTATGTGAAAATAATTTTTCTCCAAGGTTAGTGAATTTTTCTTTCTGATTCAAACTCTGTCCTTCAAGATCTTCAAAATCATCGGCTTTCAAAAATGATAAAATGATTATCTTTTTAATTTTTTTTGAAATTTGACTATAACAGCGGATGCATCAGATTTCTGTGGAAGGTAGTTAACATTCACCTCTAATTGGATTCTTATTTTTGTTCAATGACTTAGATTTGAGTATATCCAGCTGGATATAGAATGAAGTTTCCATCTTGTTAGGATCTGCCTTTTTTGTATTGTTGTCATTGTCTTTCTCTTTTAGAAAATATTTCTTTTTACATTTATTTTATTTTGATTGCTTTTTATTTTTAGTTTGGCATGAGGGATGTGGAGGTGGGGGGTCTCACTCTGTCACCCAGACTGGAGTGTAGTGGTGTGATGTTGACTCACTGCAGCCTCAACCTCCCAGCTCAAGTGATCCTGCCACCTCAGCCTCCCATGTGGCTGGGGCTACAGGTGCAGGCCACTATGCACAGCTACTTGTATTTTTTGCTTTTTTAGCGATGTTTTGCCATATTGCCCAGGCTAGTCTTAAAATCCTGAGCTCAAGTGATCCACGTGCCTTAGCCTCTCAAAGTGATGGAATTACAGGTGTGAGCCAGCACGCCTGGGGAGAAAATATTTCTTATCCCTAAAAACTGACTCCTTCTCTTCTATATCTTACACATCTAATCTTGGAGAAGAGCATGCTCATTTACATAACAATCCATTCATCATTTCATACTCACCCCTATAGGATCAGAATACTATTTCCTTGTCTTAGTCTCTCATGTAGACTGAGCTCTCTCTGGTAGCCTAACGTTCCTGGTCTCTCTTTGTCTTCTTATTCATTCCTAGAGGAAGGAAGAGCAACAATGGATTAGTGAGTTTTCAAGAAGAACCTGAGTATGCTTACCTGGTCCCTCACCTCCTCTTTACTTTTTAGCGTTAACTCGCTAAGAAAATGGGAAATCTGGCCAACTCCTCCTTGCTATAGTTTCACACAGGGAAGCCTGGAAGGCATAGGTTATAACAGGGAGTCTTATTTCTGGGTTTCGAATTTTAGACCACTTGTCTACAGATACAGGCAATTTTCTTCAGGATTAGCTACATCAATACAAAGCTGATATTTTGATCTGCTGTCTAAATATTAGTTCTTAATTGTCTCAACACTTGAGCTAAGAAATAAAGTACTAGTTATTGGACTTTCCCCAAATTCCCAACAGCATGCAAATCTCCAGTCCTCCAGACACTGGATGTTCAATGTTGCTCAGATCTTTGCTCTTTCCTCTAAACCATCTCTGCTTTGGTTTATTAGTTGCCTGGATTAAAGAAAGTGCTTAACTATTGTTTTTTTCTAGAGCAACCTGCAATTCATACTTCACACTGATGTCAAAAATATATCTTGAGGCCGGGTGTGGTAGCTCACACCTGTAATCCCAGCACTTTGGGAGGCCGAGGCGGGTGGATCACGAAGTCAAGAGATCAAGACCATCCTGGTCAACATGGTGAAACCCCGTCTCTGCTAAAAAAATACAAAAAATTAGCTGGGCATGGTGGTGCATGCCTGTAATCCCAGCTACTCAGGAGGCTGAGGCAGGAGAATTGCCTGAACCCAGGAGGCGGAGGTTGCGGTGAGCCGAGATCACGCCATTGCACTCCAGCCTGGGTAACAAGAGCAAAACTCCGTCTCAATAAATAAATAAATAAATAAATAAATAAATAAATAAATAAGTAAGTAAATAAATTTGTGTATGTGTGTGTATGTGTGTATATATCGAAGCAGAAATTTTATATCTTGGTATCTCTCCACATTTTTGTGTGTTTATTTCAGACTCCTGAGTTGAATTCATCTGGCTCTTTGTGGTAACTGTCTACTCTCCAGTTCCATATCTAATGACTCAATTATTTGCATGCTTATCATATTGTAAGATATTCTCATGCCAAACTCTCATAATACTTAAAATAAAAAAAAAGTTTAATATATTTCCATGCATCCACGCAAGTTTTTTTTTTCTCATTGCCCATAAAGACCTTGTATTCTTTTTCACCTAGTCAGATGAGGTCATCATCCTTTGAAAGTCAGTTTAAACATCAGCTTGCCAAGATATCTTCTTTGACTCCCATCGGATGTATGGTTTTCCTGTTTTCTTTCAGTAGGCTGTAAAATCTTCCATTTGTTATTTTTATTCATCCATCCATCCATCCATCCATCCATGTATCCATCCATTTATTCACTTGTTACTGTTAGCATACCTACCATATACCATGGTCTTTGAATTGTGCTAGGGAGGCAGGAGTGAAAGATGCCATTCTTGTTTCCATAGAGTTATAGCTCTACCATAAATTTATCCCAAATAACTAATGAAAGATATATCTGCCTATCTTGTTCACTGGACTGTAAACTATTTAATGGCAGAGATGGCATATTTGGCTTGTGTTCTGTGCAGAAAACATGAAAAGGGAGAAGAAAAGGCACACACAGAATGCCTTGAAGGGTAAACAAGGTTTATCTCGTGAATGGCAATATAGATATAATAAGCAAATAATATAATAAGCAAATTAATATAATAGGCAAATTGGTATAAGAAGCAAATGATACAGTAAGCAAATTGCAATAGGAAGTGGAGAAGGGAAAAAAATATATATGTATATATATATATATAAAGATATATATATATATAGATAGATAGATAGATAGATAGATAGATAGATAGATAGATATTTACACTCAACAGACTGTGGAGGATTCACCACCAAACTGGGAAGCAGCAGCCTGGGCTCCAGAGTTGGCCATTCATCCATGCACAGATGAGGAGAGGTCTCATGGGGCTTCAGTGTAGTCTGGGATCCTAGCTCTTTTTGTAACGAGTTGTTTGGCATGAGGTCCAGTCACAAGGACCCTTTGTGACTGGACTCAAGGAATGCAAAAAGTCAACCTGGTTTTGCAATTGTCTATTGGTTTTCAATAACTAACATATAGGAATAGAATGAAATAGAGATTGCTCCACAACAGCAGTGGATGAACACCTTAAGTGGCTCACACAACCCATTTCAGGATTTGGTGACCATCATTTGTGTCCATTTTCAATTGAGTTCAAATTTACTATTTAACTTTTCCTCCGTAGTTTGGATTCTCCACATCTACCACGTACATGGCACAGATATGTTATCAATACAAGTTTATTGAACACTAATAAATCAGTTAACATCTATAAATGTCTTCCATCCTCAGTAATTTCATAATTAGTAATCTTGTTCCAAATTTCTAGATGAAGATTTCTGGTTTGACTCTTTACTGAAAGCTTGAATTTTAAATATGTGAAAATATGTGAAACAAAGATGAGGAGATGTTAGATTTATTGTAGCAGTGGAAGAACAAAGGTTATTTACCTCATAGATTAGAAAGTTATTTAGATCTTTACAGTGGCTCTTAACTCCAGAATCTAAAACTCCCTTGGTTCCTGCTGATTCTGTAAGCCCTGGCCTTGGGCCTCAATTTATTTGGTCATTTGGTCAGCTCTGAATAGCCTTTTCAGTAATTTGCATCTGTACCTTCACCATTTTTTATGATCAAAGATACTTATTTATTGTTACTAAAACAAAGAAACTCAATTTTATTTTAGCAGATTAGCAAATACTATCAAGTGTTCTGTAAGATGTTAATTGTGAGGCATATTTAGAAAGCTTCATTGTATAAAATCTTTAAAGAAGTAGAAAACCTGCTAAATGATGCCCGTATATTATTTCTTATCAAGGAAATTTGCCAGTAGACCTCCCAACTCCACCAGAAACTTCAGTTCCTGTAACATTACCTCCACACAACTGCACAGGCAATGAATTTGTCTGCAGGTCTGATGGTCACTGCATCGAAAAAATGCAGAAGTGTGATTTTAAATATGACTGCCCTGACAAATCAGATGAAGCATCCTGTGGTAGGTGGATTCTTAAATTTTATTTAAATATTACTACAAAATAGATAAGAAAATAGAAGTGTAATCTCTATGTAAGCACAGCCTAGTATCATAGATATATTCAACATGAGTTAGAGCAACTTCTTAATGTAACAGTTACTCATACAGAAAATTGTAATAGAAGAGTCAGAATGTATTTTCTACCAGGCCCAATAACAGGTAAGTGTCTTTAGATTAATGTTTTGGATTCAAAACTATCGTTTTCCCAAACTTTACTTGACTCTGGGAGTAGCATTTAGCAGCTCTCTCCATCCATTTCCTTTGATCTCTACTCTTCACACTACAAAGTAGGGAATGTTTAGGGAGGAAGTTTTATAGTACTGTCAAATTAATTAATTCATTCAAATTTTGCCATTGCCAAAATGCACACATAACATTAGTACTATTAAAATATGCAGAGTTCATGAGAAAATCTATGTTAATGCAAATGGGACCTTTATTCCTTGTGTCCTGGTTTTCACCTGCCAATTCAGTGGTACCTCCCAATTCAATGGCTTTTCTTAAATGGATCAAAGACAAGTTATTTAACTTAAAAGTGGACTTCTCAGTCAAAGATACAATCTGAGAGGAGAAAAATTAATCTGTGTCTGAATGAGCAAAGCACAAGATCAGAAGGGGTAAATACTTTGTGATATTGTTCCCTTCCCTGCTCTTTATGGAGTAGCCTGTGAATTGACTGTACCATCATATTTCTCAAGTGTCTTGATAATATTAAGGGCTCAGAACAGACAGATAACTCAGAGAGGATAGTGAAACTCTTTTTTTATGTCAACCTTGTGAAGAAATTCTACAATTTAAGAAATCCAATGAAATTCATATTTATTCTTTTAACCCAGAAAAAAATTGTTTCTTAATGTACAAATATACCACTAATTAACTATGTAATCTAGACTTAAAAAACTCTTAAAATCAAAGGTGACTCACTTCTTGCATAAGATGAGACAGTAATTAACTCAGGCTAGTCAGGGATTTATATCATGCATCACAGATGGAAAATAATACAATGGAAGGTGTGGTGATCTTCAGACTTGCTCATGGGAAGGCTTTTGAATCCCCGTATGATCTTATATAAGTTGTAGTGTTTTTAAGAGTTTACATAAAACCTAATTAATGACACATAATGAGTATCTTTAGGGAATACTGAATTTCCTCTAAGTTCAACTTTGTCATTTTAGTAATGTTATTTATGATTAGATGGGAAATTTTGATAAGTTATTTAAATATCCTGAATGAATGTCTACTATTGTTATTTTTAATCAGAGTTTTTATAATTTTTGAAAAAATATAAATGAATTATTACCATTTTATTTATGAATAAACTGTGAGCTTGTCTTCTTCACCCTTTAGTAAGACAAAATATTATGATAAATCTGCTTTTAAACTCTACAAGTTTTCTAATTGATTTTTAAAATTTTGAGAAAAACCCATGACATGGCCACATGCCGTGGCTCATGCCTGTAATCCCAGCACTTTGGGAGGCCAAGGTGGGCATATCACTTGAGTCCAGGAGTTTGATGCCAGCCTGGCCAACATGGGGAAACCCCATCTCTACAAAAACAAACAAACAAACAAACAAACAAACAAACACAAATTAGCCAGATGTGTCTGTAATCCCAGCTCCTTAGGAGGATGAGGCAGGAGAATTGCTTGAGCCTGGGAGCAGAAGCTGAGATTGTGCCACTGCACTCTGGCCTGGGTGATAGAGTGAAACCCTGTCTCAAAAAATAAAATGGTAACACATAGCATGAGATTTACCCTGTTAACAAAATGTCGAGTGTACAATACATCACGATTGACCCTAGTACAATGTTGTACATCAGATCCCTAGAACCAATTAATCTTGTTTGACTGACACTGTATATTTTCCAATAGTTCTTTTAAAAGTCTGTAATTTATATCTTTTAAATGCTAGGAAGAACAGAGATATATTAGATCCTAATTCCCTTCGCAAGATAAACAGTTATATAATCTATATTAATAACAGAGATTAACTAATACACCTGAATGTTATGATCAGAAACACTTTTTTAGGCCTGGCACTGTAACTCATGCCTGTAATCCCAGCGCTTTGAGAGGCCAAGCTAGTCAGATCACCTGAGGTCAGGAGTTCAAGACCAGCCTGGCCAACCTGGTGAAACCCCGTCTGTACCCAAAATACAAAAATTAGCTGGGTGTGGTGGTGGGTGCCTGAATTCTAGCTACTCAGGAGGCTGAGGTAGGAGCATTTTTTGAATCTAGGAGTTGGAGGTTGCAGTGAGCTGAGATCACGCCACTGCACTCTAGCCTGGGCTACAAGAGCAAAACTCTATCTAAAAAAAAAAAAAAAAAAAAAAAATTGGATGTTTTCTTTTCAGATTTTATATTAACTCATATCTCATATACCCAAGTTTCTAAATGGTCATAGTGATATGCTGCCACTTTTAATGCCATTTAAAAGCTAGAGTGCACACCAGGTTTTCTATAGTATACACAAGAACTGTATTGAATTGAATATTTCTTTCTTATTCAGCAGTGGAAGATTTTAGACAGACACACGAACACATTCAGAGAGAAAATTCAGATAACGGTTTTACACATAACCTGTACATTTTTAAAAATCACTGGACCTGTAATTTCCCGTGATATTAGAATAAAATTATTACAAGAATCTGTAAAACTTTCTAGGAGACAGGTCCAATATAAAAGTTATTGGAAATCTCATTGCTTAAACTGTGGTTGGGAATTTGCAATAACCCCTTCAGAGACTGGGAAAAGGAGAACAGACTGGTCAGAAGTTGGAGATCACGCGAGCAGTGTAATTGCGAAATTCAAAGAAACTGGCAGTGTTTAATGGAGATGCTTAAATTGCTGCTTTAGAAGCTAATTAAAATCTCACCTCTTCATGAAACCAGATTATTAGTATATGCATTTTTTCTATATTTTCTTTCTGTAAATATTGGACTAGAATAAACCTAGATTTCTTTGAAACTCTTCCAGTGATTTTACAAGCCATTTACCTAATTATTTCAATAATATTTAAAAGTTACATTATAATTAAATAGAAACAGGAGGGGGAAAGTGCTGATTAAGATTGTGAAGATAGTAACTACCACTTATTAGCTCCCCTTTTCTTTGTTCTACCCTGTCCAAGTTATGGAAGTTTGCAGCTTTGAGAAAGGAAGCCTGTGTAAATGGTATCAACCAATCGCAATACATTTACTTCAAGATTCAAACACATTCAGGTGGGGACTTGGGAATGGGATTAGCATTCATCATGGGGAAGAAAACCACAGGCCATCGGTGGATCATACAAAGTAAGTGACCACGTATTTTGAACATGTCTCTTGGGAAATACGTATTAAGTGCCTTCTAAATTTCTGCCCCCACCACCTTATTCTAGACCAAATGTAAAGCCAAATGTTAAGTTGAAAAGGCTGAGTGTTTTCTTTCATACAAAATGGAAAAAGTGTCAATTAAAAAAGCAATGAATACGCTCATGAATCTCATAGAAACCAGAGAAGAGTATGAATAAGTGAACAACATAATTTAATATTAGCGCTCTTTTAAAAGCCCTGTTAAGATGTTTTTTAAATGATCTGTGCATTTCCTCTTTCCCAGACCTCTCTTTTCCTTCTTCTGTTTTCCGTCTCCTCCACCACCTCCTCCTCCCATTTCATCTTCTTCGGCCTCACTTTCTTCCCGCTCTCCTTTCCTTCTTTCTACTTTTCTCACTCTGATGTGTATTTGTTACACATGTATGAGCACAGGTAAATGTGCAGATTTTCAACATCGATGAAAAGGTTTTTCTGCTTTTCCATAAATCATGCCATTAAATATTCATCATTATTTGCATTTCACTGTAAGTACTTTCAACAGTTTACTAATCTGTTCTCAACTAGTGGATTTTCCAGTGAATTTCATATTATCTCAGTATTTCAAAATTGCTTCAAAGAAGAAATATAGTGCCTACTGTGTGAGAACCCTTTCGTAGGCACTGGAAATAAAGGAGTGGCTGAAGCAAATTATGTTGCTCTCATCAGGGAGACAGGCAGTAAGTCAGTAAATAGAAAGTGTTGCAGATAGTGTTAACTGCTACACAGCAGAGTGAAAACAGGGAAAGAGTTTATTAGTGATGGAGGGATTCTTTCTGAATGGAACCCAAAGGGAAAGGCCCTGAGCCAGAACCATGCCAGCATGGCTGGGGTGGGATAAGAAGAACAAACTACAAAACAATTGTTAATTTCTTATTTATTGTATTGACTATTAAGGCTTTTGTCCGTTTTTAATTTTTTTCACTTTTGTGAAATGTGTGAATATTTTATAGTGTTGGAAGCATGTTTACGTATTTTATATATCAACTTTTCTGTTGTTTACCACTTTGCTCTCTATGTATCCCATGTAACAACTTAATTTTTATCACAGTGACTGCATGCCTCTAGTCTAAAAACGTCAAAGAGAATTGACAGTCTTATAATGACAAACAGCGGTCATTCCTTCAGTAATGTCAGTCCAATTCCCTGGCGATACCCTATTATGTCCTAAGATCATATAATTACTCCTCTACACTTTTCTCACTTTTATTAGGAACTAGTTGTAGGTGTTAGTCCATATTTATAAAAGAATGTATAGTCATTTCTTGATTCAAAAGCTTTAAACTTCCTCTGTTGACATCTTCTTATGAGGAATGGAACTCTATTCCTCTCCCTAAATTCCTATTGCTCTCCATCTCATCATTCCAACTATGTATACTTATACACAGTTCTGTGTAAGTTTTTAGCTTAGCAATATTCTGATTCTTTTTAATTTCTGAGTTAGATATTGCATGACTGTTTACTTTGTTTATGATATTTTTATGTGAAAATTAATAAGCTTCTCACCTTTTATTTTCCATAGATGTTTCATGAACTTAATGATCTTTTTCCCAATATCAATTGGAATATCAATTTGCATTCCCCAAAACCAAGTAGGGGAAATGACTGATATTTATTAATGGTGCTATGATTTTTTATTTTTCACATAAAAATTATATAAATTTAAAAATTATACCATGTTCTTCTGTGTAACTATGCTCTATGTGGTTGAGGTGAAGACAAAAACAATGCATTTCTCCAAACTTAATTCCATCATTAAGCGACACATAACTGTGTGTAGTCATATAGTTACTCAGCCTGTTTTTTATTAGGACTTGTTTGTAGGTAGCAGAATGTAAGACATAGGTAGAAATATTAATTTTACCTTGGAAGAAGGATATTCCTTGCTGTATAACAAGCAGAGAGAAAGAATGTATTGGTACTGACTCAGATTTATGAATTGAAAAAATTTAAGCAACATGACATACAAAGTAATGATAATTATACTTTCCAATATTAATGTGCCCATCTTTCAAGTATTAAAGCACTTATTTTTCAAGTACTCATCTCCTTTTTTTTAAATTTAATTTTTTTTTGAGAAGTTCTCATTCTGCTGGAGTGCAGTGGCTCAATCTCAGCTTACTCCCACCTCTAGTTTTAATTTTTGTGGATACATGGTAGTTGTATATATTTATGGGCTACGTAAGGTGTTTTGATACATGCATGCAATATATAATGATCGCATCATGGAGAATGGGGTACCCATCCCCTCAAGCATTCATTATTTGAGTTAAAATCCAGTTACTCTATTTTAAAAGGTACTGTTAAGTTATTATTGATGATAATAGCCCTGTTGTGCTATCAAATAGGTCCTATTCATTCTATTTTTTGGTACCGATTAATTATCCCCCCCTCCCTCTCAGCCCCCTGCTACTCTTCCCAGCACAAGTATTCATCCTTTTCTGGCTTTTCACGTGTCATTTTCTTCACCTTTTCTTTACATGTTTTCTTGTTCATTTGCTCCTCGCATTTACATGGTAATAATTATTTTAAGTAGGAATTTTGTAGCCTCGTTTTGTTCTTTGTTATTTTGATATCTTCTCTTTTTCTGAGATTCAGTAACTAATAACTTTCCCCTGTTTCATAGACCAGAGTTCCATTGAGCCCCCAAGTCCTATGACATCCCATCTTTGTTCCTCTCATTCTGATAATTCCAGAGAAATGTTATTGCAGACACTCTTATGTTAAAGAATCTTTTAAAAATCTTTATGCCTTTTACATCCGTCTCCCCAGTTAAAACTTCATAATCCCCAAACTCTGTAGTTGCTACTTTAAAGAAAACTAGTGGTGACTCTGCTGCTCTGTCTGGGACCTCCTTCTGTAGATGGGCCTTATACCCAAGAGATTTGCAATATCTTTAGCATCCAATTATTTTCTTTAGTCTGATTTTCCTCCCTCCCTGCTTTTGGAACTCTCTTTTGTCATTGTTTTTGTTGTATTAAGATGGTGCCAGCTTTTTATATAATATTTTGCTTTGAGTTTTAAAAAATTTTTGATTTAAAAAAAATTTATTTTTTTTCCTTGGGCGCTTCTCACTCACCAAAAAAAGAAAAAGAAAAAGAAAGAAAGAAAAAAGCAAAGGACACTTACAGAAAGTTTTTGTGGCTGATATCAATAAATGGCATCTTATGAATAAGCTATATGTCCATTAAGAAAAAGTGGACTAGAATTTCACACATAAGTGATAAAGGTAGAAGCAGCAATGTGGGAAAGTACTATAAGGCAGTAATTTGTTTGTAATTCCTCCCACCCTACCACCTGCAACAGACTAAAAATTTCCTGAGGAATCCCAGAAGCTGTGATTTCCCAATTTGTTGCATTATTTTCAGGCATTTGGTGCATAATAGGGCTCAATAATTATTTGTTGAATAAGTTGGTTGCTAATTAGCATCAGATATTTGGTGTTTTTGTTATAGGCTGCAGAACACAGAATTAAATTTTAAATAGAAATTCTTAATAGTCATATAACATGTAACATATGGACTGTACATGACAGTAAATCATGGAGAAGAGAACAGCCCCTAAACCTGTATGTTCACTCATTTTCCTCTTCTTTTCTCTCTAGGCTCTTTCCTCAGCCTAGGAAGGCTTGGTATTTTTCTTTTATTAAAAAAAAAAAAGTTCTTATGCATCAGATATCCTATGTATAGCTTAGAGTAAGATTCTAAGCTCAGTTTTCCAAATTTTGTTGTTTATATTTGAAGGGTAGCTTTTCTAATTTTAAAATGACTTTTCTCTCTCAGGCATCTTGTTATAGAAATTTAAAGCCAGGTTCTTAAGGATATTGTTTTGGAAATATTCTCAAAATTAGTTTTAAAAATTGAAAGGCTTTGTGTCAGTTCTTTATTCTCTCTCGCTCTGATCCCAGCTCTCTTGGAGACAAAGATTGCTTCTGGCTCAGTAAAGTAAGGATTATTTGTAAGCAAATATAAGAGAAAAAAACCCATAATAATATATTTGAAAATATTCTCTTGCTTTATACACTTAACAAAGCAATAAAAAATCTAGAAAAGCCAAAGTAGGATATGAATATGTAGAGAAATTTTAATTGTGTAGTTGAGTCTTAGGCAAGGTCTTAAAATGCATATTTTTATCATGAAAATGACATGACTACTTGATATTCTACTTTTTTTGCATCCACAATTTAATGGACTATCCTTGGCACATCTGATGTAAACTGTCTAGTATAAAGTTAAGATTGCACCTTTATTTTCTATTGGTTTGTGGGAGAATAACACCCTTCCATGCAGCAAGTTTATTTATTTTTACATGAATTAGAAAAAGGCATCTCTTCTTGTAGACCTAGGCATTTTCAGCACAGAGTTCAGTCAGTGGATTCTCCCTTTATCCTGCTCAGCAAGGCTCAACTCAGGTCACCTGGTGTAATTTTTTTAGGCTTGTAATCAACATATATGGTAATATTGCTCTCAACTGTAATATAGTGGAAAGATAAAGTAAAAGTCATTCAATGGCCATATCAGTTGTATTTTACATTTTTTTTTTTGTTTTTAGATTGGGGTTGAATTAGGTTTCTATTTTCTTTAAATTATGCAGGGAAGGAGAATATTTAGTAGAAAAGTATTTTTCTTAGGATTTTGAGGAAAGAACTATAATCTAGTATTTTAAAAAAGCAGAAGCAGAAGCAAAATGAATTTGTACCCATTCATGCTCCAACAACTATTGAGGCAGTTGACAAAATCATGAGTCCCTCCCAGCTGAGAAATTTTTTTAAAAAATATTATTTGTTTACTTAATCAAGACACTTGGGTCACCTAGAATCTGAGTCTTATAGTTCACATTTAAATCTGCTTAGAATACTTTATATTTGGAAGGCTTGTGTAATGATTCCTCTCAGTTTGTAATTTTATATGATCTCAGAATTCTGTACTCTGACCTACACAATTAGTTTAATTGGTCAAGTCTCTTAGCCCACGCAGTGTTTCTGGAGAATGTAAACTGGCTCATAGCCAATCACCATAAAATTTATGATCATTTTTATCTCCTAAGAAAAGCCTTTATTTGACCCAATTTATTCATTTTTATTGCTGGAAGCCAAAGAGAGCAAAGTTTTAAGTCCTCGGTCCTCAAATACATTTTATTTCACTAAATGCCAGTCTATTGGTTAAATAATGTTTAATATTAAGATATTTTAGGAGTATAAAATTATCTCCTTATGATAAATAAAGTTCTTCACACTTCATGTGAAATGATGTCTAGTAGAATACCTATGGGTATACTAGGTCAGTGGTTTCTAACTATGCTCATAGAACTCTTGGGGGAAATTCTCAAAATGAAGATAAAGGATCACTGAAAGTTCATATATAAATTTGCTTATACATTTTTAAATGCAAATTCTAAATCCTTGGATCAAAATTCCTAAAAATCAGGCCAGGTGCAGTCACTCACACCTGTAATCCCATTGAGTGGGGAAAGTTGGGTGGATCACTTAAGCCCAGGAAACTGAGGTGGTAGTACACTATGATGATGCCATTGTACTCCAGCCTGGGTGACAGAGTTCCACTTTATCTCTAAAAAGGAAAAAAAATTAAGGTATAGACTTGGTAATTTGTATTTTTAGTATGTTTCCTGGGTGATTCTAGAATCTCATGGTTAGGAGCTTTCAAGGCAAGAAGTGGGGAAGGTATTGCTGAAAGAAAAAGGGGCTTTCTAACCTAATTCCAGTTTTGATCAGAGAAGATTCATTTTTCTTTAAATCTAATAACTAATTTTTTAAAAGACAAAATGTTTCAGAAGAAAGGAAAATTGCTCTAAGGTCCTTCTATTTAAAAAAACAAAATAAAATCTGTGGGCTGGGTAAGGTGGTTCACACCTGCAATCCCAGCATATTGGGAGGCTTGAGGCGGATGGATCACCTGATGTCCAGAGTTCAAGGCCAGCCTGGCCAACTTGGTACAACCCTGACTCTACTAAAAATGCAAAAAATTAGTTGGATGTCATCCCAGTTACTTAGGAGGCTGAGTCAGGAGAACAGCTAGAACCTGTGAGACGGAGGTTCCAGTGAGCCGAAATGGTGCCACTGCACTCCAGCCTGCGCGGCAAAGTTAGATTCTGAAAAATAAGACATACCCAGTAATGGGATTGCTGGGTCAAATGGAATTTATAAAATAAAATAATCAAATTTGTGTGTCATAAATGAACTATTATAATTGTAAAATAATGTTGAGGGAATACTCTACTCTGAGTCAGCCTTAAAAACATGTCATTTCAAGTTATCCTTTGGCTTGCTTCATTTATTGTACAATACACAACGTTTTTTCTCGATTGTTTTTGCATACATGATCAGTGATCTCTTCTGTCTAATGAAAATGACCTTTGTCTTTCCGTTGGATCAAAACAAAAACACAGGTACCAATCTCATGATTACCTGGAGGTGATGGATATTTTTTAATGTCGTGGATTTCCTTAAAATATTAGGACTTGCTTACAGGTGGTTGAGAAAGTATTTGTTGAATATGCACAATCTTGAAAAGTAGAAGTACCCAGATTTTCTTTTAAAATGTCGTAACCCTGATCATTATCTTTCAGTTAGAAATGAGTTATGGCCGCCACTGCTGCTCATGCACCTACATTCCTATCTATATTATACATTTGTGCAGACTTGATGTCATAATAAACAAAAAGCCACATAAATAATACAAACTATGTCCATATGACATTAACCCTGTATATCCTTCTCTATCTAGTGCTGGGTATGAATGTGAATAAAAGCTTCAGTAAAGAGAAAATACTATGTTTTTTTCTGTAATGATAATTTTCAAAGCTTTGGTCCCTTAGACTGTAAATACCAGAATAATTGCCTTCTCTGGTAAGAAGATAAGCCGGTATTTTGTTGGCCAGTTTAGAAGCCTTAACATTCTCCCAGCATAATTTCTAACAGATCAAGATTTTAAAATCTAAAATAATGGTTAAATACCAGTCCTTAGAAACAGTTCTACTGCAGTAAAAAATGGTGCAAACAGCTGAAATTTAAATTAACTGTAGTCTTTTTTTTTTTTTTTTTTTGCCAAGACACCAAGAGGAAGTATGTAGTTATTTTGTTTTAACTGTTTTGATACTTGTTGTCAAGTAGCATTCTGGCAGTACTGCCGTAGGACTGAACATAAAGCATAATTATCCCTCGAAACACACAAAACAATGTCCTTATTTTAGATTGTCCTTAAGGTAAGGACCTGTCTTTGCATTTTCATATACATCAGTAATTTGTTGTGCCTAAGCAAATTAAACCACTTTAATTTTGATTTTATTCAGAGGTATTTTAGTTGGATATTCTTTTTAAATTAACCTGAAAAAAATGAGATCACGTCTTTTGTGGGAACATGGATGGAGCTGAAAGCCATCGTATTTAGCAAACTGTAAGGCAGGAACAGAAAGCTGAATACCACGTGTTCTCACTTATAAGTGGGAACTGAATGATAGGAACTCTTGAACACAAAGAGAGCAACAACAGACACTGTGACCTGCTTGAGGGCAGAGGGTGGGAGGAGGAAGAGAATCAGAAAAATATAACTTGGGTATCAGAGTTACTACCCGGGTGATGAAATTATCTATACAACAAACCCCATGACATGAGTTTTACCTATGTGACACACGTGCCCCTGAACCTAACTGTTTAAAAAAAATTAACTGCAGTCACTTGACATACATGAGATTTAAGAAGAATTTATGCTGAAAAGATGCAAATCATATCTACCTGTGTCATGCAAAAATGACATAGAGTGGTTAGGTAGCATACTTGCTATACAACGTAAAGGTTTAAGGAGATAGTCATAAAAATGTATATAAGTTTATGTTACCAAAACTCACAGAATTTTTGACCATTTAATAATAAAACAATTTTTATATCATGGTTACAATGACACTCAAAAATTAAAAATTCATTTTCATGATATAATCTTAAAATATGCTTTTTCTTTAACCACATTAAAAAGAAATCATTATACTTACATTCTAACTCCTGTGAAGAATTGTAATTGCCCCCAAAATTTTAGGAAAAACATTTTCCTGAAACCAAGTAAAGGTAAATTAGGCTTAATTCCCTATAATGAGCCAAGAACTTGAAAAAAATGAACGTGCCATATGAAATATGAATCATTTTTATGACATCAGTATGATCTTGTGACATAGTGATTTATGCAGACATATCAATTACTCAAATCAAACATCTTTTTGCTGAAAAGATTCGTACATTGCGTTGTCTAGGCATACCATTTATCCTTAGCATCAGTCATGTATTTCCTGAGCCCATACTCTGTGAGAACAGAAAACTTTAGGCATGGAACCATATATATAAGTAAATGTGTAAAACTCAGTAGAAAGTGTTACTTACTGAAAGAGTGATCCACTCAGGTAACCCCCTGTCTGTCAGGACTTTGTGCTTGGTTGTATGTCTGTCTTTAATGATACCCAAGCCATTCTGTATCTGTAGCCATTAGTTTGTTGGCTAATACAAGTTAACTAAAATAATACTATGGGTAAAGATCATATACTGGTAAGAATTTCTTAGCTTTTCTATTGCTACAAAAAAATTTTATTTTAGGAAAATGTTTAGGTATAGATAAGAAAGACAATGACATTAACCATAATCCTATTACCATGATATAATCATTATGCATATATGCATATATATTTTTAATATGCATTTAATTTGACCACAATGTTTTTGACTATGCTTTTAATTTTGTTTGCAATGTATAATCAACTATTTATCAATATTTATACTGGACCAGTAGTATTCCATTAAGTGAATTTACCAAAATTCACTAATTGAAGTCATCACTATTATTAGTTGCTTTTGGTGGTAAACAATTTTAATCAGTCTTTATGAAAAATGTATAGTTTTGCCATATCTCACATCATATACTGAAAGAAAAATAAAAGCATACATAGAATTTCGTATTAACCATTATTCATTATTATTTAAGATGTTAGGTAAGTCTTAATTATTACTCAGAAATTCACTACCTTTACAAGCAGTTCATCATATTGTCTGTTTTTCTATGTGCTTGCCAACACTGAATATATAAATATTTTTTCATATTTTCTAATTTGACAGGTTAAAATAGTATGCAATTTTATGGATTTTTTATTTCTTTGATACTAGTGAACCTCATTGTTTTTTATGCCTTGTCCAAGTGTATTTTGCACGTGTGTGTGTTCTCTGTGCCCTTGGCTTGGTTTGAAGTGGGCAGTGTTTTTCTTGTCATTGACTTTTTAAAGCATCAATGTGTTTTTTATCTGCTATGTATGTTGCAAAATTTTTTTCCAATTTTTTATTGACTTTTTTTTTACTATTTATCATATTTTTATGTTTAAAAATTTTTTGTATATAGTTATGTCTGCCAATCTTATTCTTTATGGTTTATATTTTATTGTGCCTAGAAAGACATTCTCTCCTCCAAGTTTATACACAATTCATCTGTTTTTCCTATTTTAGTCGTTTTGGTGTTTTGCATTTATATCTTTAATTCTTCTGGCAATTTATTTTGTTGACTGTTTTGGGAAAAGAATCTCTTTTGTCTTAATTATTCGCCAGTTGCTTTGACGTTTTTAATAGATGCAGCCTTGCTTCACTAAGTATCCTTTGCCACTGAGAGACCTGTAGTTCTACGTGCTGGACTCTCTGTCTTGATCCTGGAGTTTTTCCTGTGGCTAGCATGTCTTTTTTTTTTTTTTTTGAGACAAAGTTTCGCTCTTGTTACCCAGGCTGGAGTGCAATGGCGTGATCTCGGCTCACCGCAACCTCCGCCTCCTGGGTTCAGGTAGCATATCTTTTTGGGTGTATCGAGTAGCATCGGTCCAAGATAAAGTCCTGCCATGTGGAGCCAGACATCCACATGATGCTATATGTAGCTTGGACCATCAGACCACACATGTGCTTGTGATTGCTTACCCAGCGGGGAATCCTATGACTAGTAATCTAACCTGCCTTACCAGCCTGCTGCTACATGGGCACCACTGTCTTCTAGGACAACCAATGATACCCATCTTGCAGGATTCTCCCTGCCACAAGTTCAAGGATGAACTCCTTTCAGTATGTGGAAACCGAAGGGACCTGACCTAAGTATTTAGGATTACTTTCGGCCTAAGACTTCTTTGATGCTTCTCCTACTCTGACTTGGTCCCTTATTTTAGGAGAGCATTCCCAGCCTCTGGGCATCCCATTTGGTTTAGGTTTACATTGTTTGATACCACTCTACAGACTGCTGGACAGACTTGGAAGTAATGATGACCTTGAACCTCAGATTCCTACTCAAGTGGATTCTGATTTGGGAACAAGTGATTTTGCCTGTAGGTGGCAGTGGAGAGCAGGATTTCAGTGCCTGTATTAATTTCCTGTGGCTGCTGTGACAAATTTTCATAAACCTGATGCTGTTAAACAATAGAATTTTTTTCCTAGTCCTAGAGGCATAAAATCTGAAATCAGTTATCGCTGGGACAAAATCAAAGTGTCAGCAGGGCTATGCCTTCCATAGGCTCTAAAGCAGACTGTTTGGTGGCTTTTCCAGCTAATGGTGGCTCCTCCAGCTTGTGGTGGCCGCTAGCATTCCTGGCGGCTTTGGCATTCTCCTGCCTCCTTGTTCACATTATCCCTTCCTCTTCTCCCTGTATCAAATCCCCCTCTGCCTCTCTTGTTATCACACTTGTGATTGCATTTAGAGTCTATCCAGATAATCCAGGATAATGGCCCATCTCAAGACTGTTAACTTTATCACAGTTGAATAGGCTTGCCATATAAGGCAAAATTTATGGGCTGCAAGGATTAGAACTGACAGTTTTGTGGTCTGTGATTTAGCCTATGATTTAGCCTATTATAGTGCCCAAGTTTTGGAATCAGAAAACATAAGGTCTAAATCCCAGATCCAGCATTTATTAGTTGTGTGGAATTAGGTGATGATGTAAACTCTGTGCTTTACTTTAAAGTCATCTCAAAAATTGACATAAATGTACATATTTCATATAGTTATGGTCAGCCGTATGCAAGCAAAATAAGGATCAAAGTACAAGTCTCATAATACAATGTGAAATGTTGCTTACTATGTTGTGATATAAGATTGGAAAAATATATTGGATCAAATTGCAGAGCCTTAAACACTATGCTAAGAAGATTAATAGAGGCTTTCGTGGGGGTAGCCCTTGAGGAGCCATTGCAGAATTTGTAATACAAATAAGTCAGAAGATAATAGATGTTTATTAAATATTTATTGTGATATTTGTATATAGACAGGTTGGAGAAATAAAAAGTCTGGAAGTTAGAAAAGAAATTGAAATTATTGAACAGGTTTTATTGGCATAAACTAGACAGAAACTGTATTTTTGCAAAGGGAGGATCTTGCACGTTTGCCCTAGACCACAAGCTCCAGGAAGGTAGAAACAAGGCTCTTTGGTTCACCATTGTAGCCCCAGCACGTAGCCAAGTGCATTCCACCTGTGCTGTGTTCTCAAGCACATCAGAATTGCCTGGAGATTTGTTAAAACACAGGAATCTTGGGCTCACCCCAGAGTTTCTGATTTAGTAGGTCTGGGATGCACCTTAAGAATTTACATTTTAAACAAATTCCCAAGCAGTACTGATGCTACTGTTGTGAGAACCTTACTTTGAGGACCACTTATTCAAGATCTGGTTCTTGAAATTGACAGCACATTGGAATTACTTGGAGGCAGTGTTGGAAGATACTGAGACCCGGGCCCTGTTTCATTTAGTGAAATCATGCTCATGGATAGGAAGAATCAATGTTGTTAAAATGGCTATCCTGCCCAAAGCAAGTTACAAATTTAATGCTATTTCTATTAAATTACCAATGACATTTTTCACATAATTCATAAAACTATTCTAAAAATAATATGGAACCAAAAAAAGAGCCTGAATAGCAAAAGCAATCCTAAGCAAAATTAAACAGGAGGAATCATACTATCCAACAAACTATATTACAAAGCTACAGTAACCAAAATGGAATAGCACTGTTACAAAAATAGACACATAGACCAATAGAAGAGGTGAGAGAACCCAGAAATAAAACTGCGTGCCTCCAACCATCTGATCTTTTACAAAATTGACAGTAACAAGCAATGGGGAAAGGACTTCTTCAGTCAGTAAGTGATGCTGGGATAACTGGCTAGATATTTGGAGAAGACTGAAACTGCACCACTTCCTTACTCCGTATTCAAAAATCAACTCAACATGGATTCAAATACTTAAATGTAAAACCTAAAATTATAAAAAACCCTAGAAAAAAATCCTAGTAAATATTATTCTGGACAGAGACCTTGGCAAAGATATCATAAGGAGGATGCCAAAAGCAACAGTAACAAAAACAGAAATTGACAAGTGAGACCTAATTATATTAAAGACCTTATACATAGCGAAAGAAGCTATTAGCAGAGTAAACATAGAATCTACAGTATGGGAGAAAATACTGGCAAACTATGCATTGACAAAGACCTAACATCCACAATCTGTAAGGAACTTAATGAAATTAACAAACGAAACCTCATTAGAAAATGTGCAAAAGACATGAGCAGATACTTCTCAAAGTTACACATACAGGCATCCAACAAGCAGATGAAAAAATGCTCATAACTAATAATTAGAGAATTCCAAATCAAAACCACAGTGAGATACCATCTGAAACCAGTCAAAATGGTAATTACTAAAAAGTCAAAAATTAACACAGGCTGGTGAGGTTATGGAGAAAAGTAAATGTTTACACCCTGCTGGTGGGAATGTGAATCTATTCAGCTGTTGTGGAAAGCAGCGTGGTGATTTCTCAAGGAACTTAAAGCAGAATTACCATTTGATCCAGCAATCCCGTTATTGCATATGTATTTAAAGGAATATAAATCATTCTACCATAAAGATGCATGCACTACATGTGTGTTCATGGCAGCACTATCCACAATAACAGAGACATGGGATCAACCTAAATTCCTGTCAATAACAGACTGGATAAAGAAAATGTGGTACTTACATACAGTATAGAACACTATGCAGCCATAAAAAAAGAATGAGATCATGCCCTTTGCAGTGACATGGATGAAGCTGGAGGTCATCCTAAGAAAATTAACACAGGAACAGAAAACCAAATACGACATATTGTTGTTTAGAAGTGGGAACTAAACATGGAGTACACATGTACACAAAAAGGGAACAACAGGCACCCGGGCTTTCTTGAGGGCGGAAGTGGAAGGAGGGTGAGGATTGAAATACTAACCTATTGGGTACTATGCTCATTGTCTCATGACAAATTTGCATGCCAAACCTCAGGGACACAGAATTGACCCATATAAAAACCTGCACATGTACCCTTTGAACCCAGAATAAAAGTTGAAAAAAAATGAGTATATAAATAAGCCATAAAAAGATAACCTACTTTAACATAGGGAAAGAATTTGAATAGGTGTTTTTCCAAAGAAGTTAAACAGCTAAAAGTGAAATAAAATAAGCTAACCATCAGTAGTCAACAGAAAATTCAAATCAAAACCAGAATGAGATACCACTTCACACCTACAAGGAGGCAATAAGGATGAGGAGAATTAGACAGTAACAGGTGTTGATGAGACTATGGAGAAAGTAAAGTCTTCATATGTTGCCAGTGGTAACGTAAAATTATACAGACAACTCTGAACATTTGCAGTTTCTCAAAAAGTCAAACAGAATTATATGACTCAGGAGTTCCTCAGCCAATTGGATGAGTCACCATATGACTCATAGGTGTATACCTAAGGAAGTGAAAACATATGCCCACACAGAACCTGGTACATGAGAACTCATAACAGCATTATTCATAATAGATAAAATGTGCCACTACTCAATGGCAATCATCCTATGAATGGACAAACAAAAGTCTTATATCCATATAAGGGATTGCCATTTAGCCATAAAATGGAATGAAGGACTGTTACGTGCTACAACATGCATGAACCTGAAAATGTTAAACTAAGTGAAAGAAGGTAAATGTAAGGCCACATGTGTTTTTATTGCATTAATATGAAATTTCTGGAATGAGCAAATCTATAGAAAGAGAAAGGCTTCCAAAGGATAGAGGAATGTAGAATGGATAAGGGGTTACTTTTTGGGGTGATCAAAATATTCTGGAATTTGAGATTGACAACTTCGAATATACTAAAATTCTTTCTTTACATTGTGTACTTCAAAAATTATGTTAATTGTGAACTTTATGATATGTGAATTACAACTCAATAAGGCTATGTTTTTTAAAAAAGTAAAAGCAGAAGGGGGTACATAATAGGTGAGGGACAAATTTTAAAAAACCATCAGAAATACATATTTAATTTCTCTGATGATGTGAAAATTATAAGATTTTATAACAACTAAAAAAGTAGAGAGAAAAGTAAAGCAAAAATATCTTTAACTCAGTAAATTAGTCAGGGAAGGAAATGGAAGAAGAAAGAAGAAATGCAAAATAGTTAGAGCAAAGCATAGATAATAGTAAGGTAGTAAAATTAAACCCGGAAGTAGCAACATTTTGATTAAGTATGTTTGGGGTAAATATTCGAAAGCCAAAGGTAGACTGGATGAAAAGTAACACACACGCACTTACATGCACACACATCCCCAAACCCAACTATATGGTACTTAAAAAATAAACATATTAAATAAACGGATTCAACGAGTTTGAAAATAGTATGGTAAAAAAAAAAATCATACGCTATGCCAAGACCAAAACAAACAAGCTGGCATAACAATATAAATACCTGAGAAAACAGACATTAGGTCAGAATTACTACCAAGACAACAATTCATTTTATCATGATAAATAGTCATTACACCAAGCATGTATTATAGTCCCAAGTTTGGTGTGTCTTATAATTTATTGTATAATATATAAATATTTGACAGAATGATTAGAAGACATAGTTATAAATATAAAAACACAGTTAAAATGGGAGATGTTGAGACACTTTGTAAGAGAAAATGAATAGACAAAAATCAGTAAATACATAGAAGAATGAATACAATTAGCAAACTTGAACTAATACATATCTTTTGTACTCTATGCTAGTGCTATCCAATGGAAATACAATGCAAGCCATTTGTGTAATTTTATATTTTCTGGTAGCCACAGCATACAAAGCCAAAAGTAGGTGAGATTGTTTGTATAATACCTTAACTTATTTTAATCAATATATATAAATCTTTTCATTTCAACATGTAATCAATACAAAGTTGAGATATTTATGTCCTTTTTAAAATAACGAATCTTCAAAATCCAGTGTGAATATTACATACTATATCATAATTTAAAAACTAAATTCTCATTGGAATTAGTTGTTTTCTGGAGTTCATAAGTTTTACATTTGAAAAAGTAGATTCATATACTCAAATTATTTCAAATATACTTACAAGTCCAGTACCAAAAATGAAAAACTGGCTCATCTTTTTAGAAGAGTCATTTTTACCTTAAAAGCATATGTGATCATTAAGTTTAAGTTTTAGCTTGACTGGGTTGAGGCATACCGGAGTAGCTGATAAAGTATTATGTCTGCGTATGCCTGTGAGGGTGTTTCTTGAAAAGAATGACACTTGAATCAGTGGACTAAGAAAGGAAGATTTGCCCTCACCAAGTGAGCAGGCACCATTCAATTGGTTGAGGAACGAAAAGACAGTGGGAAAGTGAATTTGATTTGAACCAGCAGCCACTCCGATTCCCTGGCCTTTGGACTTAAACTATGCCATCAGTTTCTCACGTTCTCTAGTTTACACATGGCATCACAGGACATCGCAGCCTCCATAATTGTGTGAGCCGATTCCCACAATGTCTGTCTGCCTGTCTCCATCCTATCTGTCTGTCTGTCTGTTAAATCTTTCTCACTGTCTCTCCCCTCTCGATCATCTGTCTGTTAGTCTTCATCATCATCATCTATCTTTATCCTATTGATTCTGTTTCTCTGGAGACCAATACAGCATATCAGTTTCAAAACTACATTTGTACAAGTCAAATATATTCTCTAGCCCTTCCATTAAATTGATATTATTGACAGCAATTTCAAAGAGATACATTGTAAATAAATTGAAAAACAATTCTAAATGTATCAGTGTCAACAAAGCATTCTTCACATTTTTCTTGTAGAACTGTAGCCAATTATATAATCCTATCAATTATATTAACCCACATGTTGATTTATGTTTGAAAAATATTTATCATCATTATTATTGATTTGTATTATAAAATGTTTCAACTTCAACATAGATTTTAGTACTTGTCACCTTTGTGACCAAAGTCATAAAAAAGCTTTTCTTTATTTCTTGAAGATTCACATTTAGCTTGTTCATCACATTGTGATATCAGTGAGAAACTGCAAATCACACTGGCAGTTTTGTTTTCATTGATCATTGCCTATTTGGCAAACATTCCTTTTTGTAAAGAAAACCTTGAATTGGAGTTAATAGAAGAGTAAATATTTATAGAACCCTTCCCTTATCAACCAAAATGTATTGGCAAAGCATCCACGATCATTGAAGTCATTGCCTTCTGTTGATTTCAGTGATTCCTTGAGCGGAGATGATTCATAGCATTACTATGCTAATCCTGAACGACTTTAAAAACTGACTTCATGAAACTTTTTATTAAGTTGGTTCAAAAGTAATTGTGGTTTTTGCTGTTATATGGACTCTTGTTCAGAAAGCAGAGCATATCTATTTTAACACATATCACACAGTGGAATGAGGCAATAAGGAAAATATCAGTATCTTGTTTAAAAATTCCAAGAAATCTAATCTCACTCTAACATTGATGTGTAATAGAACATACTTTCAAAAAAATCTAGCTGAAATTCTTTGAAATTTATGCAATTAAGAAATATCTATGCCCCAAGTACCGTTTTCAGCTTATGACTTGACAACAATTTTTTGTTGTTTTGGTTTCTGTACATTTTGAAGTAATTTGAGACCTACTTTGCTCTAATGTGAGACACTAGACAGTTATTCATAAAGCATAAATCGGTGCAAAGCTAAATAAAAGTATTGCAAGTTTTCAATTTTGAACAAATTTATTTTTGTGAGGAAGAGCTTATATTTAATGGGCAATTATTTGGCAGCTTAACTGATGATCTTTTGTTTCTTTTCCAGGCTGTATCTTTATTTCCTTGTTTCTGTATTTACCCTGTTAGAGGATCATACCTACTTCTTAAAGATAAAGTAACTTAATCCTGATATTCTCTGTCCTCAGCACACTGCTGGGTAAATTCAGTCAATTCTTCATATATATGTATAAATATATTTAAAATAAAATTAAATGAAGGTATATTAGTCTGTTCTCATGCTGCTGATAAAGACATGCCCAAGACTGAGTAATTTATACATGAAAGAGGTTATATTGACTCACAGTTCAGCATGGCTGGGTAGGCCTCAAGAAACGTAAAATGATGGCAGAAGGGGAAGCAAACACATCCTTCTCACATGGCAGCAAGGAGAAGTGCCAAGCAAAAGGGGAAAAAGCACTTTATAAAGCCATCGAATCTCATGAGAACTCATTCGCTATCAAGAGAACAGCAGCATGGCAGTAACCACTCCCATGATTCAATCACCTCCTACTGGGTCCCTCCCAAGGCACCTGGGGATTATGGGAACTACAATTCAAGATGCGATTTGGGTGGGGACACAGCCAAATCATATCAGAAGGAAAACCATCAAATTGTACTGAACAGAGGGTATATGACAGAGACCTAGGAATTGTAAGGGAACAACATTTAAACAATTATGCTGCATAGGGTCTACAGTTATGACATAAACAATATTGTTTCTTGAGTTGGGATGCATTGCATATTCATTGTGCAAAAGAGAGTACCCTTTATATACTTTCATAGGACATAACTATTCTCAGCTACAGAAACATCAAACAATTTTCATCTGAACCAAAGGATTTTTATCTGTATTCCATTAATTTGTCTAAGGGGGATACTTGATGAATTAGTTCTGCCTGATAGTACTGCTTTATCTGTACCATATGCTGTGATCTGCTGGGACACAATTTCTATGAGCCCCCAACTATCAGGAGGGAGTCTGTCCGTCAGATCTGTAAGAGCTGAGCTGAACACAGCTAATAATTCTAACGTTTTAGCTTGGGAGATGTGAAAAATTGATAATTTGACACATTCTGTCATACAGTTTCAGTGATATGTAAGCCACTAGTGGTGTGGACGAGATATTAGTTCAGAGGATGATAACTTCTTAAGGAAACAAGCTGAGGCACATTTTTACTTGCCAAATGCATGGCGTGGTTCTTTGATGCAATTGGTAATGAAAACTCTATGCTGAAGCTGATGCCAGAGACATAGTTATCCTCCATAGTTTTATTGTGGTGAGGAAAAATTTTGCATAGAGAGTCAGATTTGGAATGAAAAAATTGAATTAGAACTTTGCCTCCTATCAACCTACTGCTAACCTTATTCTAAAGTTGTTTCTTTTTTTAAGATTTAATGAAATTTGATTTCCAGTTGACAAATAATAATTGTACATATTTATGGAGTACATAGTGATGCTTTTATCTTTTTAAAACATTTTGTGGGTCCATAATAGGTGTATATTTCTAAGGTACATACGATGTTTCGATACAAGCATGCAATAAGAAATAAGCACATCATGGAGAATGGGGTATCCATCCCCTCAAGAATTTATCCTTTGTATGACAAACAGTCCAGTTACACTCTTTTAGTTATTTTAAGATGTACAATTAAGTTGTTATTGGCTATAGTCATCCCGTTGTGCTGTCAAATAGTAGGTCTTTTACTTTCTTTGCGTTCTTTTGTACCTATTAACTATCGCTACCTCTCCCCAGCACTTGCACTACCTTTCCCAGCCTCTGGTAACTATCCTTTTATTCTCTATGTTCATATGTTCAATTGTTTTGATTTTATATGATATGTAATGATCAGAACAGGGTAATTATCTCAAACATTTATCATGGCTTTGTGTTGGGAACACTCAATATCCTTCTCTAGCTATCTGAAGCTATATAGTATATTACTGTTATCTATACTCATTCTGCAGTGATATAAAATAGCAGGACTTTCTTTATACCCAAAAATAGAAAAACAAGTAATAGAGTAGGAAATGACTAGCAGAAGTGGAGAGAGTGAGTAGGATAAACTTGGCCTAGTCATAGTTTTAGGCTTAGTCCAGTCTGGATAATAGTTTCTGCAGGCTGTTTTGTTCTTCTAAGATGGTATTACATTACGTACCCTATTTTATACTGATTTGAGATGCTACCATATCTTATCACCAGGTAGAGTTTATCATGACATCACAGAGTCAGACAATATACCTGGCTGTACTTGCCCTACTGTAATTACTGGCGTAAGAATATATTTCTCCTATTACATTGTGAGCCCTTTAGGGAAAGTGTGTCCCTTTTCTGAATCAGGCCCCTTGGGCTTTAGTCTAGTGTTTGGAAAAAAAAAAAAACCGGCTCACCTAATGTGAATTTCCAAATTCAGAGAAAGGGTTCTAGCTTAATCTTAACAATTATTTTGCACTAAGAATGTAATAAATTAAAGACAGCTGAACTGAGAAGGTAGTATGAAAAACTAGTATTATGTTGAGTATGTTTGTTTCTGTTTGTTTTAGATGATTTAAAAACTGAAGCTACACTTTATAATCTAGATTTTGAGCTTGTATTGCAAATCAGGATTAACAAAGACAAATCATTGGAAATTGCAGAATTTTTCTGTTGTCATAAATCTATGATTGTTAAATGAACCAGAATTACTTTTGTCTTTATGCTTGCCCGCTGAATTCAGTGGAGATGGATTCTCACAGAAGTGATGCATGGAGCATAATTTTTTTTTTTTTTTTTTGGTGAAGTAATGGCATCCAGAGTAGAAACTTGGCCTTCTTCAATGTGTGGTACCTTTACCTTTTATTTAGAGTCTTTAAAGAACAACACTCAACAATATTTAAGAATTTATATCTCTTTTATTTTCACTGCTTACTTCATTTTTATAAAAGATGGCAGGGAATTTTTACCAGACTGTATCTATTTACCAGGTCATATTTACACCTCTGTAACTGAAATTTATTGTATATAGGGTTCTCTACAGTGTATCTATAGTAGCGTTATGGGCCACTATTGTTATAAGGTACTATATTGAACTGGCACCGTTCCGGGTGCTGGGGGAAATGATAAAAATGTATTTGCTGAGGTGAGATAGATGAAGACAGACTGAACGTAATTAGAGACTGTGTGACCAGGTGAAAAGGTGGTGTTGGTGTTTAATACTGAGAAATATATGGAATGAACTAGCTGGTTAAAAGTATTCTAAAAAGAGTTGACAGATGACCCAAAAACAGGGAACAATGAAGAGTCCTAGGTTACCTATGACAGAATGGTAGGCTGCATGGGGAAAAATAAGATAGGTAAAGGGTAGGATGAGGGCTATGTAGTTAGGACCCAGGCAGGACACTGTTGACACAAAGAATTTAATCAAAGAGACTTTACTGCAAAGACTACAAAGGATTGAGTGATGCATCCAAAGACCAGCAACGAAGTGGAGCCTTGGCCGCCCCTAAACCGGAAGAGACAAGAGAAGGAGACGGGATTGCCCCATCCAAAAGGAAAGCCTTTAAAAGAGAACAGCTCCCACGGCGAGGCAGGGAGGAAAGGGACTGGAGTTGAGGAAATAAATACTCTGAACTCTTTCCTCTCACCTTCCAGTCTCTTGCCCATGTCTCGCACAGGCAACATTGAATTCAGAGTCAGGAGGCTCACGGAACCTGGATGACGCACTGCTTAAAGGTCCTCACAGCTGAGACTGTTTTGCAAACAGTAGAGTCATAAAGGAGACAGGAAATGAAGGGAAGCATATGCTTAGATTTGCTTTTTTACTGACATTATTGGGAATAGAGACTGGTTTGAGTATGGCATCATTTTATGCATGAGAACTGCTTCGTTGCTGAAATCTTCTGAGTAAGTGATGAATAAGGAGTGGTGTTAGAAAGGACAATAGGAGATAAAAACCTACATTTATACACTGAATTCTGATGTATTTATGATGTAAAGACGATATAGTATGATGACTAATTGGAAATGCATGTTGAAAAACAAAAAGCAGCTAGATAAAGAGAACCATTAGCTTTAAACTTGCAAACCTGGATTGTCAGAAGTCCAATTAGGAACATTCTGTGAACACAGAAGACAATCCATCTTATTTTTGAATTCTTTAGCTTAAGAAATCTAGAAGACATCCAAATAGCTGTTCTTCATCTCTGAAAATTGGTCTTAAGATCTTTTATTATGTGGCCCAGGCTTCTTACTTTGGATTCAATCAGTAGCCCCCTCTCCCATCCATACAGTTAATTTATTTGTTCTCCCAATATGACTCTATTTTGTGCCACTGTGCCTTTGTTAAATGATCTCCTAATCATCTTTACAAACTGAGTTTAAGATGAACTCTTCTAGAAAACTTTTCCTGCTGGCTCTCTCTAGTCTGATTCCACAATTCCTTCTCTGGGTATTATCTGGATTACAGTGCATGTGCCAGAATACCATCAGTATTAATTTACTTGCTTAACTCCTGCATGAATCTGTAAGCATCTCAAGGGAAGTGTCACTGACAAATTTAACTTTTTAATCAACATCTATCTTAGTGCTGTTCTCAGACTAGGAGAGAAGAGAAGGATACCATAAATGATAAAAAGAAAAAGTTGAAACACATAATATTTGGACAAAAGAGAATAGTTGATTTATGTTGAGGAGATGAAGACAAGGACAATAATAACATCTTTCAGATAAAATTAATTCTCTTTTCTAAGCTACTGTAGATACAGATTTTAATAATTCTGTGGATTATTCCCTTATAAATTATATTCTTAACTCGTGCACAGATGTTACTTTTATTAACCTTGGTTATATTTTTCATGACATGTAGGAAGTTTCTTATAAAAAAAAGAAAAATGTGCTGAGCTAGAATTTCTTTGAGGAAATTTCTAGGCTTAAAATGATATTTTCTCATAAACACTTTAAAATACATATCTAAATTTCCTGCTAGTGATTACATTTTATTCTCTTCTAAATTAAATACAAAATTTTCTAGCTAAACATTTACTAGGATGTCATGAACTGAAGGTATTCTGGTGAGTAAATGAGAAAGTATAGATTTTTAACAGTAAGTAATTTTTATTAATATGTTTTTAAAAAATAAGTCATTAAATTCAAGAATTTGGTATTTTTATCAATAAAATTTTAAAACGTAAATTATGAACAATCTATATTTCTGTCAATATAATCAAAATTGTTTCAAAGCTCAGGGTGAAAATGAAATGTAATGATATATTTTTTATGAAATGGGAAAATATGCTCTTAAGTTATCCTGAATTAGGCTAATATGGATTAGACCCATTCACTGTTCATGTTCAAATCAAAAAAAATTTCCTTTCAACAGTACTTAAACTGTTAAAGCTTGTAAAATTTCCATTCTCAGTGCTAGCATTGCCTTAGAATAAATTCCAGTTGTGACATTTTGTACTCATATTATTATAAAAACAGGGATAGGTCACAAAACACTGTGGTGGTATTTGTTTACCTTCTGAAATACTTCCAGCATTATCTGCATCTTTTATGCATTCAGAATTTCAATTGGCCTTTCCATCATGGGCCATGATGCTATAAATAACCAATACAGGCAGTTGCTGATGAGCAAAGCTGTAGGGTAATGTAAAGGTCGAAGAATGATAATTCGTGATCATCTTAACGAAGTACATATCCCACGCATTAAAATACTGAAACTGAACTCTAATGGCAAAGCACAGGGAAGAAATGGCACCATGTGAAGTCCCTCATGCAAATGTGTCTGTGAGGAGGTTAAGAACTAGAATAAACTTATCTGTTCTTCCACTTAATGTTTATATCCAACGGTCTGCTTTCTGTGTATAACACAGTAGAGTGGATACTTTTAGACATTATAGCTGTTACTTATGCTCTATTAATTAACCTATGGTTCAGTACAGTGCATAGAGCAATTTGTGTGTGTGTGTGTGTGTGTGTGTGTGTGTGTGTGTGTATGTGTGTGAATGCGTATGAGAGGTACAAGTGTTTAAAGTTTTAATACATCATAGTCATTAACATCTAGAAAAGTGTTTCACTATGTGAATACATGTATATAAGAGTCACTTAAATTTTAAGCATAAGATTCTTTTCCAGTTGTTTTCAGACCCTGATAGTATTGAAGAGGTAAGAATGAGACTGGAAAACTTTGACTCCTTTGCAAAATAGTGATCATCATTTACATCTGATAAGCCTACCACCACATCAACTGCTTCTACACTGCTTTCGTCCTGTACACTGGTAGGCTGTATGCTGATTTTAGATGACAGAACAACCAAAATTTCCTTCAGAAGAATCTGGGAAATGCTACTGTAGGTGAATTAGTGTTAGACAAGAGTAGAAATGAAGGTCAGGAAAAGGATCAATGCCTGGAAAAGAAAGCCACAGGGATAATTGTAAAACCTGAACATATTCTAAGATGTGAAGAATTTAGTATGCACCAAAATAAAGATTTTGTTAGATGACTGCACCCTCACTCCAGAGTTCCTGATTCATTGGGTGTAAGATACACCCTAATAACTGTCATTTTAATAAGCAACCTGGTGATGCTGATGTTGCCAGATCAGGTGCTACACTAAGAGAACATTTGGTTGAGTCTAAAACATTTGCACCTCAGTCTGTCTCAAATTCTGGCTTCAGCACTCACCATGCAAATTGCCAGTGGTAGATTATTTAATTTTAGTTATCTGGGAAATAGTCATGATTATGGTCTTCTCAGGTTTATTGAAAATATTAAACAATAGAATATTAGTATTAATTTTAAAGCATCCTAACTTAAAGACTGATCTAAAGTCTGTATTTAAAACTTTTCATACATCTCAGATTTGAATGTTTTCTGGCCTAAAATCTGATTTACAAATATTACATTTACTTTTTAAGACTTTTTTTCCCCTCAAAATAGCTAGAAGAGAATAATTTGAACGTTTCTAGTGTGAAGAGAAGACAAAGATTTAAGGTGATTGATATCCAAACTACCCTGATTTGATCTTTACAAATTATATGAATTATATCAAGGTATTAAATAATTACACATACACTTAGACTGTGTATGTTCATTATGAATCAATTAAAAATGTTTTTATAAAGGCTTTATATTTAGTGAGACTCTTAAAGTCCTATTTCAAATTAGATCTTAAATAAAAACACGTTACATCATGTAATTTCTTAGACTTTTTTATTTATGTGTTTATACTTGCCCCCCATAAAGTGTTATTCTCCAGTGAATGTCGTACAATATTGAAACAGAAACTGTGGTTGCTTCTAATTAGAATAGTTGGCTCTGATACCTTGTTATTGAATTTTTTAGTTGGTTAAGCCCTAGGTGGTTATATAACATTTCAACAAACGTTGTCATTACTTCATTTTTATTTCATGAGACTAGAAAACAGATATTCAAAGCACTCTGCTAAAATTGTAAGTGTATTTTCAAAATCAAGATGTCTTACATTCATAAAGGATAATTTTATGTAGAAAATCAAGAATCCTGTCACTTTTATTTAGCAACAGATTCAGCAAATATTTATTGAGTGCCACTTGAGTTCAAGCTAATTTTCAAGGTGTTCTAAGTATTATAATAAAGAAGTTCAAATGTGCACATTGGTTTGTTTATAAATTACTGGGCATACGGCTATGTAGTCAATGAATTGATAACTATAATGTTGAACCCATTGAAAAAGTTACATAGAAGGTGGTATAGAATTCTGAGATAGATCAAGAAATCTTGATCTTTCTAAAAAGGCTTGAAAATGAGAATACATTTGAAATATATTGTGGAAGATTATTAAGTATGATATCGGGAGGACTAGTAGCAGAAATTGTAAGTGTGCCCAGAAGAAAGATCAATATAAAGGAGACACAGAGAAATGAAAAGGTGTGATGTATTTAAGTAATTGCATGATTCCATGAAATGGGTATATCTGGGTATCTGAATAAATTCATGTGTCAAATTTGAAGATGGAAATTGGAACAGAAAGTTATTCCTCAGAGCCTAACAATTTGAATCTTTACCCGTAGAACAGGGGTGAGCAAACTATAGCCTGTAGGCAAAATCCAACCTAATGGCTGTTTTTGTAAATACGGTTTTATTGGAACATGGTCATACCACTCTTTTAAGTATTATCCATGACTGCTTTCATGCTACAAGGCAGAGTTGAATAGTTGTAACAGAGACCATATGGTCTTCAAAGGCTAAAATATTTTCTGTCTGTATCTTTACCCAAAAAATGTCTCTGACCCCAGTTGTAGACCAGTGTAATGTGAAGCACCATTCTGTTATTAGTTATAACTATTGTATATGACCAGATAAAGAGCTTTCATAGAATGCAAATTAATTCACTGCTTTCTTTACCAAGGAAGTCTTGCTATGGGAAAAATAATTTCAGCAAATCTGGACTGTGTCCTTAGTAAATTTATATAATTTATATATATATATAAATATATTTAATATATATAATTATGATATTGCATATTTAATTATGTATTACATATTATAGTGTTACATATAATAATATCTAATATATAATTACATATTGTATATAATAAATATATATAATGTATGCATGTAATATGTATTATATATAATTTATTCAATTTACTAGACACACAGTCCATATTATATGAATTTTATTATTTATATTTAGTTATAGTTATTTTACTAAAATACTACAATTTTACTAAAACAATATAGTAATATACAATTATACTAAATTCATATGCCTATGAATTTACTCAGACATCCATATATACCCATTTTATGGGTTCATGCCTTTACTTAAGTAAATCATGCACTTTCATTTCTGGGTACTATTAAACTCGTTAGTAAATTTTACTAAGCATCCTTTCTTTGCAGGTAAATATATATGTTTTAGTAACTGTGTATTTACTTGCAGAGCATTGCCATACAGTTTAGTTCAAGGACCTAACCTTGAGTCAGTAAAGATGTAGTGAACATTTCTATGCAGGATGTTAGGGTCAAATGTGTATTTTGGAAAGGACCAATAAAGTAAAAAAGAGCAGTTTTTTGGTTTCTTCTGGAATACCACAGCAGAGTAGAGAGGGCATATGTGGAGCTATGGGAGTCAGCCAGTAAGGAGACTGGGCACCCAAGATGGAGTTTTTTTCCCCCATTAATTTACATTATAAAATCCCACACAAGAACTCTGATAGGTCTGGTGTGTTTATGAAGCCCACTTACTCCAGCAGTTGGTGGGTCAGGGGCTTTTTTCATCACACAATGGGGTTGGTAGCAGGAATGGGGAGCAGTTCCACACAGTGGGGAATGATCTATGGTAGATACCAGGGTAGTGCTGTGGAAGCTATGAGAAGTCTAGTGCTTTCACTTATTTGTGGGATCTAAACATCACACAGTTGAACTCATGGAGATACAGAATAGAAGGGTGATTATCAGAGGCTGGGAAGTGTAATACAAGGAGCAAGGGGGAGGTAGGGATGATTAATGCGTACAAAAAAATAGAATGATTAAGGCTATTTGATAGCAAAACGGGATTATAGTCAATAATATAATTGTGCATTTCAAAATGACTAAAGGAGTATGATTGGATTGTAACAGAAAGGATAAATGCTTGAGATAGATACCAATCTTTTCATAATGTAATTATTACGCATTGCATGCCTGTACCAAAATATCTCATGTGCCCATAAAATTACACACACCTACTATGTACATGCAAAATTAAAGCTAAAGTTTGATTTCGGTGGCTCATGCCTGTAATCCTAGCACTTTGGGAGGCTGAGGTGAGTGGATCATGAGGTCAGGAGTTGGACAGCAGCCTGGCCAACGTAGTGAAACCTTGTCTCTACTAAAAATACAAAAACATTAGCCAGTGTGGTGGCACGTGGCACGTGCCTGTAGTCTCATCTACTCAGGAGGCTTAGATGAGAGAATCGCTTGAACCTGGGAGGCGGAGGTTGCAGAGAGCCAAGACCACACCATTGCACTCCAGCCTGAATGACAGAGTGACTGTCTCCAAATAATAGTAATAATAAAATAATGATAATAAGGGCCGGACGTGGAGGCCCACACCTGTAATCTCAACACTTTGGGAGGCTGAGGTGGGCAGATCACAAAGTCAGGAGTTCAAGACCAGCCTGACCAACATGGTGAAACCCCATCTCCACTAAAAATACAAAAATTAGCTGGGTGTGATGGTGCATACCTATAATCCCAGCTACTCAGGCTGAGGCAGGAGAATCACTTCAACCTGGGAGGTGGAGATTGCAGTGAGCCAGAATTGGACCACTGCACTCCAGCCTTGGTGACAATGCGAAGCTCCATCTAAAAAATAATAATAAGTAAATCAAACTAAAAACCATTTTTTAAAAGAAAACTGGTAATATTGAACACTGTCATGATTCATTTGGGCTGTGGTTTTTAAGTGCTGTAAACTGGGTTGCTCAAAAACAACAAACATTTATTTCTCCAAGTTCTGAAGGCTAATAAGGCACAAACATATTTGGTGTCTGGTGAGGGCCTTCTTGTTTGCAGATAAAGCCTTCTACCTGTGTTTTACCATGGTGGAAGAGCTGAGATTCTCGCTGTGTTTTTCCATGGTGGAAGAGCTAAGATGATTCTGGGGTCTCTTCTCTAAGGACAGTAATCCCAATCGTGATGGTTTTACCCTAAAGACCCAATTACCTTCAAGTGGCCCCACTGCTTAATAACATTAGTGTGGGGAGTAGGATTTCAACATATTAATTTTGAAGTATGGACTCCAAACTTTCAGATCATAGCAAGTTTTTTTGTATTTTCTGCTTCTCAAACTACTGTTCAGAACAGCTTTTTTAGTGGATTATATCTTGTCAAAAACGCTAAAATAGCCTGAGGCATCACAGTGAATCAAAGGACAGATTCCATCTGAATGATGATACTGAAGAATGTGTCTCTCATACTGTGTATGTCTAGGCCCACAGATTAATGGGCTTTACTGAAAAATACTGTGATTTGTTCATGAATGGGTATTTTTTCCTACTTATTGAATTACAGTAACTACTCAGGAGATTCTCACCAAAGGAAAAAGCAGTTAGTGTTTTAATTACTTAATCTGTGTGATAGTAATAGTTTAGAAACTGATTATCCTGTAAGACCTAGGCAACTTTTGTGAAAATAGCATGGACTATAAATCAGATCTCTTTTTATAATGACTTTTAAAATGACTTGTACATTATCACCTTGGATCTTTACTTTTGCAACACCTGAAAGTAAAACACAGTTTTCTTAAACCTTACTACTTTGGGGTTTATGATACGTTTTATTAGAAAAAGATACGCTTCTATAAAATGTCCTACTTCCTGCTCTGTATGAGAAAAGATAATTTGAAGGTTGGTAGAGGGATGCTGATATTTTATGAGTGACAGTACTGTTAGCTGTGGTCATTACTGCTGTACTCATTCCGGGAGAGGAGCTGATTTCCTCTGCAGGTGCATGCTTGAATAATCTCATTGCAGACACAGGCAAGTGTTTATGCAATTCTTCATTTTTCCATTAGGAATCATACATACATCATGTGCCCCCAATTAATGCTTATAAGACTGGTGACCAAATGATATATAGCTACATTGCACCGTGTTCACAGTTTGATATAAAACACAAATGCAGTTTTGTTGTTTGCATTTTTCAAATTGATCTCCTGACATACCTTCTTTTTTTTCTTTTCCCTGCAGGTGAAAGGAATATTTCAGAGATATATAATATTAGAAAATTGTTTCCATAATTTATTTTATATTTGTCCTTATGATTGAATTTTCTAGAATTCTGTTGGATTGGGGAAATTATACCTTAGTTACGTTAGGGTTTTTTTTATTGTTATTTGTGTAGTTTCTGGGAAATTAATACAGGAACCTCTATTTGAAGAACCAATGACAGATGCTTTTATTATTTCTAGAATTGTGACCTCTAGTCATATAATTTCTCTGTGGTCTCCAGATGTATTAGCTTTATTTTGTCTCTTCTTACCTTCTGTTTTTTTTCCCCAGCCTGGAACAATGATCAACTTTTTATGTATAGTTTCAACTGAGTCCACAATTTCTGTCACACCCTTAGTTTTCTTATTACATATCTGTTTTATTAATTTTAGACTCACTTGGTTATTTTACCCATTTTGAAGATCTACTAGACACTATGTAGAAAACAAAATGGATATGATCCCTAAATAAAGCAATAAATATATCAACCTTTTGGGATATTTTATCCAGTTCTAGCTGGTAGGTATATAGTTAAATAAATATGTACATATAATAACACACACACACACACACACACACACACACACACACAATTAACATCTGGTGTAGTGCTCACATGCCACAAAGAAGGCAGTCAATAAATGTTATATTCATTTAACGTGATACAAATGTTTCCTTCCATTGATTGGTTGGCCTTTTCATTATCATATTGATTTCTGTGATAAGCATAAATCCTTATTTTGAATGCAGTCTCATTTTTTTTTAAATATTTCCCTTTATGGTTAGTGATTTTTATATACTATTGAAAACCAATTTTCCTATTCCCATATCATGACAATAATGTTATATAAGTTTTCATTCCAAGTATAATCTACCTGGGATTTATTATTTTTAAATGCTGTGAAATACCAGTTAAGGTTCACTTTGCCTCCTCATGGCTAACTAACTTAGTCTGTTCATTTACCAAAAAGATTATAGTTTCCATCACTACTCACAAGAGCCACAGTTTTCATAAATCAGGTGTCCAAATACATGTGGATCTTGTTTCAGGACTATTTCTTATAGTTCTCTGGATGGTTTTTTTATTGTTGTTGTTTTTGTTATATTTCCACTCTGTCTTAATGTTTTAGCCCATTCAAGCTGCTATAACAAAAAATACCATAAACAGACTTATAAACAAAACACATTTTTCACAGTTCTGGAGGCTTGGAAGTCCAAGATCATGGTGCTGGCAGACTTGGTATCAGGCGAGGGCCTATCATGATGCCTGCTGGCTGTTTCCTCACTTGGCAGAAGGGACTGGCTAGCTCTCTGGGATCTCCTTTTTAAGAGCATTAATTGCATTAAAGTCACTTAGTCATATCCCCAAAGGCCCTGCGTACTAAGATGGTCACTTTTGTATTTAGGATTTCAACATATGAATTTGAGGGGAACACAAATGTTCAGGCCATTGCACCTTATAATTATACTTTTATAATGAGCCTTTTTTTTCACTTAAAACATTTATTGCATTTAAAATATTTAATGCATTTGTAGACCAAAAATCTTAGTTTTTAAAGTTATTTTCTTATTTTTGTAGCCATATATCAAATGGAATTTGTAAACTGCTAACCTGAGTTTTATAACACTGCTTTTTTTTTTTTTTTTTTTTCCTACAAACTTTACTTTAAATTCTGAGATACATGTGCTGAACGTGCAGATTTGTTACATTGGTATACATGTGCCATGATGGTGAACTGCACCTATTAACCCATCATCTAGGTTTTAAGCCCTGTATGCATTAGGTATTTGTCCTAATGCTCTCCCTCCGCTTGCCCACCACCCTGTGACAGGACCCAGTATGTGATGTTCCCCTCTCTGTGTCCATGTGTTCTCATTGTTCACCTCCCATTTATGAGTGAGAACATGCAGTGTTTGGTTTTCTGTTCCTGTGTTAGTTTGCTGAGGATGATGGTTTCCAGGTTTATCCATGTCCCTGCAAAGAACATGAATGCATTCCTTTTTATGGCTATGTATTATTCCATGGTATATATGTACTACATTTTCTTTATCCAGTCTATCATTTATGGGCATTTGAGTTGATTCTAAGCCTTTGCCATTGTAAATAGTGCTGCAGTAAATACTTGCATGCATGTGTCTTTATAGTAGAATGATTAGGGATTCCTGGGTCAAATGGTATTTCTGGTCCTAGATCCTTGAGGAATTGTCACAGTCTTCCACAGTGGTTGAACTAATTTACACTCGCCTCTGTTGTTTCCTGTCTTTTAATGATTGACATTCTAACTCGTGAGATGGTATCTCATTGTGGTTTTGATTTGCACTTCTCTAATGACCAGTGATGATGAACTTTTTTCATGTTTGTTGGCTGCATAAATGTCTTCTTTTGAGAAGTGTCTATGCATATCCTGCACTCACTTTTTGATGGGGTTGTTTTATTCTTGTAAATTTGTTTAAGTTCTTTGTTGATTCTGGATATTAGCCCTTCATCATATGGATAGATTGCCAAATTTTTCTCCCATTCTGTAGGTTGCCTCTTCACTCTGATGATAGTTTTGTTTGTTTATTTTAGCAGAAGCTTTTTAGTTCAATTAGATCCCATTTGTCAATTTTGGCTTTAGTTGAAATTGCTTTTGGTGTTTTAGTCATGAAGTCTTTGCTCATGCCTATGTCTTGAATGAGTCTTGATATCTGATTAAATCATCCAGTTCTGTTCTTCTTATGATAAAATTGGCTATTCCTGTCTCCTTGTATTTGTATATGAAGTTAAGATTAGTTTTCCAAATTCTGACAAATAGTCTGCCTGGAATGTGTTGGGATTTCATTGAATCTTTATATCAATTTATGAAAAAATGATATATTTAAAACAGTGTGATAATTCACACATACAGTGTTGTACTGGAGTCAGATTGTATTGGCTTAGGAGGGATGGTAGGAATCATCTCTTCCCAACTCCCATTTCCACTGCGAGACAGTTATGTAGGGATTTGTAAGACGTATTAAATACATATTTTTGATTATTTATTTCAAAACAATGTTTTAAGTGATACATAGCTCCAGAGTACATGTGATAATTTAATACATTCAACTAAATCGTAAAGATCAAGTAGGTGAACCTGGGGTATCCATCACTTTGAATATTTCTCTTTTTTATGTTAGAAATATCTGAATTATTCTCTTCTAGTCACTTTGAAGTGTACAGTATATTATTGTGAACTATAGTCCCCTACTGATTTATCAAACACTAGGTCTTCCATCAAACTGTATGTTTGTACTAATTAATCAATTTCTCTTTTTTTCTTCTTGCTTCCCTTTGCTAGTATCCTATGTCTATTAAAAAGACTTCAGCAGGTTTTAAGAAGTGGATTTGGGGATGTGATTTAATCCAGTGTCCATTTTTAAAAAGATTACCCTAAGTGACATGTGAAGAATGAATCGAGTGAATCAACAGTAGATGTGAAAGACCAATTAGGAGATTTATTATTCTAAGCAAAGGGAAGTAAAAATTTGATAAGGTGGTAGCATTAAATTTGGAGAGGAACAGATCATTCAAGCTACTTCTCATTAAGTAGAACTCAGTTTCATGGAGGACACTTAGATGTAGTACATTGAAATAATTTTCAGTGAAGTATAATAAAATTAGAATAATCTTGACATTTGCTTAAAGAATGACTTGCAGATTAAATAAATCATATACATATAGATATGTGCATGCAATTTTTTTGACTGTTGCCTCTATATGTCTGAATATATAAGTATATCCCTGTTCTGGGTATTCCTGTTATTACTGGGAAATTTAGCATATCATATGCTAGGAAGAAAGCTGGAAATGCTTTTTCTCTGAGACATAATTCAGAAAAATATAAATGATAATTTTACCTCTTAACAATTAACTCATAACTCTGGTTTGCAAAACTCTAAAGTTCTTATTTCGTTAGAAACAATGAATGATATAAACATAACCATAAATTATAATTATCATTCATTTAGTACATAAATTGGAGCTGGTACTGTGTTAGATTTTCCACATATTTTATTTATGATTCTTAATAACACCATACATGGAATTACCTATTTTACGAAATGAAGAAATTTGATGTTCAGAGAAGTTAAATCATCTGCCCTAAATTGACCATTTAGTAAATGAGGAGGCCAGAGGCCAAACCCTGCTGTGTCTATTGCAGGCAATTATATCCCTAGAACCTTAGCCACTGGCAGGACTTGTAAGACTATGCACTTGATAAATACATGGTGAAAGAATGACTACTTCCACCTCTTCATTTGCTATTCATAAATCCCTAGAAAAGATAAAAATTTTAAAAATAAAATAGCTTTAATAAGAAGCAAATTTAAACTCTGTAGTTTCTAGCATCTATATTTAAATTAGAAAGTGGCAAGAAATCAAGTTAATAAAACAGAATGCCAGAATACTCAAACAGTGCAGATCACTTCTTTATGTTTTAAAGAGCTGTGTATAACCTAGAATGACTTTAGTGTTGTATTATCTTTTTTATATTAATTGTCCAAATAGGGCCATAAATTCTTCCTTTTATGGAAAAAATACATGGATATTTAATTGTTTCCATTGTTGTGTTTCCTTTTTAATTTAGGCCTAGGAAAGGATATTCTTTAAAATTATCTACAAGGTTACTAAAATGCGTTGAAGTTAAACTGGGCTAAATCAATATAGACAGAGTAAATTTGAATGGAAAGCCGGTGAGATCGATGAGCTGAAGCCCAGGCCTGTTTTGCATCCTCACTTATTCATGTTTTTTCCTTCTGCCTCATTTTACTCACATTAAAATGAGCTCTAAAATGCTGATTAGAGTATTAGTATTATTACTGTAAAAATATCCACCATGTTATTACAGATTTGGTAGTTTCAGCCATTGTCGTAACTTTATCCATGTTGTACCAATCGATAGCATTGCAAGAACTGTGGATTCAAAATCAAAGTGATACAAGTATTATTTCTGATGAAGGTAATGGACCTTATGTTATAATATGTTATACTTTTAGGAAAAAATATAAAGCAATAAAATGTGGTTAGTGACTATACTATTTCACAATCTCTTCCTCCTCCTCCTCCTCCTCCTCCTCCTCTTTTTCTTCTTCCTCTTCCTCTTCCTATTCCTCTTCTTCTTTCTTCTTTATTTTTCCTTTTTTTGAGACAGAGTTTTGTTCTAGTTGCCCGGGCTGGAGTGCGATGGCGTGATCTCAGCTCACTGTAACCTTCAACTCCCAGGTTCAAGCAATTCTCCTGCCTCCTGGGTAGCTGGGATTACGGGCACATGACACCATGCCCGTCGTATTTTTTTCATATTTTTGGTAGAGACAGGATTTCATCATGTTGGCCAAGCTGGTCTTGAACTTCTGACCTCAGATGATTCATCTGCCTTGGTCTCCCAGAGTGGTGGGATTACAGGCATGAGCCATCACACCTGGCCTCTTCCTCTTTTCATAATATGATAAACTCTTTTTTCAGAAATATCACAGATGGCTGGTACTTGTATGCTGACAGTTCTAATGGGAAATTTGGTGACACGGCTGACATTCTCACTCCTGTCATTTCACTCACGGGACCAAAATGTACCTTGGTGTTCTGGACACATATGAATGGGGCCACCGTTGGTTCTCTGCAGGTACTGCTTAGGCTATCACATTTTAAAAATTTTCTGTGTAAAAATTCATAGTGCATAATTTGGTATCATTAAAATATAGTCTCTTAATAAGTCAAAATGGACAATTACCAACACTTCACTAGATTTCATAAAGGTATGATGAAGTAAAAGCTTTAGCAAAATTGGACATGGCTAGCTAATAAGTAATTTTTATTCTGTTTAATTATGAACATTGTATGCTGAAGTTAAAGCTTTTGGGTAATAATACTATTTGATGATTGAAACATGAGGTTTCAGTATCAGTGTTCTGAGTATTACACAAATAAGTGTATACACTTGGTTAATATCTGGATGTGTCTTCTTGTTGCCTTTGTTGTGCTACATTTTGCAATAGTCTTCGTCAAAGTGTTTCTCTGTTAAAAAAAAATAGAGTTAAACTGTTTAAATGCATAAAATGTTCTGAGAACAGCACAGAGAACTCCAATATACCCTTCACTCAGGAATCCTATTTTTTTTGAAACCAGTTGTCCTACTAATGTCCCTTACAGCAAAAAAATCCAGTACAGCATAACATACTACACCAAGGGATTTCTTTCTACTGCCTTTCAAACAGGAATAATTCCTTATCTTCCCTAGGTTTTTATAAACTTGATATTTTAAAAGCTTATAGCAAAGTCATTTTGTATTCTGTCTCTTAGTTTAATTTTGTTGGGTTAATTTTTCCCGTCATATAAACAATATTGTATTATTTTTATTGCATCCCATTAGCTAATGATCCTTATGCAGTCTCATTACTTTCATTTTTTTATCAAATATTTTACAAAGAGATATTTGAAGGGTATGTAAAATATTGATTTCAACTCAATTTTACCCACACATTTTTGCATTCAGTAGTGGCTTTTTTTGTTGTCGTTGCCTGAATTAATTTTGCAGTGCTGATTGCCTAATTGTGATTTTCTAATTCCATTATTTTGTCCACATTTTAGGTTGGATTCGTGTTTAAAAAAAAAAATCTGTTTGCTCACTTACTGTTTTATGTCAATGTAGACCCATAAGTTTCTGTTTTAATCAACATATTATAATCTATTTGGATTATTATTTATTTGGTCTTGAAATTTTGTCAGATTTGGTAATAACAGTCTCCTTCAACTAACCTCCAGGTTTCTCTGAAAAGGCCCATCATTCTTTGAATATATTTTTTCTTTTTGGCCAAGACGTTCCAAACTTGACCTTATTTTTATCCTGTCCTGTCTCTGCTATTAACTATTCCTTCATAAAGTTCCATGTTTTTTTTTTGTTTGTTTGTTTGTTTTTGTTTTTTTTCCCCTGGGGGTTCCAACATATACAGGCCAGAGAGCAGTTCTGGAGTATTCAAATAGATTTTCAAGTCCTGTCTTCCCATACTGTGAATGCCCTGGTAGATAATAATGCATAAGGTTTGTAAGTAATGTGCATAGACATATCAGTTATACTGAAGAAGCCAACTCAGTTTTGGAGCACCTTCATTTATACTCTTTGATAGCTTGTGTGTTACTTTCCAGGAAGCCATGAGTGGAAATAAATCCACAAACTCCAGAATTCTATATACTTCAAGCAGTTCTAGAGTAGGGTTATCTTGTTAGAGGCAAGCTATTGATAAGTACTTTTCCCCTCTCAAATACCATTAGTTTGCCAAGAAGTCTCTAGTATATTTGCAACAAGATTACATATGAGTTTCCTGCTTTGTTTATCCCCAATAGAGAAAAACAGACCGTGGCCAGCTGCTTGGTCATTTATTTCCCGATAGGTTGATTGCAATATTAATAATTGGTGCTCCCCCAACTCCTATTTTGTTTTATTCTAGGATTATCCTGGCTATTGTTATTCATTTTTAAAAGAAACTTTAGATAAACATAGTTTCTTTCAAAAATGCTTTTTTTGTAAATTGGAAACATATTACATATCAATTTCAGGATTTTCTTTTTGTAATAAGGTAAGACTTCATACTAAAAACAGTTTAAAAGTATATTTGTGTGTATACATGCATGGTTATGTTCAATAACCTAAAGGCATCCAGATGGTCTTCTGGGTTGAAGTCATAACTTACTGTTGTAATTTGACTTTTTAAATGTGGTTTTAGGCAAAACAGTTGCTACAACTTACTGTAAGTTTTTGTCAATAAAATGAGAATTATTTACCTGGAATATTGTGGGGTTAGGATTGATGATGTGAAATGTGCTTTAATTTTTTCAGAATAAAATTTGGTATTGGTAGATGAACTTTTTAAAAGAATTAAAATTTTGTAAATACAGAAGTATAAAATGAACAAAATGATATCTATGCTCCTTATTTTTGTGCATGGATAAATGAAACAGTATTAAATGTTGCATTAATATGTTTCTTGAACATATGTTTTTCTCAGAGATTTATATATACTGTGGTATTCATATAAAGAAGACTTATTTCCTATACATTTTTTCAGTGCTTTCCAAAATTGATTTTTACTTATTGGTTAGAAATTATATTTTCTTGACCTTGATAATGTTCCATATTAATTTGAATTTTATAGATTAATAATTTAATGGTACTTTTGCTAATAACACACTTTTTTCTCCGACTCTGGAAACTCCAATTACATTTTAAAAATCTGAATTTAATTTAAAAAGCAGATAATGAAATCATTAAAATTCATCTTCACTTTTAAAATTCAGAACTTTCACAAATCTTTTATCTGAATAATTCTTTGCTTGTATAAATTCTGTTTTTAAAAAGTAACGTGAAAATAATATACTAAGTTGTTTATTTTAAAAATCTGAAATTGTTCCACTCTCCTCAGTTACTCTCTTCATGGCTCATGTTGTACCATTCTCAAAGAAGAGCCATAATAGTTTGTCTGCTGAGACTAATCTGGATTCTGCTTTACAGTGAGGGTATAGTACTGATGAGAGTATGTTGGTTTCATGGCTGTCGGGCAGGAAGCTTTTACTGGCACAGCATAAATAGATGCTCACTCATTTCACCCGTCTGTGTACTTACAATGAAATGGGCTGACATTGTAAAATTACAGCCTCACTGAAACCATCTACTATAATGAGAAAGATCATTCTCAAAAGAGTGTTTTAGTAAGCAATTCCATCCTTTGTCATTTGACCACATGAATATTATTTCATAAACAGCAATTGGTACTGCTTCCAGATTTTTAAAAAAGTTAATGTGGTTGAGTTCTTAATTAAATGATGCTTAGATACTTTAGGACTTGATTGACAGATATTCATGCACATCTTTATTGTACCAAGCTTGTGAGGTACCCTAGGGGCACAGTGCTGTAGAAAACAAAGATACCTAATAAAAAATGTCTTAGCGCTTCTCTCAAAAACTTCATGTTGATATTACAACTAAACAAATCACTGGGAAAATTTTACATCTTTGCAGTTTCTCAAGAAAAAAATGCTTCAACACCTTTTACCTAATTTATCTCTGCAGGTACTCATCAAGAAAAACAACATTACTTCTAAATTGTGGGCTCAAACTGGACAGCAAGGTGCTCAGTGGAAGAGAGTAGAAGTGTTTTTAGGCATTCAGTCACATACACAGGTGTGTAATCCAGGTAGTTATGGGATGAGTGAGTTCTGCTGATTTGTTCCCATCCTCATTTAGTTTTTTCTCTACTCACAGTCTTCTTGCCCCCCCCCCCACCCCATTCCCTTTCTGATGTGTTCTGTGGATGTGTAGACACAGCATTTAACACTCTGTGGAGCATTTTCCATAAGGAATTGATAACTTCAGAATACTCTAATTTCTTCCAATTAGATATTCGTAGTTCTAGGAACATTTAATTTGAATAACCTCCCTTCACTCCCGAATCGGCCTCTCACATATAAAGAACACTTCGCTCTGTTTTACAAATATATTCTCAGAGCTTTTGTACAGCAATTAATTTTTTTCAAACCTAATTGAGAAGACAGTCTTTGGAAAACATATTGTAAAATCTTGTTATAGGGAATAGATTCATCTCATTTAAAAATAGTTTTTGGAGGCAAAATATTGTGTAATGCCATATTTGTCTTCATGTAATTTGTGACAATAGTAAGAGGATCAGACCTATACATGTTAATAACTGAAGAAAAGTGCTAGCACATAGATTAAAATGTTTAAAGTGAAAATAAGTGTGTGCTGAAATGTTTGGCATAAAGCATATCTCTCTTAAGGATTACCAAGAAAGCATGACCTCCATGAGCTGTTGTTTTATTAAGAATTTTCTTAGAAGATGAGGCTTAGCTCTGAAGATTTGTTACGATTTGAATAAGCAGAGTGAGAACACAGAGCCATTTAGGTAGAACATTTTCTTCTTAGTCTTAACTGCCTGGGTTTTAGAGCCATTTAGCTCCAGGTAGAAGGGATAAAATTCTTGTTAAATGTTGCACGTTCACTCTTCTGTGTGCAGCTGGGATAGTCAGGTTGGCTGTGGATGTTCAGATAAATACATCTACATTCATGTGCTTTCTCTAATAGATCAGCCCCTCTCAACTCCAATGCGAGTATACAGGGTTCCATTGTATGAAAGCATTGATAAGTATTACAGCCAATTTCTTAAAATGATAGGTATAGCAAATCTCATTTATCTTTTGCCTCTCTCTGAAATCCAGTTTTCTTATGAATCATTTGTAGATAATTTAGGATATGGGTAAAAAGTAAGTTCACCTGGGAGTAGTAAACACTGGATAGCAATTTCATAGGCTTGCACAATATGAAACTTTTTAAGAGGGATTCTAACTGTTAAGCCTCTCAGATCTTTAAACTGAGGTAAGAAGAAATCTCATCAAGAACATATAGAAGGTTATATTGTGCCACACATAGACCTCCACCCCAGGCAATGAAGAATTAACTCGTTCTATGCATGTATAATATTTGTATAGTAAAATCATGTCTGAAGTAATATTAAGGTGAATTTCAGCATGTGCAATCAATTATTTATCCATTCTGAATTTCTAATTTTTCACATATTGAGATTTTATTAAAGAGAAATATACCCCTGATTTTTTGACTTTTAAAACTAAATATTCCTGGCTTGTGAATATTTGCTGTTTTGTGTGATTCCTTCCATAAAATCTTATTGAGCACTTACTGTGTGCAAAGCGCATTGCTGTGCACCGTGCACATGATATACAGTGATGAGTTAGGCACACTCTTGATGATTCTGCCATTTCTTATAAGATCATTCCCTTTAGTCTCACAAAGATGAGTGCCTGTAGCCCTTGAGGAAACATATAAAATATTTTTAGAAATAGTATTCTCAAGCATCACTGGGAAGTTTGTATAATTTTATTTGGGAAGCCCCCAAAATTTACACAAAATATTTGTAGTTTTTATTATTGGAGCAATGCTAAGTACTATTATATGAATTTTTAAAATACTCATTTTGCTTTCACAATGTTCTTATGAGTTACATGGTATTATTATCTCCATATTATAAATTAGAATATAGAAATACCCAGAAGGTAGTCTTTTGCTCTAGTTATGTAACTACAAATGTCAGAGGCAGACTGGAAATACAGTCAGGCCTTCTACCAGTCTACATTGCAACTCTTACACTACATTACCTACTAAATTTTACAAAAATAATTAACGCTGACTTTATTCTGCCTGGAAAAAAAAAGATGCATTGTAGTTTCTCTTTCTTAAGAACAGTTAATCCCATTCAATATTAAAGTCTAGGGAATCCCAACCAACACTGTATGAAGCATTGTCAGTGATGGTTTGATTATTTGGACATGGAACGCAACTGAGATTGTACCTATAAGACAGAAGATAAGCAAATTAAGAGTACAACAGTCACTGCATTATCTGATTTCTTATTCACAGAGCATTGCAGCTTATATTGAAATTTTAGTCTCTCCAGATAATTGAGTATCTTTTTCACTTTGCATATGGGCATTTTTCCATGGCTCAATTTCTCTTTTAAGAAAGTCATAGACCTTATTATACTTTTTGGTTTAATCTCTTTTTAATCACTTTCAAGCTTTTCATCTATCTTACTGATTTATTTTTCTCTTTCTAAGCTCACCTGCTATCAAGACAGTCTATTCCTTTTACGTAAATTCAATATATGAACACAGTTATATTTTTCTTTTGACGTGAGAGGCATGATTTCAATTATTCCATCCTCTCATGTTAAGAGAAGAACGCTCAGGTTCACACAATAGTATAAAGACCTACCACATCTGAAGGGGAAAAAAAACTGTAATTATTTCTTCTATGAAAAATGATTGTCCAGAATTGGTCAAAAGATACTTAGAAATTTGTTAGCAGTAATTGTTTTTCATACAAAATCACTAAAGTAAAAGTGTACTTGTTAACTTACTTATAATTGTTCTAAATTACTTTGAAATATCTGTTTCCTATATTAACATATACATATTTAGCTTGTAGAGAAACTTAATAAAAAGGCTGAATTCATTTCACTGAAAAATCCTGAACTACAGAATATGTGGCTTTTCATGTACCTATGAAATGCCATTAATTTTTATTATAAGCAAAGATATTGTTACAAATTGAAGACAGAGTTTTGAAAACCATTAATGACTCCTGTTAGTATTCTTCATTCTTCCTGATTCTACTGAAGTTGCCATATGCAGGAAATTGTTGTCAAACAGTGGGACACATGAAGATTCTTTTCATCACATACGTGAATCAAAAGCAAATCAAAATCATTTGAATTCCAAAGATGTGCCACATTTAAAAAAAAATCTCATGGTATTGAGGACTTATCTTTTAGCTTTCAAATAGTTGGAATGGACAAATCTGAGGAATGGCAAGAATTGAGCAAAGTAAAGAAACTACTTGTGTCTCTTCACTCTTGGTATGTCATTTGATTGACACGCTTTACATCACCTAATTGACCTGCTTTACTGTGCAGTGAGGCTCTAAAACAGGAGTAGGTCTTGTTTGATCTAAGAGCTGGCAAAGGCAGTAGTGGGTGGATGACTCCTGCCAATTTTCTAGTCCCATATCTTAAAAATCTGCACATGAGCCAGTGGTTTTGCCACTCCTACAGTCTTAGGTGTTGAGGATGACTTAGGTCTTAAATGGTCCTCAAATTTCCTGGGTCACATTCAACATAGGGGTATTAAAAAAATCAGATTCAAACTTTTCAAACTTGATGTTCTTGAACACTTAGTGTTTGCCCTGATTTTGAACTTGATTGACAGTTTAACTGTAATTGGCTTTTTTTTTTTTTTTTTTTTTTTTTTTAAAGATCGTCTTCAGGGCCAAACGTGGTATCAGTTACATAGGAGATGTAGCAGTGGATGATATTTCCTTCCAAGGTTGTTCCCCTTTGCTTAGCCCAGAGAGAAAGTGTACTGCTCATGAATTCATGTGTGCGAATAAGCACTGCATTGCAAGAGACAAGCTGTGTGATTTTGTGAACGATTGTGCGGATAATTCAGATGAGACTACCTTCATTTGCCGTAAGTAAAAGGATTCTATCTTCTTATTTTGCCTTGAACTCCCGCAACCTTACTCAGTGTGCTGTTTATTGTCGGAACATGCAGAGTATGCATATATCAGCACCAGAGGAAGGTAAGGTGATTCAACTAGACACATTTCCTCCTTTCTCAGAATAATGCATTTATAATCATAATTCACTTAAAACTAATTGATGGCTGTGTGTGTGTGTGTGTGTGTGTGCGTGCGTGTGTGTGTTTATGAATTGGAGATAAATTGGAAAACAGAAGTCTTCAAAGAAAAAGCATGGAAACAAGTATTTTTTATATGAAAGAATTATTTTTTTGGAAAAATGACTACCAAAATTTTCATTAAAGACAATTTATGAAGGGTTGGTGAGCCTACTGGCTCTGATGCATTTCAGAGGATTGTCATTTCTCTGTGCATATTATCAGATGTGATAGGTTGTTAAAAAATCAACACCCTGAAAAATACCTGTATATAAAATAGACAAAGTGATCTGACAAGGATATACATATCAGCTATGTGATAATGGTTGAAGGAGATCAACTCATAATGAACACCATATATTAAAATATCCTTAGTTAAATGGGCCATGTGTACTCTTTATGCTAAGCCTATAAAATTGTGCAACATAGTCCAATGTTGCTTCATTTAACTGTAAATGAGGTGAACATAAATTGTCAAAACAAAGGTTGACAAATTATTTCACTTTTACCTTTAATAATTTCTGAGCTAGAATATTGCAGTTGGATATTATTTGCTTCCGGGAACCAAACCTGGAATATTATGAACAGCTTCAGTATATGGAGCTCATATATAGAAAAAACTTTTAACATTCAGAGCCTTCTTATGTACTAATCTTCATTTGAACTTCAGCAGCCTTAAGAGGTACGTGGGAAAGATATTATTATTGCTGTCAACAGAGAAATGTGTCAACAAGAGGGGTTAAGGTTTTGTCAAAGTTCATAAAACATGTACTGATAGAGTTGGTCCTAGAACTCAAGTGCTATGATTTATGATCCAGTGTTTTGCCCAAGCTATCATATCACTTCTTTTTTAAAAAATTCAATTTTTTTTGAAGTGGTATGATAGCTTGGGCAAAACATTGGTTCATAAATCAAAATACTTGGGTGGGAGACTAGGGAAGGGATAGAAGAGGTGGGGGATAGTGGAGTGATAGCATTAGGAGAAATACCTAATGTAGATGACAGGGTGATGGTTGCAGCAAACCACCATGGCATGTGTATACCTGTGTAACAAACTGTACATTCCGCACATGCATCCCAGAACTTATAATAAAAAAATTCAACTTTTATTTTAGAATCAGTGGTACATGTGCAGGTTTCTTTTGTATTGTGTGATACTAAGATTTGGGGTGTGAGAAGTCTTGTCAGCCAGATATTGAACATAGTACACAATAGATTTTTAGCCCTGTTCTCCTGTCTCCCTCCCCGCTCTAGTAGTCCCCAGTGCTTATGTTTCCCGCGTTTATATCCACATTTACCCAGTGTTGAGCATCTATTTATAAGTGAGAACATGTGTTTTTTGGTTTTCTGTTCCTGTGTTAATTCACTTAGAATAATGGCCTCCACCTGCATCCATGTTGGTGCAAAGGACTTGATTTCATTCTTTGTTTATGGCTGTGTAGTATTCCATGGCATATATGTAATAGATTTTCTTTATTCAGTCCACAATTGGTGGGCACTTAGATTGTCCTTGTCTTTGCTATTATGAATTATGCTACAATGAGCATAGGTGTGCAGATACCTTTTTGGGAGAAAGATTTATTTTCCTTTGGTTCTATACCCAATAATGGAATTGCTGAGTTTAATGGTAATTCTGCTTTGAGTTATTGCAGAAGTCTTCAAATTCCCTTCCACAGTGACTGAACTAATTTACATTCCCACCAGGAATATGTAAGTGTTCCCTGTTCTCCATAACTTCTCCAACATCTGTTATTTTTTGGCTTTTAAACAATGGCCATTTTAACTAGTGTAAGATGGTGTCTCACTGTGGTTTTGATTTTCATTTCTCTGATGATGAGTGATAGAGAGCATTTCTTTCATACGTTTGTTGACTGCTTGTTTATCTTTTTTTGAAGTGTTTGTTTATGTCCTTCACCCACTTTTTAATGGGGTTGTTTTTTGCTTGTTGAACTGAATTTTTTATGGATTCAGGAAATTTGACCTTTTGTTTATGTA